>NC_070639.1:8105155-8761405 GCF_947347685.1 Pleuronectes platessa
CCTTTTTTGACACTGAGCAGGGAGAAACTGCCATCCTCATTTAGTGTCCCTTTTTTTCCCTCTCTTCTCTTGCATGCTTTGTCTTAAAGCCCTCTAAGGAAAGACTCCAGGCTGGAGGAGAACTATTGCCTTAGAGCAATCAGTGTAATCTGCCTTGCAGAGAAGTGCTTCAGCATGGATAGATTGGCCCCTGGCGGCGGGACTTGAACCAGTAATGTGTCTGTAACCTTGAGTTCACCCTGTCACTCCAGGAGGCAGCTTGCATCCTCCTAGTTATTCTTAGTTTCCCCCGATACTGCGTGTGGGTTTTGCGTTGTGTATGGGCATATACGTGCTTGCAGGGGATTTTTGTATGGGCTCCCCTACAGCGCCTAAGCCCCCCCGCCTTTCTCTGGAGGAGATCTGATTTCCCTGCTCCAGGCAAGCAGGGAGAACAAGACAGTGCGTGCGTGCGTCTGTGTGTGCTTCACTGTGTGTCTGCGCTTTTGTGTGTGTGTGCGCGCAACCGGGGGCCGGGCAGACCTTCCCCATCTCCGTTCTGCACTTTGAAAAACGAGTGAGGAAATCTCAGAGCAGCAGTTATTATTCATCCCTCAAAGAGAACGGGGGGAGGAGGCGGAGGGGAGGACGGGAGGGAGGGATGGATGGAGGGAGGAAGAAAGAGAGAGCCAAACGGGAGGGAGTAAGGAGCGGTGGGGGATACATTAACTCTTATCTCACTGTATTCGGCTTTCTGCATCCCAGGATGCGCTTCTTCTCTCGTTCTCTCGTTCTCTCTCGCTCAGCCCGGCTCTCTCCTTTCTTTCTACGCTCCCTTCCTTCCGCTCCTCGCCTCTGCGCCTCTCGGAATATCTTGCATTCAGCGCGCGAGGATGTGTGTGTTTGTGCCTCCATGTGTGTAGGCTGGTGTGTGGTTTGTACTGTATACCCTAATATCTTTTGTGGTGTATTTTGTTTACTTGAACAAGTGAGCTGCTCAGATGCTGAAAGGCGGGATGCAAGGTTCCAACTCTCGTCTTTGTTTGTCTGGGAGCTTTTTTTTTATTTATCTATCACCTCACTTTCAATTTACTGTATGAGAGTGGCAGCATTGGCCTGTTGACTAAAGTTATGAACTTGATACAGCTGGCAGGTGTTTGATTTCCTTTTTGTCCTTAGATTCAGAGGCAAAAGTGGGGGTCACAAAGAAAGTCAGGAGTAGCCCACTTTGAATATGATTTTATATACTGCATTAGACCCCGACCAATATTTGTCCTTTCTTAATAAAGTTTATTGTTAAACTATAAAAGATGAAGCCTCGATTTCTTAGTAATTAGTGTACGATAACAACATTTTTGACTCCATATCAAAATGTTTAATATATATAGGCCGATCCGACATCAGGAATTCTTTGTCCTAATATATCATCGGCATCAGTCCCCAAAAAAAACAATCTCTTGTCTATAACCACCCTTGCCTATGTACTAATATAGTCGCATACATTGTCTTATAAGAAAGAGGTCTCAGCCCATTGTGTGTATATGTGAGATTATATTTAGAGGAACATAGCCATGTTTACCGCGTGTGCCCACGTGGTATCTCAGGCAGCGACTGGTGTGTAATTGAAGACGGCGAGCTGCGCTGCCATCCGTCTCCCATTGAGCAGCAGCGATGCTCCGCTATTAATCCCTATTTAGCGAGACAGCAAGTTGGCCTACAGGGCTGTGTAAAGAGCGGGCTCGCACAGGGCAGGAACCCACACCAATGCTGGACACGCACACACACACACCCACACACACACAGGCTCGTCATTCATTATCGTAGTGGATGCACACATTCTATACATCGCAATTTATACATAATTGCATGCTTCTGGGGTTAATATGCAGATATGAAGCATTCACATACAAACACATATATACTTGCCCACACACAAACATTAACAGACATATACAGTGAATAAACTATATACAGACCCACATGTCCCTTTAGACATACAAAGCATGCTCTACTTTACAGATATACCAATTACATACAGGCACGTATAGTCATATTCATACATTCATATACATGCGCATGCTATACGCACACAAACGGTAGAGGAGATACTAGATAACCTCCCTCGCACACACTTGGGCACAAGCACACATTCACAGACGCATGCAAAGATAAACACACACGCACACAGACACACATATGCACACGCTCACCACACGCACACACACACGCACACACACACACACACACACACACACACACACCCCGTTCCCCCTCTCTCTGCTCTTTCAGGCACGTCTTTAAATATTCATCACTCTGGCTGCTCTGAGAGTGCCGTAAACGCTGCCTCACACTCCAGGGAATCGCTAAAGCCTACTCTATCATCTGCTCTCCCTCCTTCCTTCCACTCTTTCTCTCGCTCTCTCTCTCCTTCTCTCTGTCGCGCCCCCCCTCTCTTTCACACAGACGCACACACATTCTACCCATAGCCACGCACCCTGATGAACTCGTGTGCACAAACACCCGAGGGCACAGCCAGTGGCATTGCAGGACACACAGACACACACTCCAGTTCATGAATCAGACGCAGGGAAACACATGCCTGGCGATGAACACGTACCAGATTTTGTGTGCATGTGTGTGTGTTTGTCGGTGTGTTTACTGGCTGCTTCCAGCACGGAGAGCTGAGCGGTGTTGTGTTCCAGGAAACAGGATGTCTCTTTGTTTGGGTTTTATTCTGTTGGTGAACGTTAGCCGCTTCAGTCCCCTGGGTTTGTGTGCGTGTTTGCGCCTCTTTGTCTCTTGGTGTTTTGTGCGTGCACATGCACCCGTGCAGGTGTGTGTCTCCATGCAGCCACATGTTTGTGTGTGTGTGTTTTGCCTGGTTGTGTAATTCAGCCTAGTTCCAGAAATATTTGGTTAAAAGTTCGCACAGAGGGTTGACAAGAAAAGTGTGTGTGATATGCATCAGTGGGGGGAGTTATAATGGGACTCATAATCTTGGCTGTGAGTTTTATCCACATGTTGACACCATGATCAAAGTAGAATATGTTCCAGTTTTCTATTGCAGAGCACACAGATACTAATGCACAATGCAAACCATGTTTTATTTCGACATGATTTACTGTTTAAAAACCTCTCACATGTCCATGGAGTACACCATATTGACGCAGATGCCTCACAATCATTGGAGCTTTATGCACATTACAGTGGCTGATCACATGTTGTCAGTGAACAATGAAAGGCCTGTCCTCTGTCTTTGGTGCCCTTAAGGCCCCCGCACGCATGTAAAGTAGACAAGCAAACAACGAACAGAATCTTTGGAACCAGTGTATCCATAGGTCACATTTTCTCTTGGTTGATCACCAGCCGTTGATATTAACTCCAAATTAAAATGTGTTATTTATATCTTCATTTATTTAAATTGCAAAGATGTGATTACGCTTTGAGGGATTTGGATTGAATAAGTGGATTTTACTTTGTTAAAATTCAATTAATGGCAATCATGCACTGAAGCATTAAGAAGGATATTGTGGGAATTTCCTTTTCCCTCGTGTGTGTTTGTGAGTGTTTTAAGTTTTGTTTCTCTCCATTTAATTACCTTCAAATCGTCCTTTTAAACCTTGAAGCTTTCTGAAAACTAAAGGTACACCACACAGCGGGTTTCACCTCAGAATGTCCTACTTTTTAATATAAATCCCCCTGTACTGCAGCAGAGCTGCAGTGACTTTGTCCTACCCATAATATATTCTCAGAAACAAAGGTTCATATTGCAATGTCTCCTTGACTCCACTGCGTTGCCTGTGTCTTTTCATGTTTTGTCTGCAGCTAAACATTTAAGAGAGTTTGAAAAAAAAAAAGGAAGTTGTGAATCACACGCTGGCCTTACACCGAGTCGAGAGATTACGCTCGGTTTGGCAGAATTATCCCTTTTAGCAAGAGAAAAGTTCCGATTTGCTGTCAGCAGCAGCACAGCGGGCAGCACGAGGGCCGTGTTTTGGCACCGTGAAGCGTGTGAGTCATCTGGAGGGGAAGAGAGAAAAAAAAGAAGTCAGGCAGTCATACGGAGAGAGGAGGAAGCGCGATCGGGGTCAGGATGACTTCTCTGTCTGGCCGGCCTCCGCTCTAGGGAGGGAGCTCTCGTCAAAGCTGTGTGTGTGTGTGTGTGTGTGTGTGTGTGTGTGTGTGTGTGTGTGTGTGTGTGTGTGTGTGTGTGTGTGTGTGTGTGTGTGTGTGTGTGTGTGTGTGTGTGTGTGTGTGTGTGTGTGTGTGTGTGTGTGTGTGTGTGTGTGTGTGTGTGTGTGTGTGTGTGTGTGTGTTCTCCCCCAGCTTCAGGATGTGCGGTACAACAATTAGAGGCAGACAAAAAGGTGAACTCTATTGCAGGCAGGAGGGAGGCGGATGGTTGGAGAGCAGCGTAGACTGGCAAGGTGGGATATTGGATGAGATGGGCAGAGGCGATGGATGAGGGATTTCGCACTGACGCTGGAGGGTGAGGGAGAGACGGGTTCAAAGAGTGACTGACAGCATGATAGATGAAAGGGCTGAATAAGTGAGCAAGGCTCGGAGACACTGTGCGAGTGCTAATGATTGACTGCATGCTAACAGGTGGTAGCAGATTTGGACTCAAAGCTACATGTTTCGGCTTCTGTGTGCTCCTGAGCGTGACTGTGTTGTTATTGTTGTTGACCAGTTGCTCTCGAGTCGTACAGTACACAGAATCTCTTCTCTGTTGTCCAACACCAGTCAGCCAGCTGCGAGAGTCCTTCGACTGTGCGCACACACACACACGCACACGCACACGCACACACACACACAGAGCAGCTCAACCAGGCATCGCCTGCAGCCACACTCTCCTTCCCACCACTGCCTCCCTCATTCATCTTTCATTAGCCTAGCCTCACACAGGAGAACCCCCTCCCCTCTCTCTCCCACCACCTCACGTCACTCCATCTCTCTCCCCTCTCTCTCTTCCTTCTCTCCCTTTATCTAACCTCGCTTCTTTTTCCCCCTCTCGTCTTATCTTGGTTTCTCTCGCACGTAATCTCTTTTGTTTGTCTCGCTCGTGTCTTGCAATCTGTCTTTTTGGATATCTCTCCTCCCCCTGCCTCTCTCCCCTGCTCGCTGCCTCCTTTTGCTTTTCAGTCTTTCCCCACTCCTTCAGCCCTATCCCCGTCTCTATCGCTCTCTCTCTTCTCTCTCTCCTCCTCCTCCCTGTCCTCCTCGATCGTCCTCGGCCCTCGCTCCCCTTCTCAGCCTCACTCTTGCACATTCTCACCTCTTTATCGTGTACTCCTTTCCTCTTCCACTCTCCCTACTGTGCGGTGCCATTTCTCTGACACCCGTCTCTGCACCCCCCCAGACACACACACACACACACACACCACCCGCACCCCCCACCCCTTCCTGTCTCTCTCTCTCTCTTGCCCGCTCTCTCTTTCTTCCTTTCATTTCGCTCTCCGTCTCTCCCTCGATGGAGGGGAAAGGCTCTTCGCCTCTAATTGCGGCTGTTCCGTTGCCATGGCGCGTGTTGCTCAGCGCTGTGAGGTGCTGTGCGTGTTTGTGCGTGCGTGTGTATGTGTGGCAGGCAGATGATTGCTTGCTGCCAGCTCTCGTTTCCCGGACGCCGATCGCGTTTCTTTGCAGCAGCAGGAAAAAAAAATGAGATGCCAGAAATAGCCCCCCTTCACACAGACCCGCTCACTCTCACCGCTATGCTGTCAGAGGAACACACACACGCAGGCAGACACACACACAAACACAGCATTTCCACTCCACCTGACATCCTCAATGCATATGACCTAGGTTATACTGTATGTACACACCTCTGTGCACATGTACAGGTGAGCCGTGTGTTTAAATACGTCTGCGTGTGTCCGACTTCCTCTATGTGCATGCATGTGTGTTTCCTGCGTCTCTAAGGAGGTTGTGTGGGGAGTCCTGATTTATTTCACCTTTAATGGGAAGTGAAATGAATGTGAGCAGCAGCTGGTCTGGTCCTTGGAGATACAGCAGTCGGCTAACCCAGAAAACAGGCAGCTCCTCACTGGAATGGCCCTCACTCCGATGGGCGCCGGGACGCTGCACGAGCTGCGCTGTTGGTTTTATTTTAAGCAGACTGGAGGCGCTTAGTTGACACCCCTTGCTCAGAATACCTTCCAGCTTCTCTTTATCTCAACCCTCGGCCAACCCAACTTGTGGTTTCCTTCCTGTTGCAACTCTTCAAGGAGTTGTTGGAAGGTAAATGGAGACAGATTAGTGGCGAATAAACCGTGCAACCTCACGTTGCAAAAGAGGATAAAAAGGGATTATAACCAGATTTGTGGACGAATCTCCATAATCATCTTCTGTGCTTTTCACCTGCGGTTCTCACTGGGATTTTTAAGGGGAAGAGAAAAAGCAGTCGGTGTCTGCCTGCTGCCCTGTTTAATAAAGCTAAAATGCCTCTAACCTGTCATTTAAATTTTGACATTCACAGGAGAGACAGACAATAAACCTAAAACTTTGCAAAAAATGGAACAAAGTCAACCAAAGTCATTTCAGTATATTTGAATAGTTAATTAGATCAGACAAGAAGGTTGAGTTTTCTTCCCGGTCCATTTGTTTGTTGGCTGGTTTGTCTGTGTGTTTGTGTTTGTTTGTAAGTAAGATTACGCAAAAACTGGTGTGTAGATAAACACCTGGAAGGATGTGGTATTTTTCAGGGAAGAAAGCATTTAATTATGATGGATCAAGGAATCTACGTGGCATTTTTTTTTTTACATTTTCACTAATTTCCCAGGGACGTTCATGGGTCCTGATGAAGATAATCACATTTAGGGGAAATTTGGTGCAGTTTGATGAATTTAAGGGGACTGATGAGCCTCTGCGGAGAGATGCGCTCTACTAAGTGACATGTCATTCTGCATTTGTGATATCATGTGTACTACGAGTCATATCTACACCTACATACATACAGTGGCTAGGTACTTGTTGCCTTTGTGTTGGTTCATTCATAGCAGTCGACTCAACAGTGTTCAATCTCACACCTTTAATGATGTATTCTACTGTAAGCACCCAGTGGCCTCATTGTTATGGAGTAAATGGTGAAATTACAGTTGGACGAATGGAATCAGATGAAGTGTAGCTGATTGTGAATTGGTCATTTGAGCACACTTTGGCTTTAGTGAACAGATTAAAACAAATTTAAAGCTGTTGGAAAATAGCGCTTACTTCAAGAGGAAAAACTAACAATTTGTTCCATCACCTTAAACACTGACTTTCTTACAATATAATGCATGGATGGCCCAGAAAGTTGTGACAACACACAACCCTCAATAGACCATGGCAAGTTGAAGGGGCAGTAGTCACTCCATAAACCAAAGTGTTGCAGAAAGAATAGAAGCTATAAAATGTTTTTACTGTTCATGACTTTCTCGTTATTGTTTGGTACAAAAAGAAGGAGAAGGGGAAAAAAAGGTCTCCTGCACAGAAAATCTTGAGCACAGATGTGTTCAAAAGATTCATTGCTCTCAAAGAAACTGACCGTTAATCATGATGTGACTTTTAATGGTGCTCTGACCTCAATAATATTGAACAGATCATTGAATTAATTGCAACTGATTGCAAAGACAAAACCAAAAAGAATGATGATTTCTAGCCTTAATCTCAATGATAGTGTTAGTTTTTGGTCAATACAGACAAAAATGCTTATATAACACTTACTTTAATCACAGCGTCTGACCCAGACAATCTTCTGCTGCTTTCTTCATTTGTGAAAGACAAACTCCAGAAGATCTCCACATCCAATTGCGTTTTTCTGGAGTTCATGAATTCAAAACATCTTTTTACTGTATCTTTCAGGCTTTTATGCCAACTTGTGTTGATTGTGGGACAGTATTAAACGTAACATTGAAAGTAGGTGTATTTGATTTATATTGTCAGTACAGTGTAGATAGCGTTTCTGTGTGGGAAGTTTTGTGTGTCTGCCTCTTGTGTAGTCACTTGGCTGGTGTCACCAAGGCTCGTTCCTTCAGGGACGTGCGTGGCACTCATCTGGTGATGTCACTATATTGGCAACACTATTGTGATGTGATTAATGTGGAAACCAGAGCAGTGTTATTACCAAAGATTTCACCAGATCATTATCTGCTAAAATAACTGGAAGTAAGTCTCATCCTGTGACAGTCAGAGGTAAGCGACTGTTGTGTCTCATGTAACTCCTCGTAACCACAACACAACAGTGGCTCTTTTCTTCAAATGGCTGGTTTTGTATTTTCCTTCCCTGCAGGTCACAAGCCAGTTGGGGATGACTTTCTCGACCCTGAGGTCAACCGCCGCGGCCGGTTAGTTTACTCTGAACGCCCAAGCCAGGAACAGTGCACTTGCGGGAAACGCTGCGAGCCGTGCGCGGTTTGATTGTCTCGCTAACAGATCAATAAAAGACATTAGCGGCAGGCTAACCCGGTGAGCAGCACTAATACAGGGTTAATCCAGGGTTAATGGCTGAGCAGCATCATTCTCCGAGGCAGCCATTAGTTCGCAGCCACACCACACAATATCAGGTTTACCTCCTAGTCATGCCCCAGGCTCCCAGCGAGATAGGCACATGGATGGGAATTGTAAAGAAAGGAGGATCACCCTCATGAGTCAAGATAAAAATGAGATATCCAGACAGATGAAGCCCCATGCAAAGAAATGGGCGAGAAACTGTGGAATGGGTGGCCGCGCGTAGGGAGCGTGCACCGAATGAAAAAGGAGGAGAGGATGGGTCGGGGGAAACTGTGGCAAGGAGAAGCAGGAAACTGAGATGAGAGGAAGGGGAGAGAAGGAGAGGAAGGGAGTTGAGCGCTACACTTCTCCCTGTCCTTGTAAAGTGCTGCGTGCTGTCGAAGCGGCAGCCAAGAATGTGTCAGCCCAGCCGTCTCACGCTGCCTAATGGGCTCTTAAACGCTGATATAAAGCTCACCCGCTCGTTCACCCTCCCCTTTTTCCCCTCTCTCTCTCCCTCCTTCTCTTTTTCTGCTTCTGCTGTTCGCTCTCATTACCTCTCGTTCTCACCCTGTCCCTCACTCTGTCACTCACTTGTCCTCTCCTTCTTTTTCTCTGGCTCTGTCTATCACACTCTCTCCCCTTTTTCCTGTTGCTGTCTCTCCTCTCCGTCTGACTTCTCCTTCAATTACTCTGTCCTCACCTCCGAAGCGCTCTCGCAGGGTGTCTCTTTATTTACAACTTTTTTATAGATGAACTCAACACTCCTTCCTCTTTGTCTCTTTCTCTCTCCCTCCAGACTCCACAATGCCTTCTACCCACAGGATCCGTCCTTCTCCCTCACCTTGCTGCATGTCCTGTCGGCGCCACTTCACGGCTTGGCCAATGCCTTTGTCTTTGGCCTGGATCGGGATTGGTGGAGTCTACTGAGCCCCACAGGCCTGCAGGTACAGCAAACTCAGGCTATGTCTACAAAATGGTTCCTATACAATCTTGATCCAGACAAGCGTTTCAGCTCCGTATCAGAAAAAACATCTGACCACACTTCATATCACAGCCAAAAAAAACTCCTCTCATGACCATACAGTGGCCATACATGTACTGTGAATGTACAGGAAGCCAATTTTCAACTCTGATATTGGTTGGTTACGTATATTTTACACTGAAATCAGCAGTTTTTCAAACAACGGGGAACCCAATAAAAAAAAAGATAGGTTGATTGACTCCTTTCCCATTCCTCAAAGGTTTTCGGAAGTTCAATGCACCTCATAATGTTGAACATTTAAAGTGCAGTGTCAGTGTCAGTCTCTTTACTGACCAAACAATTAAGAAGAAAAATGTGGGGCTTTAACCTGGGTGTCCTTTTTCTGACAAAGCCGAAAAATAGCTGTGTCTACTGCAGAGTCATTTGACCTGGGAGTGAATGCTGATTGTTTTCAGACAAAAGCCACATGTTGGTTGGATTTTTGACCAGTGGATAAAGGGGTTTAATTGCAGATAATACAACAGATGGGGAAAAGTAAGAGCAGACATTTTTTCCAATCAGGAAGTGAATGCAGTTGACTGGGTCATGGTTTCCAAATCTCTTGGTTTCTGTCCGGCCAGACTGAACTGCAGCCCTGGAGCTTTTGATTTAAAATGGAAACAGCAGAGTTTCAAGAAGTCTATATTTTAGAGACTGGACAATTTTTGGGACAGTGTGGACACCTGGTGAAAAGCGATGCCTTTTAAAACTTAAAAAAGAAGCATTAGAAACATTAATCTGGAGCCATATTTTACTGTGTAAAGTTGTTGTGTTGACATATGCTGCTTAGTGCTAGACACTGTCAAAATATTGGACTAATTCATATTTTGATGTGAAGGGAGAAGTCGGGGATTCACCAACGCTGTTAAACTTCAGGGTGGGTGTGAATGTCTGTACCAAACACAGCTGATGTCAATTTTGGGGGCATGACTGTCATAAAATTTCTTTGAAATAGATCCGGTAGTTAGTGGACTAAGTGGTGGATGCTGCCATCACTAGAGCAGCGTAGCATTACTAAAAAGCCATCAGTCTAACAAACTCAGCATCTGGTGAAGTAATTGTTGAGTCATTGAGGTGATAATGTTTGGAAGACGAGTGAAATCAGCTGACAGTCATATCATAGGGTGTAGCCATGCCCTCCTGATGTGTTCAATTGCTTAGTATTTGCTCAGAGAATCACAGCACAGGTCGGAAAATGTCCCCAATTTAGAGCATTATGTTGAGATGTCCTGATTCATTTATTTAGAAAAATAAATTAAACATTTTTAAACCACTTCAGAAATTCACAATTAGTGGCAAAAATAGTCTAGATAGAGCTAGCATTTGTAATAGCTATCTGCATTGATTTAACATTAAAATCCTTAATGCTTTTTGAGTGGTTTTTGATCGCTAGAGGGCAGAAAGACTCTAAATCAAACTTGCAATGACAAGCATCTAA
Organism: Pleuronectes platessa; assembly: GCF_947347685.1. Taxonomy (NCBI): domain Eukaryota; kingdom Metazoa; phylum Chordata; class Actinopteri; order Pleuronectiformes; family Pleuronectidae; genus Pleuronectes; species Pleuronectes platessa. The sequence continues at coordinate 8,116,063 of NC_070639.1, forward strand.
TCGTGACATGTCACCTGTCATGTTGCTGGCAACAAACAACCTCCTAGTTACTGAAACCGAGGAATATGTCGATGCCATCGCAGTTAGCGTGTGTTTCTGGCTTCTATTTCAATTGGAGTCCAATATTCTCTCTCTGATTAGATTTGACTTGGTCTGCCAACTCCTGAAAATAATATCTGGTGTTTCTTTGCCTAGTTAAATATACAGCCTTGTGTTTTCTACAGTTGTCTCCTGTTTGATATTGAGCAGGCTGTTTACAGTTAGCTTGTGTTAGCTTCTGTGCCTGGACAAGGTTTGTGGGGGGGGGGGTCATTATTTTCCTTCTTCCCAGTACAGAATAATTACTTTGGAAACAATGAGCTGAAACTGGCTGGAGCTGTGATTTTTGTAACTTGTATATACTAGCTGAATTTCCATTTAAGTTTTGTGGAAATTTTTTACTAATTCTCAGAAAATCGGGAAAAGAAAACGACCACAACATAACATGCAATTGATGGTGCTAATTTTCCAGTCGGCTCCCATTAAATGGGCGCAAAACGTTGACCTAAGCTTCAGTCAACTCTCAAACAAAGAAAAGAAAATTGGAAATTGTCTCGAAAATATTAAATTTGTATACAGCAAACGCAACTTTGATTTAACTTTTAAGTCACATGTTTAACGTACATCCTCATAATCTCCCTACGCCAGTTTCTTTTGCTTTGGGCTGCACTGTTCTGATATTTCCTCTTGGGGGTTTTATGCGTTCATTGAAAAGATGCTTAAATACAGATGGAATTAAACTTTTTTCTGGTAGAAACACGTGAGCAGTGCAGCAGCGGGTGTCTACACAAAGGATCACAGCACTGCTGCGTACTCAATCGATTTAGTTGCACACATACAGGGTAGAAGAGATCTGGAGCCCGAAGTTACAAATTGTAGTCGAGTGCATAAAACGTACATCAAGACTGTTACACAGCCAGTGTAGACATCTTCACCCATTACAATTAAAGCCAATTTGTTCAGTTAGATGCACATTAGATAGACAACTGTGATGGCTGAAATGTGTCCAGTGTAAACAGGGTAACTGCAGCACTCACATTAGGAAGAACCATTTCGGCTGAAACAAGCAGATGATCCTGAGAAAGATTTATTGGCAACATGATTAATAATTGATTTATCACTGAAGTAATATTTCACAGGAGGAAAAGTGATAAATCCGCTGATCATTTTAGAAAGTGAATATCTCTCAATTTTGGACAAGTGGTCAATTTGTTTAGTGGCTGATGAAAACTATGAACGCCATTTTTCATTTTTTCCCTGACAGTTCATTGATTTAGTGACTAATCAAGAAAATAGTCAGAAGTTTAATCAATGATTAAACAGATTGTTATTTATGCCCCTGAAACATTTCTATTGCAATAATATTTCATAACCACTTTTCTAAGAATGTTGAATTCCAGCAACACTAATACTTCTTCTAAGTATCCAGGCATAAACTCACCTACCACCTGTGGAAAGTGTTGGGTTTTCTTAAGAAACTTAAGGACTCGACCTTAATATGTTATGATTTGGCTCTTAAATTAGACTTTTGTGTGAAGCACTTTGTAACCTTGTTTAGATAAGTGCTATAAACAAATGGTTATTATTACTAGTATTACCTTGTTTGGTCTGGACCTTCAGACTTATTCAAAACTTTCCAAACAAATTGAACCATTGATTGGTTCATTTGCAGTGTGCTAGCAGGATTGCTCGTAAACTTCATCTGCGACAATTGAACGATGAGGACGTCCCTTTTGCTGGTGGTTATCACATAATGATATTACAGTGGCAACAAAATGTATTATTTCAACTTCTGCATTCTAAAGGAGACTTCTACTCGGCAATTTGACTTCACGCCAATGCCAGATTCCGGCCAGTGGACAAACCAATAAGTGTCAGTTATAAGTAGACACAGCGCACGAAGGTGATGACGGCAGGACCCACACCTTTCAGAATCCTTTAATGCGCTCCCTAAATTGTACTGTGAACCCAAAACTAACCAGTGCAAGAAACCTAAATGAACCTTGATTTTGACTTTCGGGTGGGTGAAAACGTCTTTTAGTTAACTCATGAGCTAATCCCTGAGAAACTCTGTCTTTTTTTAACCTCCGTGTTTTGAGCCTTCTGCTTAGCTGCTTCAGAATTTGTAATTACGCTAATTAACTCTCCAAATTAACTTGTACTGTCTATCACAGGTACAGGAAATAAGTGTTGGCTCTTGTACCTAAATGCCCTTTTTCAATAATAAAATTAAAAACCCACTGACTTTATTTTTTTTTATCTTTCTCTAACTTAGCTTTTAGGGAAATTTAATGACGACAAGATTACCAGTAAGAGGATGCTTTTACATGTGAACCACAAACCACATTGGTTGCATTTCAATAAACACCGCAATCAATACAGCTCCCAGCAGATTTGTCTCAATCTACAAACATTGACAGTTTCTGTGGATATGAGCCGGACCTGATATTGAACCACGAGCAAAACATTCTCTGTGGTCACTTACTCAGTATCACCAGCCATGCTGATAACGGGTCCGGAGCACAATGTGGAAGAGTGGAATGTGTGGTATGACCTTCAACCCAAATGTCAATGTTGCATTGTGGTGAGTCGGGAGAGAGAGACAGAGGAGTCAAATGGAATCTCAATGTGTTCGTAAATCACACAGAAAATGCCGTGTGCGTGTGTGTGTGTGTGTTTTTGTGCGTGCATGTAAGAGAGAACGAGCCAGAAGGTGAAAAAGAAGACGACACAGAGAGAGAGAGAGAGAGAGAGAGAGAGACAGACACACATACGCACACACATACACGCACAGAGGCGGCATGTGTGGTCGTGCTCTATCGTGACTAACAGCTGGTTGTTATTCATCTTGGCATGCGACTCCCAGCAGCCCCCACACATCAGGTGTGAGATTGGCTGGGGAGAGGGGGGGGGGTGAGGGAGAGAAGGGGGGGGCGATGTGGCGGGGTTTGTAACAGCATCAAAACATTCATCTCTCAACACAACGATTCCGTGCTTCCGCACCAAACCTGCCTCCTCCGGCTCCCTCGCAGCCCCGCTCTTTACCTGCGGTGCTTTCGGAGACGTTTAAAGGAACAGTCCAGAGTTTTTTTTTCTCTGGGTCTTAATACAAGACACATGCTATATACACACTGAAAGATTGTTGGCAAGTGTCAAAATTCCTCCTGTTCATACTGGACCTGAAGTTATCCATGAATACCATGACTACTAGCTCAAACTCTACAGTCCTTATTCTAGAGCGTAAAGATGTTTTCAGACAAGAACTCTGGAAAAGGACATTTTCAGGAGTTTGCATTTAACTTGAAGAACGAAGCAGGAGATGCCTGGGTCAGACAGGAATATGGCCGGAACATTCAGGAGAGGGGAAGCGTCTGGGTAGAGCAGGAGGCAGGACATGACGTATAAATTCAGCTGAAGAAAGCACAGTGTTTTGTTTACGGCACAAAAGACAGTGGCGCCGGCTCTTATCGTCAAAAGCTCTCAAATTCAGTATTTTCAAATTTGACGTCTGTAACTTCTATGTGTATGGCATTTCTTTTCTTCCTGAGATATTTTAATCTTCCAGTTTTGTGTCTGTCACATGTTAGAATATCCGGACATTTCCACTGTTGTATTCTCATGTGGACATTTTACTTGGAGGCTGGCAAGAGAACTTCTGGAAAATGTCTGCAGCAACTGACTGACTGTGACTTCTCATGCAGCCCCTTCGGAGACTTTCCTGAACGTTTTTGGAGTTCAGTGCATGTCTGAGAGCAGCTAGTGATTAACATAGGTCTGGTAGTGGGCCCATCAATGGCTGTTTCCAGCAGAAACAGCATCTTCCTAAATATGTCGACAGTTGCTTCTCATGAAAAATGGCAGCAGAAAATGTTCATGCAGCTGTAAGGGCTGTGATAAGTCAACTAACAGAAATAACTTAAATCGCCACATTTTTATTTGCTAGTAATGCAGCTTCCATGGCATTTGAAATGGCAGTGGTGGGATGGATACGTCACTTGCTACTGATTGGTTCGGACAAAACAAAGGACCCCAACAAAAAACCGGCTTGTTGTCAGGCTCACTGAAATAAGTGAAACAAAATGGCAATTGAGTCTGATAATCAGGCCTCTGCGCCTGCAAGGCTTCGTAGATAAGGATAGATTTCACTGGTGCTGGCTCTGAGCAGAGAGGACGTTGACTGCTGGGACTAGCTGTTTGTAAGAGCCGGCTCACTGAAGTACATATACCTCCTTCTACATTTCTGAAGAAGAACCCAAAGACTGTGGTGGTGGCCATTTTACTATTCTCATACAGACAGAAGTCTCAACCATGTTTCCAAATCGTTGCAATCAACTCAAAAACATTTAAAAACAGGCTTCATTCTTCAATACACACACCTGTGTGTGGGAGTGTAAAGCATCTGTGCATCCTCTCTCCAATCAGACAGTGACCAGCTGGCTCAATGCCAAGTTGTGTTTCCCACTCAATCCAGTGGACAACATACACGAGTGAGTGGTCTGTCGTGATGGTCTGTCACACAGCGCTCTGGAGTAAGAGCCTAAAAATAGTTCCCCTCTTTTTATTTATTGACTTGAGAATTGAATCCTGCCTCCACGACTTTTGAAAGTTCAGCAGAAGCTAAAACAAGATGAGACAAAGTAGACTGTTCCAATTATAAATCTGTTGCGTGTATACAAAGATTTTACTGCAACCAGATTACCTGCATGACCCTATTTCTGCCAGGATCCTGGTTTCTGTGTGAATGTAAACATTGTGCTGCCGCTCTGCCTTGTACCTCAAGTCCTCCGCTGTTGTTTGCTCTCTCTGTTCCGCAGCTGTCTTTGAGTCGTCTTGTCCTCCCTCTCTCTGCCTCGCTCTATCTCTCTGTACTGTATGCACGCCTCCTCTCCCTGCCTCCTCTGTTCCCCATACCCTGCTACAGCATTTCTGGCATTTATCTCATTATTTCTGCCGCTCTCCTTTGTGTAGCGGTTCCCTCCCACCTGTGTGCTCCCACCCCCCGTTTCTCTCCATCCTTCCCTGATATTGATCTGCATTCTAGCCATACAGCAGAACTGCCTGTGGCTCTGCAATGAGCTCACCTCTCACTTCTCCTGCGTGGATGCGAGAGTGCATGCGGGAAAGAAGCTGTTCCCATTCTCGTACGTCTCAGCATCTATTCATTCTCTAGGCCTTTTTTAACCAGGAACCCACCGTATTGCTGTACAGAAGTCCCGGGCACGTTTACACAGACATGGATCTGGCTCTGTGGCTATACCGCCGCCGTTGGCTTTTCAGAGACATAATATGCATCTTTGTATTTTAGTTCCTCAAGTGTGTTATATTGTTTTTTTGTGAAAAAGTTAAAAGTCTGCGAAAAACACTTCATATGTACTGTCATTTAAAACAGTCAAATTCACTCTTCAGTTGTTGTCATTTACATTGTTTCTGTTATCTGTCAACTGAATACTGATAAGATTATGAGCCTAAACGTTGCCTGTTAACGGGACAGAGAGACGCTCCTACACCACGGCACTGCGACGTCAATCAAATCACCATTTCTACGATCACAGGCTTGTCGAACAAAACCAACAATAATACAACTTGACAGCTATATTGTGCAATTGTTTGTTTTAGTATTGGAAAGGAATGATCAGACAAGGTTACACTCAACAGAGAGTCTTTTGTCTCATCGTCAGTGCTGTACAGCTGCCAAGCAGGTTGTGAGTTTTCAATAAGCTCTGCGCTGAAGCTTTTCTCCTCTCCACACCTAGCAGGCGTTTAGACCGTGAACCGCCGTGCGTTGAAGCAGGCACGTTGTTTCAAATCCCGGTGAGAAATGCGATCGAGGAAAGGCCAGCCTGAGTAATAAAGCCACGAGTTTGAAAGCTTATCTGTCATCAGGGCACTGAACAATAGTTTATAATGCTCTGACGACGTTTTACGATCCTGCGAAGTTATCAAGGCAGCAATTATTATACCTTATAACACCATCACATGACTCAGATGGTAGATGTGCAGCTTCTTTTGTCATATAACCCTTTATTATATGTATTGACTAGATTATTAACATCGTGCTTCATTTACAAGTTCACATCCAGGGGTTAATTTATTGTCAGACGGTATCTGATGGACGCACAGACTCCAGGATTGGTTCACACCTGGCATTAAAATGTGTCGTGACTCTGTCTCTCTATGCATATACACATGTGGATGCTCTTACCCAGTCTGAGTTTATATGTGTCCATTGTCAAGAATGAGAGAGAGAGAGAGAGAGAGAGAGAGAGAGCAATGTGTTTGACTATGGAACAGGATTTTATCCATTTAAAAAAAAAAAAATTGAAACCATTCTGTGTTGATATTGTGACAGTTGCCACATACAAATCACATGCGTCCCAGAAGACCTCCAAATGTGGTCGGAATGTGATCAGTTCCCAAGACGCATTGATTTGACATTTGGCTGCATTCAGACCAGAACTTAGCACTGACCGCTTGTGTTTGGATCACTCGGGACAGGTTTTAATACCAGGTCGGATCGGGGGTCTATGTGTGAACAGAGGGTGAAACCTTTCTTGGGAGCTTAGTGTGAACACACTCTTTACACCAGCACAGATAGTGAGTGTTAATTCCTAACCCTCTGTGTGTGTGTGTGTGTTTTTCTAGCTGGCTCTGCAGTCGCGGCTCTGTGACAGGACTCGGATCGGAGAGTACCACCCCGGGGCTGTGCGCTACACACAAGCTGACCTGGTCGACCTCAGCGATGACGACGATGACGATGACACCAACGTGCTCTTCTATTCCCCCGACATGACCCTGAAAGGCCGAGTGCCATGAGAGAGAGAGAGAGAGAGAGAGAGAGAGACAGAGAGAGACAGAGAGAGAGAGAGCGCTGAGTAGAGGGACAGACAGACAGAGAGAGAGTAGACAAAAGAGCTGAAGGAAGGAGGGTCACAGCCAGAGAGAAACGCAGCAGATTAGAAACCGAGAGGAAGAAAAAAAGAGGTAGGGAGGGTATGGAAGGGAAGATTGGGGGGACAGTCAGGCAGATAGAAGCCGGAGATGAGCTGTCAGGTTCCATTATTAATCCCCATCCTTTACTATTTAATATCCTAAAGACACACACACACAGAGACACACACACTATGTGTAGAGCAGCAGCTCCCTGCAATGCTATCAGCCAAAAGGAGTGTCTCTAAAGATCCTCCAAATGTTAAAGATATCTGCTGCATCCCAAAGGTCTTAAACCGATTTCCCTCTCTGCATCACCGTCTTGATTCCGGCATTCTGCATCTGTACGGTGGCAAACCACAAAAAAAAGAAGGGAGGAATAAAGAAAAGATGAAGGACGCCTGAAAGGCAATCATAACAAGGTGTTAGCTTAGCATTCGCAGCAATTACCTTTTCACTTCTCTCCAGGAGAAGAGGTGAAAAACGGGCCTTTCTAAAAGCACCCCGTCTGTCAGACATGAAAGCATCTTCAACTACACGTAGATTGATCCCAGCACTGAACTGCTTCCCTACCAATGAGCGAGGTACAGTGGAAATACAGAAAAGGGGTTTTAAAAACAGTCAACCTTACCTGGTAGTACACAAAAAGTCCCAGAACACCAGTGGTGCTTGTAAGGAGCCGCTCCTCCCTCGGACAGTATTTGTTTTTCTCTTTGTATCTGAATTGTATGTTACTGTTGTTTGCAACTTTTGGAAGTATTTCTTTGAAAAGCTTGTTTTGTATCTTTTATGAAATCCTGAACTTGTTTCTAATGTAGTATTTATATTATAGGTCAATGTACTGTATATCTGTATATATTTGAGTATTCACTCTATTTTTGTACGTGCCTTGGACTGGATTGTGAAGAAAAGGCTTGTCTAGGTCCAAAAACCTGATGCACTCACATGACAAGTCGAGCAAGAGCTTGATTCAATATGTAGCCTTAAGAACAAGGGACAAAAAAAGGAGCATTTTTCTAGTCAGACAAACACTAACACACACAGGCTGTTTTCAGACATGAAAATCGGCTCCGGACATTTTCCGGACACTCCCTTTCACAAATGAATTAGGCAGCAGGAGGTTGTCTGGGACTCTGGGAAGATCAGGAGAATGTTTGCCACATTATGGCAAGGGTTGACCCCTTAGTAGAGAATACAGGGGGCAGTATACATTTTACTGCGAAAAAGTGCTCTGTTTACATCCCATTGGCATTGGCTCTTATCGGCATATTTCCTGAATCTTCTCTTCCTGTTTACATCACCCTGAGATATCTGTATTCTTCTACGTTTTTTCCAGTTTTGCATCTGTCCCGTCTTACAAACGGCATCAACACACCCAATTCTGCAGATATTCTTCTGCTTTATTCTCACTGACATTTTATCACGGGGCTTGCAAGACAACTTCCGGAAAATATCTGGCTCCAGTGAGACATTGCATTCTCACAGTCCCTCTGGAAAATTTCTGTAAAAACGTCCAGTGGTCAGTTCATGTCTGAACGCAGCTGTTGGACATTAGACAAACATGCTTCTCATTAAATTTCCCCGTCCCAAACCCATTGGAAAATATGACACGTGACACAGGAACAGCCGGTGACGCTTTGTCGTCTCGCGGCCGCTGCTGTTGAGGGGACATAGCTGAGGTGTGATTGACAGGATGATAGAGTCACTTTATATTCAACCTATAGCCCCCCCCCCCCCCCTCCGTTAAGGTTTCATCACTGTCGGTGCACGCTGCCTGCTGTCAGCTGCCTCTCTGACGAGTTGAACTAATGAACCGACACTTGACCCGTTTTACCCTTGAGATGTTGAGCTTTTCTGCTGGACGCCGATGACACCAGAGTGCAACTTTGGTTGCACTCTGGTGCAACCAAAGTTGCACACACACACACACACACACACACACGTACTGTGCCCCTACCCCTCTTTTGGCACTGTTGCTCGTTTTACTTGACTGCGCACTCCATCAAATAAATGAGCAGGAGAGACATTTCATAACAAAGCTCTGGCTGGGCGTGTTTATTTCATTTTCACATTGATGCAATCCCTCATTCCTTCATGCCACTGCCCTGGCTCCGGTGGAAATGTGTGTCCGCTTATAAATTGTGTGTGTGTGTGTGTGTGTGCGTGCACGTGCGTTAAGACATCCCTTAGACCTAGGGTGCCCAAATAATGGTTATTAATTATTGGTCGGACCCTGCTGCACCCCCTGCCGTCTCTCCAAATCTGGTTAACTGGATTTTGATTAATGAAATGTGCGCGCCATGTCCTCCGGAAAACCAGGCTTTTTTCCTACACACACACACACACACACACGGACGGCTCTCACACAGACGTTTGAACGTTTGGAGCCCCGCACCCTCCTCCATATAAAGAGCCTGGAAAATAAGCGAATCTCCTTGTCACGCAAGAAGAATTATTATTCCCTCCTCATATCGTCGCATGCGCCGTAATTGGATACAATTTAACACCCGCGGCCCACGGGCATGTCGGCAGGCGCACTGCCTACTATTAGCTGCTCACCTCGCCTTGCTTCGCCTCCCTATCATTTGTCAGATCTGTGTTTGTGTGCTGCTGGTGGTGGTGTGTGTGTGTGCGTGCGTGCGTGCGTGTGTCTCCGTGTGTGTCTGTGCATGTGTGGCTCGAGAAACCGGAGCCATTGTTGGAGTCCGGCCATGACCTAGCTGTGACGCACGGAGGGAGAGGAGGAGAGACGGAGCGAGGCGACAGCAGCAGCAGCCCAGACGCTGAAAAACAAGCAGGAGCTCCGTCACCACGGAGCGAGCAGCGAGCCGGGCCTGGTGGCTGCGTCCCCTGCGCAGCCTCCACCTGAAGCCTGCCCTCTAACAGAGCCCCAGCAGCATGGTGAGGCAGGGATGTGGTGGACGGTACAAAACAAAACCTCCCCTCAACTCATCTTACAGTAAATATAAGGCTGCGTGGAGGAGGTTAATGAGGAGATTAAGGCCTTCATGAATGATGACCTGGAAGTATTAATAAATGCGTCAAAGTTGTCGTACAGCCCCTTACATCAGATGATTGAATTGTCTAGTTCTACTCCGGGCTGTTGGGGGTTTATTGCTTGGCAATATATGATTAAAAGAAAGAGTGGAATTGCCCAGTTTGTGCCAACAACCAGCTGGCCATAAGTCGCTTGGAGAACCCGAAATGGCACACGAGCAAATGCAGATGTGGAAATACAGGGATAATGTCTTTATTATGACAGATTGATTCAAGATTCAGCCTTTTACCTACATTCTTCTTATTCGTTTCTCGTTGTCAATAAATCCAATGAAAGACCAAAAAACGCTGGAGTGCCAACGGGGAATCCGGATGCAGTAATTGCTTTTTAAATTTGGCAAACATTACTCCAACAGGACTAAAGGGGGCCTTCGGTGTCCTCTTGGTTGTTTATGGCCCCAGTATCGCAAATGCCAGGTTTTCCTCCAATTAAACCAACCTGTGTTCATCATAGAGAAGGGACTTGTCAGCCAATACAACCATGGATAACTGGACCTTGCATGGGATTCATTGTCCTCAAGAAAATAATCTTTGGAATTGGACCTGTATTTGTCTGTTTATTCTTGGGTTGTTTTTTGGCATTCTTCCTTTGCTCCGACAGGTGACGGCAGAGACTGACAGGAAACCTGAGGTGAGATCAAGGGGAGGGTGACATGAAACAAAAGTCCCAAGTTGGTTTTGAATTGAGGTTATTGCCAAAAAGTGGTTTACATGTTTGTGACTATGGGACTTTACACAAGAGCATTAACAAAAGAAAAGAAATGACTTACACTGAATCAATCGGACTAAATAACTAATCATTCAATGCTTATAACCTTGATGAGGCCCTCGATCCTCAGGGGCCCTCAAAACCCCCAGATTCATTGTTTGTCACACAGTTTTTGGTCGTAAAGTGCCCAGGTGTGTAAAATCCAGGTTTTAAGAAAACACTAAGGTCTCCGTGGTGTTTGCCGTTTGCCCCTTAACAGGTTAATCCCCCACTCAGTGAGCAGTTACATAACCACCACAGAAAAAACAGATAAAAGTTAACTGCAGTTCAGGGGCGTTGCACCGTGTAGGCAAAGCAGGCTGCTGCCTGGGGCCCCGAGTTCAGGGCGGATCATTAGGTAAATCAACAGCAACGACAATTTTGGGAGAATCCCCTTTAAAATCTGATATCAGATCGAGAAGACAATGGTGGGAAACCCCCAAACGAGGCCCCATGCATGCTCATAACTTTCTTCCAAATTCTTTAGAATTTTAGTCGTTTGGTTGAAGATAGAACGTCTAAATAAACACGCAATGTGGATGTTTGCACTACTACTTAACCATTATTTAAGTGTATGCACATATGCACTGGATGTTGGGCCCCCAGTGAACATCATCAAAAATGTGGTAATGCTGGATGATTTAAAATCCATATTTTCACATATTCCATCCCATGATGAAGAGGCTGTACATGCAGGACAATATCAAGGCTTGCTGGGGCTCCGCACACTCCTTGACTCTGTGATCATTTTCCTGGAGTAGAGACACCGAACACCTATATGGAAACAAAATGCAACATTCTAAAGCTCAACGTGCCTCCGGTAGAATTATTATTGTTGCTGATTTTGTTGTTGTTTAAAGTGGTGTCAGTTGATGCGATGTAATTGGTTTCAAGGCCATTTTGCTTGGAATCAACATTTCAGGAGTTTATGTAAATGAGACATGGAAATGGTCAATGTATTTTTCATTGGGTGTCCTAATTGGTAAAGAGAAATGTAATATAACGCTAATTTGACCATTTACATTGAAGAAATATTTGGGACTAAATGTACCTCCGGATCATTTTCTTTAAACACTAAAATATTATCCTTTCGTGAGACAGATGCGACCATTTCCCTGACAAGCCACGAGCCAAATTTCCAAAATATTTAAAAATAAAACACAACGGTTCCAGATTATGTCTGTTTTAATCTCCCTATATGATTTGCTAAATTAGCAGTTATCTTAGTTTAAATCAATTTGAAGAAAAATAGATCAATTAATTGTATTGAATAATCGTGTTGTGCCAGTAAACAGGCACATCATACAAATTCAAGGTGACATTCGAGTGTCGTATTGTTGGATTTGACCCACAAATCTAAATATTTAACTATCATTTTAGATTAAGGAGCACATCCTCACATTTCACATTTGAGAACCGAATCGATCTCTCGATCAAATAATCAATTAGGCCTAATTGTTCCATCTGTAGTCTAAATATTTAGTCAAAGCGTCCCCCGCGCTGCCATTCTGGCTCCGAATGAGCTGCGTGTTAGTTTCCAGCCAAGTTCTGAAATAATCAGCCTCAAAAACACCGGAATTGGCCTTGAAAACCATCGTAAGTATATGTGTGTCATCGCGGAAAAAAACAACCCACGTTCTCATAACTATCCCCGTGGACGTGACCTCCGCGATCGTGACCCTGCGCACGTTTATATATCTCGTGTTTAACGTCCACATTTCCCCGCATCCTGTCTAATATCAGCTCGGCTGGAGCAGCGCTGCTGCCGGAGCTCTTATCGCAGCGCAGGAGCTCTCGGAGCTGCGAGCGCCGAGAGCTGCGGTCGAGCTCCGAAAGGGTTAAATTAATCTCTCGCTCTCTCGCTCAGCTCACACACCGGCACACACACACACGCACAGACGCACACACAAACACCCGCGCGCACGCACGCACACACAGGCTGCCACCGCCCCAGATAACAGAGGGGCGCCTCTCCCCAGCCAGCCAGCCTCCGCTAATCGCAGTGGCAGGAGGGGGGAGTGGAGTGCCGGCGGCCTCTCGCAGCGCTGGGCTTTTTATTGACGCTGCCTGCCTCTCGCTCCCTCCTCATGTGTCTGTGCCTGTGTGTGTGTGTGTGTATGTGTGTGTGTGTATGTGTGTGTGTGTGTGTGTGTGCCTGTGCCTGTGTGTGCGTGCCTGTCTGTGCGCTCGTGTGCCTGTGTGTGTGTGTGCGCTTGTGTGCCTGTGTGTGCGCTTGTCTGCCTGTATGTGTGCCGGTGTGTGCGCTGAGCGAGAGAGCGAGAGATTGCCTGTACGTGCGCTTGTGTGCCTGTGTGTGTTTGTGTGTGTGCGTTTGTGTGTGTGCCTGTGAGTGCGTGCCTGTGTGTGCGCTTGTGTGCCTGTGTGTACGTGCCTGTGTGTGCGCTTGTGTGTCTCTTTGTGTGTGGGTGCGTGCATGCGTAAATTTATGCCTGCGTACGTGTGTGCGCAAGGCTGTGCATGCTTGTGGGTGCGTGTCAGAGCGAGAGAGAGAGAGAGAGAGCGAGCGCTATAAAGAGGTGTGTGTGCGTCTGCGCGTGCGTGCGTGTCTGGCGTGTGATGTGTGTGCGCTCCCCGCCAGCAGCGGAAAGCAGGGAGAGGCGGGGAACTGGGAGGGTGGGTGGCGAGGTTATGAGCGGAACTCGACAGAGGCCGACAGACGAGAGAGAAGGAGGGGAGGAAAGAGGGGGAGGACAGGAGGGAAGGGAGGGGAGGGGAGGGAGGGGGGAGCTTTCTTGTGCTGCGCTGAGAGCCGCCACCGCTTCTCCTTCCTCTCAGATAAGGCTCGTTTGAAGGTTTTAGTCTTTATTCTCTCTAAAAAAAAAAAAAAAAAATAGAAAAAAAGGAAAAGAACGAGGGAACAGGCGACGGAACGTTTCTGTCCGCGCGCTTTGCTGCGGAAAAAACATGTATGATCCACAAGGTCGTGGACGAGACACGCGTGACTAATCCCACCGCTTATTTGATTTTACGCGCGCACTGATTGATTGCATCGACGGATTTAGCAGCCTATTGATTAGGGCTTAATCTATAGGTCCGTGTCTCTCAGCGCTCCGATAATTGCCCTCCCTCCCCTCCCCTCTCCACCCCCCCCCCCCCCCCCCCCCCCCCCCCCCCCCCCGCCCTCCTCCTCTCCAGCAGCGGCAGCAGCAGCAGCAGAGTTTGGCTCGGAGCCACTCTCGCCCTGCCGCGCCAGGCTGTAATTATCCCCGGTGAGGCCGCGCTAACGCAGCGTGGCGCGCCTGTGGGGAACCGGTTAGCCCTACAACACCGGTGGGGGCTGCATGAGTGTGCGCGCCCGTGCGTGTGTGAGTGTGTGATTCCTTGTTGTTGTTGTTCGTTTGTTTGTGTGCAGACACAGATCGCAGAGATTTCCAAGTCCTTACGTGAACCTTGGAGTTTATAGATTAGAAAATCGATACGAACACTATTGATAGGATAGAGTCACAGCTGCCATATACACTATATGCATTTATTTAATCATAACCTTGTGTGGACTTGTTGTTAGGTTCTATTGATTGGAATTATGCTCCGGTCCGAGCATGCATGTGCGTGCTCGAGAGGGTTCACTGAAGTCTCTACGTGCGTCTGTGCGTGCGTGTGTGTGTGTTGCAGTAAGCGATCCATAACGATCTGCAGGTGGATTGTGCTGATTAGTACCGGCTGCTGTGGACGGAGCTGCGTGCAAAGAGCTTCCTGCAATCTGAGCCTGCCGACCGTGCGTGTGAGTGTGTGTTTGTGTGTGTCTGTCTTGCTCGCCTGCGTGCTGGCAGTCAGCCCTTTCAAAATGTGTGTCAGGGCTGCGTACGTGTGAGGCTCCATGTGTGTTCAGGACAACATGTGTATATTTGGCTAAACCTGTGCTCATGCAGTGTGTGTGGGAGGGTGTGTTTGCTTGTGTGCACACATGAACTTGACATGCATGCATGCGTGTTTGTGTGTGTTTGTCAGGCCACCGCTTCAGTGTCTGATTGCAGCAGCAGATGGTTGGATCGCTGTGACCTCCCAGACTGCGGCTCTTTCGACACCGGGGCGCACTTGCGTGTGTGTTCATGCTGTTTTGGTTTTTACAAGACACACTCGTATGCGCGAATCCCTGACAAGACATAAAATGACAGTCAGAGGACGGATCACACGTTTCAAGCACATATTTCATAGCCAAGGTCCAGCGCTGGTAGATTTTCAAAGGCACATGCTGTTCTCTCCGACTGGCTTTTCAAACCACAAAGTTCACACAGAGTCATAAAAGTGCGGCCATAAAAAGGCCGGCGCTTGATCTCCAGACCTGTTTTTTTGCTTCTACCTCAGCCTCTCGGTTAGGTGGTGTGTTTCTATTTTGTAGGTAATCGTGTGTTTTTGGGGTTGAGTGTCAGGAACTTACTTTGCCCCGCGGTTCCTCTGAGCAATATTCATCCTAATCCAGTTTTCCAGTGACTGATGGAGAGAGCTGCTCGCTCCCTCTACGCCCTGTGAGTCAGAGCACGAGGGGGGAGAGCGATTGTGTGCTGTAATTTTGCGAGTCTTTGCAGCATCCGTCTGACCTTTCAACGTGATTATTAGTTGTGTGTGACATCAGCATGGGGCTGTTTTTAACTGCCAAAGTCCCGAGGATTAGAGGAGTTTGCCATTTTCCGCATTTACAAATTGCTTTCTTGCTTCCGAACGATACACTCAAGGTTTGATTTCTCCTTGACGCCGTGTAGACCTGAAAGGGGGGGGGGGGTTATGGTTTTCAACCCCAAGTTCAACCACAGTGTCACCAGTTGGTCCATAATTCACTAAAAGCAGAGTGACTTTGAGGGGGAGCACTACCACTGATAGAATCTAAACCCCACTGACCCTAGAATCTAGAGTCACAAAATCCATGTCATTGGCGTGTTGGTGGTTTTTATGAAATGATGGCTCAGAGCAGCTTCTCAGACCGGTTGGAGACTAGAATCAGATTTAGACCAGGGTGCCTGTGAAAACTTCCCTGCTGACACTTCTCAAAAGAGTCACATCAGATCCCTTTATAGTCCAGTTGCCAGGTTGGATCCTACCTGCTAGAATCTGGGCAGGGATCGTGAATGAGACATATGGTGCCCTGTAGCTAAATGTGTAGAGCATGGCTCTCACATTGCCAGGGCTAAAGATGGTGGTGTGCATCCAGGGGAAGTACACACTGGCATATCTGTCAGCTGCTTTGGCTGCAGAGAGCACAGGTAAGTAAGCGCAGCTCTTTGTGTGCCAAGTGCTACTGTGCGGCCACATGCCTGGAAAATTGGGTCCAGACATTTTCAGGACTTTGCTTTTGACATATGCACAGCAAGAGTTTGTCTGCGTCAGATATGTTCTGGAGCGTTCAGACGAGCGGTGAAGCCTTGGTACAGCACGCAGGAGGCCGGACATGACGTATGAATTCATCTTCAAGCAGTTTTTTTTTGTTTACAGCACATAGACACCGGTTTGGGCTCTTATCACCAAAAGCTCTTGAATCTCCTTGTCTTTCCAAGTTGACATCTTGGTCTGCATTAATGACATATATGGCTCCTCATTTACTTCCTGAGACATTTGTATTCTTCTAGTTTCCCATCCATCGCAATGTTAGAAACAAAAGCAACAAACCAACTCTATTGCTGTGAATTTTCTTGGAAAGTTCTGGAAAATGTCCAGAACATCCAATTCAGACATTTGTGTTCTCAAATACAACTTCTACAGGAAATGTACAGTGAATATCCAGTCTTAGTTTTATGCTGAAATATGGATTTTTCTTCCAGATCAATCTATTATTCCCTGGAAAATTTGTGAAAATGTTCAAACATGGCCTGTTTTCCAATGTGAAAGAAAGTGATGAGACGTATATGGATCCGCCCCAAACTTGAATGGGTTTTTTCTTGGCCCATGCCTCATCCTACCACAACGTTTTGTGGAAATCAGAGAGTGATGTGAGCCTCTATGTGGCTGTATGAGCGTTTGTGCGTTTCAGACAAGTTAAGCTTTTTTCATTGAGGATATTGCAGCATATTGCTCTTGGTGTTGGGGCCTCTCATGTCAGAAATCTTCCCACACGTCCACGAGCCGTGATCCTGAAACCTCAATAAAAGCTCAGCTGAACGGCATGTGTTATATGTTACAAACCATCCGATCCGTCAGCATCTCACGTGAAGGCCCTCCATCTCAGTCTATGTGTTCAGGTTGGGGGGGAAGAAAAAGCACATTTCCCTCCAATTCGCCTCTCCGTGGTCATGAAGCCCGAATTTAAACTTTCTTGAAAACAGGAAGGAGGCTGAGCTTTTGAAGAGCGGTGACCTCAGACTGGTCGAGGATCAGTGTCAGTAAAGTTAAGAAGCCGACTCTCTCCACCTCTAACCTCCTCGGTTATCACTCATTTAAAATGTCAATACAGTTGACAGCAGAGTTTCCATTAACCGGTGTTTATGTTTGATTTAGTCAGCTGACTTTGTGCAATCACAAAGCAGTTGTTTGATCAGAGTCTTGCTTATTTAAGTGCCCAGTTAATCTAACCTATGGAAACACAGAGAAGTGTAAACAGGCTTGTTCCACTTCTTCCCAGATGTTTGCTGAAAACTGTTTTAAGGACAAAGAAGAGAGTATTAAAGCATTTTCTGACTGATTATGGCAATGGAAAGCACATACCACCCCCCATAAAGTGTGTTTCACATTGAAAGACAATTATTAAGCATTGAGTTGTGAACGGAAATGATATGACAACACTTCTGTGACAGTTTTCAGATTGACCTGGTTAAACAAGGACATAGCTGGTGGTTTAGACGCTGTTGTCACCTCAGAGGATGAGGCTGATAACACGCTCACCCTGAGTCTATGAACGTTTGAAGGGAAAGCTTTCGTAAATTCCTCGCTACAGAAATCCAGAAGCATGCTGTATAGCTTCCTCGGAGTTCAGTCTGCAGTGAAGAAGTGGCGTTTTTGTTCTGTGCCATGCATGACTACGCCCACCCTCCTTCCCTCTTTCTTCTCATCTCACTGACTCTCCCTCTCCTCTCTCGGCTCCCTGCTTCCTCTGGGCCTCTTGTCTCCCGTAACTTTTCAGCCCTCCGAGATGAGCTTGGCTTTTTAACGCGTCCATATGTGAGCGCTTTGTGTTTGTTTGTGCTCGGCCGTCTGGTTTAACTCCTACTTTCAGCAGCTGTGGCGACTGCAGCCAGACCTTCCATTTTCCTACTCTGCCTGTCTGTTGGCCTTGCTCTCTCTCCATCATTCTTTCTCTCTCTCTCTCCCTCTCACACACACAGACACACACACACACACACACACATGCAGGCACATGATGCACACACCTCAGGCTTGATATTCATAGCCTCCTCCTCCTTCACTTGACATGGGAGCCTTAACAGATGTGCCCCAGCCGTGAGCTGCCTCTCCCACTCCCTCTCTGTCTCTCTGAGACTCGTGCGCCACACATGTACCTCAGCTGCTGGCTTGGGAATAAATAAATAAAAAAACTAAACTGACATTTAATTCTATAGGCAAAATGCAAACAACACTACAAAACTATAAATGTGAATGAAATACGGAGCTTAAAAATGTGCCAGTGTTGGATGAATGAGGATTCTACAGCAGAGTCCCTCAAACTGTTTAACCTGTTTATCAATGTGTGTGGTATTGTCCATTTCACCTACATGTGCCCATTAAGGATCCGAATCTGAAATCAGATCACATGTATTCATAATGTGCACTTGGCTAACTATGGCGCTGATTTCGATCTTTGTGTCCTATATATGCTGTCCGTCTAATTGGCACCTTCTTACCCAGATTTCCACTTTAAAATGATACTAATTTGTGCTCATTGCGTTTAGTCTAAATCTATTAACATTTTATTTTTCTTTCATTAAATTTACTCTATCTGACTAAAAGCTTATAAACTGCTCCACTATTAACGTTGTGATAATCATAACTGCGTTTTTTGCTTCGTTCTCTGCCTGGTTTCTGCTGCTGGATGAATCGTCTACTCCTGTTTTGGTCTTTCAGTGGAGCTCGTGTCTGTGTGTGTGTGCTTCTCTCTCTCTGCATGTGTGTGTCTCAGTGTGTGCGTGCGCGCGCAGCCACCGCCGTGCGCTGGAGGCTTATGGTAATTGCGGTCTCCCGACTGGCCTTCTGGGTAGAGTCTGCGCGAGTGGGAGTGGAGCGAGTCGCTCGGTCTCGGCAGCGTTCATCCATTCCGTGCGGCACTCCCCGTACAGCTCCGTGCGTCCTCGCTGCGAATCGCGGGGGCTCCGACCGGGGTGTTTCTCTCTCTCCCCCTCTCTCTCTCTCACACACACACGCTTCACGAGGAAGAAGCGGGACAGGCGGCGACGCGGAATAACCTCCGGCGAGGCTCACGACACGCGGATTCCGGAGAGGACATGGAGTGACGGCGAGCGGGAGAAAGGGGCTTTCTCCGAGGACGGCGTGCTCCGCTGAAACCCAACATGGCGCTGCTGCGAGGTACGGCCGAGCTGAATTAATTTCCCAGCGAGTCCTCCGACCTCGCCACCTGTATCCTTCAGGGGGCCCGGGCCGCTCCGCGCATTGGCTCCGCTGAAGGACCCCTTTTGTTAACGGATCCTCTTTTGTTGGATTTCTCTTCGGCGTTCGCGTTTCCTCCGCGCAGGATCTTTTTTTGGTTGCTTTATGGAAACCCAAGTGACATTTGCAGCCGCAAAAAGTCCGCTTGAAACCCAGCGTCATGGATGAGAGTTGCCTGTAGACAATAGAACAAGGACAGAGCGCTTTACATTTACGACTTGTTTTGTTTCGTGACAAGTGGATAACCTGTTAGACACTTTGAGTTGTTTTTCTCTCTTTGGCCGGGATTGTCTGCATCCAGCAGACAGGACCGTAATCGGGCTCGTCTACGTACACGCACGGACCGCTGCCCTCCTGGTTAACTTGGCCAAAACAGGAAAAAGGCGTGAGTTGGCGGGCACGGACGACGGCTGGAACTACCACCAATTATCCAGGTGAGACAACCGATGACAAATGGAAAATGTTTTTCCTTGCGCATGTGTTTATGGCGAGGTGAAACGTGAAATCCCCGTGCATGAGGTCAGGAAACAAACAGGGGTGGCCCGAGAAAAGCTATGCTGGTTTTTAAAGTGTTTGGTGTTCTTGTGTGGGGGTGTTTTTTAAATCAAAAACAGTCTTGTGGGGTTGGATGATCCAAACACGATAACCTGGCGCGGGGCACAGAGACGCGGAGAGGATCGGCCACTTCTAAGAATAGCGCATAGGGTGGTCTTTGTGCGTTTCGGCGGGGCAGTGGCATGTGGTTGATAAATAACACGCACACACAAACACATAATGATCCGACCGTGAGCTTGGCCTCTTGTTTTTTTACGACTGTGCTGTCAACCGGCCCGAGGTGAGAAGGACGTCCCAGAGATTAGCGGACTTGAAAGTGGCGCCGTCCTCCATGGTGAATATTCAGGCGTTTCGCACTCCGCTGTGTGACGAAGTGTCGGAGTGCCTCTGGGGCGACAGCAGGAGTGTGTGTGTGTGTGCGTGCGTGCATGTGCGCACACACGGAGCTGCTGCGCTAAACAAGGTTACGGAATCCAGCCTCGCCCTGCCAAAGGGAAGCGAGTGGTGCTGCTCCGTTTATACACGGTTCAGTTCAATTGGAGGGCATCCCCGCGGTGTGCGTGCGTGACAGCCGAGTGTGTGTGTGTGTGTGTGTGTGTGTGCGTGCGTGCGTGCTCGCGGGGGAGGTGCGGGGGCTTTGTTTGGACAGAGTGGACGTTGATCAGTGGACTCATCAGTCCCAGAGGTGGTGTTTGGGAGAAGGTGTTTGTGTGGAGGAGACGGGACCGCGCCGCTCACCTTCCTGTCGAGGTGACGGAAACCACTCTGGCACCGTGCCACCTCTCCCTCTCACTCTCTCGCTCCCTCTCTCTCTCTCGCACACACGCACACACTTCATGTCTTGCAGGTGTTCTCTGATGTGACTCTGCGCTACAGTGCTGTTGTCTCCCCCTCTCGCCTGCAGTCTCGCTGCGTGACTCGCTTTGCGTTGCGGGGAATGTCCTTTGCGCATGGAGGCACCATGTAGCGCCATTAGGACCCCCCCCCCCCCCCCCCCCCAACCCCGACCGCAACTCCGATAAGCGCTGCTCTCTTGAAGGAAGAAAGTGTCACACGAGGCTCGTTACTAATAGGAAAACACTGTTAAAACGTATGACCGTCAGTCATTTCTTCGCCGCTTTCACAGCTTGACGAGCTTTTTACGCATTTAAAACCACTTTTCCCATTCGACCTTTGTTTCTACTCAGCCTTTATGAATATTAAAATCTATATTTCTTCACTTGTGCAGCCACCCTCCCCCTGCAGCCATTGAGAGCAGCAGGAACCACTTTTTTTATAAAGTTGCCTATTTAATTGAAATCAGTGCTGCAAGGCGCATTGGCCGCGTTCCAAACTGAATCGTCTTTTCCGAACGGCTCTCTGAGGCTCATCCGCGAGCGGCGGGGCTTTGCCTTTCCCGGACAGCTTTAACCCGAGACATCGTCAGGACGCGCACTCTTGCCTCTCAAGAGAACGGGCCCATGCACGCACCTCGTTGGGAGGTTTCCTTTTCCTCCCCCGTGCCTTCCTGCTGCCTGTCCTGGAGCCACACAGGCACTAATTAGGGAACGCTCTCTTAGGACGATCGATGTGCCTCATATTGGCTGGCTCCAGCTCATTGACGAGCTTAGTGAGGGAAGCAGCTACTAAAGGACCACTTAAATCCCGGCAGCCAATCCGCACGGGATATACAGTACAGAGAAACGCTCATACGCGTCTGCTCGGTCGCGGGACACGGCCAGGTTGGGAGCGCAGACCCGTCGTCCTTTCCAGGGAACAGAGCAGGGGGGATTAAGTGGCGGGGGATGGAAGCTACTCAGGGGGGCTTATGGGAGAATAAAAGCTTAATTTCATTTTAAATTACACATCGATCTCAGCTGGTATGGATGAGTAAAAGACAGTTATACATTCAGGCATACATTTGAAAATGTCGAATGAAAAATCTAAGAAAACCCCTCGCTTGAAAAATACACTTGATGAATATGGGACAAACCGGCTAAATAATATGCTGATTAGCTGTCGTGCATGGTTGAGTGACTGGCTCCATTTGCGTTTGTCGAACTAAGGGACTTTTTGTAGTGTGTCAGTTTCCTGAAGCGCAGTGTTGAGACTCAGACCTCAGGTTTAGTCAGACTTGTATGAGTGGAAGGATCTTTTTGTGTGCCGTGTTTAATTTGATATGCATTTTCGGTCACGGATTTTCTCTCTAAAAACAAAAGTGAAGGTCACCCACATGCGAGATCATTAGAATCATCTGCTGCTCTGCGTCTCCAAAGGGCCCGTTCACATCTTGGCCCACACATTCTGAAACCAAGAAAACCTACTTAAAAAAACACGAAATCTGATCTTTCTGCAATCGAGCATGTTCCTCAAATGGTGTTGCTGCCGGCGCGTAAAACAAATACTTCACATTTTCTTTGGGCCGCGTTTATTTATAGTGCAGTCAGCCCCGTCGAACTGTTTTGCGCATCATTTTTCCACCGTGCGCTGTGAAGTCAATGTGGGGCTGATCTGTTCTCCAGGTGTCGGAACACGGAGGGGGAGGGCTGCTTACCGTAGATTGACATACTGATCTCTCTCCCCCCTCCTCTTCCTCCCTCTTCTTCCCAAAACAGTTTTATTACCCCAGGCTCATTAGGTGTCCAAGTGGGGCTCGGGGGTGGTCCCCCAATCAAAACAAGGTTTTATTTTATCAGTTTAATCAGTTTGACTTATAATGGAAAACGGGTCAACCAACCACGTGTTCCACCTATACATCTCCAAATTCACATAATTCAAATAGATAGGCCTGTGTCAGTTCAGGTGGTGGGGGGAGCTGGTGTGTGAATGTGTACGCGATGCCAGGTTTTACAGCCACAGTTTCGGTGAGGAGTGCACCTGAAGGCAGCAGCGGCCCCCGGGCCTGCTGGGTCATCTGTCCCGCTGAGTGATGTGTGACGGTGGTTGTGTCCGCGTGGTGCCGGGGGGGATGTGCGCAGGGACATCCACACCGCATCCATTTTAAGCCCATTAAACTGCCGCTTGTTCGCTTTTCTAATCTGGAATCGATAAGAACCACGCACCGGGAACATTACGCAGAGAGCTCGTCAGCGAGAGTTTGTTCTGGAAACACGCAGGGAGATTTCGTCAAAAGGGAACAGCCGCGTTCAGGTTTTTTTTTTTTTTTTTCATCCACTCGGAGACACGAGTTCTGTTTTATTGTCGTGCTTGTTTTTTTTTTATTTCCCTCTCACTCTCGCCTGGATATAAAACAACAGTCTCGTCGCTGCCGGCGCTGCGCTGCTGAGGCGAGGTGCGTGTGAACAAAAGCGGAGGCACGGCACAGAGCCGAGCTGGGGAGATCGGTTTTCCAGGCGCTGCGCAGCTCCCGGAGGAGACGTCACGGTTTGATTGAAGCTATGCTCCGTGCTGGCCTCCCGGGACCTCGCGATGAAACGGGAGAAGCGCCCCCACCCCCTCCCTCCTCCCTCCCTCCCTCCTCCGCCTCCGCCTCCCCCCCCTCCCTCCCTCCTCCTCCTCTCTCCCCCTGCGCTCCACAAACCTTTTTGTTTTGACGAGGTCTGGAGCGCACGGATCACTTCCCCGCAGAGATGTGTCGGCCCCCGGTGCTGTTTAACAGACACAGAGGCGGTCAGGACGGCCCAGGAGAACCAGATCTCACACATCGCATTATTCTCGACTCCGGCAACTGTCAGACATATAAAAGATGTCCCCTCTGCAGCTGATTACGCACGAATACTTTACGATAATTCTCCTCCTTCCGAAATAAAGTGTTGGTTAATCCCGTCTCCGAGCGCAACATTTGGATGCTTTCTGCTGGTTCATGCAGTAACTTGAAATCATACGAGTACATGCTCTGTAATTAAAATATAAATCTCGCCGTGATTGCGTTTACTTTACTAACCCCGCTCTGGCCTATCGGAAGATTGATTTAGCAGCAGAGTAATGATGACACACCTCGCCTCCCTCCTCGGAGCTTCTCCAGGCTCCGTCTCGATCAGGCCTCCTCGTTTGTTTTTAGCTGTCGGTGCCTCGGGCATCTGTCTCTCTGACGAAATCCCACAGACGCTTGGCAGCACAGCAGCGGGGCGATGGTGATAGAGTTTATTACAGCGAGCGCCTTCAAAGCTGGAATGCGTTATCTGGTGTCTGGATGGCACATCTCGGAGATCACGTTGGCCGTACAGCGCCTGACCTCGGGTTAGAGATCATCGCACATGAACACTCGAGCTGCAATTTAATGAAGAATTGATTTGTGTCGGGAAATATTTCAGGTAACTGGTCATAATGTGTGTCTTTTAAACACCGGGAGTTTAGAGTTTGTTCAGCGGGACTGTATGTCGGACTGCTAATTTACAAGTGAGTCTCTAGTGTCTCCAGCCCAAAAGTCTGGATTCATCTTCAAAGGACCCCACGTGAGAATACAGCAAATCCTCCGGATTATTCAATTGCAGCAAGTACAAGTTTATTATTGAGGCTTTGAACATGCAACAGATTGAAGACTGAAAACAAAAAGAAAACAAATATCTCAGCAGGAAACAGTGGTGCCGCACAAGTAGAAGACGCCAAGGAAGATATCAAGGAAGATTATTGTCATAACAGCTGAAGTCAGTGTAGATGTGCTGGAAAACAAAAAAAACCCCATACATGTCCGGCTTTTATTGTGTTGTTGTGAATTATCTGACCGGAAAATCTCCTGCTGCGTTTTCTTACACGTGCGAGTACAAAACCAAATTGAGCAGGTCTGGAAACGGCTCATGTCAGATGTGTGAAGGCTGTGGTTTACCTCACACTGATTCGGCACCTGTTTAAACTCTCACCCATTTAAGCTAATTCACATCTTTACGCACCACCAATTATGAAGCCCCCTCTTCAAAAGACCATTCAAACCAATATGGGGGGGGGGGGTAAATGAGGAGATCAGACCTTTAGTGTCACGTGCTTTCATTGGGGAATAGTCGGGACATGAAAGCAACGCCAGCATTTCAAAGAGGAGTTAAGAAACCTCCGGTAAACGCGGGGCGACCCGTGCATGAGTTGACCCCCCCACCCACCACCACCACCGCCGTCCCCATTACAATCCGGCCCTTTGGTGGCATAAAGGGCCATTTAGTGCTCATTTGGCCCGGGATGAATAGAGCCAGTTCAGCAGCCGCCGCCCGGGCCCTAGTGACAGCACTGAGGGGGGGAGAGGGAGGAGGGGGGTCTCACAATGCCGCCGTTGTTGACGGCCGTGCTGCCGGGGGGGAATTGAACCGTGCACCGACTTGCATGCGGCTGTGCAGCGGCCCGGGAGGACGCAGGGGGCCCTTGTTTACAACTCGGTCGCTAATAATGTGAATAAAGAGTCGCCGTTGGCTCCTTCCAGCTCCGCGCGCTGCACCAGCGGCCAGCCATTCTTTATCTCCCCTCTTCCTGTTCCGTCACTTCTGTTGTTTCACAAACCACACAGACAAACAACTGGCTGCGCCTCGAGTCTTTGCGCTCAGGTAATCAGCCGGGCCACTTGGCACACGTCGGCCTTATAATCAATAACAATTAAAATAGCTCTTGCGCGTTTCCCTCTCGTGCAGTTGTGTGTCGGTGAGCGTGTGGCCCTCGGGCCGTATAATCAGTCACTTTGTACGTTCCGTGTGCGCTTTTGAAGCATTTCTCTCAGATTTGTCGATCTCGTTCAGCGACCGTGTGCGCACAAAGCCTCGGCCGCGCACACACTCACACACCGCCTCGCTGTGGCGTGTGTGTGCGTGCATATGAGGGTGTGTGCGTGCGCGCGTCCGCATTTAATCCGTGTTTATCCCCACCCCACCCCCGTCGCTGCGGAGATTATCCTGCGTCACACTGCATTTTTTTTTATAGAGCTGATCGGAGCTCTGCGCTTCAGAGAGCCTGGCAAAGCCCCAGGGACGTGGAGCGAAAGGGCTCCGTCACCGCCTGTTATCCACACCCCGTCCCCCCGCTGTGGTAGCGAGCAGACCCGCGAACACGAGCGGACTCGTTTAGTGTGAATCTGCATTTCTAGTTGGTCATTTATCAATGTTGTAGGGAGGAAGCTGCTTGTGGTGACGCACGCATTAACCTAGCGAAGTCCAAGGTTTGCCCTCAGTCCCTCCAACACGCACACATGCACGCTTATTATCGTTGCGCACGGAGCACAGAGGCCTCAGTCCTGCGGGAAATGATGAGCGGTGCCAGTGTTTGTTCCGAGGCGTATACCGCGGGTCACAGTGAGTTCAAGCCGTTGTCGTCGGAAACAGGAAACGAGGGAAAAAAGGGAGAGAAAAGCGAGTTTGTTTTTCTTTCTTTCTCTCCCTCCCTCTTTCTCTCTCACCCCTTCCCCTCTCTTTATGCTTTGCTCTCCTCCTCTCTTTGTTTGCCGCTCCTCCCTCCAAAAGCGCACGGCACCGAAATAGGCCCTCACAGAGCCATGTGAGGTTCCGCTAAAAACACCCGGTGGTTTTCTGTTTAATGGTGCGAGTCGGGGCTCCGCTCCAGCGGTCTGGTTTATAAACGCAGCTCCGACCGCTGCTGCCGCCCCCCCCCCCCTCTCCTCCCCCCTGCCTGCTGCTGCCGACCAGTTTGATGGATTGGGCGGCCGTCGGGAGTTGTTTGTTGCGCAAACTATTCTTAGCAGCGGGGATGGGCGTCAACACGCCGCCTTTTCCTCCTTCACTATCTCTCCCCCTTCTCTCCTTTCCACGTCCTCCTGAATCATAAAGTGACACTCGCGCAGAATAATATTCTCACCGCATCGAGTTAAGATTGTCCGACATCCAGGAGAAAGCCTCTTATACGTGCATACTTCATTGAATTCTAAATTGGTATTAAAGCCCTGTCTTTCTTGGACTTAAGGTGGTGATGTAAATGATACACGAACAGCATTTATAAATCCTCTCAAATTAATCCGTAGGCCGCCTATCTCGCTGAATATAACGAGCACCATTGCGCACCTTTTCCTTTCTATAGCATCTAACAGTAATTGTGCCGTGCTGGTGCAAACATTGACCCATGGAGCGCTTTAGGCGCAATTATAAAAACTTTCTTTTCTGCACTTCAAGGTGGACATATGCCAACAAAAGCGTCCACATTGTCTAATTCCTGGCGGTGCACGCTGTGCGCAGTCATGTACTTGATCTTGACCTTGAGGCCCCCGTGCAGCCTCTCATCTTAGCTGGAGCGTTATTAATTTAATGGAAATTAAATGACTACAGGCCACGAGACACCAGACTGTTTTTTAGTTGTGCTGACCTGAACGCGAACACATCATTTCCTCTCCAAGTTGTTTTTTATTTCCCTCGTTGGAGAGGAAGTATCAGATCCGTGCCAAATGGAGGGATTCTACTCTGCTGGCGGTGAAGGTTGTTTAGGTTGAACAGAAATGTCCGTAAAGGCAGCACGACTCTGATGAGGCCTATCTGAGTTTGTGTTGGGTGATTATTTTTACGCATAAATATTTAATGCGTCAATGAGCGCTGCAGACGTGTTTGAGGCGGAGAGAGGTGCATGTGTCCCTCCAGGATATACAGGCAGTGATGTGATTTCTCTGTGTAAATTGCAGCAGCGCATGTACGTGGCTGCACGCACTCGCACGCCACCGTTGCACTTGTAGCCACGCACACGCACACCGTTCGCAGCTCCCCTCAGATGCGGATATTGTCGAAGCAGGGGAGGGCTGTGGGGGAAGGGAGCGCAGGGGTAGGGAGGAGCCATGCCGAGGGGCCCGCAGCAGGCTGATTAATGGGCCCCGGGTCACGGCAATAAAAGTGGCGTGCCAGCGGCGCGGCAGCCAGGCTCAGAGGCGTTTCTGTGCTATGATCGAGGAGCCTGGTCTCTGTGCTGCTGCTGCTGCTGCTGCTCTCAGCACTGACGAGCACGAAGGCTTCACTCTGCCTATTTAAAGGCTTCTCTCTCCCTCTGTCTCCCACCTCTCCTCTGCTCTGGCTCCACTAACAGCTGCCTGCCTCGCAAACATGTCGACCCCAAGTCATTAAGTCTTATTTTAAATCAAATCTGACCAGTGGGTGTAATAATTACATCACATAACATCCTCATTGTTATTTCACCTCTTTGAGGATTTTCTCACAGCTTTTAAATTCAGGCAAGTCACTGGGTTAGTAGGTTAAGATGCCACTTGTCTCACCTCTGAGCAGATGCGTTCATACCACAACTATAATAACAGCTCTGCTATGTTTCAGTCTTAAAAGAAATTCAAATTTATACAAAACATTATTAGGAATCTCACACACAAAGGGATCTTCTAGTTTTTTGGCTGATTTACTTTTTTTTAATACTTATTTTATTTATTTATTACTTTCTCATTATATATTTGATTTTTCGGGAAGAAAACCACCTGAAAGAATTATAATTTTAGATTTTTCTTTCATTACACGTCCTTTATGATTACATTTCCGTGCTCTTTGTTTTAGTATGAGTTTTGCATTTTTCTCGTCTTTTCTCTTGCATACTGTACTCCTGCATCTGCTCGTCGGCGTGTTTGTTGATCTGTGGCTTGGTGCTGGCGGGCGGGTAAATGGTCTCCCACTGAAGTGGTCTCTGATGTATAATCTTCCCTCGCTCCTCTGGCGGAGGCAGCTGAGAGAGCGGGTCAAAGAGGGCGCAGAAAAAAAATCTGTGTGTGGAACGTGACTGAATAGATGCGGCCCCACAATGCACGTCTAGCTCACGGTGTGGGCAGGATGGGGGTCAGAGGAGGGGGGATTGGAGAATGGGGAGTTGCCGAGGGGTGGCGATGGATGGTGGGGGGGGAGCCCACACAGTGCTTTCATCTCCACCGACTACTTCAGCGGGGATGTGTGTATGTGAGCGAGAGGGAAAGGTTGTGATGAGCATAAGTAGCGGCGCTATTATCTTGCTTTTTGTATGTCTTATTTCAGTTACACATATCTCTGCCACATTTGATTGCTCCATTGCCATAATGTCTTTCAAATTTTTTTTTAAACTTGCATGCACACAAAATTGATATGTTTAATACTTAATTTCTAAACAATTTCTCTGTTGGGAACAATTTTTTTTGGGCATCACAACAAAGATTTAGTTTGGCTCTGTGTGTCTGTCGGCATGTGCCTGTTGTATGTGGCAGAGCCAAGACACTGACTGCTAACTGCTTGCTCATCTCCACAGGGCAACATCTGTTCGTGATGTCGATGCTGAGACACAAACCAACCTGGAACTAAGACAAGGGAACCACATCAGACAAAACATGGCAAGTCCCTGTGCTAGTCCTCTGTTTGCGTTTACGCTCAATTTTCATATGAGTCACTGTTATCTGGAAATAAAAACTTGAACCATTTCACTATATGCATGCACATACGTGACTAAGCTGTAGCTATGATTTTTTCAGTGTCCATTTTTTTTCTTTGAAGGGATTTGACTTCTGAGGTGACACATTTCACATTTACCATTGTTTTTATTCCTGTGTGGCTGCAGGTGGATGCAAGGTTGACGCCTCTGGCGGCCATGGGGCTGGACCGAGGAGCTCTAATGCATGAAGGCCTTCGTCTACATGGTGGGGTTGTATACCCAGGGATCAGAGCACTACCGGAGAAGAGCAGAGAGTCACCATCCCATTCCCTCACTTATAACAGGGATGGCCTCCCAGAGCTCATCTATAAACCTGATGGCTCTATGGACAGTCGTAAGCCCGGTAATGGATACCTGGGCCTCTACAAGGGCACCCATCCAAGTCTCCACAAGCCTGTGATGGTTCCTGGAGCTGAAGGTCTAGGCTTGGAACGTAGGGTGGGGCATGGAGACAAAGCATCTGAGCTGTGCTTGGCAAGTGCTGGGGGCAGCTACCTTCGCCTGCCATGGCTCAGCCCCTACCCCGAGGCAAGCATGTATCCCTTCATGGACACATCCAAGTATGCAGCTCTAAATATGTACAAAGCCTCCCTGCTCAGCCAACCTAACCCCTATCTTCCCCAGCACCTGGCCTACTCCTCTCTGTGTGCAGCTCAGGGGGGCAATGTTAACCCTGCTGCAGCAGCGTCTGCTGCTGAGAGGCTCTACTATATGCCACACTATCCTCCTTCTCCCCTTTCCTCTCCCATGGTGGCGCCCCCTATGAGGATTCCTGCAGTTACAGTGGCCCCCACATCACTGGTACACTGCCAAGAAAAGGGGCACGGAGTTCCACCTCCATTTGCACAGCAACTTCAACAACCTTCCCCTCATCCTCAGCACCATCAGGCTGCTATAGACAGGGACCGGTCCCCAAGCAGGAGCAGTAGACCATGCAGACCTCCCTCTAGGAAGGGCTCAAGCAACAACAATAACAGCAGTACTTCTAGCACTAGTGGTACCAATAGTGGGAGTAGTAATAGTCTGCCTACAGATTCTTCTTCTCATGCATCTTCTCGCCTTCCTCAACCACCCCTCTCCCCTGCTCTCATTGACAGTTCACAAGACATACAAAGGCCAGTTGCTAGGATAGGACAACCTCCCACCTCATCCAGTTCTTCAGTATCTTCCTCGTCCTCATCCACGCAGTCCATTCCTCATCGCTTCTCTGTGAGCAGCATGGCATCAGAGCAGCCCTCTCCCAGCCCCCACAAACACAGGCCAAGAGATGGGGTACCGGAGCAGAGAAGTGCTGGGGTTGAGAGGAGACCCAGTAGGTCGCCCTCTAAACCTAGTTTTGAGAGGCCAGCTCACCAACCCCAAGCAACCAAAGACTCTGCTGAGAAACCCTTAGATTTGTCTGGAAGAATCCTTGAGTTTGGACTGCCTCCCAATGGATTCCAAGTTAAGATGGACACTATAGCATCAAACGCACGTTATGGACTGCCCCCGAGCCGAGAGCTCCTAAAGGAAAACCTGTCCCTCTCTCCTTCCTCCCATCCTCACCCTGTGGTCAACAGCACTTCTACAAAGGTCTCAGAGAGGCCAGAGATGATCAGCACTTTACACTCCTCCTGGGTTGTACCTAGCCCATCTCCTTCCCATGCACAGCACACACCAGGCCTGCCCCCCTCCCCAAGGCCTAACGCAGACCTGGGCCTTTCAAAAGCCAAAGGCTCCTCACCCTCTGTCATCAAACACAAGGGTCTGGAGAGAGTACACCCTCAGCAGCGTAGCTCGTCCTGTCCAAGGACTGTGGAGTCTAACCATAATGTTTCCGCTACTCAGCACTCTGGCTCTTCTCTGGTGAATTCCAGGTCTCTTTCTCCCAAGCCTACTGGTGAGTGGGTCAAGCATAGCCCCAGCCAATCAGAACATCCATCAGCTGGGAGCCACCACAGAGAGGGCACAGAGAAGTCCTCCCTGACCTCTAAGAGAGGTGAAACAACTGCAGAGGTGCCATCATACAAAAGGCCCTGTGTAGAAAATGGTCATCCCCCTAGCCACCTTTATCTCCCTCAAAGTGACGCTTACCTGAGCCACAGTTTGGCTTATGCCAATCGATACCTGCACTACCCCATCCCTGATGGCATGGCACTGCACTCCTTACCAATTACAGGGAAAGGTCCAGTCTACCATCATCCTGTATTGCTTGGCAGCAACAGCCTTTACCCAACCCATCTGGCAGCTAAACACCCTTTACCCTACCACAACCTTCCAGGTGGTCCAGGAGGGGAGTACCTGACTTACAACTCACAGGAGATGGCCCATCCCCTGATGCAGACTCACACAGACAACAAGCTGCCAGAAAGGGGAGATTCAAGTTTGAAGCCCCGTGTACAGGAGAAATCCCGGGGGGCTGTTGAAGAATGTGGGGGCCACAGAGATCACAATATTGGAAAAGAGACCGGTGAAGGAGGCCAAATAAAGCATAGTAGGGATTCAGGAGCACAAGGACAGTGTGGAGGCCAAAGCAGAGCTCACTCTTCAACATCTAAAGAAAATATTGTATGCATTGACCTTGTACACTCCGACACAGATATCGAGTCTACCCCAACAATCCACAAACAGCCTTTTGGCGAGACCAGCACCAAGGTTAACCAAAATGAATGTTGTCATAGTCACCAAAATCTGACAAAGATGGACTATGAGCCAAAACAACAACACCACCTTTCGCATACTTATCAAGTCCACTCTGGACAGAGCCCCACCCTGAAGCCTAGTCACACTGATAGACAGCCAGAACCTCCCTTTGGGAGAAGAAAACTTATTCAGGACACAGACTATCCTGGGATGACATCTAGCACATCCCCAACTACTCCAGGGCAGATTGCCCGAGCTGAGGAGAGCCTAGAGGAAAGAAGTCCCAGCCCAGACCCTGGAGACGAAGACCAGAGCACCTTGCGCTGTGCACGCACATCTGGGGAGCGCAGCTCTGGTAAAGGCAAAGGGGGCAGGGACAGCCAAGCTCTCTACATCACTCAGCACTGCACAGATGGGGTGAAGGAGTCAGACCATGAGGAAGTGTGCGAGAGGGATACTGATAGAGAGGACAGTATTGTTGACCTCGGAGAGTCTCAAGGAGAAGGGGATGAGGACGACGATGATGGTAGCCAGACATCATCCAAAGGCTGTCGTAGATCCAGTCTGGCCAAGAGGATCGCAAACTCCTCAGGCTATGTTGGCGACCGCTTTAAATGTGTCACCACTGAGCTGTATGCTGACTCCAGCAAGCTGAGCCGTGAACAGAGAGCTCTGCAGGTAAGGCTATTAACACTGGTGGCTGTATTTACAGTACAGGATATATTGGGCTCAAGGGGTGGTGGGCTGCAGAGAGGTCATTACGACCAACGTTTCTTATTTGCAGACATTTCAAACATACTTTTCAGTTCTAACATCCACGCAGGAGTAAAACCCCAAAGGGCCACTGTCTTTATTCCCATGCTGCAATATTAAGAACTGCCTGTGGAACAAACCCTGCATGAAATTGGCACTTACAACACAGTATCGACAATATAAATTCTGTCATGCTACTCTTCTGGCCATAGGCTTGACCTTCCCCTTAAATTAGCAATGTCTTAGTGAGCTGGTGCAAGGCTAGTTGAGGCTCTCTATCAGGGAGGACAGTTCAAAGGTTAACCAGGGCTGACATCACTGTATGGTGATTAGTGAGCAGCCATTGTAAAGGTTATTTCTGTGCGTGTTTGTGTGTCCGTACGTGCTTGTCCTTGTGTGACTGCCTTGGGGCTGAAGCATGTGTTAGTGCTGACTGTGCTATAGAGCCATACACTGTAGTTTCAGAGCATGACTGTGGCAGCCTCACAGTTCACACTGCCTTTGGCTATGCTTAACCCCAGGGTTAGGGGCAGTGGAGGCCTTGCAGCCTGCTTAAAAACCAGCAGCTGCCCTCTTTGGGGTTCCTCTTAGGCTTTCTGCATGCCCCCATCCGCTAGTTGCTATCCTCCCCCAACCCTCCTCCCCCCGATGGCCTACGCTGCCTTGCCTGGTTGCTGTCCAAGGTCATAATTTTCTCCCTCACCCCACTGGCTAAAAGACCCTCTTTGCTAACACCCATCATTCTGCATCTATAAATGCACAATTACAGTAACGTCCCCAACACCAGTCACCTGTCATTTAAATCCGCACACATTTGTTAAGGCCGTTATCTTCAGTTCGTTATGCTCAAAGGTCAGCATAGAGACACAAACAAACCCTATGTTATATGATTCACAGGCTCGGAGCCAGATATGTTAATAGGTTGCACATGTCTGTCAATGTTGTGAACACATCTTAGGAAACTGGTTTTGTCTGTGTCATGCTTGTCAATGCACAGCTGCAACACGAAGCTATCAAATGCTCTATTTCTGAACATGTACGAAAATCTGATGTGGAAGTCTGGAAAAAATTTATAAATGAGACGACTAAAACTAAATGAGCTTCATCAATCGTGCCCCAAATTAACTTTTTGGGGATTTTCTCCTTCAAAATTGACTGGTGAATTTCAGAAAGTATTTGATAATTTTGATGCAGTGTAAATTGACCTGTTGAGTCACTTTCATTTGATTGTGTTATTTTGTGGGATTGTGGCTGCCTATTGTGTGTTAGAGAAACGTATCAAAAATTCATAAAAGAAAAAGTGGAAATGATGGACAGATATATTGAGCCCCCCCATTCTAATTGCTTAGATGGAAGTCATATCACGAGAGGGGAGTAATATAAGTCAACCTGCAGCTAACTGGGAGGTCAGTTCTTTACATTTCTTATCACATCTGCCTCTGATGGGCTCTGTCTACTTTGTACTCTGTATCGCTGCACACTTCTTTCCCCCCCCCCCCCCCCCCACACTCCCTTCTTTCCTCTTCTTCATCTCCTCTCTCTGCCTCAGGGCTTAGATGTATATGTTTCCTAGCCATGTTTATGTTTCAGGAAGGGAGATGCCAGGACTTAAACCCCAGAGCGCATGGACTCACAGTGGCTGCAGTAGTCTAACCTGTGTCTTGATGCCATGCTTGTGATTTATCTGTCTTACCTTTTTTGTCCTTTGTGCGTGTAT
The DNA here is from genome assembly GCF_947347685.1 of Pleuronectes platessa. Lineage (NCBI taxonomy): Eukaryota > Metazoa > Chordata > Actinopteri > Pleuronectiformes > Pleuronectidae > Pleuronectes > Pleuronectes platessa. The sequence goes on from NC_070639.1 coordinate 8,150,328, forward strand.
GTGTGTGTACGTCTGCGTGGGTTTAATTTCTTTGGCATTTTCTTTTGATTTTTGAGACAATGTGATTTCTGATGCAATATTTTGCTTCTGTAGCTGTTGAGGCCAGATTGAGGCTTAGAGAGGTGTGTGTGCGGCGTGGGCAGACGATGAGTGGTTTTCATGGGTTTTCTCTGCATTTGTGTGTGTGTGTGTGTGCGCACAGCGGGCTATGATGCGGTTCTCGGAGCTGGAGCTGAAGGAGAAGGAGGGCGGCGGTGTGTGTGTGTCTGCCTCAGCAGCAGGACGGGAGCTGGCAGACGGCCAGCGCAGAGAGCGAGCACTGGAATACTGCCAACACACCACCAGGCAGGGAGAGAGGGAGGGTGAGTAACCCAGCACCACACACACGCACACACACACACTAAATCACTCGTGATGCACGCACATACACACACATGGAGCCACTCTGCAAATGAACACTCAGAAATGGACACACACAAACAATAGGTGCGTGTACACACACGCATGCACTTGCAGCAAATGCTGAGGCAAGACCGGGTCACTCTAAAAAAGGCACACTTCCACATACACAATCGGCACACGCACACACGCAGACACTCTTACACAAGCCAGGCAGCGCAAGCGAGAGAGACAGAGGGGACGTTTTATTTTCCAAGAAGCCTTTTGTGCTCATCTGCGCACAGAGACGATCGCGAGGGGAGAGCAGGAGCAGAAGGAGGGGCAGAGATTGCGTGAGAGAGGGAGAGTGAGAGCGAGGGGAGAGGTGGTGGGTGAAAGCGGATGGGAGCGCGCAGCGGAAAGAGGGAGAGGGAGAGGGAGGAAGGCGAGGCGGGTGGGGGGGGTTAGTTACGTTGGCTGAGAGCCCAGCTGTGTGTTGGAGCGAGGCCGCGGCTGACGTGTGAGCCTAATTATGGCATGGAGAGAGAGAAAGAGACAGGGAGCTGAGGAGAGAGAGGGGTGGGGGGGGGAGGATGTGAGGAGGGGGGGTGGGGGGGTAGAGTCACGCTCTGTGTGAGAAGGGCGTGGTGCGGTCATGCCTTGGGGGAGGACAGAGAAGGGGGGGGGGGGGGTATTGCTGTGCGCAGCTAGTGCGCAGGATGTTTTTCTTGCCTCTCCGCGCTGGAAGTGCGAGCGGCTGCGCTGAACTGAACTGTCAGGCTGCTGGCTCCGCTCACATCAGATTAAAAAGTCTTTACCCCATCAAAGTTTTACTGCCTGTCTTTAAAGCAAAATAAAAGCTGGCTGGTGTTTAACTGGCATTCTCCCTCTGTCGGACCCCCCCCCCCCGTCTCTCCCTCCCCACTTATTTTTTCTTTCTGTCTGCATTCTCTCTCTCTCTCTCTCTCCCCCCCCCCCCGGTGCGTCTGTCTCCATTTCACCTTCTGTCGCTCACTCTGCCTCTGCCCACCCACCTATCCCCCTCTTTTCCACCCATCCGACTCTGCTCTCCTCAGGTGTCCCGCCGGCCTACACTAATAACAGAGTTCCAGTCCTGCAGAGGTGTGGGGGCCACAGGGAGCCTTTGTCCCTGGGGCAGGGGGCAGGCGGGCTAAAGGACGGAACCAAGAAGTTTGTGAGAGAGCATGAAGGAGGCCACTGCTTGCCCCCCACTTTGACACCAGTGAAAGGCTACGCGGAGGAGAGAGCCAGCCCTGGTTTCGGACCCACCAGGAAACGTCCACTCTTCATCAAAACCGAACAGGACGACACGGAGAGGGATGAAGGAGAGAGGCTGTTCCACACAGAGAAAAGACCCAGAATCTGTACGGGTGAGAATTTATTGAATGTGCTTCATCATTCGAATGCCACATCTACCCCCCCTCCCAAAAAAACTTACCTCACCTGCTTTCCATGCACTCTAATTCTGCCCACCTCTTATCCCTTAATCATCTCCTGTGATGCTGAGCGCCGTCTCACCCCTTGTTCCGTCTTTCTATTCCTTTTGATGAGTACTCCTTCCCAATTAATTCCACCTTAAACCTGCTCCGTCACAAACCTTGCACCCCCCCCCCTCTTTCCCCTCTCTCCGTCCCATCTATCGCTCTGTGTGGCAGCCAGCGCAGAGAAGTGTTTAATCCTGCCTTTGAGCAGTGTGCGAGACAGAAGCGAGGAAGAGGGACAGCCATTCTCTCTCTCTCCCCTTTCAGCTCTGCTGTTCCTCCGCTGTGCTTACCCACCCTCTTCAAAGCTGCTCTTTTCTTCTCTTTTCATCTCCTTTTTCTTTTTTCCCTCATCTGTTTGGGTTTCCTTTTTTTTTTTCCTTTTTTTTCTGGCACGCAGTATTGCGCTTGCTCTCCCTGGCACTGGCAGACGAGTCAAATACCCGTCCCCCGTGAATTTCAGGGGGGAGAACTCTCCCTCTGCCTCTCCGGTCTTTATTGCTTTGTTTCTCTGCCCGCTTTTTGACTTTTCTCCCCTTTACTCCTGAATCTGCTTCTCATCCCGCTCGCTGCTTCTCGTGCTTGAGTATGTGCTTGAGTATGTGCTGTGTTTTTGTGTGTGCAGTGTTAAATGTAAGGCTTAGAGGGGGTTTTACAAGCCATAATGTGGTGATTAATGGCCTTTGTTCTTTGGGCTCAGTCGGCTGCACTTTGCCATATGTACATACACTAGTCCTGTGTTGCAGAAGGTGACAAAAGTATTTTTTGAAACGGTGGAAACCTTTTCACGATGCATCGCATGCATTCTTTAGTTAATCCAGTGGGTTTTAATTAAATTTATCATATAATGGTATATATTTTTTTCTTATGTTTTAACAGAAACCCTTAAGTGTTTCATTTCAAGATTTTCACAGGACAAATATCCTTTAGGCAATGTAATGACAAACAACACCAACTCTGTATGTGGTTTGCAGATGAGCGTGAGCAGGCCAGTCCCGATGAGGAGGAGGAGGACGACGACGAGGTGCGGAAGCTCAAGGTCTGCATTGAGTTGAAGGGACTGCGGCTCAGCAAGCCAGCCACAGGAGCAGCTTCACCTGAAATCAAACAGGAAAGGCCGTGGCTCCAGCCCCGATTAGTAGCCCAGGTGCAGAGCCCGCGGGAGCGCAAGATCAGGGCCGGCGAGCCGGAGGAGAGAGCTGCGGCGCAGAGAGCTGAGATCAACAGGAAATGGGGATGCGAGAAGCAGCTTAATGGTAAGAATGAGCCGACAGCCGTGCAAACCACTTTTCTATCTCTCGAGTTCAGCCGGGGTAACGGAAATCTATCTTTGGCTCACGTTTCACTTTCTTGTTGAGCGTTGCGTCTTTAGGGGATTTCCTGGGAGCCTTTGGGGAGGAGGGGGGGCAATAGGAAATGAGGTAGGGGATACTTCCTCCTGCCAGGGAAAAGGCTGAGAAATCAGAAGTGGGACAAGAGTAGCGTCATCCCCACCGACCCCCACTCCTCATTGTAGTTTTTAGGCTTTTTGTTTAGCGGGTCCACTGTGGGCTCTGTGAGCACGATGAAAGAGCGAGGGAAGTGGCTGGTGGAGATATGCGTGGGCAGGTGTAGTGTGACTAATGTGTGATCAATGATTTTTTTTTTCTCTCTCTCTTCAAGACCAGTCACAGGGAAAGGGAGGACGGGTAATATGTGTGTGCGCTGTAGGGGGTGGGGGCCGACTTATTAAAACAGGGCTTTTCCTTATTCATGTGCCCAAACTAAGGCAAAGGGAGGCACAGACGAGGAGGAGAGAATAAAGGAGCAGGAGAGAGATTAAAGGAAGTGAATAAAGCGGGGGAGATTTTAGTTTTATGTCTCCTGCAGAAACCACAGGCCTTGATTGGCTGTAGTTTTTTTTAGTTTTTTATTCCTTTTTAGATAACATCACCCTGGCAACAGCCATGTTGTTAGAATGAATGTGGTTATTTCGTATTGCGTCTGTCAGGGCTGCGGTCTTTCTCTTTTCATCCATTTTTGTCAGGATCCCACAAATCAGATGGCAAAGCACATTCATCGTTGTGAAGCATCGTGCTTTCTTTATGGCTTCTTCTGCAACAGAAGATACATTGAAAAGTGTTTGTTGTATATAAGCGTCAGCAGGATGTATAACTTCACTTTCTTCTTCTTTCGTTTCCAGCTTATGTCTGATTTAATGGACTGTTTATTCTGGAGTTGCATTGTAACACAAATCAGGCATAGGCCACATCCCTGTGTCATTATAAATGCACAGTTCTCAAGAGAAAATGTATTTCCATTAAGCTATTAAATAGCATTTTGACTTTGTGGTATCAAGGGCACGTTTTATTTGAATAATCATGAATCTGTACCATGAGGATGAAACCCGACAGTGCCACATTTGTTTAAGGAGATTACCAATAGCAGTGTCCTTGCTGCAATGAATGAGAACTACAGGGGTGTGTATGTGAGCCTGTGTTGTGCATGTGCAAGTGTGTGCGTTTTATTTTTTTTCACCGGAGCGAGCAGGCCTGCTGCGCTCCCAGACAGCTCTGTGTGCTCATTAATAAACCAACAGAGGGTGAGAGATGGCCTTGTAATACCTTCCCATCCTCCCCTTCCACTGAGCTCGCACACTATCAGCCGCTCACTCTGCCTCTCCTCTTGTTCCTCTCCTCCTTCTCCAGGAGTCTCTGCTCCTCCCCTTCCCCCCAGCCAGCTGAAGGACAGAGCGTACCCGCCGGACCCCTTCTCAGGTGACCGTGGCCTCAAGGAGCCCAGGAGGGGCCCCCCTTCCCCGGCCCCAGAGCTGTCCGTGGGAGGCACCCCTCCCCTCAAGCCTCGTCGCCATAGTGACACGGACAAACCCAAGGGCAAGCGGCCCTGCAAAACCAAACACACCAGCCAGAGGGAGCGGGAGAAGAGGAAAGACGCCACTCCCATCAGCCCGGGCCAGCAGTGTGTCGCCGATCTGGGAGCAGCTGAAGAGGACAAGGTGAGTGCTGATAGGTCGTCTGGCCACGATGCGGGCGTCTTGATGTTTGCAGCCGTGTGTTTCAGTATGCCTGTCGGCGCCTCTGATTATGCAGCTGAGAGAGGGAGGGAGAGAGAGAGAGGAAGGAAGTATGTTTACAATGTTTAGAGGGCTGCTGGAGCGTTGACCTCCTCCCACCCTTAGCGACTCCCTGCGGAGCGCCTGCATGCATGTGTGTTTGTCTCTGGCCTTAATTGTCGAACGTGTGTCATCGCTGCTGTTTTGTATGTAGGTGCGTGCCAGGTCTGTGAGTGTCTGCGAGTTTGTGAGCATTCCTGACATAACAACAAACCCTGGTGCAATTATACATAACACTTAGTGCTGATCGGGCACACACACACACACACACACACACACACACACACACACACACACACACACAGTGTGAGGAATGTGGCAGCCACGGTCGAGCGTATGAAGCCCATGAGTTCAAAAGAAGGGGAAAAAATGAGCACGGGGAAAAATTGAAGAAGAAAAAAAAGAAGGCTAGTTGTTTTCCGCCTGCGCTGCTCTCCTGCCCTGCTCCTCCTCAGCCTGACAGCTGCTTCAACATGGAATTCCACTGAGAGGGCACACACAAATACACACACGCGCACACACACACACACACACACTGAGGCAGGCAACTCCCTCTCTGCGCTCCGAGGACTCTGTTGGTTTAGCGGTTAAAGAAAAGTAGCGTGCCAGCCTCCAGTGTTTGGAGCGTGAAGAGATGGTGTGAAAGCTGCGTGTGTGTGTGTAATGCAATGTGTGTCTTCTAAACAGAACAATCATACGTAAACACTGGAAATTCATCTATACGGTATTTCAAGATGTATTTAATAGTATACAAAAAAGATGCTGTCAAAAAGTAACGAGGGGAAAAAACATTTATGATGTTTGAAATATATTGATTAATTTTGGATTGGTTTTGTCATATTTAAACTTAAGCCAGTCCTGTATTTTCCACCCAGTTATTTTTTTGGGGGGTCAGAAGTGTGTGTCCTGTCTGCTACGTTGCACAGACTGTAACTCTCCCCCCCCCCCTCTTTCTCTCTGTCCCTCTCCTCAGCTGAGTGAGCAGCGCTGCGCTCCGAGGAAGAGAGCCGCCTCCCCTAATCATTATCCCTGCTCTCCAGTCAAGCCCTGCTCCCCCGCTGCGCTCTGCCCGCCCTCCCTGCAGCCCCAGGTGAACGGCAGAGCGGCCAGTGTCCCACCAGAGGCGGCACAGGGGTTGCACCGGACGCCCCCTGCTGAGCCCCCCGCAGTGCGTCCAATCCCGCCAGAGGCTCGTCGGCTGATTGTGAACAAAAACGCCGGGGAGACTCTGCTCCAGAGAGCAGCTCGGCTCGGCTACGAGGTAATAGGCTTCACCGGGAGTCATCCTCCCTCCTTTATCGTTTTCTTTTCTCACATTTTACACTCTTAACACTTTGTCTCTTCCAAATCGTCGCTTTCTTTTCTCAAATTGAGCTAATTTTCTCCGCGACTTCGTTCCTCTCTCTGACTCTGGCTTGACTTTTTCTCTATCTGATTCCTCTCTTGCATCTGTCCCTATTCTTCCTCTTTCTTTGCTTTTTGTGGCATTTCCTTCCATTTCACCCTTACTCACGCTTTCCTCTCACCATACTCCATCTTTTTTGCTCCTCTTGCTCGCTAGGCTCTCTTTCTCTCTCTCAGGTTTCCGCTCCCTCCCTCCCTCCCCCCTCTTTCCTCTCAGCACTCTCTTTCTCTTCCTCTCTTTGTGACTCAGATTGTCGTTGGCACCCCTCCTCCTCCCCACGAGCACACTCGCACACACACAGACGCACACACACACACTCTCCTCCTCACCTCCCCTCTTGCCTCCGCTTCACTCTCACATCTCATTAATTTTCCGTGAGGCGAAGTGTGACACACACACTCACACATGCAGGCGCACACGCGTGCACATGCGTGCGCAGACAGCATAAGGGATCGGTGGGATCATTATACGCAGACTGACGCTCGCTGCCTCTCTAGCATCGGGAGTTTTTTTCATTCTGTCTTTGTGTGTAGCTGCCGCTCATTCGCTCTAAAGCCAGATCCTCTCATTCTCAAGGAAAAAACAGAGACTTGTGTATATTTTACGGAAACTCTAAACTCCCATTGCCCTGAAAGCTTTTCATTAAATTTGGATGGCCCACTGTCTCGTTCTCCCTCATCCCTTGTTTCTGTTCGTGAGCGTAAACGTTTCTCCTCCCTTGTTGACAGATTTTACAAATTGATTTATCGATCAAAGTGTTTTTTTTCTCACTTGAGCTGCAGATTGGGTGGTGTGTCCACTCTGTCTCTCACTCACCTTCTGACACTCTGTGTGTGTGTGTGTGTGTGTGTGTGTGTGTGTGTGTGTGTGTGTGTGTGTGTGTGTGTGTGTGTGTGTGTGTGTGTGTGTGTGTGTGTGTGTGTGTGTGTGTGTGTGTGTGTGTGTGTGTGTGTGTGTGTGTGTGTGTGTGTGTGTGTGTGTGTGTGCACATGATGATTTTTATCACCAGCAGAGGTATCGTCACAGAACTGTAAATAGGTGTGGGTATCTTTTGTTGCTCATTAACCGGTAGCTTTATAGTTGTGTGTGTTTGTTGTACATATTTATGATGATGATGAGGTGTGTGTGTGTGAGTCCGTGATAATGTGTGGGAGTCAGAGTAGGAGAGAGCAAGAGTGTGAATGAGAGGTAAGCACTGGGAGTATAATCGCATTCTAATGGCCCTCTAATGTGCCGTGGTGACTGTGGTTAGCAGTGGCGGCGGCTGTTTTTCCCCCTCGTGCACGTGCACGCGCACACACATACACGCACACACACAGAGTGCAGCGCAGCAGCAGGGTTCAGTCAGCCGTGCTGGAGAGAAGCTGGCTCGTCTCTCTGATTTATGCGTCTCCCTCGAACGTTTTTTTCCCTCCCTCTCCTTTTTTTTTTCATTCCCCCTTCGCATTTTTTCCTTCCTGCGCTCCGCGTGTGGAGAGGGAGGAGGGAGGAGAAAACCTGAGACTACACAAACAAGGCGCTGACCGCTGCGCAAACAACACCCCCGCCTACCCCTCCCTCCATCCCTCTCCCTCCCTTTCTTTCTCTCTCTCTCTCTCCCTCTCTCTCTCTCGCGCTCTCTCTCTCTCTCAGGAAGCTCGTCTCTCGCTGCCTGTGTGTGATAAGCCTGGGGCAGACCCGTGGGGCTCCCACACACGCGCTCGCACACACATGCACACACACACTCGCACACACACAAACACACACACAAGGCAAGCACATAGACACACACCAATTTATGCATACCGCCTCACACACACACACTTGCATACAAGCCTGTAGATGCATAGAGCGCTTGTCTCACACTGGTGTTTTAGCGCCGCAAGCTCTGGGCTTATCACACGCAGGCAGAGAGATATGAGGGCCTGAGAGACAGAGCCACGCACACACACACCGAACTTGCATGCTGATTACAAGCAGGCACACACACACACGCATTCATCCGTTATGAGCCAATACGCACACGCACAGACATCCTGACGTGCTCTTCTCCATATGCTGCACGGAGCAACGACCCGCCGCTGTCGCACACCCACACGCACCTGCACATGTAAATTCACTTCACACACACACACACACACGGGCGCCCTACATGCTGACTGCAATTACTCAGACGCACAGTGAAACACCAGTTGGTTCCCGGTGAGCACATACGCAGGCGTTCTCTTCGTGTACAGACCTGCACACGCAGGAGGCAGAATCACCTCACGCACACATGCATGTAATTTAACTTGCGCACTGCTCTTCCGTTCCCGATGCGAGGCCGACACTGTGCATATTTCATGTTCGTTTAGTTTTGCGATCCGTGCCTCTGCACATGAAAGCCCACTCTCTCTCTTCCTCCCTCTCTCGCTCCCCTTTTATTCTCTCGCTCTCCCTCGTCTGCCTCACTCTCCGAGCATTTGAAATGGTAATGAGCAGAGATTCTGCGGATGTCTTCATCCCTCTCCCTCTCGTGCCGGGGCTCGGGGCCCCTCAGCTCTGCCCATTGAAAGCACCGATAAAGGTGCAATCTGTCATTTATTCTCCTCAGACGAATCCCTTTTGATTTGACTTCTCTCATCCCTGTGTGATCCAAACAAAGAGAGGAACTGGAATGCATTTTAAGAGCCCGGCTGGGCAAGCATCCATGATATAAAACTTTGGCCTTAAATTGCAGCGATCAGTGGATTTGCTCGTTGGGGTAAAGTAAATCCAGCCTGACCTTTTTAAAATTCAACTTCGGAACTCTGACTTGCAAATTTGCACCTTTGACCAAGAGCAACGAGTGTTGACAGTGCCAACCTTTGAGGAAACCACAGACCAGAAGAGTCCAGAGAAGAGGAAGCTATCATATTGGCATCAACCCATCACATTTCATACACACTGGGCTCTGCTGAGTCAAAGTTTAACAGCTCCACAATAGAAATGCGACTGTTTATAAAGATGGATGACGTGTCTCCACTTCCTCCCACTGCACAAAAATGAATCTGAAATATCCCCAATACAGGCAGCGCCATCGGGGGATGGAGCAGCGGTAATATGGTCCCATCAAAACAGTGGCATGACCATTCGCCAGTCAGTCTCTAGTGTCAATCGTCATGTTTTTATCGCATCAAACAAACAAATTAAAACCAAAGTTGCCTGAAAAATCCACACTTGAACACAGTGTGTTAAGAACTCTCTAAAAACACAGAAACCATATTTAAAGGGAAATTATCGGTTTGGTGCAGGTCACATTCACTATTGGCAGGGTTTATGATCTTTACTGCCACCAGGGGGCGATCAAGACGATTTGGCTTCACTTTTACGGAGCTGTCATGCTATCCAATCTTTAGTTTATGTTTGGAACTTAGTGCATAATGCTAACACACAGTACTTGAATTAAAGTCTGATTGCCTCCAAGCTAGCTAGCTTTTTAAACGGTAGTTGGCAAACTGGTGGCAAGGCATGAAGTTTGGTTAGCGATTTAGGCTGCCTAATGTTCTGGTAAGCTTCCTTAGTTTATATTACATTAGCAATTAGCTCAGCCAACTACAGAGCTCACTACCTTAATTTATTTTACATACGCAATTAGCTTTCCAACCACATAGCTAGCAACCTAAGTTTGTTTGCATTAGAGATTAGCCCGCAAAACGGCATAGCTAGGAATGTGTTTGGCATCAACTAGCTCACTAACCCACCTAGCCAACCAGACCTGCGCGTTGTAGCTATGTCACCAAGCTGTCAACAACTTGTACCTGAATGAATTTCCAAACACCGGAACAGTCGGCGGCTGTTTCACCCTCTAATTAAATGTTGTAATTTAGTTTGGAGCTCATGAACATCAATATGCCGGAGCAGCTTATTAGCTCTGACTGGCAGCGTTTCCATTCTACTTACAACAAAACAGTTTTTTTTTTCTTCTTCCGTCTTAATTCTTCCGTCAGCTGATAGGATGCGACTTTATCTGCCGCCATCAGGGATTTGATTCTCAAGCTTCCTGTTTTACACCAGTCATTTAACAAGGGGCTGGCACACACACGCACACACAGACACAAACATGTACACGTTTCACTTGTATGGGCACGCACCAACTTTACTGTGCAGAATATTGGCTCTTAATCTTACAGGGAAAGACACGCACACACACACACACACACACACACACCTACCTATCTGTTGTATGTGAGGAGCATACAAGTCAGCGCTGCAAGGGGTTAAATGTCTGAGTGATGCATTGATTGCAGGCGAGCGCAGGGAAGCATTCTAGAGAGGGAGATTAGAAGACGGAGGGAAAGAGCAAGCGGGAGAGGAGGGGTAGCGGTGTCTTATTTTACTGAGGAGTGTGTGTGTGTGTCTGGCGGGAAGCCGGGGCTCTCGTGCTAAGCTCCTCGCTCTCTCCCAGCGATATTAAACACGGCTCCGGAGGTTTTAGCGCTACGCCTCCTCCACAGCCACGCATGCATGCACACACAAACTCGTCAGCGCCACACAAAAATACAGACACATACGTGCACACACACACACATATATGCACACACATGCATGCACATACACACACTTACATGCACACTTAGACAAGCTGCATATCATCACGCTCTACCCGTCAGTCTCTCTAGCACTTGCTCACACACACACACACACACGCACACACAGTGGAATCCCCCAGAGGGGAGCTTCAGCACAGCGCTCCTGAATCTCTCTCCAGCAGTCAAACAGAGTGTTGGCAGCGGGTGAAAACCAGTTGGAGCATCCCCCCACACCCGCCCTCCACCCTCCACACCCTGTCGTCGTCTTCTTTTTTTCCCCTTGCACTTTGTCTTGCTCACACTTGCTCTTTCCCTGCATCCTGCCCATGCACCTCTTCATTCTCTCTCCCTCCACATTGGCTCCGATCGTCCCCTGTATGACTCCATTCACTACACCCCCTTCTACCCTCAACCCCCCTCCACCACCACACACGCACACTTTGGACCTCCACGACCATCCACACCCCCCACCACCCTTTCATCTCTTGTTATTATCAGCTCCGGCCCAGAGGACGGCCCCGGCAGATTTCATCCACAGATTCATTTATCTGTCATCTGCTGGGGTGTTGCCTCACGCTTCTCCCGCTCCTCCACCCTTCTCCACACATCCTTCTGTCAGTCTCTCTTTCTCTCAATTGCCTGCCTTTCCTTCCCGCTTCCTCCCTCCATACGCCCTGCGCTGAAAGAGCGAGGTGAGAGAGAGAGAGAGAGAGAGAGATAAACACTTGGACTCGACGGCGAGCTAGAATTAGCATAGAAATGGAAGTTTGCAGTCGTTCCCCAGGTTCAGATGAGAAGCTCTCCTCCCCTTGGCACAGAACTGTTAGCAGGACAGAGGAGTGTGTCTGCATGTATGAGTGCTGCATACATATTTATGTTAAAATATGTAAAATTAGCAGTTTTCTGTTCATTTTTTTCTTCAAAAAATCTTGAAATACTTCTAACCAGTCCCACAGTACAGCTGCTTTCAGACATGCACTGAATTCTGAACATCTTCCTGATATTTTCTGGGGCCGCATGTGAGAATGCAAATGTATGAGTCAGTTACTCTGGACCATTTCCAGAACATCTCATGCCACCCCCCTAGTAATATGTCTGGAAAATTTCCAAGCGAGGCCACATGAGAATACAGCCGGAAAACGTCTGGGAATACACAACGAGCGATCGATCTTGTTGATGACGTTATTGACACACAGCGGACACAAAACCAACAAAAATCTCAGGATGAAAAAGAGGTGTCCTACACAGAGAAGATACGGCCAAGGATGTGAACTTGCAAAGACTAGATTTGAGAGATTGGTGTTGATGTCCTGTAGACACACATTTTCCGCAGTGGAATTTAAACATCATCCTCTGCCTCCTGCCTGCTCTGCCCTGACGCCACCCCTCGCCTGAATGTTCCGAACATTATCCTGTTGTTGTGAACGCGTCTGACCTGAACAATCTCCTGCTGCGTTCTTTGTGAAAGGAAAACATCCGGACCCACATTTTCCAGAGTTGCAAATTCAAACAGACACACACATGCCCACAGTGCTGAAACGCACTGATTCGGGGGGGGAGGCCTCTTATCAGCACACCACGGCACTGCGCTCTATCTCTGACTCCTCTGTTTAATAGCGGCAGACGCTGCTCCGGTCCAATAAAAACCAGTCTGACTACTTAGTCCTGGATGCCCAACTGTCACAGCCCGAGACCAGAGAAAACGCTTCCAGCTCTTGAGCGCCTCTGTCAAATCTCTTTGTTCCGCTTCCATTCCGCTTTGTTCTGAGCCCAACTATCGCAACTGGCTGCCACAGCGGCAACCAGGCCCAACCATAGCACACTGACACAAACATTCACACACACTCATGCGTGCGCTAGTGAGTGGAATCTGGCAGGCTGAATACAGTTGAGTCACATTTAGTTTCCTCAAAGTGTTTTTGGTGCCAGCTTTAGTATTATAGAGCATTTCTGTGTGTGTGTGTGTGTGCGTTTGTCTGGCACAGGAAAACAGTCAGTTCCTCGTTTCCTTAATTTCTCTCCCAAAGGAACTGTAAAGGAAAGGACTGATTGTGTGTGCGTCTGCTTCTTCTGACCTGTGCGCTTGGTCTTGTTTTGCTTTTGTTGTCCACACACACACACAAACACACATACACACAAACACAAGACATAATCTCACACACTGAACCGTACTCTGCTTCTGTGTTGGCTCTCTTCAGGAGGTGGTGCTGTACTGTCTGGAGAACAGAGTATGTGAGGTGAATCACAGAGACTACGCCGGGTACTGTGCTCTCCATGAGGCGTGCGCCCGTGGCTGGCTCAACATAGTGCAGCACCTGCTGGATTACGGGGCCGACATCAACTGTAGTGCACAGGATGGCACCAGGTAAATAAACACACACATTCACTTACACAGACAATCACGGACACTAGACGTGCTTAACCACCTCTTTACGTTATACTAACAGGATCATGGCTTGTTCTCCGAAAAACTAACATAAATATCATTGACGCCAAATCCCATCAGATGACGGGGACAAAAAACAATAGAATTCAGGATCTCTCTGAAGGAGACAAAGATTTGCCAAAGTCCTGTGTGCAAGAAAGTGTCCTTTTGCATCGTTTGTGCACATTCAGCATAGTAACTGCCGTACAGACAACAGAGAGTTTGAGTATTTTAGTCCAATTTGCAGCAACCCTGTAACTCTCTTCTCTACAGTCCACTATGCTCTGCACCTTCCTTAAGACATGACGATCGTAGAGTTTAAAAAAGCTGACCAAGTTTCTTCCTGTCAGCCAGATCTAGCTTTTTTTAAAGCCTGCCACAGTAGAACTGTAGGACTGCTTCAATAAGATGGCTACAGAGCGCAGCAATCATTTGGGTGCACACATGAAAAGAATTACTTCAAGTTAGCGCGTGAGAAATGTCCTTGTGTGTTTTTTAATATGTCCCTGGCAGGGATTCGACAGATTAGTTGCTGTTTTAAATGGAAAAAGGCCAACGGCTTTCATTGCGTTGTATTAGAATTTACAGTAGGGGGTCTGTTCATAAAGGCTGTGCACAGGTGTAAAAGGTGGATTGTTTTGCAGATTTGCGACACTGGTTCACAGAACCCAGCTGAGATCATTGCTAAGTCGAATTTCAGCCTTAAAAATCTGAAATCGGTCTCACCGAAATACTCATGCTGCCAATAAAAATATGTCAGTGATATATTTTAAATGCTCCTCACAGAATATATTATATTTTGTAAATACTGTATTTTCTGCTCTGTTAATAATCCTTTTATCATTAAAATCAATTTCCATTTGTGTCTGTCCAGACCGATTCACGACGCCGTGGAGAACGACCACCTGGACGTAGTCCGGGTCCTGCTGTCCTATGGCGCTGACCCAACTCTGGCCACATACTCCGGCCGTGGCCTCCTCAAGATGACCCACAGCGACAGCATGGAGCACTTCCTCACTGGTAAGATCCCAGCTGGCTTCTCAGTCCGGTCATGCGCACGGTTTAGCCAGGAATTTAGAAATGCAGCGGTCACGAGTCTCCCTGTGGACATACTCAAAGACAATAGGGTAAAGAAAGAAAAGTGAATTAGACTGTCTGTGACTTCCTGGCAACAAAAGAGGTGAAGACAAGGGGATTAGAGGACTCTTACTTGTCGCGGGGATTTCCTTGCAAGCGGTGTCGATCAGAAATAATGAAAATTAAATATAATTTGCATCCAAACTCACTAACAAGTATATGGAGTGAAAACTAAAATTTGCACAAAAGATTAATTGAAAATCTATAGAATGCAACATAGGCCAAATTTCCACCAAGATGCAAATTATAATAAATACATTTTCTAATAAGGAGACCAACATTTTTGGGACATCAGGTCTGTATGTTGAGGTGGAACAAGGCTAAATTTTTCCTTAATGCCCCAACTCTTGACTCATTCTCTGTTTACTATTCTTTGTGCTCTGACCTTTGTGCACCCTGTTGCTATCGGTCCCTCTCTTTTAAATCCTCATCCTCTGCCCTCCCAACGGCCATGACACATATCCGGATCCGTCGTCCCATTCCTCCTCCGGACCCCCTCACCCTATCCCCTCCCTTGACCACCTGTTAGACGGGGAGTCTCAGCCCGCCAGGGTGCGTGCTGCTGCCTCGGAGCTCCTCTATCTGGTTACTTAGCAACGGCAACTGTGTTTGCTCAGCGTACGTGCGGAGACGGGCTTCGCTCTGGCTGGAGACTCTTTGCTTTTGTATGCATGAGTGTGTGTGTGTGTGTTTGTGTCTTTTCGTGAGGCTGCCACGCTACAGTCTGACGAGGTGCTTTTAGAGGGCTTCGTCTGAGCGTTTGTAGTTAAACTGAGACAACACAACCAGCGCATGAGAGGAGGAAATGAAAGCGCACGGACGCACACTTCCTCTGTAACGAGCTGCTTAATATTGCATGAACACCTCACTAGGTAGAGCGGATCATTTCGGGCTTTTGTAAAAAGCGACAGACGTGGGTGACAAGAGCGTGGACGAGGGGAATGAAGCGGGTGTAAGTTGACGGTCGGCAGAAGGGCAAACGGGTTGGGTGCAAAAAGGGAGATTTATACGTAGACAGCTGGAAAGTGGTGTCGAATTTTGAAAAGAGCGTGGACGGCTAGATCGATGGCTGCTTGATTGACAGAGCGGGGGAGAGAGGGAGATCGAGCACCAGAGAAAATGAGGGACAGGGAGAGAGGGAGAGAGAGATTGCTGCCCTCCCTCCACCTGGTCCCACTCATCTGGAGGCCGTTAATCCCTCCAAACACACGCCAGACGTCCCACGCCTCAGCACTGGCACAAAGCCCAGCTCTCGGTGTGTGTGTGTGTGTGTGTGTGTGTGTGTGTGTGTGTGTGTGTGTGTGTGTGTGTGTGTGTGTGTGTGTGTGTGTGTGTGTGTGTGTGTGTGTGTGTGTGTGTGTGTGTGTGTGTGTGTGTGTGTGTGTGTGTGTGTGTGTGTGTGTGTGTGTTGAATACACACTTTGCTCTTGCCGTGTGTGCTTAGCCAGCTCCCTCTGCTTGTTTGTTTCCAGCTCGCTCGCTCTGTGTGGTTTGTGTGTGCGTGTCTGTCCGCGCACTGTGCGACTGTGTGTGGTTCTTGTTTGATTCCTGGCAGCCGGCCGTAGCCCGGCTCTGAACAGAGCCAGCTCTAACCCAGCGGAGACAGTCGCTCTCCTCCCCCGTGGTACCGCCGCTGGCCCCTGACCATCAGCCCTCTCCTCCTCCCCCAAAACATTTGCTCTGTTTGTTTCTCTTCTCTCTCTTGACACCACCCCTCCCCTCTCTCCCTCTGCTCCTCTATTTCACCGCGCTCTTATCCATTTCTCTGCGGTAATCTCCCAAGGGCATTTGTATTTGCCCTATTTGCCCTGTTGCCTGTCCCTGGAGTTCCAGCTCTTGAATAACAGGAATTCGCTCCTTTGCTTCTCTCCATAGATTATTTTGCTGACCTTCAGGGCCGCCTAGATGACGACCCAGGGCTTTACTGGGAATTCTATGGCAGCGCTGTGTGTGGTGAGTACGGACCAGTGCATGATCACATTTTTTTATTAATGTTCCAAACTATATTTTAAACATCTTCATTGCCATCCAGATTTGAGAAATGCATGTCTATTTGTCCTTGAATCTTCTATGATAATGTGGATGCTCACTAAGGATTCATGTATATTTTTTTTGTGTTTCAGAGTCTAGCGAAGAAGGCGGCATTTATGACATCCTGGCAGACCCACCAGGCCCAGAGGACGAGGACGAAGATGACAAAAGGGAGCTGTTTGAATTTGAGTTCTCTGACCGACCTCTGCTGCCGTGCTACAACATCCAGGTTTCCCTCTCCCAAGGGTGAGTTTTGTTCTCAACAGCTGACACATCTGTTTTATTTTCTGTGCCTCACCGTTGGCCCTCGTTCCTAAACATTGGTTGTTTTTTCTCTCTCAGGCCAAGAAACTGGCTGCTACTGTCAGACGTGCTCCGCCGGCTGCGGATGTCAGGCCGTGGTTTCAGACAAGCCTTCCCACACATGGAGGTGGTGACGGTGGCCGAGGCGGAGTTTTACCAGCAAGCGTCACTGTCGCAGCTCTTCTCTTGCCCAGAGGAGCTGGAGAGCTTCCATCCAGACAGCAAGGAGCTGCTGGACCTGGTGGAGGACAGTGCAGAGCTCGCCGCCCTGCTGGGCTCCACGCTGGAGTGTCTGGACGACCGCTGGGACCACCCAGGGGACAGACTGAAGGACAAAATCAAGGCTGTTGGCAAGCTGGGCTCATCCTGACCCCTGGTGCCACAAAAACCAGGACCTTGATGCTTACTGACTGTAGTTTGCTTTAAACACCAACCAGGGGTTATGATGACATGCCTTAGCCTGACCCTTAGCTCCCACGCTTCAGCCCTGCTCTGGACCAGCACTGGTGCACTGTACAGATGGATTGATCTGCTGGCTGACCGGGCTGCTCAGATATTTCCCTCCATTAACTGAGGATCAATAAATTTGTGGCTAAGTAGACTTAATAATGGTCTTATTTTTATAAATTAATATATATATAAGTGAATAATTATACATGTGTATATATATATATATATATATATCACTATATAGATATATGTGTATATATATGTCTATATATATATATATAGACATATATATTTAAATAGCGAGATTCTTTTCTTTTGGATGTTGCACACGACTTCTCTGAAAGATTTTGTACGTCAACAGAGTAGTCGTGTGTGTGTGGGCGAGCAGCACATTGTCCATGTGTGTAGCTGTACAGGATAGTACTGAGACTGTGCTATTGAATGTGGTATTTGTGTTTATAGGAAGCACATGATGTCCTGTTTTTTCCCCCTCCTCAGACTTTAGCGCTCACTCGAGCCTCAGGGGCTGTTCTGTTGTAATCTTTTTCTTTTTTTTTAAAGCTCAGATTTTGCTTCCTGTTCCGTCTGTAATTTAACATGCAAAACTACAAAATCGTTTGTATAATAAAGTTTTAAGATAATGTTGATATTCACCCTTCGGCACAGAGCTTGTATATAACAGGGAGGCTACTGCAGTAAAGTAATTTTTGGTGTGTTCATTTTTGTTTTAATTTTGTAATTAAAATATCTCATAATTTGTATTTATATTTTACAAAAGAAGTTGCTTTAAAATAAATATACAAACTGCAAGATGAATCATGGGTTCTGCTCGTCATTGCTTCAATGATCGTGACTTACACTGAATTTTAATACGTTTTTCTGGCTGCTCCGTCAAATTGAATATTCTTTGCCAAATTATCATATGTTACTGCCGCGTGTCGCCAAGGTGTGACCACCAACAAAATCCTGTATTGCCATCTTTTGGAATATTTTAGTACTGAAGGCATCGAGCGATTTATTGCTGCAGTCGTGACCAAAGGACTCAACTCCCACTCACCGCTGCTGTGTGCTTGTAGTGCCCTCCAGTGTTCATAGCTGTTATTAAACGATTGGCCTTCAGCGCTGCATGCAGGTTTTGTTCAGAGAGGGATGTTTCTAAATATTCTCAAGCTACTAAAAATTGCCATTATCACTTAAAGTTCACAATTCTTATATTACCATGTATTATGACTGACCAAAGACTATTTAATTGGTTGATTGCATCGACACAGATTAACCAGCAGGGCAAAGTGGGCTCCATGTTCACTTTGATTTGAGGAAATGCACCACAAACTAAAATATCAGCTGAAATGATGAACACTTAAGTTATCATTCTCAATGTTTTTAATCCGTTCTCTACCGTATATTCCTTACTAATTTTAGTAGATTTATGTCCTTCCGTGAACAAGTGATCAATGGATACGGAAGTTTGAAAGTGTTGACAAAAGCATGCATTTATTTTATGTTTTCTTTTTTTAACGGGATTTGTTGACTAACTAAAAAATATAACACTGGCAATCATATCCTCTAGTCTAAGACATTGAATCTCTTGATACTGTTCTCAGATGGAACATTAGACCAGGTGCTGATATCTAGAACCCTACAGCAAGAAGGTGACTGGAAATGTACACAATGCACAGAGCAAGTAGAACCAAAGGTTAAAGGGAAAGCGCCCCCCCCCCCCCCCCCCCCCCATACCCCCAGCAGTGCTAAAACAAATATGTTCACTTTATTTTAATAGTTGTAGTTTTGTGATTTCAAACCACTTTTAATGCAGTTTCACCTTAGATGTACTATTTGTTATCTGATGTGGTGGCCCTGGTTTTCTAGAAGATCCACGTGTCGCATAAAAAGCTTAATTCTTATTTCCATTTGTATTATCAAGAACTTTTTTGTATCTATTTGTCAACACTGTTTATTCAAACTTATTAACACATAAGGATTATCTTTAATGATCTTTTATCAGTCTGACAATTAAAGTCAATCATCAATTAGGTTTTACAATTCTACAAAACAGTCATAAATGTCCATCACACGTCCCCAAAGTCCATGTTGCTGTCTTGAAATGACTTGTTTCGTCCAACCCAACAGTCAAAAACACAATGATGTTAAGTCAACTTTGGTAAAATTCACTCCGGACCAGCCGATGACCCTCCAGCTGGATAATCTCCCGTTGGTCTGTTTTTACATCATCAGTTTACTTTGAGTATCAGCTCCACATCCCAGCTTGCATGAATGTGTCCTATCAGACGTGGTCTTCAGAGGCCGTAAGGAATAAATAACAGCTCTGCAGCAGCGAGTCAGCGTTGTCGAGCAATGGAAATAGAAACAATGAACTAAATATGAACCACACGAGGCAGATAGACTCATAAATTAGATTACCAACTGCCCTGTGTCTGCAGGGAGGGTGAAAAGAGATCCGCGGCAGGCTGCCAAGAGCTGAGGGAGGATTCAGGAAGGGGGGTCAGCAGGTCCACAATGGAGCTTTAGAGGAGGGACATGGGAGCTCCTGTCCCTCGGGGCATAAATAAACCCCTGGAGAGGAAGCAGATTGAAGCAAGGCTCTGAGATAATCTTAAAACTAATTTTTATGTTGAAACGAAAGAATGTGCAACATCAATGCTGACTATTTAACTGCAGAGCCGGGAGAGCTTTATAAAGCAATGTCAGAGTTTCATGTTCTCCAGGCAGAGAGGAGTCAGACCAATTCATGCACCCAGAAAGAAATGCCATAAAGTGTCTGTGGTGCATATATTTCTCATCATTGCATGATCGCTCCCCTATTCTCCTGTGCAAGGATTTTCCCTCTTAATTGTCACTGAAATGCATTTGCATGAGGGCAGCTCTGCGTGTAGCCCCCTAAAACTGTCATGGCAAATGTCGGCTTCGTGTGGAAACACTCAGGATTTCATTGGTACATCAATGCTTAGATAAGCTAGTAAGACTTGATTTTATTTTTCTGCTGTTGTACACTGTTGCAGTCATTCTCACAAATGTTGTACTTGTTGTTTTGCTCTGACTTTCTGTCACGTTCATCCCAAACCGTCTCTATGTGGTTACTGGAGTCTTGTATTCTTCTTGGGCAGTGGTGACACAACCTGCAGGTACGTTCAGTCCTTATCTCAGTGTAGGATGAACCCCTGACCCACTGGATTAACTTCCTCTGTTTGTTGACTTTGTTTGTGCCATTATGAGCAAATACAACCCCACAGTATGGTGGTGCCCTAAAAATGCATCAGCTGGCGTAGTTGCATCTTTTAGAGACAGACAGAGGGTTTGTAAATAATTAAAAAGTTTGAGGTTGTGTAGTGTGGTTGTTAGCATCAAATTTCCCAGCTTTGTTCTCTTCAACTGCTGCAGAAAAAGAAGCTCAGTGCATGAAGGAGCGACTAGCAGGCCTCCACATCTCTATAAAAATAATTTCATTTCAATTAAATTTTGGGGTAAAATAGGACAAGATGGTGAATATTCCTTGTACGTTTGAAAGTCTTCTTCAAAATTGAAGTTACCAACCATCATTAGACCTTAGCATATGTGAGCGGCCACCAGCAGATGTTAGGGACATAACTTCAGTTGTGCACCATAGCGACATCAAGTGTTTTGGCCGTGTAATCAACGATACAGGCCGAACTTGACGGTACGCTGAGGCTAAACATTGGTTTTGATAACTCCCATAAAATAAAAATGTATATGCACAAAAGAATATATTTTAAATTTTATTGACGTAGGTTTTTAGATTAAAAAAGGGATCTTTGAAGTCTGTGCCTCTCAAATTAACAAAATAAGTTGCATGAAACATTATAATTATAGTATATTATTCATCCAATGAATTAGTCTCCAAAAGTGGAAACACTACTTTATCCCAAAAATGTAAATAAACAATTTTGTTTCTAAATAATAAGAATACATTTAAATAAAATATATAACAATTTGTATTACAATTAAGGTTATTACATTTATTATTATGATCATCGTTATTGTTATAGTTAGATTAATTATTATATTATTTTTTTAATTATTATTATAATTTTATTTTCTCCCCCCCTCTCTTGTGCGTCCGTTGTATAGCGTCACTTCTTCCGGCGTGGTGACGTCAGGTCAGCTGATCTGAAGGTAAAGATGTCGCTGACAGACTGTGGAAGAAGGATGGAGGCAGTTTTCTCCGCCGTGTTCGCCCTCTTCTTCCTGGCTTCAGGTGAGCGACTGAGCGTCGACACATCGGTTCATGGTTCATATAATTTATTTCTTTATATTATTTATTCTTCGCCTCCATTGAACGACAGCACATTAGCTTCTTGCTGCACGGTTAGCATCGTCCTTTAGCTCGCTGCTGGTTTCTTACGCGAGATGCGATGTCGTAGCTTTGTCACGAATCATGAAATGTGGGATAATATTGCTTCATGGTCGCCTCAAATGTTTAATCAACGTGGGATTCAAACCATTTGGTTGAAATCTAAGTAGCGCTACGTTAGCTTGTTGCTAACAACCTCTTAGCGCATTAGCACACCGTACAAGCTAGCGAGGAGGAGATTCTGCGTTATTGACAGATTCGTTAAGCGGACATTTAACCGAATGGAAAGGTACGTTCATTAGCTTCCGTGTAGCTTGTTGCTAACCGTCCGAGGAGTGTGCTGTCACGTGATTTCTTCTAAACTGGTAGTTCCTCTTCGAGACTCATCGATCCCAGCTGGTCCCAGTCACGGGTTCCAGCTTCCATCCACAGCGCTGTGGAGTTAATGTCTCATCTTTACTCTGACCCCGTGAAGCCGGGCTGCTGCTGTTTGCTGTGACCTTTTTTAAATAACACCTCACTGCGAATGAATTACAAGAGCTGCACTGACAGAGGAGACGGGGCCTCTCATGTCTGAGCTCCAGTTTTCCATTATTGCAAAACAGCAGCGGGGGAATGGAGGACGGTCTGTGTGAAGTAGAGCTGGACGATATGGCTAAAAAAGTGAATCAAATCATAGTTTACATATGTAAACATAAAGTATACGCTATAAAAACAACAACACCCCCCCCCCCATCCATATACAGAGCAAAACAATATTGACAGGAACCAATTAAACATGTATCTGAAGCTTATAGAATTGTAAAGAGGAAACATTAAAGGCAGGGAAATCGAGATAATTGAAAATAATAATTGTATACATACATAGCATAAAGGAATAAATCAGATGTGAATTTGGAGTCTTAAGGATTAGTTTTTCTACTGGTGAGTAATGGGACCATGATTTTATTCTTTTCCACGTGTTTTTCTTGGAGTGACCATCTTCTCATTTGTCCCCACAGGTGTACATGGGGACAGCTTAACAGTGCTGCAGGCTCCAGAGTTTGTGTCCTTCCAGAAAGGAGACTGGCCTGTGTCTGGAGAGAAGATCCCCGACCTGGTGGCTGTAACCATGGGCTTCTCTGTTAAGGAGGTGTGTTGTTGTCAAAAGAAGAAAGCCTCACAAGTTGAATACTATTTTTTTTTTTATTTTCAGAAGTAGCTTAAGCTCAAAGTTATGCTTGCATATTCTTTTTTTTTTCAGGATCTGTCCTGGCCAGGTCTCCAGGCTGGTCCATTATTCCAGCGTCCCCGTGCTAACGTACTGGTGGTGGTGAGAGGCGTTGACAGCTTGGCGCTGCCTCAGAGTGTGGCCTCCTACCCCTTGGAGAATGTGAGTCAGACCTGAGTATGGCCTAACTTGGGAGTTTTGCTCATCACATATTTTTTTTAGTGTAAAAATAACAGTAGACCGGATTGAAGGAAATGTTGAGGGAAACAGCTCAGTTTTTCAGTGGCTCATCTTATCTCTTGCAGCCGGTACCTTTCACCCTGGATAGTGTTGCAGAGACAGTCCACTCTCTGTTTGCGGAGGACACCCCTGTAGTGTTGCAGCTGGCCCCTAGTGAGGAGGTAATGGCAATATACTGAGACTGACTAAGCTACATCTGTGAAAGCATGCTTAATGTACTCATTTGTCATGTTTTTGTTTTGTCTCTGTCAGAGGCTGTATATGCTGGGGAAGGCTAACGCAGTGTTCGAGGACCTACCAGTCACCTTGCAGCAGATTCGTGCCCGTCTGTCCCAGGACGGCTCTGTGCTGTCCTCCCTGCCTCTAAACTCCCTCAGCAGAAATGCAGAGGTCAGTTTCTATCAGCAAAATCATTAATACATTGTCTTAATCAGATTATATCTTAACCAAAATCCAATTTTTGACTGGAAAATCATACTGTACTTCCAAAATAGGGTGTGGAAATTTATATTCTTATGCAGTTTTAGCACACAACAGTCAGTGTATCTGTCACATAGCAAATTTATAAGAACTTATATCCTTGGATTTCTCTACACTGCGATGGGAAAACTGAATTAACGTCTGTCTGTTGTGTTGCTTCTCAGGCTGATCTGCTCTTTCTGTCTGAGGTCCAAGTCCTGCACGATATCACAGCTCTTGTAAGTTGATCTGGTTCAGAGGACTTTTTTGTTTCTCCGGAAAGTGAGATTAGTCTGTCAGGTTTGACTCTTCTGTCCTTCTTATAGCTACAGAGACACCGACATTTGGCTAAGGACCACTCCCCTGACCTCTACTCTTTGGAACTGTCTGGCCTGGAGGAGCTGAGCCGCCTCTATGGTCAAGACTCTCCCCAGTACCGTGATGCTACTGCCATTCTTGCCTCTGTCCTGCAGAAGGTGAGGAGATCTGAAGAAGTGACGGGCCTTAATTACACGACCTCCTCAAGCCAGTCATTGGGTTCTGTTTTTAATCACATGTATATCTTTATGTTGTAGTTCGGAGAGGATGTGTATGGTCTCTATGGCAACAGTGCTGTAGTGGAGGTTGTGACGGTGAAGACCTTTGAGACTCCTTTGACCAGGAAGTCCCGCTCGATCCTGGAATCCAAACAGATTGTAAGTCTGAAGCAGAAATGCTTGTGAAATATTTACCAAACTCACGCTGACCCAAAATTGAAAACCTGCACGGCCAGTATTTACAGTGTTGCTGTCTTGTCACACCTTGCATCTCCTATAAACCCAGTTCCAGTCCATGCTTCTTTGTTTTTATTACTTAGGTCTGGAACCAGGGAATGCTTTGATCATCCACTCTATTAAAAAAAAGGGGGTAAGGGGAATGGGGGTGAGAGGGTGACGGGGTCCCGCAGAGTCCGTTCTGACATTGTTTTTAAAGCATCTTATGAGACGTTATCCCCTTCAACACTCAGATCCTGTTGGGTATTCATTGTAGGGAGGTGAACAGTAAAGGGTGTGGGGTAGATGTTAGGGAAAAGCTGGTTTATACAATTAGTTATAATCAGCTGCTGGTTTATAACTGTCTCACATTATGCAAAAATTTCTCCTTAAAAATAACTGTCAAGGTTGTTTTATACTCCCACTCTTTGCACTGAATGCCTGTTCTTCAGCTATTTAACTTCTGGTAGAAAAACCCATAAGTCTGACGTTTTGTTGGAATTTCCACCTATTTGACATCCTCAAACACAAAAGCTGGTAACAGAGGAACTGTAAGGTTGTAATGCATGTATGACCCATCATTTGAAAGGTAACCAAATTAATCACCATTTGTGGCTGCAGATGGCGCTGTTGCAAAAGTTACACTGTCAAGTGAAACATCCGAGGTTGGATTAACATATTTTGAAGACAGTTTCAATACAATTTGTAACCCTAATTAAGGTTGGATAAATTATGGCACTGTTTTATTAAAGTTTAATTAGTTTCATTTTGTTTTACCTGATAAACTGGAAAGTGGGTGTACATAGTTAAAATTGAATGTATCATGATTTAAGTGCAGACTAATTTCAATGGAAACTAATGAAACAACTGCTCTGTTTTTGTCTATGTTTTTGCAGAGTAACCCAGGCAGCCCATACAACCTGGCCTACAAGTACAACTTCCACTACGCTGTCATCTTCAACATCGTGCTGTGGCTCATGATCATTCTGGCCCTCGCCGTCATCGCCATCTCCTACAACCTGTGGAACATGGACCCGGGATATGACAGCATCATCTACAGGATGACCAATCAGAAGATCAGGATGGATTAAGTCCTGACCATCGACACTCCAGCTGTTTCAGTACTCCCCTGTAGTGAATGTTAGTGTGTTGTGCGAGGTCTTGTTTAGTGAAAGAACTGTGACCACTTGATGGGAGAAAGAGCATAATACTGGCTCACCTCTTTGTTTACAGCACTGGCATGATAACAGACAAAAAAAGATATATTGCAGTGTTTTGCTCTTAGAATTGTTGACATAAAATGATTCGATATCACCCACCAATGGTGTCACGTCATTCCTGATATTTTTATCTCCTCAACAACGTTTAATTTTCCGCATAGTGGTTGCAATTGTTATTTTTATTGTAAAAAAGAAACTATTGTAATGTCATGAGAGAACGAGATTTGTCTGGTTTCTGTGTGCAGTTGTTGTGCTTGTCTTGCTGTGTGAAACTGTTAAGTTAAATTAAATCTATGTGTATATATTGAATATACAAAATGCAACTAAATGGAAACTGCTGTACGCTTATCGTGAAAAGATTTGTGTCGTGTTTATTTCAGGTACCCTGCTTCTATTCCAAATGATAAATACATGTGGGTTTACTTAAGTACTTGATCATATTGAAGGTTGTAAAGGATTGGATGTGAATAAATGAAGCTCTGTAAATTGCAATAAAATACCTGATGATAAATGAGTAAATGGATCAAAGTGATTATTGTCTTAAAGAAGTATTTGGTGTAGACAGTTCACATTTGCTGCTTTATTGTACACAAATGTGCTCTTACGTTTACTCAAATCACATTAGTTACCTAGTATTTTCAATGCATGTGTTAAAATATATTTAGGTTTACAACTAAGCTAATTAAACTTGAACATGTGCTTTTGGCCAAACTCCATCTGCTGATGAAGACCATGTGATGGAATCAAAAGGTCCTGCACACCTTGTTTTGTGAACTCTTACACCAGTCTATATACACTTTGCTGAACATGAAGACGCTTGTATTTGTACTTTTCCAAGTGTCACTTCATTTTTTTCATGTGTTTACTATTGATTATGTCAAGGAATTGTAATTCTTACTATTTCTGCTTCCTCTATAATTAGCAGCACAATACACTGTTCTTTAAAAGTTTTGTTTATCAGTGACTTATCCCAGGCTGTGTAAACCCTCCAATTCCTAAAGAAAACTGGAACATTAAATTTATGGAAAAACGCTCCAACTAAAGTATGTAAACAAAGGTTTAAACTCTGAGAATTAATACATATTTTGTAGTTATGATCAGAACTGGTGTGGGTTTACATAATTAACTCAGTGAAAGTGTAAAATAAAAATACTATATCAAATATTTTTATGGCAACTTAACGTCACCAGAGGAAACGATTTAGAATCAGTGCACAAATTTCCCAAACTTCCTTGGAATTAATGAAGTAAATTACAAATCTATGGAATAAATTGATAAATGCGAGTTCCATTGTTTATGCTTTTAAAAATAAACCCATTATGAAAGTATTACGGGTTTCTGCTGATGTCATGATGAGAGTGAAATAAGGGTGCGTCCTTTTAAAACAACAATTTAAATATTTCTTAAATAAGTGTAAAGGTCATCACTGCATGTCCTGCTCTTCCTGTTGCATGCTCATATTACATTGTGTCACGGCTCGGCCAATCAGAGTGCATATCTCAGCTTTAAGTCCCGCCTCTGTTGACGTTGGCTAGCTGCTATCGGTCGAGTGCTTTTGTAACAACCTCAGTCTGAGGGTGAAAACAGATCAGCTGTTTGTGTCGGATCGTTCAGAAAACTGTGAATTATCAGCGACACACGAACTCATTTCATCCACAGATCGAAACAACCGATAAACATGGTCTGACTGATCATTAAAGGTGAGTTTGTTTTATGTTTACACGTTTATTTGGTGATTTAAAACCGTGGTCGATTGCGCCCATGTCAACGAGAGAAACAAAATGACAAACACAGATGTTTACTATCTTTATATTTCTGGTGTGTGAGTGTCAGAAGAGGTGGAAAGTAAATGTACCTTACTCAATTACTTTAATGCTGTTTTAAAATAATTGTACTTCACTTGATTAATTCAATTGTACGTTTATTTGTACCAATACATAGCATTTGAATGTACTTTTAATGCCACTACGTTGATGTTGAAGCTTTAGATAATTGTCATTAAAATCTTAAAACATGTAATATATGCTAATATATTAGATTGTTGACATGGCTAAATAGCAGTTAGCACAATGGCAAAAACGAACCCCACCTTCCGCTGTATCATCAAAATCCAAATTCAAGATTTGTGTGGACTAAAGTGACATGAAGATATTCTATTTATTATTAAAAAAAATCTTCATCAAAACTCTTTGAAATATTGGTCCTTTTATTTACATTGTATAATATGTTGTCATGTTTTTGTCTCATATCCTAGCTAGCATCTATGTGGTGAGGAAGATCCGGGCCTCCATTGCTGATGGAGAGCAAAAGGAGAAACCCAATGTTTCACCATGTAGTGCTATCGGTAAGACAATGATTACTAACAAAGATGATATCCTCTGTAAAGAGAGCAAAATCTAGAAAATGAATGGGTCTCAAAAATCCTAATACAAGTTTAAATAGCTATCGTACACTTGATGGAATCTTAGCTGCAGCTTACACTTACGTACTATAACCTGCTCAATCCTCATTATTCTTATCTGACCATTATGTCATGCAGATTAGGAGTCTTAGAGGTAAAGACAGTGTGTTTAGGCTTATGAAGCACCATTATGCATTACATGTCTCTGACTCTGTTACGCTTCTCTCC
Organism: Pleuronectes platessa; assembly: GCF_947347685.1. NCBI lineage: Eukaryota > Metazoa > Chordata > Actinopteri > Pleuronectiformes > Pleuronectidae > Pleuronectes > Pleuronectes platessa. The sequence goes on from NC_070639.1 coordinate 8,178,440, forward strand.
TCTACTTAGCTGAAAAGGGGGCTGGACATGAGTCGCTAGAAAACAAACCAGCGGCGGCTCTGATGTCGGGGCCTGAGGAAGACGTCAGTGGAGCAGCAGTCATGGGCGTGTCCTCGGAGAAGGCTCTGCAGTCATGTGGCTCCTGACATTAAAGATCACGCTGGACACTGGGACTGGGATCCACTCACTTGAAAATTGTAATTTGTCATCTTTGTACAAATGCAATGCAAGATAAAGTTTCACTGTTATGGCCGATCACTTGTATGTACATAACCATACTCTCACATACAAAGCTCATCATCATTGATTTTCGAGCGGCCATGCGGTGATGATTCCAGTCAAGTGTCTGTGCTGAACTCAGTGTCGAGATCCTCATGACTCACATTTTTGCCTTTTTCACAGCAGACATTTGGGCTCACCACAGCACGAAAACACACAAATAACCTTATTGTAATGTAATGCAGACATCCTTGTCGTTTAATTCAATTTGGTTAGTCCTCATGTTGTCTGTGAGAAAGGCCACATTTATACTCTGCAGTGTTTGAAGGCCGACTCACCAACCTCTCTCCAGGGGCTGAGTAGGCCTGATGTTGTTGCCGTTGTATCAATAAATGGATAAAAAGAGTTGCCACTGGGTTGATGTGTACATATTAAATGTCGGTGGGTTGTGGTGATTGATAACATTAATCACCAACTACTGGAACCTGTTCCTGTGGGTGTTGTGATCCAGTAAATCAATCTGAGCCTTTTGACATGTGAAGATCAAATTGTAGCCTTTGCCCGTGTGACATGGCCGCTGGCGGAGGCGATCAGTTGGACAGATTCCAAAAGTTTTTGTACATTCCATTCATTGACACACCCACATTAATTAACTCCGGAAAATGCAGATATTACCCCTTCCGGTTAGGTGGGAAGCACAAACAGCAAGTGTCTGGATGAACCTCCCTCTTCCTTGCAAAAAGATAAACAGATCCATCATAACTTTTCTTAACCGAGGATACTCGCAAATAAAATCAAGCTTAACTACGTTTCTTTTTTCTAAACATCTTGGTTTAACCATTAAAGTTGCTCGGTAATTGAACAAGTTCCTCTAAATTATAATGTTAACAACCAAAAGACAATTCTACAGTTTTCTAGGCTAGAGAAAGTCAACTTTAAACCTAAATCCAACGTTACTTTACGTAGTTAGTAAATATAAGATAACCTTAAACGTCTACCTTAGTTTGAGCGGTTTATGAGTTGATGTTGGCACGGGCGGAATTATCTCATTTTAGAGAGCTTGTTTCTGGACGAACACGACGCGGGTGTTGCACGTAGTCGGCACTTGCTGTTCCGGGGTTTTACAACACAAATCTATAAATAATAGAATAATAAATCATAATAGTAATAAATAAGGTTTTCGAACCGCAGTGGAAGTTTGTAGTGAGAGATTGAATGTTTGGTTTGCAAAAAAGCCGCCGTTAACACTGGGGTTGTTTTTCTCGAGTATTTCCGGCGGCCACCGGATGTTGCCAAGGAATATTGAGACGCTTGTTGAGATCAGCCCATAATCGGTAAGGTGGAGGTTAATGAAGACGCTCGTTACGATTTAACTGCATTTCACGATATCGGCTGGAAAAACAACGTGAAGCCCCGACATATGGTGAGTGGTAGCTCTCATAGGTTGTCGCTAACACAACAGATCAGGTAGCACCACCATTGTTAGCGGTGTTGACACAAACTAGCCCTTCTGCTGCAGTAAGTCTTTGTGGGGTTACCTGCTGTGCTTCGTCTTGCATGTTGTGTTGTGACTTACTGTTGTGCATTGAATCTGTCTGAATATTCTCCCTAAAAAAGGGGAAAAGTAAACATAAACAAATAAATAAATTGAGATGGGGACCACTTAACGAGCACTTGTAATGAACACTTCCAGAACACGGGATGAGTTGTGACAGTGGCTAAGGAATCACTTTGAAAAGGGGGATCTGAGTGTTACACCTTGCGTGTTTTAGGGCAACATAAACACCAGCCACATTAACAAAGGTAATGTGGTGTCCTCTAGTTCAGGAAACGCCTGGTGAACTACTCGATCGTCCTTTTAGATCTAGTTTCCATTGTCTGATTGGTGTCCAAACATAGAGCGTAGTTTCATGTGGTCTGATCTCACCGTGGTGGCAGATGCAACCCAGAAAATGCTTGTTCTTACTACTATACATAAGTACTGTGCAAACGTTTGAGACACATAAAGTGGAGAAGCTTTCAAATACGTTGAAACTAACTGTTTTTATTCATCAAATCATACAAAGTGCTGCAAATAGAAAGACTTCTAATCAACAACTATAAAAGAGCACATTACGCTTGCACAAAGTCTTTCTAAGTACTTGCTTATAGGGTTTTCCAGGCATCTTGTAATGGTTCCTCATTTTTCTGTTGTCCCTCAAGGTAGTCCTTTATTTTAGGTTGTTGTCATGCTGCAAAACAAACGTGGCACAGATCAGATGCCCCCTCCCCCTTCCTCCCTACTGCAGGCAATGCATGATTGATAATAATTAATACATCATACTGTTTTAGATTGAAAAATGGATTGATTTCCTCTTTGAGTCTTTAACCATCGAGCAAAGTCTAGCTCAGTGTCACTCCGACAATTTAACTCAGTGATTTGATCCTCCATGAAGAATTTTGTTATTTCTAGAAACTCAATAGACAGCCTGCATGTTGCCACCCAGTTCTGTACTCACTGGTTTCCATCTCATGCGAGTCAGATTCTTTGTTTTTAGAGATCTGTCAGTAACAGACACTGCCTGTCAGTTAAGTTTTTTCACTGAAATGCTCAACAGAACGACACTTAATCAGCTATTGTTATGATTATTGATTCATCACCAAATAAAGTTGGTAGTTTTTCAAGCAAAAATAGTAAAAGAATGCAAAAGTTGAATGGAGTCTTCCTCTCACATGTTCTCTGAATCCATGTTGGTTGGAATGTCTCGATTGTGCCACCTATCACCTATTACTACCTACTGAAATGTTATTACTGTTGTACCACTCTGTCATACAACATTTGGCTTGGTGCAGAGACAACATGTTTAATTCTTTGTGTTTCTCGCAGTGTTCTTGCTGGGCCATACCACGCAGTGGACCATGATGGATCGAAGAAGAGCTTTGACTATTCCATTTAGTGTTGAAAAGGATAACTTGGTATTTGTGACTCACATTTCTCTCTGACATATCCAGTTTTATGGCATGCATGGCACTAGTGGGCTTTTTGTGTGCTGCATAAATGGCTTCTAATTTGTTAAGATAATGTGGTCTTGCTTGCTTTATAGCTGCCTTCATAAATCCCCATGCAGAGAAATTAGACGTACAATTGTCACAAATGTGCATAACATGATCTACAAATGATTTTTCACTAATGCATGTTCTAATCTACACAGAAGCACCAAGCGATTTGAACACATATAGAGCAATTTTACAAATTCGGTTTGGTATTAGAATTGCCAACTTTAATTTGCATCAATTGTTGATAAAATATTTGTCTTATGATCTCAAATTATGCGACCTTTATTTCAAATATAGCTGCTATATGCATGGTGTCAATACCAGCTTGGCTAGCCCGCTTCATGCACATGCTTGCTTAACATGATAAATGGGTTAGGGTTAACATAATAGATTAAAAATAGCAATTCCTGCACATTTGCACTGGCTGTGGTTGAAACAGTTTTGACAAATACATTAGTTCGTTTCGTACATTTTGTGCATGATAACTAACCAGTTTGTGAATTTTAGATGGAAAGCCCACTAAAAATATCCAAGATCTGTCTTTCATCGCAGTGTGGGACGTTAGACAGACAGGTACAGCAAAATGTTTTGTTCTGTGTCCGATCATATTAACAAATGTTACATTAATAATGTCCCTATCCTGGATTCTTAGTCGGGCTCACAAAGTTTACTTTCCTTTCAACAGGTTTCCTGGACAGCATTTGCAGGAAGTAAACTTAGACATCATGATTCAGAGCATAAAAATGGATCCAGGCTGTTGGATCACAACACTGCAACTATGGTGACTCTACAAATGGCCACGTAAGTGATTGCTTACGCTTGAGCTTTGAGATAGAGGTTATTCTAGACTATTGATTGCAGACAAAACTACCTGTTTATCTGTCCATTAGCTGAAACTAAACAAATGTGTTGTTGTTCACAGTAAACTGGGCTGTGACTTCAATCAGAGATTTGTCCTTTGTAATATACTGCAGTTTCCTAAACTTTCACAAGATGGGGTGCTCCCCCTGAAGATCAGGAAAAATAATTTCTTCAATTATCCCTGTTAGATCACATGACTGAGTATAGAAGTGTGTCATCTTCTTAAGTTCGCTCTTACTCTGACATGTGTCCCCTCAAGATTTTCTTTTCTCTGAAGGGAAACCTAAAACCCCCATTGCTTTATCTTTTAAGATCATCTGGTACGTCCTGTGCATATGTATGCATTATTGATTTTCTACACAGCATACGTTTCTTATGATAACATAAAAGACCTTTAGTAATGTTCATTGGAGAGTTAGGAGAAATCCTGTCGCTTTGTTGTCCCAGTCGGAAAAAAAACCCAGTCCTCGTTAGGCAGTTTCTGCTTTTGCTTTGCACAGTCCCGGTGTAACAGGCCATAGTATACCCCCAGTCCAGACTATACCTGGGTTAAAAGGGCCTAGGCTAGATTATTCCCCGGGTATATTATGGCCTATCAGTAGTGTTGAGTGATACACACAAGAATTACTTAATTTTTCAACATTTTATTTGAGATTCAGGTAAGTTAAGTGAGAAAGCTAACTGACGTAAATCTTAAAACGTAGAATTTTATTACTTAAACCAGAAAAACTGAAAAAATATTAGACTTCCACAAAGATAGAAGGGGCGCAAAAAAACTCTGCTCAGCAAACCTCCTGCTTGGAGGGGTATAGTCTGGCCTAGGCTATTTTACACCCCCGGGTATAGTTTGACTTAGGACAGTTTATCCCCGGAGTATACTCTGGCCTTTGGTAGGGGCGGGGGTTAATTTGGCCTGTTACACCGGGACAGGGAATACAGCAAGTATTACCCACCTTGCCATTTATTTATGTGGCAAACACTGTATTTCTTAAATGAAACAAGCTCTCTGAATGAAGGCCAAGCTTATCTTGACTGCACACGTGGCTTATCTACAGTAGTTAACCCCTCCCTGTTGATCAGCTGTAAGACACAAACTTAGGCCCGCAATGGTAAGACAGAATACCCCGATTGGCCAACATGTTGCAGAGAAGACATAGTCGCTGGTTTAGGATGGCTGTGAATAAATGTTTTTCTATTTCGTCCTGCAGGAGGAAACCCTGTCTCGTCCTGACAGATGTCTTAAAGACAGATCTGGGCAAGACTTATATGGAAAAAATTAAACCGAGTCATACCCCAGGAAATGGAGGACAAATGTCAAGTACGTCCAAGGAGAGAGATCGGTGTAAAGAAGATCCTGGGGTCTGCAGAGAACTGAGGACCATTCACGGAGAGGCCAAACATGACAAGAGAAATGGCATATGCTGTAAACGCAACCAGACGCCCAACTCCCCCTCTCAAAGGTACGAAGACACTGAGAAAGGAACAGTTTAAGTTGCATTTTTGTAGTCGTCCAATATTTGGTCTCTTTTTATGTCTTCGTCTCTGCCCACCATGAGGGAAATATGTGACTCTTTAGCAACTTTATACTCTACTGCACTGATGCTTCTTGTCTGCTGTTTGCTGCAAAATCATTGGTGAACAGTGAGTGGTTACATTTGGAAATTGATTCAGATTTTGAAATTTTAAAGCCTTTGAATTTCTAGCACTGAATTTTTACACTGAATTTATGCATTTAAATTTTTTACGCAGCGGTGTTCCAGTTTAACTGGAGATCATGGCAATTGTTGTCTATATTCCAGATGTTGCTGGTCGGTTGCAAACTCGGTCCCAGATTCGTCATTTTCACAAAGCGCCTGTGTGTGAAGTGCGGTGATACACTGAAGGTCTCGTTGAGATATCTAACACAAAACCGATCATGTGTTAATATAATATATCGGTATCAACTTCACGTTTAGACAACAATATAAATCATATGAGTAAAACGCTCCCAAAACTCCACGAGCTTCGCCTGAATGAAGCTGTTTTGATTCTGCCAGCTGTATAACACCTGATGTTGTTTAAGGAAACACCCATGTCACCTGGGGAAAGTCCAAACACAGAATAAACGCTGCAGACTTAATACAAGGCTTCACAAACTGATGCACCTCTTCCAAGGAGACAAAGGGAGTTATGAAGAATACACACGCGTGGCCAGCTCTGCGCAAAGAGATTTCGTTTGATGCTGGTGATCATTACAATGCAGACACACCAAACACGTGTCATATGAAAACATCACTAACATCAACAAGGTGGATGCTTGTGAGGTGTTTTTGTGGGTAAAGTTGGTTAAGGTGCTTTTATTGGATGTGTTAAGCTTCATGTGTCCTCCTTCCTGCCACTGCTGGTGAAAGTCGGCAGACGTGATTTTAAAAGATGTGCTCGAAATTTTCTCGAAGATGACGTTCTGTCATCTGAGATTGAAAACAACACAAACGATCATCAGAAAACGTTGTTTGTTTTTCGTAGTTTCTGTAAATTCAAGTGTTGTTTATCTGAAGTGTGTCGAGTGTTTTGTCAACATGAAATGTGACGAGGCAAATCGGGAAAACTTACTTTACGTCATTGTCGAACAATGTGTTGTGTATTTCCTCATCTACAGCGGATTAGTCGCAGGATACTTATCTACTTATGATTGCAATACCATGTTCAGTGTAGAAGAGGAAATGATCTTCCACACTTTGATCCTTTGATGCACAAGCTATTCAAACCCCTTCTAATGCACAACAGTTAAAACAATGAGAAGAGATTCACTTCAGGGGGAGCTATAGATTTTTGTGGTGATGCCATGGCCCATAACTGTCTCTTCTGTTCTTCTCCTCCTGTTTTTTTTTTTTTTTGGAAGAAACATTGTTTAGATATGTCTCGGTGTGTTGTAGTTCTTTGTCAACAATACAGACATAACTACAAACAAGACCAAGACCAGACTGTGGAACTGATAGCTGATAGTCTACAAACCCCCTGGTCTGTAGTTATGGATTATTCTACTCGGCTACTTCACCTTATCCACAATTATTGGGAAGCATAAGTAATAACTCCTATATTCCTTCAAAGCTTAAAACTTAGGTTTCATTATAACTCAAATTTAACTTTTTTAAACCTGCAGTTACCACAGCCACAACACTAAAACAGTAAATGAGTTGTCTAATCATGGCACCCTATTTTTACACCTCATTTTTGTATTAAATTGTAAATTTTGAAGGCTCATGAAGCTCAGGGTAATTTACTGCCCTCTCTTTAGTATTATAGCTAAATGGCATCAAGTCTTATTTGGTTCCGGGGTGTCAAGTGGCTTTCAGTTCCACCTGTGGCTCCTGCACAGCACCCGTTTATTTATTTATTTGAGAGGGCCTACAGCATCTCTTCAATAATAGTAATAATAATAATAATACAATTGATGGACAAGTTCAGAAGACAAAGGGAGACCCACAGTCATAAACTCTTGACTATGAATAATAAGTCTGAAAATGGGCCCAACTTGCTTGTCGGCTTATTCAAATTATTTTAATTTCAGGCCGTCTCTTGTCTGACACATGATGCTGCGCTGATATTTGCTCAAGAACCAGACTAGACTACAAAAGTAGGGATAGTGTGGTAGGGGGTTGATGAATGATGAACAAAAGTAGCCACAATAGCAGGAGGAGATTTTCTTTATTAGGGTCATTTCGTCTGCTGGTTTTTTGTTCGTCTAAGCAGAAATGACATTTTAATGGTGTTTGGCTCGGCCAGCTGCATCCTTGGCTCTCCGGATTTTCCAGGCAGAAAAGTTGATTTTATTTGGAACAATATCTCACTGAAGGATTTCACAGCTCAAGGTTCTGGTTCAATAGGTTGTGCTTATGTTTTTTTTTATGGAATTTGTGTTTTATCTTGGATATCTTGTGATTAAGTACAGTCTTTGTATATAAAGGACCTGGGCATTACATTTCATACCACTTAGGCTTTGTGAAAATGAGAATAATGTGTGCAGCAAAGTAAGAACATGGTGTTATTTTTCTTCAGGTCAAGACCCAGGAGAAGGTCCCAGAGTATTGATAACAAAGAGGACAGAGACAAAAACAAAGACGTCAAGGAGAGGATGATCGACAACAGCAACGGAGAAAGCTACAAATACGCTGAAGTCGTAGGTGAGGTAACCCATAGAGAATTAAGAACCCTGCTTATTTATGTGATGCTGACCACCACTTCACACGGTTATTCTGTCGGTGTTGATTTTACCCTTGAATCGATTATTGGTCCAGCTCCCTGGAAATCATCACCGTTCTCTTTTTCCACTCTCCCCTAACCTTGCTGATGGCGTTCTCTCAACTGTCCCTGAAGGCTCCTCCCAGTTGGAGAGGTGTATTGACTATCTTGACCTTGCCTCCAGACTGAACAAACAAATGCTGCATTTTTAAAGTTGTTAAAAACAAACACAACCAGATGTACAGAGTTCATAATTAAGCCACGTTTTTGTTACTCCGAGGAGAGAAAATGTCCCATGTCGTTGTCACATACATGTTTATTTCAGCATGAGTGGCTGATTATTGTTTCTCTGTCTGATGCAGATTGTGGGTTGTCGGTGAGCTGGGAGCCTGCTGAGAACATGAGAGATTGTTCTGAGTTTTCCCCAAAGATCAAGGAGAAGTGGACTGAACCGGAAAAAGAAGTTCAGCAAAGTGTGGTGGGTCCTGTAGACGAGGCTTTCCAACTCCGAACTCACCAAGAATAAAAACCAAACCAACCCCTTCCCACAGAAGGCAGTAAAGAAAGGCACCTGTCATGTAGACATAATACTACATTTTCAGTCAACCGCATGTTTTGAATGAGCCCATGTTTTGAATGAGCCCATGATTCAATTCCATAACACTCTCATACTGCACAAATTAACTTGATACACATGCATTGTTTTATGACCTATACTGCAGCCAGCCACCGGGTGGTGATCAAGACATTTTGGCTTCACTTTATGGCAGCTGCCATGTTGTCCTCCCTTATCTGCAGGATAAACTGTCCAATTCAAAGCTGTTCTACAAAGAACAGAAATGTAAATCAAAAAATATTTGTTCCCAACAAAACAGTGCAGATGAAAACAATACAAATAAGGTGGATATCTCTTTTTTGTCTTTAGACCAGAAAGGTTTTAGCAGCTTACAGTGTCTACACTTTTATTTTACAACACAGAACCTATTTTAAAACACTGTATTTTAAAGCCAGGAAGCCATTTATTTCACAGACATATTCTCAAAGATTTTATTTGAAATCTTCAGAGCTCTTGTACTTAAAAATATACAATGGTTCTTTATTCTGTGCTGTATCTGCATGACTTGTCTGGTGAATATACAACAAAAATGACACATCCCATTCTGTGCTGTCCCCACAGAAGAGAAAACTGAACGATTCAGTGTCCCTGCACAATGGCACAGTGAGACCTAAACGGCCCCGTGAGAGCGTGCTTCGTCTGACCGGAGAAGATGGAAGAGACAGAGTACCTGCCCGACCTGAAGTTTGTGTTGCAGAAAGTGAAGAAGATGGAGATTCTGAGAACGTGGACCGTACCATTGTACAGTTCACTGTGGGAGGGGATGATGGAAGAGAAGTTCTGGTCCCGATCATCACCCCTTATTTGGACGCCATCAACACCCAAAGAGATCGAGAGTCCAGCCAGGACAGCACAACCAAAACAAGCAGCCCTTCAGACCTAAGTGAGTCATGACAACTGATGTTAGATCCTCCTCTAAACCTGAACTTTTTATTGTTGACAAGCATCTTTTGTAAAGACTCTGTTAGTTTGTCTTTTACTTTATTTTGTACGTGTCGGTCCTTCATCTCATTAGTGGCTGCGGATTCCTCTTTTTAGAAATTTTAAAAGCCTGATTTCTAAGTAAAAATCACACTCATTCTGTCTTCATGCTTTTGTTTCAGTTGTGCTGTCCAGTGATGATGAGGAGAGCGACAATGTTCCTCCGCACCACAGACCACCGGTCACACTGGTCCCTATGGAAGATACAGTTAAACAGAAGGCTGTGATCAGACAAGATGATTGTGTCTTACAGGACATGCAGGTTGGCAGAATATGTCTCTTTGTTGTACATACGTTTATCCACGTCCACAAAAACCCTTTTCATGAAATATTCTGGAGAATACAGGTTTAGATTTTTATGTGCAGGTTGTAATTCTGTTGGAAACAGAATCTGCCCTTTTTATCACAAGTAGAAAAACGACCTTGCACAGGTTTCTAAACTGAGCTGAGTTAATGCTCAGATTAACATGACATCACAAAAGGGTTTATTGAGACATCATGCGGATGCCTGAGGTTTTACTTCACCACAGGGGATCCTGTTTACCACTCGCTAATTGACTGAAACAAATGAGAATGCTTTGCCTGTGTAACAGGCACTTAGATAATGTCAAGGTTAAACCAGACATGAGTCACGTAAGAGAAAGATCTTATAGATGGTGAATACAAAGAGTATAAATAATGAATATATAGAATATTGTAAAAGGAAAATCATTTTATTCTCAACAGAATCACTATTCTAGTTTAGTACTATGTTACTGTAAGTCAAATACTCCCCATATGCCCCACATTTCAGCCCCAGCTCAGTTTCAGTAATAAAAATATCTGTTTAAGAAGATACATGTGTTTGCAGGTGAAAGGGGTCAGAGGCCTTTGAGTGCAGTATATCAATACATTTAAACATCCCGACCCAATTTCGGAGCATTACATTTAAACATATACACTTCCCAGTGCAGATACAAGCTTCATTATATTTAAGCTGAGCTAGTTAAAGTTGTTTTAAAACAGAAATGTAAACCTAGCTTGAAACCTACTGATATTCTTCAAGACTTACAAATGGCACAAAACAATCAAATTATGATCCCACTTTTGTTTTTATCTGGGCATATTTGTGCAAGTTTAAGTTACAATCAAATTTGTGTCACCTTGACACCAAAAATAATCCTCACAGTATCTTCTTACACTGTAAGGACAAGCTCTGTTTTAAACTGCATGTTAAAACAATGTGTTTTTATTGTCAGATGTATGTCACATTCATAAGCACAGCAGGATCTCAGAAACGACACTGATGACTAAAGATCAGACAGATGGAGAAAAGATGATAGAAGAAGCTGCTGCTTGGAAAAACCACAAAAGTCTCTAGGATTTGACAAAGTGCTGCCAAAGAGTCCTCTTACTAATGATAAACCCTTGTAATGCTTCATTGCTAAAGGAAAATGTCGTCTGAAAAAGTGATTCAGTCTGTTTTACTGGTGCTAACATTCATATCCACATCTGCTGTAGTTGTGGCAACACTGTTTTTATGTTTTCAGGATAGGAAAAGTTGTTCTTGCTATAATGATGAAGTTCTGCGGTTATAACAAGAAATTCTTAAATGGGTTTGGTTGTCCGATGTTTTCATCACAAGATACTTGTGAAAAACAGCAGCAGCATTAGAATTCAACCGCAATGTTTTTCTGTGTGCCTCCACATGATGGCACCAGAGTTAGAAATGTAAAATTCCTACACATAGTTGTGAATGTCCTCTCAAACCATGGGGCTTGACTGTACTCCCAGGTTATGTCAGTCTGACTGTGATAAACTGTAATCTCACCATTTCAAACTGCTTGTGTGGCTTTGTGTATCATAGGTGCTGCGTGTAATTGACGACGAGCTTCCTGTTTCGGTGGCACGTTGTCCCATCGACCACTCCTGCATGAGCATAGCCTTCTCCACCCTACACTGTGGCGGCTACCGAGGGAAAGCAAATGGCAACTTCATGGTAGCCTGACCCAACAAATATATCCATTTTGCAGAATTCATATCATCCTTTCAGGACATGAAGTGCAAAATGTTTTTTTTTCTCTCCTTTCACAGATGGCAGACCATGGAATCATCATCCCTCTGAAAGGTAATGTGGGCATTACCTCAACACACAAGTACAATCACACTGTTTGTCAAGAAGCTGTGACCTGACTTTGACCTTTTTATCTGGATCGTATAAACCAAGGACCAGGAGGAACCCGTATCATCTTGTTTTGTTCATGCTGTCTGCACATCCTCCCCCAGCTTAGTGGTCTATTTCCGATAGTAAAGTGTGTGTGTGTGTGTGTGTGTGTGTGGGTTCTTGGATTAGACCCTCAAGGCCCTTGTGCACTTTCACCTCTGAGCCTGTGAAATCTCCCCTTCTCCGAACTAAGGTGCTCCATGTGTGCAAGAACAATTCAAGACTGAACAATGTTGAAAACTTTGGCCTCAACAACAATATTTTTTTGCAGTTATATTTTTATTTTAACCTACACTTATCAGCTCTATGGATTGCTATGTCTGTCAGTTGTTTGGTCAGTCCATCTCTTTGGGCCATCTCTAATGGATGGGTTACCATTAGGTTTTGTGCAGCTGTTCATGTTTCCAAAGGAGGAATTTTAATGACTTTACCTAAAACACAAACACTATGTTGACATGGATGGATTGCTGTTAGGTTTCCTACAGATATTCCAGATCACCAGGGGATAAATCCTAATAACTGTAATTTGTCAACATTTCTTCCAGCAACTTTTACTAACATAAGTTGATTGTCATCAAACTTTGGGACATTCATAGTCCCCAGAGAAGGATTTATAATGAATTTAATTATCGACACATCTGAAGTGGGACCACTGGACAGAGAGAAGCATAGATCTGCTGGAAACAGGTCGGATTTTGTTTGGTGGCAAGAGGTTGTTAGAATACTTTTACTGCCGGTTAGAGGAGCATGCGAGTTGTTTTGAGTATGTTTAATATAAAGATGTAACAGTGTTGATCATTGGGTACCAACTCTGCGAGCTCTTAAGCTAACCTGCTCTCCACCTCTCCTCAGACCCTAATGAACAGGTGGAGCTGATGTTAACGTTTGAGCGCAAAGCTCTGAGGAGGTACAGTGTCTGGGAGGAGCAGGAGATGGAGATGCGTGAGCTTCACTTTAACGGTGACGAGAATCCCCTCCCTGCTGCCGTCCTCGTGCTTTGTGTGTCAGACACCGCTGCAGCTGAGATGCAGCCCACCCTCAGCAAGCTGTCCGTCAAACAGGATGGAAACACTAACACTGGTGAGTTTGCAGGAGCACCACATATTTGTGAATGTCACATTCTAATTTGCCTTTAGATTTTGTGTAAAGCAGTATGTTACTGATTGACAGTTTTAACAGTGTTAAAAACAAGGCTTATATTCTCATCCCAGTCAAGTCAAAGCTAATGTCTATAAATAGGTTCTGCCTGAGTATAAGCAGAGTCTGTCTGGGGGGGGGGGGAAGATTTCGGGCCCCAAAGCGTCTAGTTAACGTTTCTAGTTTGACCAATCACGACTGAGCAAGTTAAAGTTTACAAATGTCTCTCCTGATAGTTCTGAAAAGATTTTCAGTATTGTTTGATCTGTAACCTTTTCCTCATGTAAATCTTTTTTTATTTTAATAGGCACAGCCAGCCCCTTCATCCTGCTGACTCTGAGACACCCTCTAGAAGGAATGGAGGGCGCTTTGCTACGCTCCCTCCTGGACATCGACTGTTTGAACAGTCTGACACATAAACATTCTCTGGGATCCCTCGGCTCAGACAGATTCACTGTTTGGGAAGAGATCCAGACTCCTGTCCTTTGTCTTGATGAAAGCATTGAACTGATCAGAAAAATTGGACTCGACTCACACCTGCTGTGTCTGCTGGGCCTCGAGAGCCCCGACCCTGAACTTGACGCACACAGTTCACACTCTGACAGAGAGGAAAACAACATGCTGCAGATCTGTCCGGAGGTTGAGCTGCAAAAAGAGACGCCCCCGGAGCCGGAGAGGACATCAGAGGAAGACAGAGGGACAGAAGCCAAACCTGAGGAGGATCAGAAAGAAGAGGATGAACGTCCGTCTGAGGTAAATGGTCAACATATATTGACCCCTGGAAAGAAGCAATGTATGCCTCAGTGTTTTTCCTTGCAGTATTAAAAGTTCTGAAAGAATAAGACATAGAGCAAAACAATAAGCTTAGCAGAAATATTTTCCCTTCTGTTCATCATTTTTCTGATGATCTGATTCATTTTGTGTCCCCTGCGGAATCACTGGACGATGTGATCTGCCAATGGTAAATAGTTTCAAGGTGTAATTTGCTCTCATGATCACAATTTTCTTCCCACAGAAGAAAAAGGAGGGACCCACCCCTGTATACACACTGTGCCATCGTCGCAGCAAAGGATCGTACACCGTGTCCCACTGTAAACCAGACTCCAGCTGGATTAAATATAAACACAGGGGTCTCCCCAGCAGGCAAGTTACCTACGTAGTCTCATGTGCGGCTTCTCGTGCAGGAAGGTCGAGCAGCGGTTGGCATCTGGCTCCCAAATGAGGAACGTTTCTGCCACAAGAATTCTCTCCTGGGAATAAGAAAGAAACGGATTTAGGGATTCATTGATCCACAACCAATGCACCAGTTTTTGACTTTAGGTATTTGCTGATGCAGAATTTCAGTACGATACCAGCTCAGGGGTTTCTAGGAAATCTTGAATTTAAGACCTTAATGGAGAAACATTTCTTAATTTTCTGTATTCTCTAATTCTAATTTGACAAATAATATTGGTTAAAACATTGTAACTATCACAGTCTACTTACCGCTTCAGGTCATATTAAAATCTATCCTCTCATGTCATTGACAGCTCCTACTTAACCTTATCCTAATGGTTCTGTTACTGATATGACCTGTTGTCTACTGTAATTTGAAGTTAAATCATTCTTCTTTCTTTCCTCCCTTTAGGTTAATCCAGTTTCCTCCTCCTCCACTAAAAGGAGGAATAACTGTTACAATGGAAGACCTGCAGTGCTTGGACAGCGGGCAGTTCCTCAACGATGTCATCATCGATTTTTACCTCAAGTGAGAAGCACGTTTTTAAACTGACAGCTTTGGGTTCCTCTTGAGATTTGTGGAGATGAAACCTCATTCCTTGAAACAATCGTGTTTATGTGTTCCTTGAAACAGATACCTCCTCCATAATGCCTCCGCTGCTGTGGCTGAGCGCTCCCACATCTTCAGCAGCTTCTTCTTCAAGCAGCTGACGCGGAGGGACAACGCCAGCGAAGGCGCCACCAGTGACACGTAAGTAGTGCAGGCAATGTTGTCGCCGTCTCCTGCCTGATCGGCTTTGATATATCACCTCAAGTCACTTCCAGGCGTCAGGCATCACATCCTTGAGATTATAACTCAATCGAGCACTGACAGAGTTTAGCTGTAAGCAGCACAGGAAGTGACTGACTGACAGATGTTTACCCCTCAAGGTTTAATCAAGCTGAATGTGCTGATGCTGAGACCTACTCACCTCGACCCGACTTGACTCCGCTTCGTATTTCTTTGGCCTTCTGTCTTTGTACTTATAATTCAATAATCTTGAATCAACACAACTATCATAGGATTTCATCAAAGCAGTTTAATTTGCCCTATAAATTAATATTTTGGAAGGACAATCAAACATAAAATACTTTATCCCTGTTTTACCACCAGTGCATCATGCTAGCATACCTTGTGCTCTTGTAGCTTAAAAGGTGCACTATGATAAATACTTAAAAGATAAGTTCATTTTATTAGGAGGTCCAAGTCTATAAAGGAGCAACATAACATTTCAACTTCAGAGAAGAGGAGGTGTTTCTGCGTGTTTGTCGCGACGTTGGAAACAGGTTTACAACTTGTGTCCCTATCTTTATCTTTGTGTTAGCTGTCAGAGGCAGAGGCGGCACCAGCGGGTGAAGACGTGGACACGCCATGTGGACATCTTCAAAAAGGACTTCCTGTTTGTCCCTGTCAATCAAGAGTAAGTTAAACACATGAAGTGATGTGAGATTTGTTATTGTTGTTGAGATGTCATATTACGTCTAACATTGCTCTGTGATTTGCTCAGGGCTCATTGGTATTTAGTCGTCATTTGCTTTCATGGGCTGAATGAGCCTAAATTCGAGGCCTGGCCTGGTCCAGACTCAGAGAAAAGCCATGAGGAGACAGAAAAGCTGCAGGAACAGGACGAGGTTCAGAGATCGAAACGTCCAAATGACACAGAGACCCCACCTCAGGAAAACCCCAGTGACAACGTGGCACCTGAGACAGGTGGGTTTGGCTAAATGATTCATAGCTTCTCTGTGCAGTATCACTTTCTTTCACTTTTTGTGCATATTTTTCTTGCTTCTACGATGTTGCGATTAAATTGATGATTGAGTAACTGAAGGACTGGGTTGTTTTCTTATTTTAGAAAACTCTAAAGAGCAGCTTGCCAAGGACCCACCACCTGGTCCAGTGGTAAGACACAACTGTTTTGTGCTCACAATTAATGAAAAATGTTTCTCTTTTTCTCTGGCAGACAATTTCTTATTTAACAACTGTTTGTCCAGATCTGCTCTGTCTAACTATGCCTTTGTTTTCAGAGGTGCACGGAGAAAACTTTCCAGAAAAGGGTCGTTTGCAAGAGGTGAGTGGGTTGGCAGAGTTTTATTATAAGCTGCAACTGTGGCCATCTGGTATTGAGAGCTGTTCTTGATTATAACACGAATCCTCCAGGATTATGTGTTCATGTTTGCATGATTTTTAGAAAGCACAGATAAGTTGATCATCAGTAACAATACAATTGGTGAAATGTCTATGAAGTTCATATTTTGATGACTTATCCATACTGTGTAGAATCATTTGACCCAGAAATTCTGGCTACAGTGAAGTAACACAATGCTCAAAAGGGAATATCTATCAACACTTAAATGCTCCAAACCATCATATTTAATGGGAACCAGGTTTGAGGAAATATTCCAATGTTTTTAGCGTAGTCGTATATTTACGAGTCACAGTTCTCAATAAAGTATGAAAGGAAAACTAAAGCAGAAAACTCCAGGGCCAGTGGACACACCTACACACCATATGAACTGATTACAAAACACACACTTCTGTACAAACATGGTCTGATATGGTGAATTTGAATTACCTTTGACAAGGAGGTTTTGTTTTCAGCCATTTCTATTTGTTGGATTGTTTGTTTGTAAGCAAGATTATGCAAAAACTACCACATAGATTTCCAGAAATACATGGTGTTAGGGTGTGATATGGTTCAGGGAGGAGCTCATAACATGTTGGTGTAGATGTGAATCAGGGGGCAGATTCAGGATTGTTGTTTGATTGTTTTTTCCCCCAGCATTTTTGTTTATTTCTCAGAGTATGATTCATGGATCTTGATGAAAAAAATCGTGTGTGCAATTTTTTATAAATTCAAATAACAATCAGGATCTTGTCAATTAAGATTTAGTTCATAAGGGGACTGTTGGACCTTGGTGGAGGCATGTGCTCTGCTCTTCTAGTTTTACATATCGGATTAAAGGCAAAACATGACATTTTGTATCATGTCTCGACCCCTGAGATTGAATTTCATACTTGATATTTATCATCGGTAAATTGCCCCTTGTGTTAAAAAGATAAAAAATTGGATTTAAACTTAGCATACAGCTAAATTAGAGGATTGTGGTTACTATGGTCTCTTGTTTAGACAATTTGACTCTCTCTCTCTTTTTGAGCTCTTTACTGTTATGTGTATACCAAAGATCTGTGTTAGCCCCTTTTCAATGTTGTTGGCTTCTAGTAGTATCCAATAGCCCTCAATAACGCATGCATGTGGAATGTGGAGCAAAGCATTAAATGACAGATTTTCCTCTCTGCAGGCCGTGCATCCTCGTCATGGATTCCCTCAAACTTTCTCTTCACGAGCGAGTCTACAAACTCTTACGGGAGTAAGTGTGACAGCTTATATCCGCCTGTCTGTAGCTGTGTTTATTGTACTTGTGTATTTTAAGATGATATACATCTCTCTCAGGTACTTGCAGTCAGAGTGGGAGGTCCGTCGTGGCTCATCGAGGGAATTTAGCCCTGATCACATGAAAAGTTCACACTGTCAAGTTCCCCGTCAAGACAACAGCAGTGACTGTGGCCTTTACCTGCTGCAATATGTCGAGAGCTTCTTGAAGGTAAAGAGTCGTCCGTGTTTTCTGAGGCTCACGTAGTCTGACATAGAATTCTAAGTTATTTCAAGACGTGTTCACTTTGAGAAACTTCTTCTGCTCGTAGGACCCGGTGGTTCACTTCGATCTCCCCCTACGCCTAGAGCGATGGTTCCCTCGACAGCAGGTGCGGCGGAAACGAGACGAAATCAGAGACCTGGTACTTAACCTTTACAGATGGCAGAAGCTGGACAGTGACTTATAGACACAAGGAGCAGTTTGGCTGCTTGCTTCATCACATTCCCTGTAGCTATTACAAATCACTGCTCACACTGGGTAACGGACATTTCAGCGTGAACCGGAGATATTCCTTTTAGGTTCGATTTAGGCGTTGGACACATTAACGTGAACAACACTTTGACTATCTGTGGCTCCTGTGACTGAATATGAAGGCAGCAGTAAATTCAAAATAAACACGTAGCTGTCCATACAACCTGGAATACAAAGCCGGTAATATCCAGAAATGCAAATGTGTGTACACCTAGTGACCTTTTATTGATTGTTTTTATTCTGCAAGATATTCTATAAAAGGCATTATTTGTAATGGATGTTCTATATTTTCTTGTTTGTCATCAGAATTTTCTAATTTGTCATCTTAAACGCAGCCATAATACACGTTTCAGTTAAAATGTTTTCCCCACTGAAGTCTCAGGGACTTGAATCTGACCCATCACTCGCATCATTTTCCCTTTGTTGAACTCTGCCGCTCACTCTGTGCCTCACTTAGTCTCAGACAAGAGAACTGAGCATTCACTCATCTTGTCTTGTGTGTGTCTGAGTGTTTCCCACTCTGTGTTACAATTTGTGTTACAATCCATCAAAGGCCCTGCAACCACAGTGAGTTTCATGGTATCAGCTGAACTTACAGAAATACTCCAAACCAAGGAATTGATATATTAACACAACTAACACAATTTGACCAGTGTGCAGCAAGTGATTCATTAATTAATACATCAATGAATCTGATTACTACTGTGTTTTCTTAAGTGATGTTGTCCAAATTCCAGTAATCACACTTTACTAAAGCCCAAGGTAATGTCATCATGTTAGCTGTTGAGCCCTAAATCCAAAGGTATTGTTGTTATTGTCACTCAAACTAAAGGGAAGAAGAAACATTTAGCTGAAATTAGATTTTTTGTGATTTTTAGTTATTAACTAATGGATTAATCAAAAAATATAGAAAAATCGAAATGTTGTTGATCCTGTTGTGGATTTGGCTCCTTTTTTTGACCAAACTTAACGAGTGTAAGTAAATGGCTGCTATAAAGTAAACTACTAGCTACAGTATTTACTGTAGATGTTCTGTACATATGTGTTATGTTCATGCAAACTACCGTTTTTCATCCATAAAGCGTATAAGTGAACGAGTTCTTTTGATAAATTTCAGTTGAGGGGTGCGCACACACTGGCACATAACAATATTCTGTTAATGGTAAACACTGCTTGATTAAGATCTGCGATGACCCGAAAGTTTCAGTTCAACTCCTCTGTTCTCGACAGAGATAAGTTCCGTTCATCTTTCAGGTTTCTTATACAAAGTCCTTGATATGTCTTTTTTTAGATCTTAATCATGAATGTTCAGGAGCGGTTTCCAAAATATGTTTGGTTTCGATTCTGTATTAAAAGTTATAGAAAAAAAGTGTGGTGTGTTGATTTGTGGTGACATTGAACATCTAATTTACTGTAGATAGAGAGTGACAAGTGGATAATATTTCACAGTAGCCCTGAGGTCTTTTCCTTCTTGTTTCCAGAACAAGATGATCAGTGATTGGTTACTAAAACCCAGATTGAATAATAATGATATAATCAGCAAAATAAGATCCGCAAATAGGGAAATTGAAAATGAAATTAAAACAGGAAAAGCTTTCTGATCAAATGTTTGTTAAGAGGGGACTTGAAAGACGTCGCCTCGTGGCAGGTCAGGTTGTTCCGAAGCCTCAGGTGCTGAAGCCCTGTGCTCTGTGGTTTTCAACGGATGAAAGACCTCTGCACGAGGATCCTCTGATTTGTTCGCCCGTGGATCACAGCCGACATTTAGGCTAAAAACTTTTAGTAAATGACGCCGTTTCTTGTCAAAGTGGTCGCCATTTACTTCAATTGTATTGGATTTGGCTGCAACACTGTTTCTTTCCTGAAAGCCTTTAGTGGACCCGCCCCTCCATCTGCCAAGTGGTCAGTAGATAACGAGTGAATTTTCATTTTTGGGTGAACTATCCCTCTAAGTGAAGGGGTTGTTAAAAGGGTGGAACATTTTTTTGTTTTCAGAAAGAGTTAAGAAGTGCCTCAGAGGATGAATCTTGATGCTTTTGGTGAGTTTTAAAATGTTTTCCCCTAGTATGAGGTAAAAATTCCACTCTGACCAACACTGATCTAAAACCACTTATCATCACCTTCCACCTTTTGTAAAGGTTTTGCTGTCAATGACAGATTCTGAGGAACAAAACAACAATTTAAACTCATCTGTATGATGATGATGATGATGATGACGCCACCACCATTGTCTTTCACACTAAACCCTAAGTTTGTTAACCCTCATTACTCTCTTCCTTCTATTCTGTCTCTTCACGTTTGCACCACAGCGACTTAAAGATTAGAACAGGCTGATTTCCCTTTTTAAAAACAGGATAAACCCTATTGCAAGAGGTCTGGGGTTAAAGGTCGTCTAAGCCTGCGACTCTGCGGTCATATTTATATACATACTTAGAGGATTTCAGCTGCTCAGCTCTGACGCCTCTGCGGCTGAACCTGCGCACATTCACTGCAGTATATATTCCTGGGATGGCAGAGATTTGTGTGTGGGAATTCTGGACAACAGCTGCGAGCCAGATTATTAAAAAAAGTTCTCAAACTTGTCTGAAGCTGCCAGATCAGCACTTTGTTTCTTTTATACTGCAGTGGAATTAGTGATTGTTTTACAGCACCAGACACGAGTCATTATGATGTCTGCAGGCGATTGTCAGGCTTGGGACCCCCCCCCCCCCCCCCCCCCCACACACACACACCAGGGCTGGAGATGTTAAGATTTCCTTCAGAAGACATTAACTCCTGTATCAATCCCCTACAAGAGTCCCTCAAAAGTCATAATATCCACGTGTGCTGCGTCTCCTGCGCTTGTTGTTGATCCTGCAGCGTTTCTCACCTCCTGTCCGTGGCTGTTTTCTCCTCAGTAAGTGTCCTTCCTCACCAGCACTGCTCCTCTAACTAGCTCCTCTAAAAGGCTTAGAGTAAACAGGATTAGAGGGCATTCAAAAAAAGACCCCCCCCCCCCTCTCTCTTAGGGCCATCTGCCTATCTTACCTGAGCCATGAGCTGTCCTCGCTCCGCACCATGGGACACACCTCCCCAGAAACCAGTATGCGACTGTATCGTCAAATGATTGCTAGCATTGGGATTCTAGGATTTTTGTTTTTTTTCCACGCCTGAAGATTTGCGAACTATGCAAACCTGTGAGAGGCTGTTCACATCACTGTTGCACGACTTGTGGGGAAGTAAACGTTTTCTTGATCCCTTTTCTACGGATTTAAACACAACCACGGATTTAATATGAGTTTTGTGTCGTGGAAATGTGTTTTCTATCCTGTCGCATTCAGTTTTCTCGTCATATTTTTGGACATAAGGACAGGTATGTATATATTCTCCTATTACCAGCATCCGGTCCACTTCTAAGATTCAAATTTAAGTCCTAACTGTCTGTCTTTTCAAGGTGCAACCCTGGAAGGTTCCTCTATGGGACAACTCAGTCTGCCTTACAGTCAGGAGCCGGTGGCGTTCCCAAACATCGTTCGAGTATCCGATGTGAACGCTTCACGTGAAGGCCACGCGGTCGTCTCTCGAAAGAAGAGGAACATCCTTTACCCGAGCGGAGTCAAACTGTGCGCTCAGGAGACAGCGCAGCAGGTTGTTTCCAGCCACCTGAGCTACTTTCATCTGAGAGGTGAGATACAGAGGAGCTCACTGCACAGTGTAGAGAAACGCTCTCACAGGATTATTGTCTACTGGGATGAGGAGTGAGGACAGAAACAGCAGGAGGTGAAAAGACCGATTTTGTGAGATCAGTTCCTGGAGTGAAATGTCCATTAGGAAAGAGTGTTAATCTCGGAGATCACCAGGAGCAATTAGGCCTGATGAGATTTACACTGAAACAGACTGTGGTCCATGTGTCTCCTTAAAGAGTCGGTTTAAGCAAACTAGAAAATGAAATCACCTAATGACATCTATTCCTGCAGGTAGTTAGGGTTTCATCCAGAACTCAACCAGTTTAGATAGACTGTAGGTAGTTTAAAAAAAGAAAAGAAAAAAGAATAAAGAAAATCGATACAGCAGGGTCAGAGATATCGTATCAATATCGGGTGCCTACTTTACCCACAATGCACCTCAACCACCTGCATTTGGTATGAGGGTCTGGCCCTGAGCAGAGTTGAGATCACTTGGGGCCATTTCTCACCCGTCTGGAGAAACAAAGACTTTATATGGTCAGTTTTTATAGAACAAATGAACCAACTGTGCATTAAGTTGTTCAAATTAGTTCCAACTTGACCAAATACAACAGTAAAATGCTGAAATAACACTAATCCGTTAATGTCATTTAGTTTAATGATATGAATAGCAGTGGGGGGGTCAGTTTTCTTTAATACTCAGTAGTTTAATACTTTATGTATATTTTAATGATAATACTTCTTCAAAACAAAGTTACAGTGCTTTACAAGATGAAATAATAAAACCTTAAAAACTATTTAAACTTCAAGCAATCATTGGTCAAAAGAAACAAATAAAATCGAACAATATGAAATTACTAATATGATTATATGATTATAATTAAATGCAGGATGTGTTTTTGCATTGGGTTAGCTCTACTTTCCATGAAGTCAAGAATCTAGATATTTTATAGATATTTATTCATCTGTGGTCAAGTAAGAATACGTTTGAGACAGATGCTCGGGGAGCTGCGGTGCACCAGGTGCAGAGGAGTGTTCAACATATGTGCGGCTGTGAGGGTGTAAATGGTGAAAAGTTGACGTTTATTATGTAAGAAGTAGGATTTGGATCTGGAGGTGACCACTCGAGTCTTGTGTCTCACAGACGGTGTTGATTAGAGGAGATTGGACCATATGTCCATGCACAGACTTTGGATCACTGCCCAGTCAGCTAACTCATGAAAAGGGGGTTATGTCATGGTGCAAACATGGCAGAGAGAGTAAGATATGAATGTCAGCACCTTGAGCTGAGGATATATACTTTTGCAAATGGTCTTTCATTGTTTGAACGATTTAAAAGTTACTATTCCTCCACTAATGAGCCAGCAGAGTGGGTTTCCTAACCTTGAAATGCCTTTAATAAGAATTTAGAGTGCACTGCAGTCGTTACCGAGCTGTAGAAAGAAAAATAATAGGGAAAATGTTTCTCTAAATGTGCTGTGTAACTTAGTTTTAAGTGGATGTTGTGTTTCCCTGCTCTGACCAGTGTGCCAGGAGACCGTATGGGAGGCTTTCAAGATCTTCTGGGACCGACTCCCCGAGCAAGAGGAGTACCAAAGCTGGATGAGCCAGTGCCAGGAAGGCACAGTCACAGCACAAAATGTTGGCAGCTACTTCAGCCAGTCCGAGGAGCACGAGACTCTGGTCAAAAAGGTTTGTGGATGATTAATGATTTAATAAAAGTCTCTATATTAGCAACACAGGGGATAATAAACACCTTTGCAAGTTGCTGATACTGTTACTAAACAATACTTCTTCTCTTTTTTCAGAGAATTTCCCGGCCTGGTGTGAGAAGGTAAAACAAAACTTCCCATGTGCTCACACACTGATTCAATGATACATCGCCGATCTCGTAAAATCGGAATTTTGTTAATGTGTCGTTTTTCTCGTTGTCTGTAGTGAATCCACCAGGTCCTGGCAAAATATCTGCAGGTGAGTTATTCAAGACTTTTCATTCCAACCTGTTCATGTTCACACCCATCAGTTACAACCTGAGGTCAGAAGTCTCCTGTTTATCAGTATGTGTTTTATTTCCCTGTTCTATTTCTGTGTCTCACGCTTGGATGTTATAATGTTTTACTGTTTTGTTTGCCTTCTCACTGTTCTTTTGTGTTTTGATTATTTTCTAATTATTATTTTGATTCTCAAATCCCAGTTTTTATATATAGCAACAACCTTCAATAGCTTATTCCTTCAAATTATTGCTATACAAAAACACAAATAAGCCAAGCCTCTACACTTTACCTTTACCTTCGACCCACCACACATGTAGCCTCTTTTAACACAATATAAACATTTTAAATCGCTTATTACACATAATACCATAGTTGTTGTAAAACTTTTATTCACAGTTTTCTTTTAACAACAAATTTATCCATAACTTGCGGCTGTTGTATAAACATATAGAATACAGCAGAAGTTTTAATTGTTAACAAATAACTTTTAAACTGCAAATTTATTTTCTATTATTTCCGTTATCCTTAATTAAAATAAACTACTCTGGACATGGAAAATGTAATAATTTTAAATGTCGTCCAATATAACAAATTTAATTAACGTGTTTTAATAATTTAGGACAACAATGCAGTTCCAAGACAAAGGAACACAAAACTATTTGCCTGCAACAATACTTGTCAGATAAGAAAGTTATTGTCTTTGTCTCTCCTTGGGATTGTGATATTTCAAAAAAGGAAACGATGTCAGTCTCATCTCATCCCTACAGAGTGTGCATCTCCCTTTAAAGCATGTGTGCTGTGTCTTCTCTTTATAATAGTTGTTAAGTCATGTGATGTGAGTCTCTTGTCTCTCACAGCACTCCGGCACCAGACACATCAGAAGCTCCTCAGCCAGGTCAGAGACAACACTGCTACGAGACATTGTTCGCTGAAGCTAAATCGTGTGGTGTTCAGATAAGCACCGTGTCCATATTAGCACCTGTCCCACATGATCGTATATCAGGCTTTCACTGTGGTGTGTTAATGTGAATGCATCTTTACGTGGTTGGTCGGGTGATCTTGGCTTTAGGCCACTTTAGCCCGAGATTTAGAAAGAACTCAGGGTCAGGACAATCTAGTCTATGCAGCCATCAGGAATCAGTCGAGGACGTAGTTACTAAATGTTTAAGCTCCACCTGGAATAAACTCACATCTTCCATTTTTCTTCTGCACATGAACTCCACCAATGAGTAGCTAAGGGAGAGGAGGTGGTGGTGGTGGTGGTGGATGCAGTCACCAACGCCCCAGATGTGAAGGAGAGTACTGTGAGTGCACACAAATACATCCGTAGAACTTTCACTCTAAATCTATGCGCCTGCATTGCATTTAATCTGTGTCTCCTTCTCGTGCTGCAGCTGGACAATGACATCGCCGTGCAGCCTCCCACGCCTGCCATGCTGGAGCAGGTGGTGGAGCTCAGCATCCTCCTGACCAGACAGGCGTACAGCAGCGACCTCAAGGATCCAGCCAGCCTCCAGTTCCAGACGCTCAGTCGACAGCTGGCAGAGAAGGTTCGTCTCTGGCTCAGTCCCTGTCGCTCTTTATGACTCCCGTCACTGCTGTTGTATCTTGGCTCTGGTCTGGACCTACTGTATGTCCGGGTTTATGTTCTGTGATGGATGCGTTGTTAACTTAATAACGTGCACTTTAACTGCATAGGGGATTAAAAACCCAACCTCTCTGAGGCCGGGGCTCAGAGAGCTAAGATTTTATGTTACACTTTTTTTTTTGTGTGAAATAACCATGTGATAAAAAATACAGCTTAATGATGCATTTTGGGAAAAGATAAAATCCACATATGTTTGCACAGATACTCACCTTAGGGGACTTGTGCTTTCCCCAGCAGTCAGATGGACACACAGACACACACACAGCTTGTTAACAATCACATCTTAAACACATACTTGATTTTATGTCTGTAAAGGAACTAAGAATTCAACTTGAATTTAGTTTTCTGCCGAGATTTGCTGTACACATAGGATTTACATAAAGTACCTTCACTTTACACACAAGCTCACGTGCCTTAAAGGATTAAGGTCTATGTGTAAGTGGAGGGACAGGGACCGGAGGTAGTTAATGAGGTAGGGGAGAGAACCGACCTGAGAGATTTTTTTTTGCAATCCTCCTTCTCTGGTGGATTAAATGAACTCGGTCAGTGAGTTTAGATGTAAGAGACTTTGGGGGGAAATATATATATTTGAGGGGAACATAGTGCTGTAGTGTGCCTCTTGAGGATAAAGATCGGGGCCACAGCATAAGAAACTGAAAATGTTCTGTTATGTACCAAGAAATCTGATTTCTTTTGCCAGAAAAATTTATCATAATCCTAGAATCAGTAGGGCTCATACCTCTGGCAAGGCTGAAATATCCTCAACACGATTGTCAAGTTCGGTGGAAATTGGTTGTGTACTTTTTTGCCTAACTCTGCTAACACATAAACTCAACAGAGCACATTCCTTAGCCAAGGCCCAACAATCCACTAAAATCCAATCAGGCTGCATCAAATAACAAACACTCACAGAAATCGGCCCCCCTAACGTGCCTGATTTTCTTCCTCAAAATCCATGAGTTATTCCCCAAAGGGCCTCTGTCCTGACCAACACACCTTCCTTCCTCCAAGTTTCCTGATAATCCGTTCAGTCGTTTTTTTGCACAATCTTTCTCACAAACAAACCGACGAGGGAGAAAACAAAACCTCCTTGATAGATGCATTGAGAAACAACCAGCTATGGCTCACATCTGATGCCTGATCGTCTTTGTGTTTTGCAGATCGCAGAGGCTCTGGAGGGTCTTCCTGGGTTTAAGAGTGTGTCAGTGCTGGACTTCAGGTCAGTCTCTCTCTGACCTCACGTTACGACCAAGCCTCCCTGAAGTTGTAGCTTCAACACCTTCTCCACTCTCTGCAGAGGTTTAACAGCTTCTCTGTGTTTCATGCAGGTCTCAGAAGGACAGCCAAGGGTGAGTCATCAGTTCAGGCAGTTTTACCTTGAATTGTTCCTCCTGTCCTGTCCGGTATCTAAGCCCTGAGATCCCCAGAAACATTTCCTTAGCTGCAGCAGTGTGAGTGTGTGTGGCGTCATTCTTCATCCCACTCTGTGTTTACCTGTGGGTGTGGGCACGTGTTGAGGTGTGTCACTAGTTGCCTGTGGTAACGATCTTAGTACGGTCACTCACCTGTTAAGTGGGATCAGATGGCTCCAACCAAGCGAGCATCTGTTCATCTATAGAGACGATTATTGGGGCTTAACGACCTCACCAATTAGCCTCTGGTGGAAGGGTGGAGAGGCGGAGGAGGAGGTCTAGAGGGAAAGATGGAGTATGTGCCAAGGAAAAGGAGGTTAAGAGGAGAAATTCAAAAAAGGCTGGGACAGTTTCTTGTGCTACTGTACGAGCAGTGGAGGAAGTATCCAAATATTAAACTTAAAGGTCTCAGACTCAAGTCTATATGGTTAATGTAACATTACAGTCAGTAGCCAGTTAGGTTAGCTTAGCATAAAGAGGGGCAATCTGAGTCTTCAAAAATTAAATGTACCTACCAATTGGTGTTTGCTCTATTTCGTCCACCTTTAACTCCAAATACAAAGTTTAACCTATACAGTCTATGAGCTTAACACATATAAATGTCAGGCTTGTCGTCTAACGTTTGGTGTTGGGGTGGTTGAATAAATCAAAGTGTAGCCTGGTGTAATGAATCATGAGTGCTGCTGAGGCTGCAGACGACAGGGTCAGAATCTGGTTTTAAAAGCATGAATCCATGGACTCAACCTGGCGGTAATGGTTTGAAGATGTGGAACATGTTTTCTTGTGGGCCCCTTCATATCAATCAATAATTTTAATGACTATCTAAATATTGCTCCTGACCATGTGCCCCTCTATATGGCCACTGATCTACTTCCAGTGTGGTAATGCACCTTGTCACCAAGCAAACGTCATCTCAAGCTGCTTTCATGAGCATGACGATGAATGCAGTGGATTTAAACTGCCTCCAATCACTAGATCTCACTCCAACAGAAAACCTATGGATGTCATAGATGTGGCAGCAGGAATCTGCAGCTGACAATGTGAACCAGAGTGAAATGTTTCCCACAATCTATTGGAATCTGTGCAACAAAACACTGAGGAGGTTCTGAGAGTAAAGAGAAGCTCTGGTAATGGTGTTCCTAATAAAGTGCTCAGCGAGTGGGAATACAAGGAAATATTACGAAATATAACTATGAGTTGGCGGTAAATGGAAATATTCAAGTCACTTTGAGATTGTACTACAAAGTATTATAATAAAAGGATTTAGTTGTAATCAATTGCTGTACACTACAAGAAAAGTTTATATAGATTTAAATGTTCCTATACTTTTTGGTGATAACATCATGTACATTGAGAAATATGCTCACATTTCCCCATAGTGGTTCAGTGACTGGTGCTGCACACTACAGATCTCAGCTCTGTGTGAGTGTGTGAAGCTAAAAGGGGGAAAATAACGATCTCTGTCTGAACGGCCCGACTGAGGTTTGGCACATGCTCAGCTGTTTGCCAGAATCCCCACAAACTAGGTCAGAGAGGAGAGTAGTCAAATAAAGGCTGATATATGTTTTTTTTTCCACAGTCTGGAATCTAGGTTGTGAGATTTCCATGTTTATTATGATGATATTGATTATTCTGCTGACTCGGACCGTTTCTGACATGTATGGTTGAGACCCCTGCGTTCCAGGCACGAGTAGATCACTGCAGTCATCAGTCATCTGTGAGAGCTCTACAACTGTTTTCACAAGTCTGATATTAAATCACACTAATGCGGGAGTGATTTCCAATCCTCTTGGAGAGCGGCTCCCTCATCAAGGAGACGTTTGTTTACCACTTTCTGACTTTAAGATCTGCTGCGTCGCAACGGGGTCAGCCAAGGTGGCAATTGCCCGAGGCCACAAGCTGAGAGGTTGCTCATGAAAACGGCCGATTACGTTAGTCCTTGGCAACGTCAATTTAGTTTCGATAGAGGACCCTCAAGTCCCTATGAAACTCTCCTGGTAAAAATATGCATATAAATTCAATATATATTTAGATTTTGAACACACAGAGAGGACTAGGGAATATGGCTGGAATTAAAAATACTAAAAGGAATGAGAATTTAGACTAAAATAGAATTTTTGACTTTGGAAACAATGTCTCCATGAGATCCATTAACAAGCTTGTGGAAAGGTGTGAGAATATGTGAACATATTCAGCAGTCAACTTAATGTAAATGCTTTAAAGGGGACATATTATGAAAATTCCACTTTTGTAGTGCTTCTACACGTTAATTTGGGTATCTGGCATGTCTACCGTCCCAAAAACTCTGTAAAAAAACAACTCCCGCGATTTGTTGTGGTTCCTCTATGTCAGAAAGACGCTAGAGTGCGTCGAATGGGATTAAGACTGAAATAAACGTCATAGTCACACCATGCCCATGTAGGGATTCTCGCTACATTGCCTTGGACGAGCGAGTGAGTGTTTTAAATTATCCTTGTGGTATTTTGACTGAGAAAACTATATCTTGCGCTGTTAAAGAAAGAAAGTGAAACGTATTCCCCTTAATCTAATCCCTTCCAAAGGTTCTCCTCAGCCCAGACCCCACTCTTCCACCCAGTTTCTAGAAAATCGGTTCAGTAGTTTTTGGGTAATCCCGCTAACAGACATTGAAACTTCAATGAAAACATACATGTAACGTCCTCTTTGGACATAATAAGGATGATAGAAGAACACAAAGCACAACAGAGAAGAGGAGGAGAAACTACAGATCAAGTGATCACCGGGTTCCATCCACAGTGTCGGGTCCACTTTTTTTAATGCAGTCTTTTCAAAAGCAAGTCTAGAAACCATGACTTTTTACGACGGGGAAATTCTACAGTGTTTTCCATGGTGACTGTATCTCATCTAGCCTCTTATATCAATGACAGACAGCTCAATTCTTGAGATCTACAGTTATAGTTGGCAAGAAGGTATTAATTAGCACAATGAAGTATGTGAATTGGCAACAATATCATTATGTACAATTTAAACAAAAGTCATTATATGTTGAATTAGTTTTGAGTTGTCTTTGGTGTCCTCAGGTTGGATGGCGTGGTGGTGGACTACGCCGTCACCGTGGCCGTGGATGCAGCGGGGGTGAGCAACGAACAGCTGGACTACCTGACCCTGCAGTCGAACCGGGTGGAGAACTCGTACCAGGAGGTCAAGGAGCGGCCGACAGTGGTGCACACCATCAGCGAGGTCAAGAACTTTGTCACTGAGGCTCTGCAAAACAACGAGCTGGAGGCTGGTAAGACGATGACTGCTCTGTAACCGGACTCACACGCGCCTCTCTTATATTTTTCTCTTTAGCCAATTATTTCCTTGGCATTGCAGCAAAGTCACTGGGAAGACATTGGCAGGGGACGTGCACGCAGGGCAGGGCGAACGTCCAAGTGTCATATCAAATAGAGACACCGTAGACGCAGCAATATTACAACGTATGCTTACAGCACTTGAGAAAACGTTCCAGGGTTATAATAGTCTCATCTGTTTCCCATTTGTCTGCCTTCTCTGTCAGAGAGCACGGACACGTATTTATAACGAGCTTCATCTAAATGTGAAGAAATAACAGAGTCTTCAGTTATAAGATCTGTGTATTTACTCTGTGCCACAGTTAAATCCTCGTTATTAAACGGTCTGCAGTCGAACTTGGCAAAAAAGGACGTTTGAAATCAGAGCCCTCAGTATTTTAGTCTTCGATTTAATCCTTTAATTTTGCTTACACCAGCTAATAATCACAGTTAACTCTTAAACTCCACTGATTTGATATTGTCAGAGGGCATAAGACAATGAATCAAATCGATTCGGCACAATCCTCTTTTATATTTCACATTCCATGTTTTTCTTCCTCGTCATAAACCTTCCTTGAGTTGGAGATTTGGCTGAGTCATATTCGATGAGCAACAAGTGCTGTGAGCGTAGGATTTCTTCTGTCAGGGAGATAATAGAGAAGGTCTGTGAAGATGCTCACTCATCCAGGTCATTCTCCGCAGTTCTGTAGCAGCGTTTCAGATGAGAGGGTAAAACAACTTCAAGAACCCAAAGGAACATCAGTCGCCTTCGTAATGGCACTTAAACATGAGTAGAGCACATACCTCCTAGTTCCCTAAGGTTCAATCAAACTGGACTCAATTTCACACTCTCATTGGCAACAGTTCCCTAGATGTGCCCATCCTGTTGTTGAATGTTGAAGAAAGTGAAGAAAAAAAAACCCTGCATTGACACCAAAATGTAATGTATCATTTCTGACTGATGAATTATCAGTCAGAAATAATTCTTGATACTTGAATATCAATACTCATATTTATCAGTACTCATCTGCACCTTTTTAATTTGCATTGTTTATATCCTTGTTTAGTATGAGATTCTTTTTTTTTTCTTTGTATTTATTCGCCGCTTCTGCCTAGTATTTAGATTCTAGTTTTCAGTGCTCAGTACTTAGGTCCGTTCCCTCTGCTGTACCTCATGTTTTGTCCTGTGACTTTTGCGTAATCCCACTAACTAACTAACCCAATCGGAAACATAACCTTGTTGGTGGAGGTAACAAAACCGCTCCTCTTGTTTACCCACATGCAGCAGTGCTCCCTAATACCTGTTAACAGACTTGGATGAGTTGGCAGCGTTCCCCTTTAAAGTCACTGCACGGGCACACACACACGCACACACACACACACGCACACACACTGTAGGGAGATCCAAACCATTACATCTGTTGGATTTAGAAAGTAAGTCGGGTAGCCACCTCTTACTTCTGTTCAGGGCTGTTTTCCAGTAATGTGAGGAAAGTGAAGGTGATGTGTGATAATGTCTATACCGTCCACCTCCTCCTGTGAGACCCCCCCCTGCTCATGTTTTCCAGAGAAGGTGTGTCATTAGTTTACAGTGTTAGCGACCTCCCATGCAGATGGATGCCATCTAATGCTTCCATTAGTTATGGGCTGCGACATGAGGAATAATGGCTAAACAGTCTCATATGGCCGGCATGTGTGGCTGGGGGAACTTAAAGGCACAGCTTGGCGTTGTCTCTGCTCGCAGTAATAGCCTTGGCTCACAGTGGACGACATTCACTCCAGATTTCTAGCACTGATTTGTGGATGTTTACCCCCGAAGGTAACGAAGGATCGGAGGCTGTCAGTGCCGAGGCGGCGACTGTTAAATGATTTTCTAGATCCTGGCAGGGAGGATTATTCAGGCCTTTTGGCACGTTGGCCTCCTCTGTGTCAGTTTGTATTAATATTCGTTTCACCTCTGGTTTCACAGTGTCTGAAATCCCAGAGTCTGTCAGCGCTGCAGACGGAGTCATGGTGAGTTACAAGTTACCTCTGCAGCTATTGTGACAACCATCGTTCTCTCTCTCTCTCTCTCTCTCTCTCTCTCTCTCTCTCTCTCTCTCTCTCTCTCTCTCTCTCTCTCTCTCCAGGCTTTCCCATCTTCTTTGAGCATCACACACACACAAAGTTGATGAATCCCTCTTGTTTCATGACGCTGACAGTCGCAGTATGACTGATGTTGGCTTTACCTTTAACTGGCTTTGTGATGTTAGCCAGAGCCACACCACTGA
Organism: Pleuronectes platessa; assembly: GCF_947347685.1. Classification (NCBI taxonomy): domain Eukaryota; kingdom Metazoa; phylum Chordata; class Actinopteri; order Pleuronectiformes; family Pleuronectidae; genus Pleuronectes; species Pleuronectes platessa. The sequence goes on from NC_070639.1 coordinate 8,211,174, forward strand.
GTGCAGGTAGGGGATGAGCTCACCAGCCAGGATGAAGTGAAGCTTTCAGGATTAGTTTGGCTCTTTCTAAAATAGTCCACTGCTATTCCGGGGCAAAGGCTTCAGTGCACCACACCACAGAGCGTCAGGAGCAGACACTGCACACATGAGTCCATTCAGACGAGTAACACTGTGTGTGAGTGTACTTTAATGATCATCAGAGTTTATGTTGCACTAAATGTGTCTGCTTGTTCACTTTATAGCTCCGTTTACCGGGTGATTAATTTGACTCATTAGATAAATTGGGGGAATTGGCAAACTTCATCAGTAATTGATTCAAAGTCCAGAGCGGAGAGCTACTGTGCCACAGGCGCACTTCACTAACCCAGTTTGCATTCGGAACATTTTAGTTTCAGCTCCTGCTTCTTTTTTTGTTCTCATTGAGCTAATATTGTAAGTATGGATCCTGCATAATAAAACAGGTAAATACATTTATACATATATTATAGTCCCATTAAATTCAATCTCATCAATATCAGCTCTCTAGATGTGAAATAATATTCATCAAGGTCCATAAATTATTCACTGGGACAGTGCAAATGTTGAAAAACTCCCTATCCCGAAGTTAATAATAATTTCTTGCATCCGCCGCCCTCCGGATCTACAACAACATATTTTAAGTTCCCTGACCCATATCACGTCCTTCCACCAAGTTTCATGGTGATCTGTTAAACTGTTTTTATGTCATCTAGTTTACAAACAAACACACACAGGGGTACAAACAACTTCAATGTCAAAGGACAAAATGATCTAGTCATTAAAACAGTTACGTCGTGGTTCTGCTTTCTCTTTAATTCAGACAGACCCTGTATGGATTATCCCAGTATAAATATACAGTATGTCAGCAGTGAGCTACAGGAGCTCTGATTGGCCCTGACCTGCACATGTGAAACAGTGTGTCAATCATCAGTTCCTGAATGCACAGCTCACTCTGATGAAATATCTCTAAACAGTTCACATGACAGCAGCTGTTTGTGATGCAGGCGGTCGTTGTGGATGAGCCGCAGGAGATCATGATCCTGGAAGAGGACATGGAAGATGTTGACCTGCCCGAACCCTCAGAAACCTTCACAGCATCAACGGCGGGAAACGATGTTACCTTTCTGGAGGAGAGCGCTGTTGTGTCTGCGGCTCCTGTCCTGGTCACCAGTGCACTTGAAACTGACAGTGAGTATAAATCCCCCTGTCCCCCTCACCCTAGTTGTTCCTTTTTATAACAATCTCACACTCAGGGATTCAAATAGAGCCTGACATATCAGTATCCTTTGTTTTATTTTCTGATATTCATTTTTAGTTTATATAATTTATTTTGTTGTATTTGTGTTTTCTTTTTATTTACAGTTATTTAGGTTTTTATATTTTCAGTTTATGGTTAAACTTTAAAATACCCAGCCTCAATTGTATTTCTTTGTCCTGCGGGTTTGATAACAACATCTTGGGAGCAAAAAATCATTATCAATATTTATTCAGCATCAAATTCTTTTACTCCCTTATATCTATATCTATATCAGCCCTGAAAAAAACAAAAAACTGTTTGGCTCTTATTTTAGAGGATGCAGTCCAAAACATTACAAAACGTACTTTGCGTTTGCACTGACATTTTTCTATATCTTTCAGTTCTCATTTTGTTAATCTCTTAACGAAAATATTTTCTCTGTTTTGCCACATAGATCTTGTGAGGTCTGGTGAAATGCAGCCAGTTTCGGAAAAGGGAGACCAGCAGACAAACTGAACTCATTATCTTTGTTTTTCCAGGCATGGAGGAGGAGGGTCTGTTGCTGGAGGACACTGTGCAGGCTCCTGCTGTAGAGAACCCCCCACCAGAGGAGCTACCGGATGAACTTCCCTCCACTGAGCTGCCAGAGGACGTCACGCTGCCTGAACCGCCGATGGAGATCGAGGCCTCGGGCTCTGACCTGGAAGTCTCGCTGCAGCCGACCCAAGCCTTAGAGGACTTGGAGATTCCAGAGGAGACGATTCCAGAGAGTTCCACAATTGTGACCGAAATCACAGAAGAAGAAAGTCTGCCTGCTCTCGTCCCACCTCCTGAGGCTGTAGATGGAGCAGGTGAAGCAGCAGAACCAGAATCAGCCGAAACTGGCCTGTTTTCTCTGGACGGAGAGTCGGTGGAGGTGATAACCGAATCTCTAACTGTTGAGGAATCTGTAAACGAAGATCACGGTTTGGAGGAGGCAGCAGCAGAGAGAGAAGGACAAGAGGTGAAGGTGGAATTGGAAACACCTGAAACTCCGGTTGTAGAGAACGAGGCCACAGGAGCTCCCTCAATTTCAACAGAAGATCTCACAGAGGACGAGGTTTTACTGGTGAACATGGATGAAGAAGAACGACATGGGTTAGATTCTTTGAATCCTGCCCAACCAACCGCCCTGTCTCCGGAGAAGGAGTCGCCTTTCACCCGCGTCTCTGACGTTAACCCTGCCTCTGAGGGGCTACCTGACATCTTCATCCCTTCACTGGTGGAGGTAAAAATGAGAGGAAAACTGTAACAAGATTTGGTCTTGAATGCATAATTATACTACCTACTTATGTCTTGCATAAACAAGACCACATGTGCACATTAGAGTGCAGCTTGGGACGCAAGTTTCTGTCCAAACCCAAAAAATGTACCTAGCTTTCCCCGTCCTGGCCCGGGTCCTGACCTCATTATCTACATAACGAAGTCCATAAGGAAAAAATCAAAAACATAAAAAGTATGGGAACAGCATTTTTCATGTTGTGCTCCTGACTAAAGCAGCTCATAGGAAACAAACAGTCCCTTTTCTTACAATATTTTGGATAGAAGAATTTGAACCAAATTAGCCTAGCCTGCTAATGACGCTAACCGTTCAGAAATTGGCAACTCAGTTTTTCCTGCATTGTACATAGAAGAAGGTACAGTACTTCATATATTTCTTTCAATGGTAAGTTTGTGGTGATGGTAAATGACCAGACTGTCAAAACCGACAGTCCTGTAACTTCAGCCCTCGGTATATAACCCCAGGATTTGAATCTTAGCACACATGGACTCACAGACTAATAGACTAGCTGTGCACAAATCACAGATTAAGCTAATTAACGTCTGACAGTGTCACCTCCATCCTGGTCCACTTACTGTTGGAACTCAGAGAGCAAACTATTTTTAGCAAGTAAGTCAAAAGTCATGCGACCCAGAGAACACTCGTGTAGGTGTGCACTTAGGTAATCATCAATGCCTCAGGATAGTGTACGCACATCCCAGCACATTTCAGGAGCATCAGCTAAAACAAAAACCACCCATACACCAAATTATCATTTAAAACAAATAGGTACAAAAGTCCAAACAAGCATCGTAAACAGGATGCTGATTTTGTAGCAAAAATGATTTTTTATCTATATCCACTTGTGTATTCCTTCAGATCCAGACCTCTATCGAAGGATTGGATGATGCCACCATTGGAGAGCCGGGCGTCGACGTGGTTCATTATGGTTATGGTTTGATTAACCACACAGAGGAGGGCAGCACTGGATTCCCGTTCGATGTGGCTTACGGCTCCGACCAGGTCAGCATCGCCATGCCTGCGAACCCTGGACGAGCACTGATGGTGTTCTTCAGCCTGAGGGTGACCAACATGATCTTCTCTGACGATCTGTTCAACAAGAACTCGCCAGAGTACAAAGCTTTGGAGCAACGCTTTCTAGAGCTGGTAAACTTCTCCTAGTCACTCATGGGTATCATCGTTCTCCCCTCTACTGATTCGTAGAATCAATTTGATCTTTCTAAAATCTTTTCCCCCAGCTCGTGCCCTACCTGCAGTCCAACCTGACTAACTTTGAGAACCTGGAGATCCTGAACTTCCGGAACGGAAGCATTGTGGTGAACAGCCGGATGAAATTTGGGAAACCTGTGGCTCAGGCCGTCACCTCCTCCGTCTACCTGATCCTGGAAGACTTCTGTAACACAGCCTACCAGACCATGAACCTGGCCATTGATAAGTACTCTCTGGATGTCGAGTCAGGTGGGTGAAGAACGCTCTAATGTTGTCACCGCATCATGTGGTTGTGGCTTATGTCACCAGTTTCTTAAAAGAATAATCGAATAATAAGAAATTCTCTTATTCACTGCTTTTTGAGATTTAGATGATATTGTTAACACTCTGCATTTTCAATTAAATGTGAATCCCCTGTCCAGACACTGTAGAGCTTGGACTGCAGCACATTTTATTAACAACAGAACACTTGATGATAAATTCACAGTCTTTTTATTTTAGTGTGTGTTTTATCCTCCTCTTTTTTATAATATAGCTCAGTTATATTATCTGACCCAGCACAACATTTTCTGGGAACTTCCCTTCACTTCCTCATCTAGTATTTTCCTCCAGGCTCCTGTGTGTCAGTCGGCTTGTAATCGGCCATTGATGATACCGTTGATTCATGCTTTTGTTTTGGATGAGCGCTGATTATCTGTCTGAGTCACAGCCAACGCACAAGGCTGGATCTCCTTGCATTAAGCAGCTCTAACTCTGTGTTTACCAGACAGACATAAGTGGTGTAGATCTTCTCATGTAACTCTCAACAAGAAAGTAAATCCGTCTATTTCTTCAATTCAGTTACCTCTTTAAAAATCTGTAGCATATTGATAAATCTAAGTTTCGATCACGTTTTACAGAGCAAACCCCAAATCAATCACCACTCTTCCTGTTTCTTTATCATCCAGGTGACCAGGCTGACCCCTGTAAGTTCCAGGCCTGTAACGAGTATGCAGAGTGTAAGGTGAACAAGTGGTCGGGGGAGGCGGAGTGTGTCTGTAACGCCGGCTACTTCAGCGTGGCCGACCTGCCCTGTCAGAGCATCTGCGATCTGCAGACTGACTTCTGCCTCAATGACGGAAAGTGTGACATCATCCCCGGCCAGGGAGCCATCTGCAGGTGGGTGGGGATTAGGGGAAGTGATCGTTTCTGTGTGTGTGTGCGGGAAAGAGCGTCTGAGTTTGCAGGTTTGCGACGCCAGGGCTCCATCGCGTAATCCAAAACAGATTTCCGAGCGTTACCGCAGATCATGCAGGAGGCCAGAGTCTGAGAGCTTTGAGTTTTAAAGGTGCTTTGTTTGGCTGGATGTGGATCATGTGTAGAGGAGCGATGCCCGGTGCGTTTCAAACCTTTGTTCAAAAAGCCTTTTTCAAATTAAGTTCTATGTATTTGTGACGCAAAATATGTTCAGGTCTCAAGGCTAATGAAATATAATGAGGCTGTAAACATTTAAATGGAATCAGGATTTGTTTACACCTTTGTTGGCTGCAAAAAACAATTAACCATCTTCAAATAATTATACATTTGGCCAAAGTATTTAAGAAAATGTTCAACGATGTTCATTTATTGACACTAAAGCATTAAATGTGCTTGTATAAAAATAACTAATACAGTTTGTTAAGGCATAATCTCCAAGATCTGATTGTATTGAGCAGACTGTGGCTCAACCTGAAAACGACATTACACCAAAAACTATTTTTCTTTTTCGAGGATGCAAAAGCAAGTGTGCAGCTTTAGCATTTGCTATTCTGATCCATTTAAAGAATCTATACATACGTTTCCATGTCCAAACAGACATTGCAAACCTTCTATTGCAATCAGTGATAGAAACACGTCCTCTGGCTGTATTGAGGCCTTTGTAGATGTGCAAAGTGTCGACGTGCATGACTGTGAACAGACACAGGAGAGATTGTGTGTGCCAAGAAAAGTGCTAACCTTAGTTTACAATCGTCTACGACATCATAAAACACTCAGGCAGCTCCAGATGCTGTCGGATTGTTGTTTACCTCTCGCTGTTGATCTGAAAGGGTTGCTTTGCTCCATGGAGACGGAAAACAAACAGTTGATACGTGGTTTTAATTTTAAAACATGGCATTAATTATTCAATAGCACATACAGACTATTATACCTGTAGACCTGTTATTAACCACATTCTTTAGTCATTCAACAGAGAACAGGAAACAGAAAACCATTGATAAGAGTGAAACCTTGTTCTGCTTTTCCCTGAATGATTCACAAGTTTTTTTACAGGGAATCTACGCCTGTTTGTTTTTGTTTGTTTAAGCAAGTTGCCGAAGTTATTTTATGACATTGTGACTAATCGTCATCTCAGGTGTCGTGTCGGGGAGAACTGGTGGTACCGAGGGGAACACTGTGAGGAGTATGTGTCCGAGCCACTGGTGGTTGGCATAGCGATCGCCTCCGTAGCCGGTTTCTTATTGGTGGCCTCCGGAGTGATCTTTTTCCTCGCCAGGACGTTACGGGATCAGTATGACAAGGATGAGTCAGAGGATCCCATAAGGTGAGGAAGAGCAAGTCTGTCTTATAAGTGAATGTGTATATAAATAAGATCAAATTAAGTGTATACCAAGTAATGCAGAACCAGTGATTATTAGTAGATATCAATAAAATTAGAATAAGATAAGCAAAGTTACATTTGAGAGAGAATAATAATATTGCACTTCTATTCAGAAATCAGAAATCAGAAAGTATTTATTGCCAAGTAGGTTTACACCTACAAGGAATTTTCTCTGGTTATTGGTGCATACAATGAACATAGAAACATAAAAACATAAAAACACAATAAAAACAACACACATAAGAAAAGCAATAAAAAGAAACAATATATATTTACTCACTATTTACTTCTTATTTACTCCCTTTTTCTAATATTTATACAAAGTAACATTTATTTAGACATAAACATATCTAAATAAGAATATATAATAGATAAAAGATATAAAAAGTGAAATAAAAAGTGAAATGCTAGATGCAAAACAGTGAATTGTGTATGTTGTTGGAATCAATTCTGATTATAATCCGTGGTTCTCCCTACAGAAGGAGGTTGGAATAAATAAAAGAAAACAATATGGGATTATTAGACTTATTATATTCATTACATTAAACCTTCACCATGCAGCTTAATCTGACAAACGCCATATGATGGATTAACCAGTAGGATTCTTTTTTCATCCATGCAAAAGCCATTAACTCCTGTGTATAAACACAACTGTCTGATAGTGAACAGAAACTTCAGTTTGTCTGACGACTTTCTCTCTTCCACGTAATCAGCTTTATGGTAAAGGAGTCTGGTTATTATCTTGAGGGTTCAGAATAAACTGAGACATCCTGTGACCGTATCCTCAGCTGAACGGGCAAAATGATCCACCGCACCATCTCTTCATCGTCCATAGTTTACAGCAGTGTGGTCAACGTCTCCCTCTCCCTCTGTTTCCTCCTGTCTTCTTCACTTTTTCTCTGTGTTTATGTGAGTGTGTGTGTTTGTGTGTGTGTCTGGCATGGGTACCACAGCAGCCCTTCAGAGCCAATTAGTTGATCAGATATAGCACTGATCTATTTCCAAAAAGCCTTAAACACCCAACACAAGAGGCTTTGTGATTGTCTGGTGTCTGACCGGGACAACAACAGAAGGTCAGGGACGGTTAATCAAAGTATTATTCAATGCAGCTCAGTTTTGTTTTGTGGCTCCCAAGACAGGGTGTCGCTGTGTGTCAGCCGGCCTCTCCTCACTTCTCTGTGTGTTGTGTTGCAGGGGAGCAGAGAGCCTCCCGTCTCTGGAGAGGGCGACCAAGTACAATCCCATGTATGAGAGTGAGGTGACCACAGGCTATAGCCACTACTACCGCCGCTATCCGGAATATCCAGTGCACAGCAGCGCCAGTGCCGAGGCCTCCACGGACTTCAGCAGCGAGGAGATACGACACATCTACGAGAACAGTGAATTAACCAAGGAGGTGTGTTTGTGCACCGCTGTACCGTGATTGATGTGTGAGTCACAATGATGAGGCCTTTACTGTTTAAAAAAATCTGATACCGTTATTATTCAATGAAATATTACCAAGCAGTCGTGCTTTTCTGCTAATGCCCTATCTCACTATGTCCAAGCAGTGTTTCCCATTAATTATCTAGACTGTGGCAGCCCGCCTTATAATAATGTGCCCCGTTACTGCTACATAACAAACCTACACATTGTTTTGAACGTCTCATAATAATATAAGAGAACTCTAACTTGGTTTTTTGCTCATTTGCTTCACTGTATAGCGGTGCGCAGCCCTGTTTAACATGTGCTTGCTCACACTATTGTCCATTCAGTTTTTACCATCCACGCAGACAGTCCGACCTCATAGTATCAGCTGCTGTTGTGCGTCTACCCGCAAGTGACATCAATGCAGTTCTCTCTCTCACGCAAGAACGTGTCTGTGTACTTGTTACTTGGAAAAAACATCCTGGATCAACCCATTTATTCTGATCCACTCCAACCTGTAATGGGTTCTCCCATGGGTCATGCTCCACCCCTCCACACATTTTCATGAAAACCCATTCAGTAGTTTTAGCTTGATGCTAAATAACTACCAAACATTGATGAAAACAGAACCTCCTTGGCGAAGGTAATAAAAGATCAAAGAGAATGTTAGGGGCGAATAAAAGATTCAGCTTTTTAACTTGTGTTTCATGATTTACACACTCTGGAGCCGCTACAGCTCTATTTTTGGAAGGTGTGTTGGAGAATAAATATTTTAGTCTGGATGGATAGTTCAGTCAGGTAAATTCGTCTCGCTCAATGCCATCTGGATGACAGTTACCAAGCACAGCCAAGCACATCTTTCTTTTCTCACCTCCACATTTGACCTGAAATGAATCTGGACCGCAAACTCGAAGGCTGCAGAATTGTTTCGTTCCAACAATTACTTTTGCATCCTTGAAATCAGAAAGTTGTTGTGTTTTGTTTGAGCCACATTCCGTTCATTTGACTGTTTATCTGCTCGTGATGCGCTGATGTAATTTTCCCTCTGGACTGATATCATGTGTTTCTGCAGGAAATCCAAGACAGGATACGCATCATCGAGCTCTACGCTAAGGACCGGCAGTTTGCAGACTTTGTACGGCAGCATCAAGCGTGAGTTTCTCTCCGTCTTGTTTTTCCCCCCTTTTCTACACTGCGATGAGATAAACAGGCCGGGCAGGATATGAAGAAATAGGGAAGTGGGTTTAAGATAATGAATGCTGACAAAAAACGAAATCAAAGTGAAAAAATGGTTGGTTGAAAGCTGGAGGAGATGAAGGATGCAAGCCATGCCAAATCAGTGAGGAGACACATCTATCATTACCAAATCTTCAGCAGCCAGGCCCGGAGCTGATACAGTGAGACAGAAACAATTACGACACACAGACATTCCATTGTCTGCCAACAGTTTGGCAGGAACAGTGTCTGTGTGTAATGGCTGTGAGGGTATTTAAGAGGGATCTGGCTGAAGATGCCTCTTGTCTGTGCCATGCAGATTCTTTGTGCCAGAAAAGCCTAAGTTAAGTTGTGGACACTTGTCTGTGCAGTAAGTAAAGTAACTCATATCCTATGTGTTTCTGTGTGTGTGTGTTTGTGTGTGTGTGTGTGTGTGTGTGTGTGTGTTTGTGTGTGTGTGTGTGTGTGTGTGTTTGTGTGTGTGTGTGTGTGTGTGTGTGTGTGTGTGTGTGTGTGTGTGTGTGTGTGTGTGTGTGTGTGTGTGTGTGTGTGTGTGTGTTTGTGTTTATGTGTGTGTGTGTGTGTGTGTGTGTGTGTGTGTGTGTGTGTGTGTATGTGTGTTTGCAGGGTCATCGATACCCGCAATGAGAGCTCCACTTCACAGACTTGAAACTTTGCTGTCAACAACAAGAAGGTATTTCCACTTCATTTGTAGAGTTAAAGTTCCAGTACAATCTTCCTCAAGGTTTTTGGTAAAATACCAATGAATAATACATACTTTTCCGTCAAGGCCTATGCAAAGGTAGAACAAAGGTTTTAGGAATGGGACAAATTATGGTCTAGATGCATATTAGCATCTACGTATTTGGCCTCTTGTCCACCCCTTCCAAATAACAGATATATAAAAAAGTTTCTATATAGTCACTTTCGACCGAACTGCCGACTCGATCTGCCGACGGCTGCAGGGGCGGAGTTAAAACCACAGCATTCAAGTTGGACATATTCTACTTCTAGTAGCGTCAGTGAAACGAGAACGCCGACCGATCTCACAGCCTTCAATTTTCTCTTTGTAGATGAAACGCATGTTTAGGAAATGCACGTCTTTTTGAACAAAGAGCAATGAACAGAAAGAGTGACTGAGAACTTTCTTTTAGCTGAAAATAAAAACTATTGTGTAAAGTGACCAAGTGTAAATACATACACCAACTAACTGTCAGAAGGAGATGAAATGCTCACAATGTTCTTCTCTGATTAGACGGATAGTTGATGTAGACTTTATCGCCACCTACTGCCCTGCAATGCTGTTTGAGCATTTGTGGTAACTTTTATGATCTTGTCTGGTTGGAGACATTTTAAATGGAGGAAAATATCCGTTCAAAACACTATTAGCAGTTTGTAGGAAACAAAGGAACTTTGTTGTATCAATACTTCTCTCCTGACTGTAGTTGAAGCTAGCTGACGTTTGGATTAGTCTAGAATAATGACTGGAAAGTGGTGAACCAAGCAGCCTCTGTCCAGGGTCAACAGAATTTGTCCAGCAGTGCCTTCTAATGCTCACTTATCAACATGATACATCTCATTTGTTTAGCCCTAAAAAAACAAGTGGAGAAATATCAAGTCAACGTTTTGCAGAGGTTCACTTGCAGGGTTTTGTCGTTGGCCATGAGCAGCTGGCGGGAAAACACACGACTCTCCAGGAAGTTTTTCGTAAAGCCAAGAAATAGTCCGGTACAAATCCCCACTAATATGATGAATTATCATCTTTAAGGTTTGGTTTTTGATTATGATTTTGAAAAATTATTTCTTTCTGGACAGAGCCAGACTTTCTGTTTCACCATTTTCCAGTTGCTAAGCTAAGTTAACCAGCTGCTCCAGCTTTATTATAACCAAACAATCTAGTGGTATCAATCTTTTCAAAGATAAGTGTACGTTGAACTGTTCTTTTAGTGGGTTCATTTCATAAGGCTTTAAAACCAATTACTTAGGTTTATAGTTTGAAATATTTGCACAAAACACTAAAGGGCTGTTATGTGGTGTTTTAAGTCGGTGTTTATAAACTCTATCTTCTGCTTTACAGCAACATGCTTCTGTGTGACCTGAAGCTCTCTTTTACTTTCTTCTTCTTGGCCGTGGTTCTCGGAGCCTGGACCTAGCTGTTTAAAAGGACTGCCATTAAGTACCATGATTCTCCTAATGAAGGGCCCCTGTCTGTGCGTCTGTCCCTGCCTGTGTGGGCAGAGCTGCTGACTCTTCTTCCTCGGTGCCTTCCTCTCCTGACTTGAGCTGTGACATCAAGGATCTGTGTTTTTTTTCTGCTGCTCATACACAGGACATCTTCCTTTGGGTCAGACCGGACCGCATCCTATCACTTGAAATATTCACAGACACTAATGAAATACTGTGTAGTACTTTTGCGTAGGGGCTTTTTGTTTCATCATATTCTATTTGTCCATTCTAAAAAAGGGAAGATTTTAAATATGTATATAGTGGTTGCTAGTCGATAGGATATTATTGAATACGAGTTTGTGTCTGTATAAGGCTCAAATGGGCTCTTTAGGTCTTCATAAGAGAGATGCAGAGAAAGTTGCTGCTTTTTAGTCAATGGTGCTATCTCAATGTAAAAATACTCTTTGAAATGTAGTGATTTATAATAACTAAGCTTTCCAATTTAAAAGCAACACCAAAGGATCAAGACTGTATAATAGATTTTTATTAGTTTGGTATTTTGGGAAATATGAGTATATATATATATATATCTATATGAGTATTTTTGGAAGAAACTTTAACCGCTTTCTGACATTATGTCCGGAAAATGTCTGGAAAATTGGGCCTGGACAATATCCAGAGTTTGTCTTTCACATATGAAGTACGCGTAAAAATATAAAAATTCGTATTTACGTTTTTGCTAGAAATCATTTAAGTATATTTCCCAAAACGTTGAACTATAATGTTGACACATTTAATGTTAGCATTTGTGTCTTACCATACATCAATGTAAAAGCAGTCTTAACTATAAATGCAGAGTCATTCCCGGCTAGTTTTCGACAGGCAGATGATTTTCCTGCCTCTTCGAGGGCCTCATCAGTCAGAAGCTTCGGTGTTATGTTTGTAAATGTCTAGCGTTGCAGACATGATAAAATGAAAACAGTGGTGAGGCGAGAAAGACGGAGCATGAACCCTCTATAGCGCTGGGATCCAGAAATAATTGAAAACACATTTCACTGGAAAAATGCTCCGGGGCAAGCCGCCCAGGGATTTGATCAAATGGTCTGCTTTCAGATCTCATATGTAATGCAAGTGAAAGAATAGGAAAAGCAAGCTTATAAATAACATGTGTGCTTTAGAGAGACAACCTCAAGCTGCGGCTCATGTTGAAAAAACGTCAAGGTTACCAGCAATTCTTGGTAAAGAATGATCTGCCTACCAGTTTGGCCATTATCCTGCTCCTCAATGTGAAACCTTGTGACAGAATAATTCCAGTGTTTTTCTTTGGTATTTTCATACGTTCCTCCCTGGACTTGTTGTGCTTGACCCCTCTCGTCCCTCGAGTGGATCCTCACAGCTGCAGCGGATTAGGATCTGAAGGTTTTTTCGTTTTTTCTCATCCAGTGTGACCGTCAGTTCGGTTCGGAGGTCCGATCGACACGTAGATCCCGTCCTAGCTTCTTGTTTACATTACATGCTTCTTGTCCCTTTGCTGTCCCTTCAGACACGAGCGATAAACACTGGCGACGCAGACTCTTGTGACGGTGTCATGCCTTTCGCAATCTGCATCTTCCATGTCATTTTTATATACATGTACATGCTTTTTGTGTGTCTGCACACAGTCCAACACCCTCTAACTGCCACAAACAGCCAATCATCCCACACCATCTTCTGTCAAGTACATAACAGTGAATATAATGTATTGTTGCATTGTAGGCTGTGAATCGTGTGTCTCAAATGTTTCAATATATTCAGATATTCTTTTTATACTGTTTCACCAATTTAACCATGTTACCATACTGTGCAGCTGTGTAAACATTCGAATAAAAAGTGTAAATAAATAAAATGTTTTTATATAAAATGCAGACTTAGGCTCCGTTGTACATTTACTTCAATACAATATTATTGGAATTTTTTAGATCGCTGCATGATTAGTACCTATTCTTTGTATATATATTTGTTTTGCAGCATTTGGGGTCTAATCCTGGGGACCCTTATAAGAGCATTCACCTGATCTCTATATATATCTATATATATATAGATATATGGGGTTAGACCCCAAATGCTGCACAACCCCTGCATGAGTCTGCCTTGGCTCACCGTGTCCCATTGAAGAGAAGATACTTGCAAATGGTAACACAATGCTGCACATACTATCCCCACTGCCACCCTAATAATGGAACTTGTGTATGCCGTTGCAACATTAATCCTGGAGATACTTTGGTTTCAACTAAGCCTGGGCGGACATTAGTCGGCTAACAAGGTATAAATAGTATTTAATAGTAAAAATAGTACTTTAACTAGGGTAAAATATTGTATTGTAATACTTTTTCACACTGTCTTTGTGTGAACAGTGGTGAAATACAATTCTAGTACCTGGTAGGACTGTCCATGCTCCGCAGAGAGTCACTGATATAGTGGCCCCCCCCAACATGTTGTTGGTCAGTTGATTAGTTGCGTCCAGGTAATCTGAAGAGCAGATTAGCCCCAGCAGGTATAGATTATAGGATCGTCTGTAGCCATGACAGTTTCTAAAAGAGTATATGCCAGTAATCATCCTGCGTCACACACTAACAAGTTTGCCAGAGTCTTGCTGGGTGTTTTAAATCCTATACAAGTGCAGCACATTGTGTAAACAGACCCTCAGCCTGGTAAGACAAGTACAATGGGTCATTGTGTTGCATGTAGAAGAAATTGCATCCATCTGCCCTTTTTGTTATGTTTTTTGTATGAGCATTGTTCCAGGGGTTTGGCTTTTATTTGGTGTGGTTTGGTGAGGTCATTGTGTGTGTTGGTGGCCAACGATGGTGTCATTTGATTTCATTTCATATTAGAAAATCGACCTCACTGCGGTAATAGAGCAGGAGGGTGTGCCCGCCTTCGGTCTCACCATGTTAAATGTTACTGTTGGACAAGGGGTGGCAGCAACAAGTGGCTGTGTACTGACCCAGTTTGGACAAGTTACCAGTATGAAGTCAGTGTCACTTCTGTGCAGGGCAACATGGGTGAAAAATGGAAAACACAGAATGAGGGAGGAAATCGTCACTGCACGCTGACTGAGTGACATGCAGTGTTTTCGTGCCGGAGCATAATTTGGGTCGAGGAGCGAGGAACAGATGAGAAGTTCCATTAACGTCAGTTGTTCTTGACCAGGTGCGTTGAAGCTTGTCCATGTGAGAGAAGCATCTGATCCCAGCGACAGACCTCCACTCAAGTCGCTGCCAATTCACTGGGTGTGTAATATATGGTAAAGTCATTCCCCTGCAATCATTCTTTCAAATGAAAACGAATCCAACTTCTTCCATCCTGTCTCTACAGTCACACAGAAAACCCTCCGAGCAACATGATGAATGTAACTATTACAGCAGCCATTATATTGTCATTTAATCTGCACCGACATTTAGTGATATCAAAAGTTGTATTTCTGCTTGGTAGATTCATTTTAAAGGCATACAGTAAATATTGTGTTAACAGTAACATATGTAGGGCCTATATATAGTATAAATAATTTCCTGTCACGTCAAGTCAAAGTTTATTTATATAGCATTTTTAAGACAGCTACAGTTTACCAACAAGCCTAAAAAACGAAAATAAAAGAAGACAAATATACTATATATAAAAACACTGAATAAATACAAAATAAAGATAGCATTAAACATTTCCCTCTGAAAAGTAGTGTGGTATAAAAGTACTCATTGTATTAAGTAGAAATACTCAATGGAAAATACAACTATCTCAAATTTGCACTTAATTGGGTGAGACACATTTTCCTGAATCAGTGAAACAGCGCCCCCCTGGTCAGACGCTACATTGCAGCTTTTACATATATTTTCAGGGTTCTTATATTTTAAATGATTCATTATATTGAATTAAAAAAAAATATATATATCTTTTATATCATGTGACCCACTTACTCGATTTGTTGGTCATATGACGTGGAAGCTCTCAAATAAATATGCTTTTGATGCACTAAAATCCAATAATTCAAAATGTGTCTTTATGTTGGTGTATTTATATATATATACATATATATCCCAAATTCCAAATTCCAAATTTTTTATGTAAAGTTACCATATATATATATATATATCTATTTGGGAACCATGATGTTCTTTTTTTAGATAAATAAATCAACGATTAAAGGAAATAAAACTCAGTTTTAGGATATATCGGCAATAGATAAAAGAAATAATGTTGATTGATTGAGTAGAGAGTTAAAGCCTTTGAATTGTGAATATTTGCTCTATTCCTTTATTTCCATTGGAATTTGCACTGTTACTCAGACTTAACATTACATTTAAAGACGTCACCCTGGACCTGGGAAAATCGTTGAATCTATTCCTGAGCGAAGAAGGTGTGGTGAGTTTGCTGTTTTGGACGTGTCTGATGTTGTCCAACCACAAGAGGGCCGTGTATCCGTCTACTTTTGGCTTCATAAATCTCGACTCAAATAAATTATGTTTTCATTTGAAATGAGCCTTGAAATGTGTATATCAAATATCAGGGAATTGGAGGCATTCTAGAAAATGTTAACCTTTACATTGTTATTCTAGTGTACGTGTTTGAGAAAGTTTAGAAATCTGTTTGGAGACACTGATGGCAGATTGAATAATGTTGTGTTGGATATGACGTCTGGCAGAAGCACATAAATTTTGCACATTAAATACCTGATTGCATGAGATTTCTACTCGTAAGGCAATAACTCAGAGGATAATGTAAGTGTGCAGCTCTTTCCCCAACATGTAATTATACTGATAAGCCTGCAGAGGTGTTACTTGATATCTCACTAAGTCTGCAGCTCGTTCCTTTGTGTGTTTGCAGACCCTTGTTAAGAGTCTTATAAAAGTCTGCTGATTTATGAGCAGATAAATGACAGAGTGAGCAGGAAGTGTAACCCTAGCCCTCACCAGCTGGCTGTGAGAGGCTGCACGAAGTTGTCTGAAGGAACAAGAACGTTATATAAACCTGTGAGTTTCCATTCACAGGAGACGTTTGCTACTGGCAAAATGTGGTATCTCTGAATGTGACCATATTTACCAGTACTTACTTTGTTTAATTCTGTGCTCAGAGCAGCTGCCGGGGATTTCTTTTGTTCTTGTAACTATATTAGGGGAAAACCAAGATAAAAACACCATTTCTTAGAACTCCCAGGCAGACGCTCGCCAGGTTTAAAGGGATAGTTCACCCAAAAATTATGATTCACTCATTAATTACTCACCACTATGCTGACGGAGGGGTGGGCGAAGTGTCTGAGTCCACAGAACACTTTTGGAGTTTCAGGGGTAAACAGCGTTGCGGCCAAATCCAAAACAATTCAAGTAACGGGGCGACAAATAAACAAAAATAATGAAAACAGAAAACACCTCCATACTGCTCCTGTGGTGTCACCAAGTGTCAGTAACACGACATTCGAATTCGACTCAAAACGGCGTCCGCTGTAACCGACGCCAGACGTGGCTTGTGAAAAGGATATCTGAGGACATGGTCTAAATTACAGAAACTGTTGTCTGCGGGGGTTTTTACATTTGAAGAAGTTACCCTAGTTACTTGTATTCTATTGGATATGGCTGCAACGCTGTTTTTTAAGTGTTTTGTTGACTCAAACACTTCATCCCCCCATCTGCATAGTGGTGAGGAGATAATGAGGTAATTTTCATTTTTGGGGATTCCCTTTAACGTCTCCACTTGGTTTTCTGTGGGTGTGTGTTGGAGTGAGGAAGAAGGAGGATGAGGATGAGAGCGATTGTGATGGAGGGAGAAAGGTTGAGAAACAGAACACGTCGCTGGAATACTTCTCTTGTTTCGGCCCACGTACCTCATCAGTCGAGCAGTGCAAGAGTTCACCGGCTGATACGAGAGTGCAAGTCTTAGTCCTGCTGGCCTGAACATTGCGTCAGACTCATTAATCATCAATATGTTTTCTTGAGAATTATATGTATAATAATTTATGTTATTTATATGTTTTGTTATGTTTTTCAACCTGCAACTTTCCTGTTTCGGTTCACTCTTGCTTCTCCTATTAGCAGTGTCCCAAACGTAGCGGACAGCTGTTCTCAGTGGTGTTACTCATATTTCCCATTGAAGTATTATTTGTTGGATGTGGAAATAAGCAACTGAGTTCACCATAGCAACATCTGAAGGTGATAATAAATCAATGTTGTTTTTACAGCTTTTTGCACTGCCACCAAAAAATAATTTAATGAAGCTTTAACAATACACGTATAAAAATCAAGTTTAACTGTGACAGAACCGTGACCTTATGGTTTATGCCAAGATTTCATTGAAATGGAACAAAAAACACTCTCCAGAATTTATGATAGTTTGATAAATCAATGCAGAAATAGTGGGCACAGTCATGAAAAAGGTTTCCCGAGCTTTAGAGAGCACATGGATACTGTAGCAGATGATTTACCTTGCTAAGGAGGCTTTGTTTTCACTCCTTTCCGTTTTTGATTGTTCCTTTATTTGAAAGCAAGATTACGCAAAAACATTCCTGGACATGCTTCCACAAAACTTAAACAATTTTGTTCAATATTTCCTTGATTTCTCAGAGAATGATTCATGTATCTTGATGAGTGTGTGGAATTTGGTGCAGATACAAATACATATCCAGATAGTAGATTTAAATGTGGTTGCATAAGGGGAATGTGGGGCTCTACTTTCTTGAAATATAAATTCACTTGGACCTTAATGGTAATTCCTAATGCTGTTTTACACGGAAAGGATTTTTAGAACATTAATTATAATTTTATTGGTCTCTGAACTTCAGTGCATCATTTTAAGTATAGTTGCAGCCAAATGAGACGGTTTAAGATCCACACAGCGCTACAGACCTGTTTTGATATACATTTACCCTAACAGGGTTTGATTTCTGCTTGCTTTTGCATCAGCCCATCTTTCCGCCTGCCTCTATTTCTCCTCCCCAAATCCCACTTGAAGCATAATTTAAGTGTTTTGGCAATTAAAAATGATGTATTGCAATTTGTGATGGTTAGATTCCTTTCTCTTGCTTGGCGTTGACGGCAGAGGGCTTCTTGCTTTGTCACTCTAAGGCCTGGTGGTGTGAGAGGTAACTTCTCTGAGGGTGATTTATACCGCACAGATGTTCTGGGATGAGCAGTTTTCCTGTTTGGAAGTAGTGTGCGTATTTCTGTGGAGAATGTGACGCCATTAGCTGTGATACCGAGCCGTCCAAAGGAGTCTGCCGGGGAAACACTTAGGGTCCTGTGGTGCTATAATGAAAAGGGCTTTTATACTCTTTTTTTCCCTTTAAGAGACTTTGGTTTCATTCTTTGTCCATCAGTCAGAAGAAACTGATGAGGTGCGTTGTACTTTTTATACTTTTAATTTTGTGGTCATTATTTTGCAGGATTATTCAAAAACGACTGATTGAATTTCGCAAAAAAATTGATGGAAGGATGTTATATGGGCAAAGAAAGATCCCATCAAATGTGGGTGCGGATCCCTGATTTCTTTTAACTTTCTTTAACATTATGTTTTCCTAATTTGCATCGGACTACGTCCATCACTTCAAATAGCAAAAGACGAAGTTATCTCTTACTCTTTCTCAACAACTCAATCCATCACTTTTAGACATTTGAACATTTATGACCCATTTGACTCGTTAGTACTAGCTATCAGTTTATGCCATATATTGATTCAATTATTATTTATTAGGTATTAGGTATAGCTATTATAGCTGTTTATGAAGCCAACTATAATATTTATATATTATATATAAAGAAAACAAAAAAAACACCCGCAAAAGTAAACCTAGTTGAGAGTTACTGCTAATCTAGACTTACTCATCAAACAGTTGTGTCTATCACCTTCCAGGAAGTTGTTTCTTCTTCATTCGATTAATTGAAATAACTTCCCATGCGGGAGGACGTGTTTCAAGATACAATGTGAGCTTCTGTCTGAAGCAGCTAAGATTTACCTTAAAACATAAAGTTTATAATCTCAACCAGCTCTTATTTTCATGCTGCTTTAATTAGGGGAAGATTCAAACCAGATTCTTTGGCAGTAACACTAACCATTGGCCGTTTATCAGCTAGTATCAGTTACATATTTGGCAACAACAATCAGTCTGTTTTGGTGATAGTTGTTGTGTTGTATAAAGACTCCACCCACAGTAATAAGCAGGGGAAGTCTATGTAAAAAAAACTAAGCATTTTTCACTGGAATACGAAATGCGAAATTAGTCTCACATCTTTTTCATTTATCTTCCTTTGCTATTATGTGGGAGGAGCACTCACCCCTTGACTGGATGTGTAACTGCACTGTCGCTGCTACATGTGACTGTGAAAAACATGATCTCAGCTGTCTCGCTCCAGACCCTCTGTCAGCGGAGCAGGGGGAGCAAACAACTGCTCACGTGTATGAAAATGTTGTGCTTATTGCTTGGCTTATAGTGAATGACAGGTACTCTGCTGTTTCTGGATTGGTAAGAGGCTGCTCACATATCCAATGAGCTCACACGCTGTTGGCATTTACACAGGCTTTTAGTGGCTTGCTTAATATTTACTTGTTCATAATAACTAAATGTGCTCATTGCTTATGGGATTAGGATTTCACAATATTGATGTTGCGACATCAGACGTGATCATCTGGAGGCCTTATTTGCTGTTTTGTTTGCACAACAGTCGGCGCCATGCTGCCTGCTAATGAGAGTAGACGGGACAGGACAGGACCCTGCACCAATTTAGATCAAAGTCAGAAACATCTCTCTTTATTTTCTTTGGTTGGCCTTTTGTTTGTGTGGAAAAAAGACGGACTTTAATCTTGCACAAGGGCACGGTCACTGAGACATTGCAGTGTCTGAAAGAGGAGTGAAAATTACTAGAATAAGCTGCCAACACTGCTCAAGCTGCTGTTTGCCATATTGACTCAGATACTGGACGATTGACCTTGACAGCTCTTGCAAAACCAGAGAGAACTGAAGATGCAAAAAAAAAACTACCAAACCCACACTTGATGTATAGTCTATACAGCATTTGTGTCATAGTCAAAGTAAAAAAATAAATCTTTTATTTTACTTGTGGATTAAATACTTATTTCAAGCTCGGTTTGCGTAACACTTTCCATCCATTTACAGTAACAGTGGTATGCAAGATTTCGAGGGAATCAGAGGCAACTGTGCCAAAAATAACACAATTGCGTCCAATCATAAGGAGCTGTTGCAATAATGTGATCCCTGTGTCAGGTCGTATCTCCTAGCAGGATGTTTCAAGATGGGTCCCACACCGATCTCAAGTTAACAACCCTGAAGGTGTTAACAGCCCCACATGAGGTTAAAGGCCTGGGACTCCCTGCCAGTCAGGGTGTACGGTAGATGCTCTGACTTGCGTTATGTGCTGAGCAGAACACATGTTTCTCTCTGGTGGTGGGAGATGGCCTGCAGAAATCTCTCCCCCGCACTTTGACTATCCATTTGCTTGGAATTAGGACTGAAAGTTATATTTTTAACTCTTAAAAATTGAGAAGCAAGCTGAAAAATAAACATAAGTGATCTGTTATGTCTGTCAATTACCTTCCCTGCTTTGTGTCAATATCAAGTTGCAATGTTCGGACTTACCAATTACATTTTTAAGCTATTAGTGTGCTGCCATTGCGAGTGTCCACTGAATTTAGAAAGCTATTCTCTTTGGTCTGTAACAAAACCCAGAAGTTCTGGTTTCACCCACCTCTGTCCCCAAATAATGTCAAAATTGGTATTTATGATCGAGTGCAGTCTTTCGCCTCCATTTTTAACCCCACATGCTTTGTGTGTGTGTGTGTGTGCGTATGTGTGTGACCGCTGACCTGCTGGCGGGAGCATCAAGGCAGCGTTTGGACAAGAAAGGCACTGAGTGGAAAAAGGAAACGGTTTGAGACAGTGTGCAGGTGTAGAAACCAGAGAGCACCAAACGCCCTCTGAGGACCTCCGCTCATGTGGACAGGGGAGCTGCACTGTCTAATTAAAGTCTGTAAATCACAGACAGTAGCAGAATAATCACACTGTTGATCATCCTCCAGAAGTTCAACCAATCCATAATCCAAAGTTAACTCTATTTTATAACATTTCTATGCAAACCACTACAGGGAAAGGAGTATATAATGTACATACTAAGCATACTTAGTCCAGAAGCATACTTTTTATATATATAGATTGTTCTTCTCTTGTTTATCTCATTCTGACCTGCCTGCTGCTGTAACAACTGAATTCACCCAGTGTGTGGATCAATACAGTTTTTCTTTATCTTATCTTATCTAAAACACTTAAGTTGTAAGTGCCACAATATTAAACTCGCAGAACTTTTCCACTACTCTTTTAATGCCTTTCCTTCAATGGGGACATAACATAAATTTCTCTGCATTTTGTTGTTTTCTAGTCATTGAATTAGGACACGTGTTGCTCTGATGGCTTAATAGTGGAGGAGGAGGGCATTTAGGGTTTTCTTTCAAATCTGGCAGCTATTACTGTTGTTTACAGCCTTTAGTAGTTTGGCCAGATCATTTTCATTTGGTTTAACACACTGTTTACTATAATTGGAGTATGTAAAAAGCTTTCACAACAGCAGGTATTATACGAGTAGATGCAAACCAGTCACCAGAAGATGACAACGTTGTTCAGTGACCTATATAGAAATTGGTTGAAATCCTTAAACTGATGATACTTTCCTGCAGTCGTCAAAACTCTTGTATTTAATGAGCCATACATTTTCTGAACTCTTGTTTTTCATTGAGCAAATGTCATGTAGTATTCCTGTTCGCTCTCTGAAGCATACCGGAGGATTTACACATTTCCTGCCTCCCAGGTAGCCATGAGTTTCTGTTACTCTCCCTGTGATATGAAACTTAACTAGTTAGTTGAGACCAGACTCTGGAACAATACAATCCATTAAAGTGAAAGTGTATCTGTATTTTTAGTTCTTTTTACTCTCCAGTTGGCAACAGGTATCCATTTGAAAACTGTCTTGGCCGTGTCAAACAACAACCAAACATGGAATTTGAGGAGAGCAAAATTTTAGTTTTGTGCTTTTTCAGCTTTGTAATGGGTGGTGGTTTATGTGTAGCCCTGGATTTTCCTCAAATGCACTTTCAAAGAAATTTTTCCCAAATCGTTCCCAGCTTGGACCTGGATGACCATGTATCAATGTGAAAAATGAAGCCAATGAGATGTTCATAGTGATCTATCACAACTCAATGTTTCTTCATCGTGCTGAAATGAACGGGTGGGAGTGTCTTAAAGGCAAAACATCAATCTACATAACCTTTGGGGTTTTACATTACGTCTTCCAGGGGGTTGTACCTATATAACAGCTTAGTTGACCAGATTATTCAATCAACCACAGGGATTTAACAAAGGTTGGACTATTGTTGTGAGATCCAAGGTCCTTCTTTGCATGTTGGGTCTAATTGAACGCTGGTCTCAATCAGATTGTGTGAGTCATGTAAGATTAGTAGATGTAGATTGCAGGCCTACGTCCTCAGCTCGTGTCACCCGCTGCCCTTATGGTTTGAATATTTGAACAAAGCTAGATTCATTCATTTATATTTCGCCTTTTACCTCCATCGATTACATTTTTTGCCTCAATTTTATTTATTTATTGTTTATCCCACCATATCCCTCTCACGTCAATTTAAATCTCTGAGAGCCCAAAACTGCACAATGTCAAAGGGCCTTTTGTTCAACATATATGCCACAGATATACTCTTTACATATGGGCCAAAAGAGATGGCAGATAGACTAAGCAATGTGTGGCAAGTTTAAAGAGGAGGGAGCAGTTCCGTCAGTCACATCATGTTCCTCTCTCCCTCACTGGGGACAGGGAACTTCTCCTGGTCTCATAACAGTTATAAAACCTGTGGGGCCTTCAGTAAAAGATCAAATGACCCACTCGGGTTGACTTTATTTTTCAGACCAGACACAAAATATGTTCAATGTTCCTTTTCATTTTCCAGAAAGTATTTTTCTTAGAATTCGTGTCCATATCTTTTCAATTTAAAACCAAAGGATAACTATTATCCATGAAGAATAAAACAGAAGACGTTTAGTCTTCCAGCAAATCAATACCAATCATCTTTCCAACATAGTGACAAGTGATATGATGCCTCTTGGGTTGCAGTTCACAGGGAGGGTGAAGGAAGGATCCAGTTGCAAACTTACCACAGATTCCATACAATTGTTTCTTTATCAGCCCTGCTGTGTTTCACCACTTTGGTTTGTTTTGATTGGCCCTTCTGTTGAGTTATATATTCTGTGGTCAACGGTGGTAATGATTAAGATGCATGGTGCTGTGAGGAGGAAACTGTGGCTTACCAACTAAGTTAACATGAGGGACCCTTTTAAATAGATTGTCTTCTCAGTCCTCCATGTTTTGTTTTTTCGCGTCTAACCCAAGCCCCCTCTTATGACTTCTGACTTCGGCTTATTACTTCTCTATCTGCCATATTTCGTCCGCTTGGCTAAAAATCTTGAAGGATATTCAACTGTGGCACATTCCTCACTGTGTTCAGCTTCCCTAGCTGGATGAAATCTCTGAGCTGATTAGCATCCTAAAGTCAACACGGGTAACTGAAAGTTGAACACAAATAGTATATAATAGGAGGACAGCCCTCTCTGCTTCACATACAACCCTCTGACCTGCTGTCAGATTGACCATCAGCAGCACACGTGTCAATGTTCATTTAAACATCCATAAAGATTTTACTGTGTTTGATAGGCGAGCAGGATACAGCCTAAACTTTTGTATATTGGTGGTAGCCTCAAATTTAGCATACAGTGCGGTATCAATATTGCAGTTTTGCTATATCTTTCAATGGTACTATGATGATACGCTCTAGAACTTAGTGGTTTTATGTATTTTTTTTAACACTATCAATTATTTTATACAAAGTCTTGGATGCAACCGCACTTCCGCGATGCATCCATCTTTGTGTTTGGTTTTTAATAGATCAGAGGGTTTCCCGTTCCAATCAGGAAGCAACAAGCCCTTTTGCCAAGTGCAGAGTTTAGCAGTGTGGATACGTTTTGGTTTCCAGCCAATGGTAAGAGTTTTTTCTGACAGACATATGGAAACCAGATGGTCCTCTGCCCAAACAAGTCCTCTGAGGCTGTAACCGGTGTGTGTAATCAAGAGATTGTGGCTTACACACAAACCTGTCAGCCAAAGATAAACAACCCAGCCATGTACGCTGTATCACAGTGTAACACAATGCATCTATGTAATGTAGACCTTTTCGTATCCTTCACGCTCTGACTGTTGTGGATCTTTCGCTGATGTTTGTTGACACACACTGTGCTTTATGTGCTTCATGCATCACTGAAAGCTGCCGACACTCATCCGTCTGCTGAATGCAGTGCTGAACTAGAATGTTAAAGCCTGTGCATCTGTGTGTGTCTGTCTTCGTGTGTCTGGGTATGGTGAGTGCAGAGTTGGCCAGGTGGATTAAGGAATGCTATGGAAAATTAGAAAGGCCCGTGAGGGAGAAGGGCCAGTTGGGGTGACTGTGGCATTTGGACGTGGGGGCAGTTTTTCTAATCTGTCCACCGTTTGCCTCCCGGTCACCTGCTCACAATTAGACCTGGATGTCTTAGCTCTTCTCTCCTTCTACGGCCTCAGCAATCACTGTCCAGACGGGGCCTCGCTCAAACACGTCAAGGACTGGAAGCAGAACAGTAAAGTAGAGCTCAGAAATTCACTTTCATGTCAATGAAATTTGGCGTCATGGTTTTACCATCAAGCGTGCGGTACCTTATGGATATTTAGTAAGACATTAAACTATGTCAGGGTATCTACATTTGTGAGAGCTGACATTTTATAACTTTCTCGACTCATGTGATTTTACTAAAACTTTACCCTTACTTTACCTATGATTTGAATCAGTTCCAATTTAATGCCAATATATGCCAAAGTTTAGAGCAAATGCCGTTTTTTGGCTTTTAATAAGTAATGAAATTGGTTGAACAACAAGGAAAGTGCACAACACAACTTGGGCTTAAAACACAAAGCAGATGACTTTAATCTTACTTGGTATTTGTAGATCTGGATTTGGGACTTGGTTCAAGGTATTATAGAAACAACATTGTTTTAGATCCATTCATCCCTCCGTCCATCCATCTGTCCATCCATCCATCTATCCATCATCCATCCGTCCTTCCTTCCTTCTTTCCCTCTAAATGGAGTATCCTTTGAGGGTTGCAGGGGCTGGAGCTAATCCCTGCTGACATTGGGCAAGTAGAGCAATACACCCGGGACAGGTCGTCAGTGTATGACAGGGCTGACATATAGAGTAAAATGACCATCCACACACTTTCACACTTCTGAACAATTTTAGAGTATCCATTTCAATTAACCTGCATGTCTTTGGACTGTGGTACAAAGCTGGAGAAAACACAGAAAGGCCCTGGCTGGCTTTGTCATACTTCCTCAAGCTGTACTCATTTCAGTAAATAAAAAAACGGTCATAATACTCAATTTCTTACAAAAAAGCCACATAATTTAACATCTGAGCACTGTAGCTTTTAACACTTCAAACAGCAGTAAAGGCTGCATTTGTTGGGAACTATTTTCAGATGCAGTCAAATACAAATAGCATGTTAAAGTGATTCTTTATGGCTGGAAGACGGTGGATGAGGGATCCGGGTGATATAAGATTCCCTTAGGAAATGAACGTGACCCCTAAAGTATCTTTTGAGTGGTGTAAATGTGTGAATATTGATATGTTTTAAGTACAAAGGAACTCTCACACAAAATATTTGATGTCAGGATAAATTCATAATTTGTTTTGGTCTGTTCGTGGGATTGGTTGTTATTAGTGATTTCAGTGTGTCTTTGCTTTGCCGTTAAAATGCGTAAACAACATGGTCAGCGAAGCATAACTCTCCTGAAAGCAGTTTTCCAGCTGGATGAAAATCATGTGCGACCACAGATGGAAGTGTTTTGGTGGATATGTTTTCTTCTGTCAAATGTGTTATTTCATGTACAACACATTGTCCACATGGCCGCCTGTATCCATCTTACCTCGGTTACTATATAGCAGATGAAGTCTATATAGGTAACAAACGCAAAACTAGTTTTTATCTCCTTTTAAACTGCATTGATAGAGTTGCTTATGTTTAGTGTGGGTTTATCAGTCATGTGTAGGGCGAACAAACAACAACCTACAATAGACGAGAGATTCTCTGAAACACAGCGTGTTTTATGCAGCGTGAGTTGCGTGTTTTTATTTTTTAATTTTTTATAATCAGTATAGAAAGATTAGGTTATTGTAAAGGGTCCAACACTCAAAACAGGGTCTAGAGTTCAGCCCAACTGTCTGACAAACACTCCAGCAGGTACAACCGGAGGCTGGCTGTTTCAAATCCTCTTCTCAGTGGCTGGAAACTATTTTAATGGGAAACACAGGGGTGGATAATGTAAAAAAAAACAAAAAAAAACGTAAGAGCTAGAACTTCCCCCTTCTCCAAACCCAATTAGATGTTGGCCTGTTTCTGTCAGGAATTTTTTGAGCAGTTTTTCGGGGTATCGTAGTTTCTAACACCAGCAGCTCCTCTCCATGGCATAGCAGAGGATATGGTCTTGGAGAAAAATAAAAAAGTAAAAAAAATCACAACTGACACTTGCTGCATCTGACCTGCCAGTCATAATACCCCATTTGGTAATGAAGTGAGCTCTTATGTAATAATTGCTCCTGGTAAATTGCTGGATAATGTGCTCATTTGTATCAAATTAAACCCAATCAGGCATTAGCATGGTCATTACTGAAGCTGGTCCTGACTGCTGCCATGGAGAATATCTCCCACATGTTGCACATGATGTCAGGTTATCTGCAGTTCACTGCGGCTCAGTCTACTTCTATTTACTGTGGAAGCCTCTCAGGTGTTTATTCATTCACGTTTCTGCTCTTTGCTGGAAGCCAGCGTGCACATGTAGGTGAGGTGAAGGTTTCTTCCTGGAATCTCTAATTGTTTTCACTTGTATTTCCCTCTTGACTATTATTCTTGACGACGGAGGAAACCTGTTGTTGTGATTGCATTAATACACTACTAGCGTCTGCAAGGGAAGACAATGCTGTAGACGAAAAATAAGAATACGAATTAGACTTAGATGTACATCTGTTTTTGTGCGTATTTGTTTTTTTAATTTTGGGATTGTTTTTAATATACAACCACTCCAAAAAAAGCCTTTCAATGCATCTTGAAATTCTCAAAAGAACTTCAGATAATGTTCTCAAATTTTGTGCTAGCTTTCATTGGGACCCGAAAAGTTAACTGATTAGAATCGGTAGTTAAAGGTCAAAGGTCCAGGATCAGTATGACCTCACAAATCCTCACAAATATTAATTAATATGCTAATTGTATTATCATATATCACACAAATGTTTAATACAAAAGAACAAAGCTATGGCATTTGATTTCAAAAAGGTCAAAGGTTAACTTTACAGTGAAACTTTCTAACCATTTTCTACACCAGGAACAGTGGGGGAGTTTGTGGAAAGTATTTCCGATAATGACTGGTTGGTGGAGTTGTCCAGTTGATAAGATAATCCTTTATTAGTCCCACAACGGGGTAATTTCCATTATTACAGCAGCAACAGTCAAAAAGACATCAGCAAGTAATAAGTAACATGCAATACTTAAGTGTAAGGAATATAAAAAATACATACAAATAAAGAAAAATAGGAATGTAATTAAACTGGTATACTCAGTGAAAAGAAAGGAATAAATATATGCAGTGTGAGGATATATACAGTGAATGGATAGAACATGAACCGTTGAAAATGCACATACAGTTAACATAGGCTACCAGCTGTAGCTTCTACATCTCGACAAAAGCAAGTTGATTTTTTTTTATATAGCAAACTATAACAATGCCTTCATTGAAGTTTGGAAAATCAATTAAAAAAAACGACCTGACAGTGTGCTTTGGGGAATGGAAAGCAAAACACTTCAACATGTGATTTGTAGTTAATGGTCTCAGCATGCCAAACCATTAGGGAGTCATTTGTCTCTATCGAAGAAAGAATTAATTATAAGTTAAGTATCCTAAGGCTCAGCCCTTGTTTTGGCTCTGCATGAGGAAGGACAGCTCAAATATTTGGTCTCAATACATTAAAGGTCTTCGGAGGATAGTAAAATCACTTGGGTGTCAGCAGAGCATCTCTAAACCCTGACTATCTGCCCTCAGTGTAAAACAGTCTCATTCCATACATCCATTTACTCTGTGTTGGGATCTGTTGCTTCTCCCTAAGCTGCAGGGCGGTGCAGATAAATTACGGTTGCATGTTCAATCTTTTCCAAATGCAAAGAGTCACTTTAGTATTAAAACCAGTTCCTCCCTCAGCTTGAATTGTTTGCAATCCTCCCCTGCACAGCAAGCAGTCCCTTCCCCATGTGAGTCTGTGTAAATGAGCATGGAGTGCTTTTGTCATTAAAAGAGATTGAAAACACTGCAAACCACCACAGACCCCTGGCTCACTGGTCTCTCTGGCAGCGCTGGGACATCCCTCCCCACCTGGAACGTTGCTTTGAGCAGTGTCTTTGCTCTACTGGCCCATCGTCAGCTCTCCGTCAGAATAACTTCACGTGCAGCTTCTCTGGACACCGGGTGTTTTAACTTAAGACAATGTGCAGCAGTGTCTGTGCTGATTGGAATCATCACATCCAGGCCTCAGTCTGTTTCCAGTGTGTGCTGAGTGTTAGAGGAGGATTATGAACAAATCCCACTTTGTTCTTCCTGCCTGCTAAGATTATATTTTGAGTGTCACACTGTCTGAATCGTCTTTTTGTAGCTTCGGCCTTAGTTTCATTCAGATTGGTGGTTTGTGGGGTACATTCATACTAAGTTACGTGCAGATGTGCTCTGGTATTTGTGGTGTCTGTTTGTTTTATTTGTATGATCGCTAGATTTTCTTCTAACAATCTAATCTTTCTGGGTCCAACTTTCGAACAGAAAAGTTCTGGAGTCATATTAAACTAACATATTAAAGGAGACATTATTTTCCTATTAAGGTTCATAAAGATTTCGATAAAGCTCTTTACGATAAAGCCCAGTCTTCTCTGATTGGCCAGCTTGTCCACTCCGTTGTGTTGGGTCAACTGCTTCCAGTCGGTTTTCCCTTGCTTTGTTTGCAGGCGTGAACTAACCACTACATGTGCACTTTCTGAAGTAACCAGGAGCAGTGCTTTCTGCAAGGGACGTTGGTCTTTTTGACTTTTCAGACCTTTGACATACACAAAAAACCTAAATCGCCCACAAGTGGAAAGAAAAACAAAAAAAAGCATCATGTGTCTCCCTTAAAAACTTTCTTACCCGCCTGTAATCTATCAACTCTACGCTGTGAGGAAAAAGTTACACAAGCTCATTTAATACTGGGCTGTGAGTTCAATGCTTAAAGCAGCTGTGATCGATATTTTTCTAAATAACAGATGAATGAAAATATCACATTGTAACTGCTGAATGTGTAAATAAGCATCTGTTATTCCCGTCTTCTCTTAAGTAAGAATGCAGATGTTGCTGAACACAATTATTACCATCTAACAATTTGTCTGTTTCAAACATTTACCTCAGTGTCTGGTTCAACTTTTACCTGCTGTGCTTACTGTAGCAGGTTTTCTGAACCACGAAAGATTAATACTGACATTTTCTGTGCTTCATATTTTTGGTTCTACCATAACAAATTAATATAATTTGGCTAAACTGTTGGCTTGTTTCCAGCCTGATCACCCGACTGCTTGTGTGTCTTGACCAGTCGGATTTCATTTATGTGATGTCAAGTTTCGTGATGTGAACAATTTACTTATGTAACTGGAGTTAAATGTTGTAATTACCAGTAGAAGGACCCAAGTGGGTATAAATTCGAATTTCTAATTACATGTCCCAGGTGCTGCCTTTTTTTTTGCCATTACTCGGTGAAGTCATGACTCCAGAATGAGGTTCCCATTCAAAATGTCCTTGGTAAAAGGACATTTAGAGAGACACCACAAATTGGTAGGTCCAAACTTGGTCCAAGTTAGAGGAAACTTCATTCGCTTCTTGTTCATAAATTAATCTATAATAAAATGTGCTTCTGTCTTTACTTCTTGTCTTTCACACCAAGTGCAGACCCATTTTTCTCTAACTGCTGTTTTTTCTGGCTCTAACGATCCTATTCTTCCGTCTCTTCTTCTTTCGTTCCCTCAATCTGTCATTTGGTGAATATTGTGCCAGCACACGATGCAGTAACCAGCTCTGCTGCGGCGGCGCCAACCTTCCACAGTTTGACATAAAGACAAATAGATGAAACCTTTACAGAGACACCTGTTGAGAGTTATGCGAGGTCAAACAAGGACTCGCTGCAGTGTGTCCATATGGTGTTTTTTAGTTCGTCTTTCACATGTGAAATTACGGTTGTTTGTTTCCAGAAGTCGTCATCGGAAGATCCCTTTTTTTTATTGTGCAGTCCACCTTGTTTTAACAGATAAATGTAATGATAGAAAAATACTGTAAACTGTGGCATTCGTATTCTGTTCAGAAAGTGTGAAATAATGTGATGATGTGTTATTGGGTTTGGGGATTATTTTCCACAGTCCACTGCAATGTCGTCCAGTTTGCTTTCACTCACTGATTTGCACTGAATTCACGCAAATCTCTCCTGTCTTCGTCCGTTTTGTCGTCCAGGGCCTGTCTCAGTCTGATCCCGAGGTTTATTTGTCTTAATCACTCAGAGGAACAAAGACGGAGCCGAGACCAAAGAAGGCTTTAGTACAATCATATCACCAAGCCAGGAAAACAAACTCGCTCACTCTGAGGTTGTGTCTCCTTCTCGTCTCGTTTCTCTTTTTTTTTCTCAGTCGCTGAAACTCTTTCTAATAAGTTGTGTTCCTGCTGATGAGGGACAGACCTTACACCATTACACGATGGCTCCATACTAGCTTAGCATAGGACGATATGTCACCAAGATTGAAAGGAAACATTAAAAATACATTAACTTTTTTGCTACAAGCGCTCGTACTGACAGTGTTTTATTTCTCTGGAGAAAATGCAGATTAAGTTTTCACAATATCACAAACGATGAAGTGCAGGTAAGGAATGGAGCGTGTAGATGTGCACGGTGCACAAACACTTGTAAACAATTTATCCGATGGCTTCTGAAGTCCTGCTGCACTGTGTGCACACTGACCCACTCTGATGGCGCGCCAACGTTCCACCATAAAACATTAAATCATGTGTGTCTTAGCTATAAAATTAAATATGATGCTGGATTTTTACTTGAAGAACAGCAGAGGTGAGTATTTTTCAGTGTCAGGGCCAGAAAATTACTTTAGCATGAAGTGCATCTGCTCTGTGATTTTAGTCATGAAAGCGTAACATGACGTTTTCACTGTTTAAACTATTGTCAAGGATGCATTCCCCTTACATGTTCCACTCGTCTGTGTTTTGCATCTGGATGTTTAATAGACCAGTGAAATCATGGAGAATTCAGTCCATATTGTAAAGTAAGTTATTTCTGTTTTCTTTATGCTTATTTTCCTCTTGGTTACAGATAGTGAATGTTTTTCTGATTTAGATTTTCTTTCGATCTCTATTAAAGAAACTTTCCAACTTTTTGAGAAACTCGCTTACTTGTTTTCTTGCCAATCAAGATGGATGAATTACAGTCGTAGTCTCCTTGTGTTCCTTTTAAGTACATTTAATACATTTAATACATTTAAGTATTCATTATGTTTTCTGTGAAAATGCAATGCCCAGGGCAGTAATTCCTGAGTAATAGCAAATAAAAAAAACATATTTTTGGACGTCACAGGCACTTTGACCTTTAACAAAAAAAAATGTGGGATTCAGTGGCAGCAGCTAGCATATATATTAAACAGACATAATATAACATTTACAGTCTGGTCATCTGGTAAAAGTTCATCATCCTCTCCTTTTAAGTTCCTTTTTGGTCTCCACCAACTCTTCAGAATATCTCACTGTGTTGATTGGCTGGCTGCAGAATGTTTCTGGTGTTAGTCAAAGACCGTTTCTCTCTTAGCAGCTGCTCAGTCTGCAAATGACTCTAGTGAGAGCAGTGAAGTTTCTGGCTGAAAAACCAAAACAAAGAGCCGAATCATTCTTTAATGCTCTAAGGAGCTGAGGGCTTGGGTGATAATTCTCTGGGAGTTCCATCACTGTTAGTCGTCCCTTTCCTGTGCAAGCAGATAAGTGATCCACTGTTGATAGGGGAGAGGTGTTGTTTTCTCAGATTAGTGGAAAGGAAACATACATTTCCCCAAAACCTTTGCAAGAAAAGTGATTGTAGAGAGGTCAACCAGCATCCTCATTACATTTGTCTTTAAACTTCTGGGAGTGAAATAAAGTCTCAGTAGCAGGGAAGACAGCGTGTAAAAAGTGTGGCTTATATGATGCTGACATCTGTATGTTCTTGTGTTGCCTTATCAGAGCCAGATTTGGTCTGCTGTCAGCTCTAAGCTACAGGCCTAATCCTCCCATGTAATGTGGCTATTTATCTTTCAAATGGAGGATCCATCCCGACAGGCTCACTCATACAAAAAGGGTTCATGCTCACACAGGCACAGCGAGAGTGTGCACGCACATACACACAAAGTCCCACAAAATGAGAACCACATTGAGCTTTTTGGTTGCAGGTTGTAGACACATTTAGAGTGGATGAATTATATTTGTCTCTTTTCTCTGTCTTCTAGTCCCCCTAAATTATTCTGCTTCATCATACCCATCATTGTCGTCCCCCAAAGCTTTTCAGAAAAAAAGATTTACTGATTGCCACATGGCAGTTGGCAATAACACTAGACCTTCAATCGAAAGTGATCATTTTGTGGTCTCATCTTCGCAAAGGAATTACCGGCCCTGGCCTGTGGTGATGGGAGTACTTCAAACCTACTGAATAAAAGTTTTTTACTTAAAAAAGCTCATGAGCTGCAGGAAGATAGGTTTTGTCCACCTTTTTTTCAAGTGTGTGTGTGTGTGTGTGTGTATGTGTGTGGGAGTCAATTGTAACAGAGATTACTTGTTGAGGAAAAAACACAACTATTACAGTAATCAGCAATGAAGTCATGCTCAGGTTGGATCCAGGTACAGCTGAGATTTAGAATTTTCGGACTTAATATTAATATCACGGTCTGATAAATGTCCTGTTATCTCCACATATGTGTGTGTGTGTATATGAATGTATGTGTGTGTACATTTGTTCTTTGTGCGCAAGTGAAACCAAGCAAGTCTTTGACCTATGAGAGACAGTGTGAATATTCCATACATCATATTTTCCACTTTCCTGCAGAATGCAGAGCGGAGCCCACTTACCTGGCAGGAAAACCAGACTCACTGCACTGCCACACATCCTGACAGGCACAATAAAATTACCAAAAATGGATCAGGATCAGAAGTCAAGGCCTTTTTTTCAATAAAGGCATCATTAGAGAGACTAAAATATAGAAATGTGGTGAAGTAGTGATGACAGGGAAGTCATCACTGTTCTCTGTAGATTTCCGTTGTGTGCCATGAAGTCGAGTAGGAGAAGTATGTCTGCAACATTCTCGGTCTTGAGCTGCACCGACCTGGTATGGAACACTGTAACTCAATAAGGCACTTCATTCATGCCATCAGCAGATTGGAAAAAGTGAGTGGAAAAAAAATTTAATAAAAAAAAAATCGAAATTATTGTCTTTTTCCATTCTCAAAATCACAACCAGTCCAAGTGAGGAAACTTGCACACTCGACTGAGCTGTGAAAGACCTTCTGCTCTTGGCCAAGGCAGCAAACGTTTTCCAACCTCCTGGAAGGAAGAAATCGAGAAAAAAAAAAGTAATCTTAAAATTTTAACATGTCAGTTTCATGTTGGGAGGGATTTTGGTGAGGCCTTCTCTGAGTGGTTTTCCACCTGAGTAAAGGTGATTACTCTCCAGGGAGCATGGGGGCTGCAAGCCTGTGGAGGAGAAGGAGTCCTTTCTATCAGTATCATTAACCAAATGGAAACTGATGTACACAAAAGCTAATGCGCGAGTGTGTTTTTGGTACCCATCCCTGACGGGGTTTTCTGGCAGCGTGGCACTCGTTGGCAGTCGACGACGCTGATGTGTTGAAAAGCTGTAAAAACGAAGAAAAAGAATGAAAAATCCATGATGACAAAAGCAGAGCGAGGACAGTGGGCCTGACCCGTTCTCCTCAATCCTCTGCGTCCTTTAGAAAAGCCTGAGGGAAGAAAGAAGAGCCGGAAAAGGAACATGGTGACAAAAACAGAATGAAAGAAAAGGAGGATGACCCATCAAATTCAGGTATGTTTGGAGCTAAATCAATGTAAGAAAATAGCACATTTACATTCAATGCTGGGTATAAAGAAACAATACCTTTCTCTCACTGTAGCAGAGCAAAGCATGGCCGCTCTATTGTAAGAAGTTGACTAGTACTTGGTCCAGGCTGATATATTGGTGGATATCAACTCATTGTAGATATATCAGCATGGCTGTATATATATGCTGATTTCATTTTTTTTTTTTTTTAATGAAAAACCATTTACATCAGCGGTTGTGGGAGGAGCAACAGCTGGAAATTCTCCGCCCATTCCGAGAAAACATGATGGAAGTGTGAGGTGTAATATCTTTTAAATAAAGTAATAAAAAGGAAGCAAAGCAGGTGCATTCAGTCATAATCTCTATCCATTGGTGATTAGCTAACTGCATACTGGTGTATTAGAGTAGTGCACACAGTTATGATAGTGGAGTATGTAATGCTTGGTTGTGAAACCTTGTGAAATTTGAGCTGGTTCTCAACAAAGAAGAGTTCACCTGCACTGTAAAAAGGAAAACAGACATGCACATGAGATCGGAAACATCTTGAGCCTTTGCTACATGATGAGTCAAGAATTTTAGGTATAGTCTCTTTCAAATTCAGATTTTTTAACAGTTATGAAAAATTCTTGTTTTGATGCTTTTGGTTAGTAAGTGCGTCACTGGTTCAGTGGAGAGTTTATCAGCATGTCTTGTTCCCTGTTATTGTGTCTTTTGTGATGCAACCACTACAAATGAGAAATGTTGTAAAAAAAACAAGAAAATGATTTACTTAATTTAGTCATGAAATTGATCTGCAATAGTTTCTGTCTTAGCTTAATGATTGATTGTGTGCAGGTGAGCTTTATTTTTCTTGTGACAAACTAAAATAGTTATGTGTTGGAAATGTGGCTCACGTATGAAAATTTAATTGTGAGAGTGCAGCTTGAATCCCTGAACAGTGCCGATGATTTTATTGGGAACACAATGTTCAGCCTTGGCCCTTCGACACCTGAGTGTACAGAGATTCAAGTTTTTCTTTAGCAAACTAAATAGACTGTCACAATGTTCAGACTGAGTGATGGATCCTCTGGCTGGAGAAGAAGGCCAAAAGACAGGAGGCAAAAGGATTAAACCAGAAAAATACACTTTTTAAGCTAACATCAGAGAACATTCTTTCTAAACTTCCCAAATAGTCAAATGGCCCGAAAACTCTATTAAAATGTACTTTTGGCTGCAAAAAATATCACTTCCTGCCACAACAAGAACCAAGCAAGGACTCATCCCATATGAAAAGAAATCTTACCCAATAAAAAAACTAAAAGAGAGAGAGGCCTTCAGGGCATGACAACTGGTAACACGAAATTAGGTCAGTTAGAAAGTTGGGGGCCAATTATGTCTACAAGTAGATTTTACTATTGATACAAACCAGACTACATTCCACATGAGGAAAAGTGGGATGTGAAACCAGGCAGCTTTGACCTTTGAGAGACGGTGTGAATATTCCATTAATCATATTTTCCGCTTTTCCGCAGAACGCAGAATGTGACGACAACATTGAATAGCTTTTGGTGATGAGGCTAATGTCAGTGTTGTTGTGCTGTGAAATATGTATTTTAGAGTGAAACGGCAGATTTATATATCATGTCCCACCTCCTTCATGTTCTCAGCAGGCACAACTGAATATTACGTACATTTCCCTTTCGTGAACGTGTCGGACGTACCATCTGCTGCTTCCTTCTTCATATGGGTTCATATCTGAAAACAGGTTAAGAGAGGGTGGTTCAAATTAAAATAGAAATTGAATTGCACAACCAGTACTTTTAGTGCTGCTTCTAAAATTACATTTACTGGTGGTTCTAAATGTAAAAAGGTAATTATATAACAGTTAGTTTCCATGCAGAGCAGGTGTGGGGAACCTTTTTCCTATCAAGGACCATTTTAACTTTCCTGCATCTGTGTCGGAAACAGCCATAGCCAGATTAATTCAGTTTTTAAGTTTCTATGTCCACCCACTCATCTGTCTCACTTTTGCGAATGTGATATCTCAGTAACGTTTTTGAGGGAATCCCTTCAAGTTGGCAAAAACCTTCACTTGGACTTGCAGATCTGATTTTTATTTTAACACAAGAATTTCAATTATGACAAAACAAACGTAATACATCTTATTAGATCCTATAAAAGTTTTCACTCCATAAATTACATGAGTCTGGACTGACATGGATGTAAATCACAACTTAGCTGTTTGGCAGAGGCCTACAAACTTGAGGCTGTAATTCTAGTTATAACATCCTTTGGGGGCCATTATGAAATATTGTTTTCAACAAAATAATTTTCTTTTATCACAGAAAAAAAACAATTCCCTTTGATGTCTGAGTTGCCTTGTTGGCTGAATCAAACTGTCTAGTGCGGTATAAACGGCCTTGGGACTGCACGTTCCTCACGCTTGACGTAGAGTGACCTGGATGAGTTTGAATAGTTATTTAATGGAAACATCTTTGCCAATAAGTCTACTAAAGCCATATTCTAGTGGTCTGAGGAAAAACCCTCAAATATTGTGTTGTTTAAATGCTCTGAGCAATAAAGTACATCACATGTTTGTGCATAGCGTCCATATTGTTTCCACATTCACCCAGAAGAACGACTGTTAATCTTGGGAAATGGGACAAACCGAGGAGCACGTGAAAGTGGCAAATTATTTTGAATGCAGGACTTTTACTTGTAGCAGAGTAATTTTATCCTACTATTTTGGTACTTGTGCTGAGTAAATGATCCAAGTACTTTTCCCGGGCTTACTGTCTCTTATTCTCGTGTTATCGTGAGTCCATGGACAAATAAATTCCATCAGCAAAACAGAATAAGTCAAAATAGGTTACACCCCCAAACTCTTCTATGGTTTGTACTGTGTGCAGTCTTATGATTCATCTGTGTTTAATGTGTTCTGGCGTGACGAAGGCTGGGGTTCCACCGAAACAATCTGTTCAGGGACTTCCTCTGGAAATACTCCTCCTCTGGTGCACAACACAATTTCCTGTCTCATTTGATGACACGTGGGACACAATCAGCTGCATTGGAAGGTTGAGATGTTGGACTGCACACTAATACACATGCACATGCGAGCAGACATGTGTGGGCCGTGCACAAACACACGCTCCTTGACATGAGGCCCGACTTTGGCGGAGAGTCTTGGGTGACCAGGATTAAAACTGGCTCGAAAAAACCCACAAACATTTGCACACGTACAGATGCAGAAAGTGAACTGACTGGCCGTAAACAATGAAATACTTGGAGCCTGACTTCAAAGTAACCTCTTGATGCTACGCTGT
Organism: Pleuronectes platessa; assembly: GCF_947347685.1. NCBI lineage: Eukaryota > Metazoa > Chordata > Actinopteri > Pleuronectiformes > Pleuronectidae > Pleuronectes > Pleuronectes platessa. The sequence goes on from NC_070639.1 coordinate 8,248,977, forward strand.
CCTCACGTGTTTGTGATGCACCAAATAGTCTTCAGTGCGTGTGCGACACACGGCCACAAGCGACACGTTTTTGGTCTGTGCCCCTCGTTATGTAAACGTGTTTTCTGCCAGTGGCAGAAAATATATTTATAGATTGGACGATGAGAGTCATTGTTTCCATGGAATATAATGGCTCCTTTTTTGGATACACGCAGCTTATGTGACCAGTCCAATTGCCCTTCAAATTATCTTGACTGAAGCTGCCAGAGACTGAAATGTTCTCCTTAACCGTTGAGGTGGCTCAGTTCATAAAAGACAAAGTGGTTGTGATGTTAAGGATTCAAAGTCACACCTGCGTGCAGCAGACCTGTATCCAAGAACTTTATTACAGAATCGTGCACCTCATCAAACAAAGCAGAAAGTTAGGTTAGGGTGGTGGTCGGACTCACATGCAGAAAAATCGCATGCCCTGTTAAGCCAGTGTATTTTACCTAAGCCTGGTTTAACTTTAACCATTTTGTATTTGCAATAACCACAGTACCTCCGCAATGACAACCATACTGCAGTTGTCGTGCACAGATAATGTTGAACATGAAAATTGTAAATTCGGAATTGCACAGAAAGAAGCGGCAGAGCATAATCCAGGTTTTTGCAGAATGTTGATATTTGACTGGTTGGTGCACAGACGATAAGAAACCTGGATGGATTTGCATAGATACGACTAATGGATAGTAGAGTGCATATTACCATACTAAGTGTGAGAGAAGCTAAGAAAAGAAGAAAGAGAAGGAGCAAATAAAAGTGTCAAAAGGCCTCTCTAGATGGAAAGCAGGATCGATGTGGACACACCAGAATAAGCAGTGAAAAAAAGAACAGGGGGGGAAAAAGGGCAGGAGTTTTGGACAAAACTCTTTTTACTCTACTCCTTTTCTCCTTCTCTCTCTTAAAGAGAGTGTGAGATGGAGAGTTAAAGAAAAGGAGAGATGAGGGAGGGAAAGGAGAATGGGTGTGTCCAACTCTATTTGTCCCCTCCTTCCATTATAGAGGTATAGATGGTGCTGTCCAGAAGTTCAGTCTTGTGAGCTGTGCTAGTCCTGAGAGCCCCAAGCTCAGAGAAGTAGTCCAGCCGCCCCACAAACATCTAGTCTGACTCCTGCAGCTGCAGCACACACACCACTCTCACCCTGTTACCAAAGATTTATTGAATCCTTGAGATAACGCTGAGTTGTTGCGAGTCCCTGAGATAAGATCACAGCAGCTTCATTGCACCTGAGACTCAGCAGAGATGATGATGATGAGGATGCAGCAGGACTCACACGGCTTTCTGGTCCTACTCCTGTTGGTCTTCATCGCTGGGACAGCGCTGTCTGGTCCCTCAACTCCTCGCAGGAGCAGAGGTAGGTGACTCATGCATTGTTGTCATTGCCTTATACTGAAATATTCACAAGAGGGAATATTATTGATTGCAAGTGGTGCAGTGGTCATCATGGTCCTCTGAAAGTGGAAAATCCATGCAAGTGCACATCATTGGGATTTTTGCTTTGTGTTATCCCTCTGAAGCACTATTTGCTTTTCCATGGTCGTTCTCTGCCTTCTGAATGCATGTTGGGATAAGCTTAGATGGACATTGTGCTAGAGTTTGAAAGATGGATATTTGTCTTAAAGACAAATGACACGAGAAAGGGCTTTTTCTAAGGGCAAATTTCTGCAAAGTATATTGACGGTGGTTGCTATTTAAGAAATCTTATTTCCATTATCATGAATGTTAGAAGAGCTTTGCCTCCAAAAAGGACAATGCGTTTCTAATTTGCAGGAATCCCCAGATGCAAATAAAAATAAAATAAAATAAAACTGGATTTATTGTGCAGAAAAGAAAAAGCAACAGGGTTCATCCTCAGGCATCTTTCTGTGTATGTAGCACTGTAATTAGATGCAACCCGTGATGACCTCATTTGGCTTTAATGTAGCTCGACTCATGTGTTTTATCCAGAGTTGCTCTCTGTATCCAAAGAACAAAACAAGCTTTGAGGCGGTGCAGTGCACAAATAGTGAAATTACACAGGATTGATGTTTATGTCATTTTCATTTTGGAGCCTTCATTTAGTCGTTAAATATTATGCTAACCCTCCGATTTCCTTTCTTGAGTCGCCTGTAACACTTTCAAATGATGAGAAACTGATGAGAAACTGTTTTTACAGTCGGTGTGGTTTAGTTGATTGTTTCCCTGAAACGAGGCGAGCAGACAGAGACAGGGTGAAACAGATCAGTTACCGTTCACAGGCTTTAATAAAAAAAACGTTTCCAGGTAAGGGGTCAAAGGTCAGGCTTTCAGACAAAGTAATGGGGTGGCTTTCCTGGAACCGAGCCCATGAAGCAGTCAATGTGAAAAGTTTATATGTTAAGCAAATTTTTTTCAGGCTGATGAATTTTACATTGATTGTTTCATTTTTTTAAACATGGATTTTTTTTTTTTTTTCAAATACTTGAAGAGAGTCTTTCACAATAAACTCAGGCACAGTAGACATAACATTTTTGGGCCTCTGCAAACGGCCAAAAATAAATATATTCAAAATCTGAAGAGCAACATGGAAATTATTACATCATTTTTGCATTATATAAGACATTAATGGACAAAATTACTTAATAGAGCAAATTTCTTGGAAAAACTGCACATTTTCCACAACGGTTTTCCATATTCTCCCATTATCCCACTACTCTCTCTCTCTCTCTCTCTCTCTCTCTCTCTCTCTCTCTCTCTCTCTCTCTCTCTCTCTCTCTCTCTCTTTCTCTCTCCCTCTTTCTCTCTCTCTCTCTGGCTCACCCACACACATCCACACACACACACAGAGTCATCCTTTGAGGACTCTGATGGTAGTGAAAGTGATTTGAGCTGAGCTGAGCGCAGTGGAAAGAGCTGCTTCCAGTGCATAACTTGCAGGCTGAACTTGACTTGCAGACAAATCTCACACAGTGCAGCTTTGGGAGTTTGTTGAAATGAGACGTGTGCGTGGGTGGGTGTTTCTTTTGGGAGGAGAGTTAAACTCTATCTCTTTTCTTCTTGGATCAAACTCATGGTTTTAGAATGCAAGTGTTTGTTTTCTTGTGTCAGTGATATCAGAGCATAGTAATCGAGTTGACAGGTGTATGCAATGTTAGATGATCTGTTCTTTGCACAGCTTTTAATGTGTTTGAGTTCTGAAATATTTACACTAAGCCGAGCAAGCCAGAGGAGATGAATGAGTTGAATCTCTAGAAATGCAAGAAATGATTCGCCACTAACTCATCTCAGCACTATAAACGAACTGGAAACTTCAGCCGAGTCGGACAGAACATGGCCTTGTGTCAGGTACACATTAATAAGAGAGAAATATTGAAGGAAAAAGCAAAGTGGGGGAGATTAGTGGACAAGACAGATACATTAAAGCACTTAAGGAAGCTGAAAGAGGATCTAGTTGATGGGAAAAGGCCGCTGACACATATAGGACAACAATGAATTAGTGAAGGAGGAAAGGACGGATGGAGCGGTGCCACAGTGGAAGGGAAAACAGCTGTTGCTCCGTGGAAATCTGTCAGGGGGGATATATATGGTGTGAGACCAGAGAGACCTGCATGGACGCAGCCGAGGCAGGTGGGAAAATGTCGTGGTTCGATCCCAGACAAGGCTCTTTACCACTGGGCCGCACGTCACGGCCTCCTGTGAGCTGTGATTGTTCCAGAGAGGGACGGGATCAAAGAGGCTCCTGGAGGATTACAGTCGATATTCAGAGGGATGAGTTACTGCAGTCTGCAGGCTCAGGTTCTTCCCATCACAGCCGATATAGGTCTGTGCAGCTGTTGGTTGGTCACCAGCTAAGTTATTTAAAATCCTCGCTGCTCTGACTGGCACAAGACCTAGCGAGATTTTCACACTCCATTGTCTTAAATGAAGGCTTTTTATGTTTTACCAAGGGCCATAAAACATGTGTCTCTGCGGTGGAGGAAGCCAAGTCTCCTCCATCTCTGACTCCGGGACTGTGAGGCTGAAATACTTTACACCAGAGCCATGTAAAAACACCCTGAGTCTGGGAGAAGGAGTGTGGTACGAAAGGTCCGTTTATGGATTTATAAGTGTGTGATACGAGGGGATTTTTTAGCAATAAACTGCACCAATAGGAAGAGTTTATAGCCTCATTTGGATGGAGTTATTAACATCTAACTGGGCTCAGCTGTGATGGTCAGATGCTCGAGACAAGCTCACATGACGTCATGCCTCCGTGTCCGTTTTCCAATCTCCGAAAAAGAGCAAAAAATCTTTGATAACAAAGGCCTGCGCCAAGTTTCTCCTTTCCATTTCGAGGTTTTGCTTCAGATATTTATAGTTCATTAGTTCACGGAAAAGTCTTGACATGATACGAGCGTATTTATTGTCAGTGTTTATTCTAACTCTTCCTCCGGGAGAAGGAGAGAGAGACACAGCGGAGCAGGAGAGAGCCGCGGATTGTGGAAGTCTGGCTTGATAACGTCGGACGGTAAATCTTGATCTGTTGATGCCAATATCGCAGTTGCTGGTGTGAATATATTTATTTTCAAACACCAAACACACATAAAAATATCATGTTGCCCAGCAGCTGAACGTGTTGCGCTGACACCCCCATTAACCTAGTCCTTCTCCCAGAGGATCATCCATCACCGCTGAGGCTCCATGATCACTGCTCCGCTGAGCCAAGACTTCTGACATGAGTTTCCAGTGTCAGGGTGTTTCTCTGTTTCAGGCCAGCAGGATTAAATGGTCTGTGTTTTTGTCCATTACAGTCTGGATACGATGGTGAAATACTTATTGAATGTTGTGGCATCGTTTATTGTATAATCTAACGTGTTTATTGGCTGATACCAAGAGTCACGATGGATTTGCTTGTACAGTAATTGTTTATGGATCGAATATGTTCTCTGCATGAACGGTATAAATGTTTTTAATTTAATGAGATTTACAATGTTATATAAGTGAGCCCCCCCCCCCATGTATGTATTGATGTTATTGCGAAACCGTTTGCAAAAATCTGCCACCAACTTTCCATACGTACATTTGAAACTCAATAGGCCCTAGAAGCACACATGTAAAAGACTTGGAGAGCAAGACCCATATTGGGACATACACAAAAGAAAAACAACCTTATTTGTGTCTCCGTAGCAGTTTTGTGTCACTTTGTGCTCGTTTGCATCTCTGTGATTGATTCGCACATTTTTGTCGTCTTTGGTTCTGTTGCTTTCTGTCTCACTGTGGGTACTTTATGTGTTATGTCGGTTTACCCCCTGTGTCTCACTTTGCTTCCTATGTTGTGTGTCTGTAGGCGTTTTGTGTCTCTCTAAACTTGTTGCATTGAGTTTCCAAAAATAAATTAAACAAAGGCTCTGTCTTGACGTGTTCAGTCATTTATCCGTGGCTATGAAAGCGGGGATTGTGGATTTGATTATATTTAGTTACAGCTTTTGTTGAGGTAGTAAATCTTCAGCGAGCTTGTGTGTTTGACAGGGTCAGAATCACCAGCAGAGCTGACCTCAGGAAGTGTGTAAATTTAAACAGCCTCATTATTTTCATAACATTTTTCCCACACAAACACACACAACATCGTGTTGTAGATTATCAGTTTTTTCGTGGCTAACCAAATGTCAGTCATTTTCCCTTTGTACTGTAGATGATTGATTACCAGGGCTGTAACTGGATCTCTTCCTAAAGCTTTATTCATTTCAATTTGGAAATACTGATAAGTCTCAACAGTCCCTGGGAGGCGCGTGGGCCAAATGGCCACAGTGTCGTGGGGCCACGCCAGTGTTTGCTTGTACTGGAGTTAGAAAGGTGCTGCCAGAAGTTTCCTAATGTTTCATACATTCTCCCTCAGAGCCAATATCACTTGTGTTCTATCGGAAATATTGATGAGAGAATCGAAACAAATGCCGTTTTGATAGGAAACACATAGCTGGAAAAGCGCGAGGGTATTTTTCAAATCCAGGGCTTCCCCCTCGTTCCCTGTCAGTGTCTGTTTTGGCATCAGGCAGCAGCTGGAATCGTTCCTCGTTCAAAGTTCCACTATTTCATTTAGCGCTATGAAGCTTCAATTTGAGCCAAGGACATGTACTCTTGAGAAATATACTACATAATCCAGGCAGAAAGTTTTAAGCCTCGTACCCAACTGGAGGTGGAAGTCAGAGTCCCATCGACTTTTTTGTAATTTCCACTGTGGAATAGAAAATACAAAAACAAGGCATGTTGTGGAAATGTATTGACGTATTTGATTTCTGAAAAAAAGAATTGCAATATACAAAGTTTCATTCAACAAAGCTGTTTATGTTCTAATAACGAATTCTCACCACTGATAATCCAATGGTGTTATTTATTGATTTACATGTGCAGCAGCCAACTGTCAGTCACACTTCTGGCCTCGCTGCATTCATCAGAGTTTTCTGTTGCAATTCATTCTGTTTCTAGATCGCTAATTGCTAGCACGCTGAATTCTTGGCTAGTTTTGAAGGCCACATGACTGAGGAAAGTATTGAGAGAAAAATAAACAAATACTTTCATGCATTGTGTTTGCAGGGATTTCTTGTCTGTTCACTGGTTGTTGTGCACTTCACTTGAGTTCATCTATGATTACAGGCAAGAATGTTTAGAAACTTAAGTACTTCTACGACATACAGAGTTGAGATGAGTGATGACAATCCGCCTTTGGCAGAGATACAGAAATGGTTGAATCACAAACCGTAACAAATTCCTAACATACTGTGGCCATCAAAGAGAAACGGAAACTTTGGCCTTCCTTTGAGCACTTTTGTAAAAAATCCACCCTTGCATGCCAGGAACACCGGACAAGACCTGACGATACACAGACCATCTATCACAATATGGTCCTCCCCCAAAGTCAGATCCTTTGACCGCCCAATTTTGATGTTTCAAACTCAACTTTAAGAACTGACCTTCACTTTCTGCCCAATATATTCCAACCCCTGACAAATGCCTTTGTAACGAGATGATCAAATGTTACTGACCCGTCACTGGATTTTATCTTGGGGCTTATTGATGCACGTTGCCGCCACAGCTCATATAGAAGCTTCAACGTCTGCAGTTCATGATGATTGTAAACTGTTTCTGCATCGTAGCTACGCTATAGCCTACAGGTAGATCTGTATCCTACACAGAGCCCTACTCTGTACCCTGAGGTGCACCTCCCCAAAAATGTAACTACGCATCTACTGCAGACTCACTTTTCAGATTTTTGGATTAAGTTGATGTTAACGAATACAGACGATTTATTTTCTTTCTTCGCTGCAGTTCTTTTAGAAAAAGTAATCGCTCTTCAGCATTTATCGGCTCCAACTCCAACACGATACACTTAGTAACACTTGCCATTGTTCTGAAGTTAGCACCAGAGATTTTGTAAATAAGCAGATCAGAAACGGGAAGATACTCAACACCAGCATATAAACCGCCACTAGAGTTTTGGCGATGTAATTGTAGGGCGTCTCACACACACCTACACAAAACTGTGAATGCTCAGCCCTTGCATAGGCTATGTGTGCACCTATGGCGTAGCTTTGACACAGAAGCATGAATCAGCCTTAAGTAGCAGATTGACAGTGACTTAGTTGTGACTAAAACCTTGGATTTGTCTTTAATCACTTGCAGAACCTCCTTTTCTCCATCTTTTAGGTTACTGATTCTCTTTGTGTCTGACAAAACCGAAGACTAACAGAATTGTGTTTACATTAAATGGTTCATGTATGCCCTCTCCTGCTTCCCCAGTGCGACGTCAGAACATGAAAGTTCGTATCAACGCCACAGGAGACACCATCGTGATGAAGTTTCTGCGACCAAACGCTGACACCAAGCTTGAGGGCTACATCCTGGGCTATGGCAGCAGCATGTTCTCCAAACAGTTCATTCCGCTGCCAGAGAACGGAGAGCCGTATGAGACTGAGTTTGGTAAGGCGGGCTATTCATTTGCTATATCCAATGTAGATTAGTTTTTCCTTTTTTTGTCATGGCTAAAAGGAAAGAGGAGAATGTGCAAATCGATAATCTATAACATTACTAGTTTATTCTTCATTTTAAAGATGCTGAGCCAAAGTACCTTATAGCCGTCCAGCCCATCCCGACCAACGACGTGAAAAAGCATTGCACAGGTAAGGCTCTGTAAAAGTGACATTCAGATATGGATGGAGGCAAACATGTTTATTAAAGTAAGACGTGTTAACTTGTTCTCAGGTAAAGTGGAACTGCAGAAGCCGCTACACTTGGTGATTGGATCAGTTACGCCCACCTCAGTGCTCCTGTCCTGGGGGACACTGTTGAAAACACCTCATGAGGGCAATATCATGAATGACTGTGTTGAGGACGGGTGAGCTTACACAGTAACACAGACATACACACATATACACTAAATGCACAGGGTAACAAAGAAAAAGCTAAAACCATAAATTGTCTTCTGTGAAATGCAATCACAAATGTTCCTTAAAGGTTTGAAGGCTGCGGAAAAACAGAACAGATGATACCTCTTGAATGAATGAGAAAACTAAATCGGCAAATCCATTTTCCTTTTATTTCTTGTACATATTCTATCACTACAGTGACTCAGATTCTTCATAGACCGCGGCTCATAGGGGTTAGAGCGGTAGTTCTATAGCAGGACTATGCCGAAGTGTCTTGGGCAAGATACTGAACCCCAAATTGTTCTCTTCTCAAGTGTTGCACATAGATGCACTGTATGAATGTATGTGTGAATGGGTGAATGTGAAACTGTACTGTAAAGAGCTTTGAGTGGTCAGCAGGACAAAAAAAAGTGCCATATAAATAGAGGCCATTTTTCCATATACATATCATTTAAGATTTATCAGTATGTTCTATTGTCTTTCATCTTAGACACTACACGGTGCGCTATCGTGAGAGGAGCAGGAAGTGGAACTACCAGACTTGCCCTACCAGCGACACGGTCATCGACAATCTGAAGCCCAACACAGTCTATGAGTTTGGTGTTCAGCCCAGCGCCAAGGATGTCACCGGAATGTGGAGCAAGCCGGTCATTCACAACATCAGCTCGGGGGGATTAGAGAGTAAGTATCTTTGACATGATTCACTCACCATCATTTGAGAGCCACTTGCTATTGCTACTATAAATGGGGAGGTAGAGCAAAGCCAGAGAGAAAACAACCTAGTATCCTGAAGAACTAAAGGAATCAGGTTTTGGACAACATTTTTGAGTTGAGACATTATGAAGTCTTGTGGTGTCCATGCCTCTGCAGGTTGGAGCTGTTTTGGTGTGAAGAATATGAAGAACTGAAATATATTAGGAAGGGGTGATCAGTAGATTTTGTCTCATCATTGTAGAGCAGTGGTCACCAACCCTTTCAAGCCCCAAATCCCTCTAAACTACAAACGTAAGCTGAGATCTACCACCCACTTAGGAGGCTGTAGTGCTTTTATTTTGAAACGCATGTAGAATGTGTTCAACCATTTATGTTTGTGACTAAATTCATCAGATAAACATTAAAACTATGATTATTTTCTCTGTTTATTCTGCAGTTGAACACAATGTTTATCTGTCTATAGCACAAATTAATTTACAACAGTTTCCGAACCCTTTTCAAAGTAAAAACACTCCAGCGTTTCACTTTCTGAATATATTCATTTGTTTTAACAGGCTTTGATCGTTATCGACAGACCTGATGATCTTCATACCGTAGAGTCATGACATTTTGTTTCAGAGATCGACAGTGAAGACTAACGAGATCGACCAGTAGATTACGGTCAACGGATCGGCGACCACTGTTGTAGAGTATATAGAAGGAGAACAAGTATAGAAAGGTTTTATTAACTAAATAAATACTTCCACTATTTGCTTCCTTTCTTTAAAAAAAGGCAAGGATTGTTAAAAAGTTTAGATGTCCAGACATTAAGCTACTTTTTCATTAGTATACCTCTAAAATTATATCATAGATTGATAAAGATGATAAAGTGAAAATTGACTGGAGGTCTTGCTGTTATCTTTGGCAAAAAGCATTAGGGGCCGTTTAGCCAGATTTATCAATTGTCCAGGGAGAGTTCTGATTCCCTGTAAACATTTTTTTATTAGTTGTAGAAGAAAAGAAGAACACTCTGCTTTCTCATCAACAAAACAAAAAATATTTTCATGATGTTCCTGTTCTGTATCGTGTTTCTCTGTAATTTAGGGAACAACATTGTTGCTCACTCCCATGTTTTTTTCATGTGAATACGTGACGGCAAATAGTTTTCACCCCATAAGTGCAAGTGACCTTGGTAACATCATGTGCTTATGAAGCACAATCCACTGAGATACTGAATCAAAACCATCTTGTAGTTTATTTTTATTAAGCCACTACAAAGGACTCCTCATTCATCATCATGCAATTAAACACATCTTGGACAAAGCATATTTGAAATGTGGTTTTATTTGTTTCCTTCACTTTTGTTGGTTCCACTTTACTGACTTTTTCACTGATCTGTCTCTTGTGTTCCCAGAGAAGGCCATCAGGAAAATCTTGAAGCGGCCTCTCAACCCTGTTGTACGTATTGAACACACTTTTATTATAATGTATTATCAAGACATAACCTAAGTATTACTAATATGACGTATTTAACACTAGAATGTTATTGTAATAATATGAAATACAAGAGTGAGAAGTGTCACTACAACTTAGGGAGCAGGTAGTTGGAACAGACAATATACTTAAAAGTCTGTTTTATGTGCACTAGTGAGCTTATGCTATTCTTAGGGTTATTTGCCTCATTAATTTTCCATCCAACGGCTCAGTGGAAACAGCATCAGTGCAGCCAGGGTTGGCCAAGCCAAGAGAAACCGGCTGCAGCTAGCTAACTTCTGGAGTAGTAAAAGAGAGCGAAGGGAGATTGGATGGAGGGACAGGGGGAGAATGATAACGGTGTGGAAACGAGTTGAGAGGAGAAAGGTGGCATTGATTTTCTGACAGCACGGGGCTGCTGTGTCACGTGCTCCTGGACTCAAACCCATAAAACACCACAGCTGTTGAGCATCAGCTGCATTGCTAGCCTATCTCTAGGGAGACTCCGAATAACAATTCTTTCACTGGGTACTTTACCAAATCAACATGGAGGAGAGGGTGTGAGTGTCAGGGAATAAAAAAAAAAGATGACAGTGAGGGTAAATGTGTATTTTTTGTGATTGTGTCTTCTTATCTTTCACCCACCAGAAACCTATGGCAGCAGGTCCACGGTCCTTCCCTTTTGTTCCTCGCCATGGTAAGCCCACAGAGACATGCTGCATTTGGTTAAACCCACTGAACCCTTTTAATACAGCAGCAGAATTTTTATCACACACTTTGATTTACCACTGTTCAGAAATATCTGTTTCTTGTCTTCTCATTGACTTCACAAGATTCAGAACTGGAAGAACTTGAACTCCAACTATGATTAATTGTTTTATAAATAGAACCTTGTCACTTCCACCTCGCACTTATTCTATATCAATGTTTTCGGGGGATTAATTGCAGATGCTAATTTGACTGAATACTGACTGAATAATGAAAAATGGTTACTCGGCATTGAACCCATAAGCAACTAGGATGCCACTCAGCAGAGCGCATCCCTCCTCCAAAGCCTGACAGTTCCCTTAAATTCAGAATGCACCCAATTGCACACTCATCGATTTTAGTTCCCCAAACATACCTTCTTGATTTGGTCATGAAAATCCATCTATTATATCCTGGGAAATTGGTAAAAGAATAAAAAGCAAACAAACAAATATCTCACAATCTTAAAGAAAGTAAAAAGGTTTCGTAGAAATCCATCCAGTCGTCTTTGCATAATCCTGCTCTCAAGCAAAACACTAATGGACAAGGATGAAAACAACATAACCTCTTTGGCTGAGGTTGTTATCACCGCAGTTCGAAGTTTCGTTGAACTCTTTAAGTTTAAGCCTCTTTCAGCTCAGTGTGTTGGTTTTACGGCCCAGTACTTTTCTGTTTTGATTAAATCTCACCGCTTTACCTTCCTCATCATCGACTTTGGTTGTTTTCATCCCCCCAAAAAAAATCCCTCTTCAAAAGACGATCAACGTCAGCAACTAGCGGGTGCAGAAGTGGAAATTAATAAATAATTGTTTTGTTCTTTAACTGTTGATAGGCAACGTTTTGCTCAAAATTTCAAGATTATTTATTGGACAATTTTAGAGTTGGGCTCATTGCTGCCAATTAATGGCAGATTATTGTACGTTTAACCATATTGTTCCTTAGGTGCCTGGCTTGGATATATTTGGTTAACAGCTGATAGAGATGCTAAAGCTAAAGATACAGATCCTAATGTTGAAGAAAAATATAATGACCCCTAACCACATTTGAGACATAATGTTTTTCTCTGAAATGTATTTGTTTGTTGTAAAATAAATTAACGGACTTAATTCTTTTACAGATAATTTTTTTTAGGACTCTGCAGGCATCTTAAATCTCAAGTCCTTCTCTTGAATCTCTCCTCCTCTGTTTTTGTCAGTTCTCCATAACAAGACCCAGAGCAGACTGCCCATCTCCCGGAGCATAGCGTCAAAGACAACTCTTGGTAATGACAAATTGAGTTCAGCAGTCAGAAAGAACCAACTTGAACTTATAACTGATCAGTGTACCTGACTTTTCTATCCCTTTCCTGATGGAAATCTTTGTTTACTGTACATACAATTTTTTCAACATTCTACAGCACTTACAGGAACAACTTTTCTCCAAGGTCTAATAACATACACTATATTTCTCAGCTCCAACCACAAGTACTACTACAACTACTACACAGGAATCTCTGTCAACTCCTGGACCCACACCGCCTACCGTCACCAAACGGCCAATCGGTAAACAGTGAATCACAGCTCTTCTTGAAAAAGCTTCATGGCTCTCCTACCGGCTGCAATCATAGACTTGGCGGATTGTAACTGAGAGGCTGTCAGTGCTTTACAGTGTTTGTAATGACCTGCATGAGTGGCATGCAATGAATAGGTACTGTAGCTCAGCCATTCCTGTGGAAACTAGCTGATGGTGTCAGCTGTTTGGATTGCACTGAGCGTACGATAGGTGGTCTTGGCTGCATGGCAACAACAAAGTTCAAGGGATTCTTAATGATGGTTTGAAAGATCTGTTGTGTCTTTTCCTTTGTTTTTACTTTCGGAAATCTGTAGGACAAGCCATGAGTACTGCAGAGGATCTTCCCCAACCCTTGAAAGAGTTGAATGTTAGTCGGCACTGAGAAGCTTGTTAGCTGCTGCTCACCTAAACAGTGCCAATTTCAACTCAGTCATATCTCAAATACATCCCATTGCAATTCTTGATTGCCCTGTATCTGTCTCCAATTTCTTATGAATGAACTCATTTTTTTCCTTTTCAGTATCCATTGCATCAATTGATATTTCATAATGGTTTTTGCCGATGTTAAATCAGCCGCTTTTGCTTTCATTGCAACACAGGTGATGGTGTGAAGTCTGCATGACAACGTTGCATGCACTAGACATTCCTTTTCTTCCAGCAGGAACTTCAGCAGAATATCTTATGTTCTTGTTTTGTAAACTTGTATTTCTCTGTTTGTAAACCCTCTTTTTTCTGTTAGTGTATTACAATTTGGTGAAGCTTTACTGTCTAACTGGGACCAACTCAGGTTCTCTAAAAGGACTCCGTTTGATCGGGTAGCTTTTGAAGGACCCATGTGTCTAAATTCAAATACAACTATAGTTTTTATTCTGTGATTAAAGGAGAAATTCCAATAAATACTCTGATGGACAGTGTTGTAATCCCAGTTCTTGGATGGTAGCTAATTGCACCGAATTGACCAACAACCCCAAAAAAAATATTTTAGACATAACATGAGAGTTAGGTAAAGGCACTGAATTCCTAGCAAAAACCTACTACTTTCTTTGCCTTCATGTTATATTCATCACTTTCCTTCACATTTTTGCTCATTGAGGTGAATACCTGAACGAATTAAGCAATCAATTTAGAATGGTCCATCAAAATCCCACAGTCAGTGATCAATCTGCAACTGTTGAACCATAATGCGTTAAAGCTTCTTCAAGGCACAGCCAATGAATTTGGATGGCTGTCATTCACAAGTATTCTGGCCCTGTTAGCTGAGTCTGTCTGTAGTAACACGGCTGTAACATTGAAAATACCTCCATATGGTCTCTCTGCCTTTGAAATCTGAACCCTTCTATCAGTTGGGTCTCGAGAGTTATTGTTTAACCTGTGCTGTAGTCCAGCTTGGTGAGTTCTTGGGTGATTCTGATTATCTGAATTTCAACTGTTCCTTAACTCTCTTTATGTCTTGTTTTCAATGTTTTCTATACAGTAAAATATGTTGTTCTATTTCATTTTCTAAAGTAACCTTTTCTACAATCTATTATATTTGAAATGATATTTTCAAGCTTCATGTTTTCTTTCTTGGACGTCCCAGGTGGAGTAGACCTCTCCAGATCTGTCTTGCCTCCTTTCCTTGAAATTCCATTAGGTCCCAAGGTCCATCCTACACTACACATTACTCCCCCTGTGGTGTCGGTGCCAGTCTCCCACACAAATGTGGATAAACATGGAGTGTACCCACAGCATCGGCCACAACCAAAGCCTAAACCAACATCACAGTACATAACTCAGACCAAACCAATATCAAAACTCATACCCCAGACCCAACCACAACCTAAACCAGCATCAAAACGCATACCCCAGACCAAACCAAAACCCCAACCAACATCAAAATTCATACCCCAGACCGATTCAAAACCCAAACCAACCTCAAAACTAAATCCTCAGACCCAACCACAACCCCACCCAACATCAAAACTCATACCCAAGACCCAACCACAACCCCACCCAACATCAAAACTCATATCCAAGACCCAACCACAACCCCACCCAACATCAAAACTCACACCCCAGACCCAACCACAACCCCACCCAACATCAAAACTCATACACAAGACCCAACCACAACCCCACCCAACATTAAAACTCATACCCCAGACCCAACCACAACCCCACCCAACATCAAAATTCACACCCCAGACCCAACCACAACCCCAACCAACATCCAAACCTATTTCCCAGACCCAACCACAACCCCACCCAACATCAAAACTCATACCCAAGACCAAACCAACATCAAAACCTATTCCCCAGACCGAACCACAATCCCAACCAACATCAAAACGTATTTCTCAGACCCAACCACAACCTCAACCAACATCAAAGCCCATGTCCCAGGTCAAACATGAACCACAACCGAAATCAGAACTCATACCGCAGACCCAACCTCAACCAAGATCCCAGACAGTAACCCAGACTCAACCACAGCCCCAAACAACATCAGTACTCATACCCCAGACTCAACCACAATCCCAATCAACATCCCATCCCACACATCAGACCCAACCTCAATCCCAACAAACATCCCATCCAGTACCTCAGACCCAACCACAACCCCAAACAACATCTCAACCCATAAGCCATAACCCAAGTCAAACCCAACCCCAATCCCAGCCCAAATTCCACACCCGGTCTCAATCACAATCTCAACAAAAGTTCAATATCCAACCAGAGCCTAAAAACACAACGCAGCTCTGGGCAGATGCACAATCTCAAACAACACTCCATCTCAAACATCAGGACCAGCATAAAACACAACCACAAATAAAGACCCAGACCCCACTTCAACCACATGCTCAACCATCTCCCCAGCCCACATATATGGCACATGCCCACACACCTTCACCAACACTCCAGCACATACCTCATACCCAACAAGCACTACCCATGATTCACATCCAGCCCCACTCTCACCCACAATCCTCAAATACACCCCAGCCACAAACCCAAACACACCCTCAACCAATGAACAACCCACAGTCCAAGCTAAATGCCAAGGGAAGGCCTAAAGTCCAACCAGCATCTAAACCAAAAATTAAGTCTGTCCAACCGAAACCCAAACTTCAACCAAAGAGCGTACCCAAGTCTGAACCCAAAGTCCTGCCCAAGACAAAACCGAGCCCCCAATCAATAACTCACCAAAAAAAGCAACGTAAACATCAACAAATGCCTAAAACCATGGACAAACAACAAACTAAAGCAAAAACACCACAGTCACAACCTCCTCCAAAGACACAGACTCAGTCCAAACCTGAACCTCTTCCCAAACCACAACCTACATCTAAGAGTCGATCAAATCCTCAACTTGGGCCACCATTGCAGCCTCAGACCAGGACCTACTCTGAACCCACCCAGGCCAACCCAAGACACACTGTCCCTACGGGTAAAGACCTTACTTTTTGCCATCAGCAAACCATAATTAAGCTTCAACACTTGATCTTAAATTACATTTTAAAAGGGGCGTATTGATTTAAATGTTGGTTCTATTTGTATTGACTTTTTTAACCATATCTGATCCATTTTCTAGTAGTCTCAGGGACGTCGTAAAAAACTATGTCCCCATCCGAATGATTTTATATTGTTCAGTATTCTCTTACTACATGTAAAAGATGACTCTTCGTGGATATCATAAGCGCAACAAATACCCTTTTTTCACAGCTCTCATTTAGAACCAACAATCATTTCCTTCTGTATTAAAGAATAAGTGTAGGATATGCCCCCTTTTAAAAGTTCAAACATTTTCATATATATAAATATTCTTAGAATTCAAGTGAGTTCTTTTTCATACAGCTCCTAGTCCAGCAGAAGAGGGCAAGCCTCTACCAAGACCTGCCCTGGCTACCGAGAGAGCCGGTAGTTACAATCTTGGTAAACACCATGACATGTTTGTCACATTAACATTTCTGCTTTTTCGTCAAGCCACATGGAACCCAGTGCTTTCAGTTGTAACTCAACCCATTGGATGATGTCACTGCTTCCCCATTGCCATCTCCATCCCACCACCCTACACACCCTACCCAATCATTATCCCTGCCTCTATGTGTGAATCCATTTTCAGTCCAGCACAGTCACCTCACCCCTACCCATTCACAACCAAATGGTCTGGCTATCTTTCAATCTCATTTATGTCTCTGTCACTGAATTCATTGTCCTCATCTGCATTCCCCCCCCCCCCCCCCCCCCCCCACTGTTCTGTCATCTATTCCATTTAGGTAAAGCTCTCAAGTTCTCAAGTGGATCGTCTCTAACCTCCCAAATTGACTTTTTGCACGTTTAGGTGCTGGCATCCACAGACCATCCAAAGCTGAAGTCCCTCGTACTCCCATTAGCTCATCAATTCCTACAGGAGCAAGAAACAACACGCTATCTCGCACCCGGATTCCCCCTCATTCCACTGGTGGTGGTGTCAGAACAGGTTCTTCATCCAAGACATTGACTTCTTCTCGCAGCTCCAGCACACCCGGGGGTAATGGAGTACTCACTTTCATTCCCTTCTTCTTCCGTCCTCTCATTCCTTCTCCAACGTCAGCAGGTTATCCTTTCCTTTCACCACTCCTTCTGCAGTTGTACATCAACAGGACAAGACAAGGATACTCACAGTTCTTGATGTAGATGTACAATAGAAATGATTGTTCTTTTACATTCTCTTGCTTTGATTTTC
The DNA here is from genome assembly GCF_947347685.1 of Pleuronectes platessa. Lineage (NCBI taxonomy): Eukaryota > Metazoa > Chordata > Actinopteri > Pleuronectiformes > Pleuronectidae > Pleuronectes > Pleuronectes platessa. The sequence goes on from NC_070639.1 coordinate 8,266,525, forward strand.
AGCTTCATGTCCTCTCACAGTCCATATGTTATCCACGCTGTGCCACATGTGCTCAGTCTGTATCTCAAACCTTTACGTCAAGCAATTGTGGGTTCTCTGGGGTCAGGATGTTAACATGATTTACAGTCCTTTATTCTGACAGGGTGGGGAGTTTGGCCACGACCCTGGCCAGGAAACACCACATTTTACACCAACCAGGCCAGTCCAAGAACTGTGCAGACAGTGCAGCTGCTACAACCAATCTCCCTTCTCCCTTCTTTCTCTTGTTGTATCTCTTCTTCTCTCAAACACACACTCAAACTTCTTTAAGAGTTATGAAAGAAGGCAAAGTCAGAAAAGTCAAGAGATAAAGTCAATTCCGTTTGTATCAAGCACCACTGCAAAACTAGGTTGAAAACACCAGCAAGTTTCAAGCCTAATCTTCACAATCATTTGACAATGAGAAAGAAATATGAAAGAGGTTTTTTTTATTTTTTCTGAGCCAAATAATTTTCAACCGACCCTTTTCTTCCTCCAGCAGCCGACGGGGTTCATCATAGGCCCATTGCTCTTCCTAAGCCTGTGGTGTGGTCCAAAGAAAACCCTGGTAAAGACTAACCAAGATGATCACCTATCAGTGTTCCTCGTCACTAACCCATGAGGCACTGTCATGTCTTGTCCCACACAGTCACACTGATCTGTGCTTTTGTCATATTCTCTCATCCTCTCTGATGTTCAACTCATTTGTCAATGTGATGTTTCCTGTCTGTTGAGGTTTGTGTTGACGTAGTCATAGTACACTTGACTGAGACTGAAGCCGCATACAGTATGAATCTAATTTTGGTTTAGACATTTTCTCTCCACTGTAAATAAAGATGGATGACTCGTCTCCACTTCCTCCCACTATCAAGAGATGAAGCTAAAACACCCAGGATATGAATACTGCCATCTTGCACCGACGATGTAATTTGGAGCCAGAGTCTGAGCAGTAGTGATTGTGGAATGGACCTGCGGTACCAACGTCCCGCTGAACATTTCTCAACCAATCATAAGATAGTCAATGAATCTCACTAGATAAATGAGCGTTTGAACAAAGATTTGTGTGAAATGCAGATGTTTTTAAAAGAAAAATGTATTTCACGTGAACTTTGACATTTTAGTTTGGTCCATTTCCCCTATCAATGATTTATGACCTACACTGCGGCCAGTTACCAGACAAGGGGGCAATCATGATGCTTTGGCTTCCCTTGTAGGGAGCCATCACGTTGATCTTTAATCAAAGCTTGAAATCTGAAATCTTTTGACAGTGCTTAGCCTGATTTTTGAAATCCATCACGAGTAGTGATGCAAACCACCACATGAATTAATTGTGGCACTCTTAGTTGTGAAGACGAGTTGCGCTTCAGTCTCATGTTACAGCTAGTGTGTGTCATTTCTGGAAACATCGACAGTTTCAGAGGTCTTCTAGGAGTCGCAAGGCTCTACGGAAGCACCTCTACACAAAAAGAGAAGTTGTTTTGCCTGCCATCCTGCACACACCTCAAAACACAAAGTGACTATTTTCTTTTTTCCATAATAAAAACAACTAAATTACTACCTCTTAAACCAAACAACACTCTGCAGCTTTGTATCTTGTACTAAAAATCTGGTAAATTAGAGAGTGTCCTAAACAATCTTACAGAGTTCTGGTTCATATTGGCATTTCAACTTCCGATATAAAGAGAAAACTGGTATGTAGTATTTCAATGGGAATATTTTTCCAGCCTGAAAGTAAAGTCTCTTTTGACAGCACATATTTCCACCTTCTCTGAAGATGAGGTTATCCAACAGAAACCAGCGTACACGCAACAATGCTGCTGTTTTAAATCACAGATCAGAGTCTGAGGCCTTTGGCACATCAGAGGCCCGGACTTTCTGTTTGACTGGTTAATTGTGAGACGGCAAACAAAACCAACCCTCTGCAGAAACTGTTAAACACTGACCAGATCGTTTTATACACCTTGTTGACATTGCATCTTATCACATGACATCACCTTGGCTGTGTTTTCATTCCCTGCCCAGTTACCCATGACTTCACCCTGTTGAGATGTCTTTTCTTTATATCTCACGTACCCCTGTCTTGTGTATTTTTGCTTTTTTTGCAACGCTTTTAAATCACTGCCTCAACATTTTGCTTGACAACATACAAGCATATGTTTGCCATTAGCTGTCAGTTATGCCACGAGTGAGTCAGAGTCTCTACTAGAGTGTATTCACAGTGCTAATCAGTGAGACTTGGCAGATGCCGTTTTAGTTTGTCTTGATAGTCTCAGCTCCTCTCGGGGGGAGATGTCAGAGATCCCTGATTTATGCTGCTCAGGGGGAGGTCAGCTCCAGCGAGGAGGAACTGAATCCAAACGAAAATGGGATGATAATTGGACATATACGGAATCTTTCAACAGGGACCATTGATGAATCTCTGTGATAAGAAAATGACAAATGGACCCATCTCTGAAAATGGATTAGCTCTTGAGCTGTGATGCATGTTACTGATAGTCCATGTGTCAAACCTCACAGAGCTTCTCGAATCACAACAAAGATCTTAGGAGATTACTCTGGTTTAACAGGATGAAATCATGGCAGAACACTCATATTAAGAAATCTGAGTCTGACAGTTTGTGGCAAATATGTTCTCATCACACGGCCCTGTTCTTCGTGCGCTCACTCCAGTTCACCTAATCTATCTCATTTGTTGTGTTCATCAAAAAAGGGATCTGGTCTTATCTCAACCTTGGCTCGATCTTTATTTTGTTGTACTTTCTGTGGTGTGGGGATTTTCTGGAAAATTTGATAATCAAACTTCAACAGATCCAAAATAACTTTCATAGAATGGGTTCAAAATCATATAAAAAAGTTATTAGACTTTAAACATTGGTTTCCTGTTAGGGATTGACAGAGAATCTTATTTTTTGTATTCCCCAGCTTAACTTTAGGGGGATTTTTAGGATGAGCGGATGAAGCGGTGGTTTATTGGTTCAAATGTAGTAAAACCGTTGTTTTCATTAGTTGGAGACTGTGGCAGTGCACTTCACACAGTGACTTCAGCGTTTAACATGCAATTGGCCTGGCTTCATGTGCTTCATCGTTTCTGGTTTCATGTCCTTGTTTGTACTCTTTTTTTCAGAGCCCAGTTGTCGCCTATGTCTTTGAATCTATAAACTTGTCATTCTTTCATCGTTCATCGTTTCATCAAAATAACCAACCACACTTATATTAAGTTTTGCATCTGTTCTTCGGAGCCAGCCACCTGCTGCTCCGTCTCAGTTGTGATTTCTAACCTGAAATGGACTCTTGTTTCCCATGATTCCGTGCAGTTCTGCAACCCCCCATTCCCGTCAACAAGAGACCCAACCTGGTGGGGAAACCAACTGACCATGGTGAGGGCGACAGTGATGGATGCACTGAACACTGCTGCACCTTGTCCCTTGTACTGTAATTACACACGCAACACCCAAGGGGAAGACTTGACTCACACTGATTCATGAGCCAGTGACTGTTTTTCCTTCATCCACTCCTTAAATTTAGAAAATACTACAACGCCTCCAAAACCTCAAACATTTATTACCATTTTGTAAGCTGTTATGTTTGCCAAAAATTATGAGGAATTTTCCCTCTGTTCCACAAATGTAAAATATGCAAGTTAAAGGGACAGCATGGCATTTGGGGAAATTACCACTTTATTCTTTTATAGGTTTTTGAAATATCAGATTTTATTGTACCTTTAAATGGCCGTCAAAACCGCTTTTAATGATACCGTTTCTATGAATACACCAAACAGCATTTGTCTTTGCAGAGCAGCACATAGCCTTTTTTCTTACAGTCTTCGAACAAGTGTACTTGTGTGGGATGTCAAGAGTGTAAATAAGTTCATGGTTCGGAGCATCTGGGCATCCATGGACACAGCAGATGTATTGAGGCAGACCCTTTCCCCTTCAAAGAGCACAAAATACATTACTCAACAAGTAAATTTCTGATCTCTCTGCAGCCAGGAAAAGGCAGCAGGGTTGTTCAGTGAAGATGGCCAGAGCAGATGGACCACAACTGTGTTTGCGACTGTGAGTCAGATGATGACGCAGGTGAAGAACTGATCTATTTTCCTCCTCCCTTCTGTCCTCAGATAAACCCATGGACCTAAAACAAGGAGACAAAGAGTCCATCTTGAAGCCATTCCCTCTGGTCACAGCCAAGCCCAAACAAGAGCGAAGACAGCCGACGACCACCTCTGCCCCGGCAGTAAACAGTAAGAGAAACACAACTTTTAATGAGTCCTCTGAGGAACTGCGTTTTTATCTTATCCATGGGTGTTTGAAAATATATGATTAACATTTGTACATGTACATTGATAATAATCAGGATATATGGGTGATGCCGCTTGCATGTGCAACAAAGAATAAAAGAAAATACATTTTTAATTTACAGAGGCGTGAAAAAGAGAGTGTTGCTTCAGCTGGTGCCCGGGGGCCTGGTGTTTGCCCAGAGCTGTAAAACTGAGTACAGAGAGAGCTGCCAGGGACGACTGGCACATCAAACCAACCATAACTGCTCTCTCTTGTTTCCTCTTCAGGCAGCCACTTTGACATATATGAAAACTCCTCCATATTCAGGCCCCTGCCGGCATCAGACCTAGACATCATGGGCAAGAAGCGTTTTGTAGGTAAGACGTCATCTCTGCTACAGGGTTTAAGCCTCCGTTATTGAAATCTTCCGCTTTCTATCAAAAACTATGTATGATAATTAACTGCTCTACTGAATGTCTCTCTCTCCAGCTCCCCACGTGATCTACAAGACGGATAAAAAGCCAGACGAGCCGTGCTCCATCACCTCCTCTCTCTCTTTTTTCCCTGAAGAGGAGGGCAGCGATCAGAATGTGACGACCCCACCCCGCATCCCTCCCTCCAACCTCACCGTGGTCACCGTGGAGGGCTGCCCGTCCTTTGTCATTCTTGACTGGCAGAAAACTGACAACGAGACCAGAGGTGCAGCACATGCTGGGGCTATTTTTAAAGTCCTGTCGTCAGGATCTGGAATGTGTCGGGATACTTGGAGCCTGTTTTATTAAATTACAAGTTTTCTCTTGGAGAGTCAGTCGATATTTATGAAAAACTAAATGAAGGCTAAGGATAAGAAGCCATATACTTTTTGACTGTTAATAGCTTATTACTTATGGCTAAAAATAATGTTTAAATTCTTTCTGTCTTGGTTCAGAATATGAAGTTGTGTCCACCGCTAAAGGACCGAATGGACAGGAAGTTTCCATACTGACGACCAACCAGACACACACGGCCGTGGAGAATCTCAAACCGGAGAGCAAGTATGTGACCCAGATATCGGACAAAATAATGTCATGGAAAAAACCTCCTGTTGGTCAATTCCTCTTACTGTTGCACACTTGGGTAACAAGCACCAGGTTTACATTACTGTAAGGTTGTCTAAATAAACCCTTTGTTTAATAAATACTTTATGCTTGAACTACTGGCTGATTACAAAAAGTAAGGTTCACTGCAGACAAGTATTAAATTACACTGAAGATGCATTTGTTCTCTCGCAGCTCATGCAGTAAATCCCGTTTTGCAAAAATGGCAAAAGCGACACAAAAGCTGAGCAAATGTGGGTGGAGTGTTTTTTTTAATTAGATCTCAACATCTGGAAATCTCGAAACTCACCAGAACCCACCCCTGGGCTAGGTTTCTGTCCCAGATTTCGCCAGGACATCTGAATGCAGCACGTGGAATAAGCATGAGCTGTGTGTGTTTGTGTGTGTGTGCGTGTGCGTGTGTATGTGACCCATACTTAGCCTTCAAAGGCATGAAAATATGTCTCCCAGCTCTGGAGATTGGAGGAATTCAGCTAAAGAGTTTGGTCAATTCCTTTTTTGTGCATGTAACTCAGATTTCTTCTCAATGTTTCAGTTACGAATTCAAAGTAACACCAAAGAATGAGCTGGGAACCGGACCCTCCTCTGATCCCGTGACCTTTAGCACAGAATCAGGCAAGTTAAACAAACTTAAACATCTTATCCACTACAGTCAAACTGACAGAGAACTCGAAGACTAAATAGCTGCACGTTGCCGCGACTGTACATTATTTGCTTCGTTTCGAATCTCAAAGGGTTGGCTGTCAGTCTGATAACTTCAACGTGACACTGAGGTGTGACTGATTAGACTCTCGGGTCTTGTCAGATTGCCAGATATCCTAATTTCTAAAAGACAGAAATCTTTAACCTGGTGATAAGAGCGCTATGTGAACAAAGTTAGATATGCAGCAGTCATAAAACAGCTGAATTAAGGCCCTGAGTTGATGAAATGTTGTGTTTGAAATCACAATGACAACACACAGACACAGGAAAGCTTTGCTGAATTGGCCTCTTGCCCTGCTGCAATCAAAGCCCACACTTTTGGATCGGCGCTGTGCTGTGGCAAATCAGCTCTGATATAAGTTTGGCTTTGTCTCGCACAATAATTCAAGAAGTTTCGTGTTTGTTTTGAGAACGTTATTCATTGGAACTTTCTCTCGTGTTTGCAGCTGATCCACGAGTGAGTGAATATGTTGCAGGTGAATATTCTAGTTTTTTCCTTATTATTTGTCTGTTGCTGTAAAGTTAGGCAGTTTAATATGTTGAACCTTCTCTATTTTATGTTAACACCGTTAATGGGCAGTATATGAAGCATTTGCTTTTAATGATTTCCTCACAGGCAAAGACGCCATCTGGACTCAGTTCCCATTTAAATCAGACGCCTACTCTGAATGCAATGGGAAGCAATACGTGAAGAGAACCTGGTACAGGAAGTTCGTAGGGATCCAGCTCTGCAACTCGCTGAGATACAAACTCTACCTGAGTGACTCGCTCAATGGTAATTACACTGTAATTAAACCCAATTCAGAGAAGAACATTTAGTGAAGAATATGACAAAAATATTTAAACACCTTTCAGCTGTATCGTACAAACCTTTATCACCGGATGACGTTGATCAGAGTTTCAAATTTTCATGAAATTCTAGATGTTCAAATGTTCTAATCTTTCTTTATATTGCCTTGATGCTAAATGCTGTAAACCACAGTACATTTGAAGAGAGATTGATAGATATTATTACGGCCTCCATCTCTTTAGGTAAGTTCTACAACATTGGAGATCAGACGGGGCACGGTGAGGACCATTGCCAGTTTGTCGACTCCTTCCTGGATGGACGGACCGGCACCCAGATGTTTGCTGACCAGCTACCAAGCAGGCTAGGTATTCTAGTTCCACCAATCAGAAACGTTTTCATGTCATCCAGGTGTGTCAGTGATGTCATGTAGGTTGAAAGTGTTTCTAGAGAAAACATATATAGTTCATAGAACAATAACTTCATTGTGTTGTAGAGGATTTAGTTATTGTCCTGGATACTCGTCACCAGTGTGTTGAATTTTTTCTTGGACCTGCCTTAACCCTTACCGTAACCCTTGGGGTAGTTTTATTTAGCTCAGAATCAAGTTCTGTTAAAGTCGCTATATGTTCCACAAGGGTCTATCTTAGGTCCACTTTAATTATCTACTTGAGCATTGAACGAAGGGAAATGCTAAAACTTTGACACAAATCTCTCATTTCAGATTTTAAAAAAGTACACTTTTCTTAATGTAAAACTGTGGTAACATAATACACTTGTATAACAAATATTATTTCCCCAAACCCAATAACAATAAAGTTTTTCTGATTCCAATGAAGACATTTGTAAAAAAACATCCTCTGTCTGTGTCTTTGTACCAGGGTTCTACAGAGCATTGAGACAGGAACCTGTCCAATTTGGAGATATCGGAGGAAAGTCACACGTTACCTATGTGGGCTGGTACGAGTGTGGCACACCTATTCCCGGGAAGTGGTAAGATCCCACAGAGCTGGCCCGGAGGATGGCTCCCTAGTTTCCAAGAAGAAGAAGACAAGCTTTTCTATAATGTTACCATGGACACTGTCAGTTGGAACTCGGCCTACTCTCCCAGGTGTGAACCTCTATAGAACGATCATGTGTCACAGAACTCTGTCCCATGCATTTGTAACATTGGTCGTAATTTCTCTATTTATCCAAAATGCTACGATGGACAAAAGAGTGTAAGTGAACCAAAATGTTGAATATACAGTAATCGGCAAAACTATTGGGAAGCTGGCTCCCGAAGTGTAATAACGTGTATGATATTATTTATCAAGGGTTTGTTATTGAATATTCTGTGTGCTTGGGCTTTTGAGATAAGAAAGTAAAAGTTGTTCCCGGTACTTGCATGTCAGTGAGCACACACAAACGTCATTTGTACACAGAAAGCAGCCAAATCATACTTTTCGTTGTACAATTGGACCCTGCAAAGTACAAGTATACACAGACATGCAGAATCGACCTTCTGCTGGCCCTAAGGGATTATTAGCAGTTGCAGTTTGCACAGTATTAAACTTTTTTTCATATATGTATATGATGTCAAGTACAGTTTGTAAACCAGTGACCACAGAAACATTTCAGGTAAAACATAAAACAGTTTTAGCCAAATTGTTGATCTGTTTGTAAGAAATCAACGTTTGAGTTTCTGTGGAATCACTTGAAAACAAAAGCATTTGTATTTTTTTATGCCCGTGCAGTTTTGTATTGTAGAATAAAATAAAGAATAAAATATATATATACGTTTGTAAAAATAGAAATAAACTGAGCTTCAATGACATAATTTATGTTTTGTGTTAAATCATTGGAGAGTAACTTGCCGGTTTTTCCACATCTGTCACGTTGGCAGTTGTTTTTGATGGACCACTTATGTTTCCAGCAATAAATCATGTTTTTATATATACTGATACTTATTTCCATTTGACTCCGGTGCTTTTTATAGTAATGGAAAGGTTTAACATTTTGGGAAGCACCATTTTCTACTTTTATACTTACATTTGCCTTCTTGCCTAGAGATGTGATGATCAAAACTGCCGCTCTTGATTAAAATGACATTAGTGTAGGAGGCAAAACTGTTTGCAGCTCAGTGTCTCATCCAAGGTTAAGTTGGTTGGTTTGATCGCTTGCCAGATGGAATCATTTATGGATCTTGATGAAAATAATACATATTTAAGGGACTGATATCAAAGAGTGTAGTAAATTTGGTGCAGCTTGATTGAAGTTAAGGGGACTGTTTGGCTTTGGTGGAGGTAAGTGCCATTCTACAGGTTTGTTTGTCAGCAGGATTAAGCCAAAACCACTGGACAGATTTCCATGAAACTTAGTGGAAGAATGGGACACAGGCCAAGAAAGAACCTTTTTGGGGCATTTTCACAGATTTGCCAGCGAATAACTAATGAATCTTGAAACAACCAGGCACGTTAAGGGGAATAATGTGGCTTCATGAGGAGACTACCATCAGGGAGGTATGTGCTCTTCTGAGTGCCTTTCTAGTTTTATGTGTGAAGTACTGTGTCTGAGTGCCGAGGGGAAATAAATACACTGTTAAGTTACCTGTGGGGCCCCTTTGGTGGTTTATCAAACTGTGCATTACCACCAGCACTGTTGTTCCCAGTACAAATTGATCTGATTTGGATGAACCACTGGATGAATGATCAAATTCAGAAATTAAATCCAGCGGTCGACAGGAGCCAGACTTGATAAATCCCTAACTTTGTGCTAACTGTGTCAATATTGCAGGAGAATTTATATTGGACCAATCTACAACAAATGATTTCAATTGGCACACTCGGTGGAGAGTAGCTGAACACCCGTTTCTTAATAATCTTAAATAAACCATGTGCATGTTGTTCATTGCTCTCAGTGCAACGGTTAGACATGAACGATTAACCACACGCTCCCTGTGCCTCATGTCCCAGTCCCACCACAACCCACAGGCAAGAAAACTAAATATGAACACCCCCGTTACCACAGCTTTCCAAATTCACGTCGAGTAGAGGGGAGAGAGAAGCCAAACTTGACAGAAGCATGAACTCATAAACGACCAATAGTGTTAACAGAGAGAAACAGCAAGACAATGGTGCAAAGTGCAACACAAAATGAAAATGTAAAAAAAATATAACAAACTCCAGCTGGGTCTCAATCATTTATTAGGTTAAAGAAAAAAATGTTACAGTTTATACATAAACAACTAATCTCATTTGAAGGTGAAATTTGATTTGATATATTAGTAAAAACCAGTGATCAGAAAAAAAAAGAAAGAGGAATAACAAACTTATTTTGAAGGTGATATTACGAGCTAGAACAAAACAAGCCTTCTTCATTACACTGGGATCTACACCTCCCACAAGCCATCACCTAGCTAGTGTTCCCAACCCGGGGCAGAGTCAAGAACACATCATTAATACCGACATGGTGGTAAAATAGAGGAAATAAACACAAGAGGACAAAACAACAAAGGGGTAACTTTTCATTTAGTGTCTTATAAATGCATCTAAGCAACGTTAACGCAGCACAAGCGGTTGACATGTGTGACAAATATGCGGAAATGTTGCCCGCAAAAAAAAGTGTTACCATGAAAAGAACAACAAACAGTTTGTGCAACGGCCTGTTTTGGTCTCCCAGGTGTGTGCATACAGACTGTGTTACAATGACAGGGACGAGAGGGCAGAGCGGAGGGTGGTGGTGTTGTCAGGAGGGGAAAATAACGGGGAAACACAGCAGGGTCAGAACACTGTGGTATGTTGAAGAGACAAACACTAACCATCAGACTGGGGCAAAGGAGGGGAGGGGGTAGCTTGTTTCATATTTGGACTTGATATTTGTACGAGTAGGGAAATATAGAGCAGTCAACCATGTTTCCTGCACCCAATCAGAACAGCTGGAGCCACACAGAGGGTAGGGGGTTTGGGGTGTGTGTGAGGATCAGTAACATCAGCTGTCCTCTTTTTACCGGTACCCAGGGCCTGGCTGAGTGTAGCCCTGGCCGTAAGTTGGGCGGTTGCGGGCATATGGGTTACCAGCTCCTGGTGGAGGGGTGACAGTGGTGCCTGGAGGTGCGGTGTATGCCTGGCGGGGCTGGTACCCGGGGCTAGGCTGGGAGCTGGGCGGCAGGCTGTAGTTAGCAGGCTGGGAGGCCTGGGAGGTATAGTTTTGGGGAGGGAAGGCTCCTGGTGGATACTGCTGGCCTCCCTGAGGTGGATGGGGCTGCTGCTGGCCACCTTGGAAGCCCGGGGCTGGAGCAGGGGCTTGGGCTGGCCCAGGGGCGGGAGCCTGGGAGGAGGGAGGGGCGTAGTTCTGAAACTGCTGTTGCTGCTGCGGCTGCTGCGGCTGCTGCTGCTGCTGCTGTGGTGGGCCAGGCTGAGGGGCTCCGGGCTGAGGGCTATATCCTGCTGAGAAAGGAAGCAAGTCTCTGTAATTTACTCTGAGAGAGAGGATGACTAAGTTCACAACACAGAAGCAACCCTTTTATTTTATTTTAAATCGTAACCATTTTCACTCTTACCAGGGTACTGCATACCATACTGCTGCTGTGGTGGGGCACCAGGCTGCTGGTATCCACCTGGAGCCTGGTACTGTTGATACACCTGACCTGAAGAGACAAGGATCAACATGATCAGAACAAAAGATTTTTACCATCCATTACATCCCTTCTCACCGCTGTATGTTTGTTGGTAAGTTTGTATATTTGTAGGCTTGTAAGCTAAATTACAAAAATTCTACTGAACCATACCGCATCCTTCCACCAAACAAACAGGGAGGAACCCATTCTGATGCAGATCTGACTCAGACGGTGGATTCAGGATTCCCCCCCCCCATATTTTTTCAATATTCTTTCACAGATCAGGAACTTGATGAAAAAAAAAAGACCACAATCTGACAGAGTTTATAGTTTCGAGGAATAAATACTGGGGGAAATGGGGTCATTAAATCCATCTCTCTAAAACACAATCTGGCGGGGATTAAATAGCAAATTATTTTTGGTTGCATGTTCACTTTTCTGTTGAATAACAATTACCCAAGTAGTACACAAAGGCACATACAGTGATAAAGTGTTAAGTCTGGTGCCCACAAATCCTGGTGGCACATTACAGTCAGGATTGGCTCAGAGCCACGGAGCAGCATGCAGGTGACTCAGCAGATGTAAACACAAACAAACAAGAGAAAGAGGTAATCCCCGATACAATATGGCTGGCACATGTATCCACGAGTGGGGTGCTTCAAGACGATAAATATTCATGGCGCTGGGCAAATTTTCCTGCATCAGGGCAAAAGCTACAGTCACTCTAACTATGTTTTCAACAGTCCACCACACTATCTATGTGCACATGTGGAGGACAGCCATCATCAAATCCACTAAAACATCTCAGGATCCAAGGAACCTGATGTATCAAGTTAAACATATCAACCACATCTGAATAGTGAGTCTATGATCATTACTCTTTTGCTCGACAGTGATGCCATTGCAAGTTTCAAAAAACATGGAAAATTACTTTCTCAATTATTTTAATTTGCTCATTACATTTTCCACTGAATGCCTGCATGCTCAGGAAACATGCAAGGACTTGGCAAACTAGTGTTCTCCTGAACAAGGCCTAAATCTTACTCATAATCTCCTGGCTGGCATTTAAACCTGGAGTGACAACAAATTAAAAGAGAGAAGGCGCAACGAGAGAGGGCTGCACCGGGTGTTCATCAATTTTTCAACCGCTGGTAAAACTGGTGCTGATTTTCCAGTCTTAAGGGAGGATTGATGCTTCGGTTGCATTCTGTTCTTGAGAGTTCAAAACCGTTACAAAGTCGAAAGGACACTAAGAACTACTGAGTTATTCTGTCCTGTCAGAGATCATCAATATACTCTCCAATTGAAAAAAAATCCTAAATAGGTATCCAATAGCTCATAATTGAAACCATTGCATGCAGAGCATAGACTTAAAAAAAATACACTTTCTGTTAGCACATTTGAATAAGTATACACAAGTGAGCCAAAACATTATGATCACTCACAAGATAATCAACGATATTCACTTCATCTGTAAGAAGAGCTCACGTCAAACTCTGGGATACACCAGATGGAAGGAGAACAGCCGGCTCTCGTGTTAAATGTGTTGGATAAAGTAGAATTGGGCAGATGCAAACACCTGAGCTACTTTGAGAAAAGTCAAATGTTTACGACCAACACGATTAAGCTCATGAGGTGCTGCCAGTCCCCAGCGTCCATAGTGACCAGAGGAGGAACAAACCATGACTCAGCTCAAGGATGTTGCAACATGTGACGGATTTGCTTCTTAAAGCTATTCCTCGAGAACCTATGAACGCACACTGCCTGATACTGGTACAGGCAGTGCAATGATTGGTGTTGTTTATAATGGTCCTACGCAGTCCACTGGGTTCTTTTCGTTTTTTTCGTCTATATTCGTAGGTTTTTCAGGAGGATTTCAATACATAAGATAAAGTGTTTCAGAAACAAATGACCAAACTAACCATTAAGAGTGCATGTCTGTGCAGCTGAGGTCATAATGTTTTGGCTGTACAGTCAAGCAGCTAAGACTCTTTCTTCTCTAGTAGAGGCCAAATATTTTTGATTGGTCAGGAAGACACTTGACAACTAAATATTTAGCGAGAAACTATGCACCTCTCTGGTGTCTTTTTAAAGGCACTGAAGTGATGCACCATCTGTTATCTCTCTGACAGCAGCTTAAACATGAACACCGTGCGCTTTATTGTGTGAAACTGCATGTGTGTGAAATTGGCTTCTCCTTCTGTCCTCCCTGGTCTGTAATCCATCATGAGTGTTATGTAAGAGGGATGGGAGAATAACTGTTTGACCCCGCTGACCAGCATTTTACTCCAATGTAGCCAAGAAGTCAAATATCGGCCGAGGAAATGACCAGGGACTCATTGAAGACAGCGTAGCATTGTTACAGGAGAAAATCCCTAAATTAGAAGAATAATGCTCAATGGAACAAATAAGTGTTTGGCTGTAGTTCTGCTGACCTCTGTGTATGCACGGTCCTATTTAAAAATAAATATATCACACATCTGCCCAACTGATAAAGACCTGCATGCAAACGTCTCAGCTGCTCAGTTAATTAAATGTCCATGTTTACAGTTTCATTCTTACACTGAGGTAAATTACTGCCAAGGTTCCTTCAGCATCTGAGAGACAACAGGTTGAAATGTTTACCATTTGCTTATGGATCTCGTTAGCTGAATTCTTATGGTAACAATCTAAGCTTGCTTTAAAAGTGAGCTTAAGGCTACCTTTAAAAGGCCACACATGCTGAGCTGGCGCTGAATCTTATGCATTACCTTTTTTAATTCTCGTGCATCGACTGGCTTTCTGTTTTGCCTTGAGGATGTCATACTGACAAACAGTCTGAAAGCAAAGACGGGAATAATGCAAGGACAAAGGGTGAAGAAACGGCTGAGCGGGAAAGGCGGCTGGGCAGGATCAAGCTCATGTCTCTGTTTGCCAACCATCTGCAGCTTTGGATTTAAGAAAAGAGATGAAGAGTGGAAACTGTAAGGTAATGATACAGAGAGGACGTTCATTGTCTACTGCTGGGCTTGGAAGTATCTTAACAACCTGCCATGTGACGGAAACTAGCCAGAGCTGCCAATGTGGGTAATGTCAACACTTTACTTATCTCAGTGGGTGCATTATCTTTTTACTTGTCTCCCTCCACAGGAAAGTAAAAACTCACCTCTGGTAACAGATGCAGGATAATTACCCTGCATCTGGTACAAAAATGCTGATACTTCAGCTGAGTTAATATCTGATCAAACAGGGGGTTCAGCCTACCTCACTTTTTATACAAAATTTGAACATTCAATTTAATGGGGTTATATTCAAAGCTTAATGACCAAATAAAAAATATAAAGCCCAGAAGTGTATCAGGCTTTCTCATATAGTTTGCCTTTGTAAAGTAAGCCAGTGACATTACGTTTATTTAATATAAAATGGAAAGCCCAATCCGTTCTAAGTGTGCAATCACGACACCAAAGCATCTGCGCATGACAGGTGTTTTGTGTTCTACACCTTAAGACAGCAAAACAATAGGCAAAGGCGAGGCTGTTTGACAACTTTGTACCATGCAACTGAACATTAAAGGAATGACAATAAATCCGTGGGTTACACCCAACAGACGTTGAGACTGGATTTATGGAAAAATTGACAGCCCTACTACTTATTATTCTGATCTTAGACCAGAGATTCCCTTAGCTTACTGACATACCTCAACAGCCCCATCAGATGAGAACATTTTCATTTAAAACCCTGTTCCTGTTCCAAATGTGTCCTAATTTATAACTGTGGATTAAATATGCATCTGACATAAAACTCATTAATAATCATAACTTAAATGAAATATACTAAAAAAGACCCAATGTCAACTTGCATGCAACCGTCACAGAGCAAGAAAGATGCGGTGTAATGTTGATAGAGCGTGAGCAACTTGAAACTATTGCTCAACAATAACAGTTCCACAAACCCATGCCCTATCATTCCTCAAAACAAGCTAAGCTGAACTGCCAATTTCAAACTCATGCAGAGCTTGGACCGAGGTATAGACCTCCACAATGATGTCCCTTAGTCACCGCATCAGAATCAAACATCACATCGGCAAGAACAAGTCATTAATTAAACAACGAGGTCTGTTATTTCTCTCTGTCCTTGTGTTAATGGAACGAAAAAGAACATAAACAGCCTTCAGTTGAGCTGTTAGTATGCAACATGGTGCGTCACTGGCCAACACTGACTGAGTAACACTTCTGGACCATCTTAACTCATTCTGAGAGGATAGTCCCTGCAACGCCAAGCAGGCCAAACCACGAACCACCAGTTCAAATGGAAGTATTCATTGCACATGTGCGCTGGTTTTTAGTGTGGCAGGTGTAATGGTTCGAAGAGCAATTTACAGCTCTCGTAGGGTGCAACACGAGGCATCTTTTTTATGCCTTATCTGGGCCAAAACCATGAGCTGAAAACAATCCAGTCTGCTTACTGTAGAATGGTTAACCACAAAAGTGCTTCACCTTCATGGCTGCACCTGCCTGGGACTTTCTTCAAAACAAAAATGGACACAAGGGAATTCCCTAAAGTTAAGTTACGAGTAAGGGAAAAAAGACATGGGATATTGGCAAAGAGAACCCCTGAGCCACGTCCCTGAGATTATTGTGCAGAGAAAATAAGGGAAGTATAAAGTACTTTTTTGCATATTCACTGATCCTTTGTACATTTATCTTTATCTGAAGCTTTAATTTGTATGTAAAACATCATATTAAAAATCCCACACAGGGGGAGAGCTGCAACAAGGCCTCCTCTGAGTAAGATACATTTTATTTGATGGATACTCTTGTTTACAAACTGTGATTAAGACTCCACCCTAGTGATTCAATGAAACCCTCTGTTTTAACAACACAATGGATTTGATTACCAAAAAAGTTATAAACAGTTAAAAAGCTTGTAGTACTAGAGACTGTGAAAATTTGTCAATGTCAATTGGTAACTAAGATTCTGGATATATACTCATTCAATGATTAGTTAATCTACAATTTGTTTAGTTAATTTAAATTATTTGCAACATTTTATCAGAATCTGTTGCTCTCTTCACATCAAACATACCTAATCTAATCAATTTAGGATTATTGACATGATGAAAGAGATACTGTCTGTGTCCCAGTGAGAAATATAGAGAGGAGAAGGAAACACAGCTCACTAAACAATGACAGTAACAGGGAATGACATTCTCTGAGAATATTCTTTCATGCAACTAAATTACACATGAATAAAAGTGGGTCAGTCAAGAGCAGAGTTGGGCAAGTTACTGAAAATTAGTACTTAGTTACAGTTACTAGTTACTTCTTTTAAAAGTAATTGAATTACTTCACCAGTTACTGTATATCAAAAGTAATTAGTAACTAGGCAAAGTAACTTTTAAGTTACTTCTGTTATTTTATTGTGAAAATGTTTTATTGTGAAAATGTTACATGATTTTATTTTGAAACGGTTCCGGTAGAGTCGCGGACATCCTGTGATGACTACAACGGCGCTACGGGAAAGGTTTATGTTTTTAGCAACCCTCCGAAGAAGCACAATGTCTTACGGTGTCCACGGTTGTTTTAAGGTGTTTCTAAGTTGTTCAAAGTTGTATTAAGGTGTACGGTGTTACAAGGACGGCTCAAATAAACGACCAGAACATCAGTTTAAATCTCGACCATCTTTCAGGGATCTGGTTCACTTGTCTTCTTGTCTGCAAGTGTTCAGTTTTCTCAAAAGAGAGTAACGCGAGTAACAAACTCATTTAAATTTCAGAAATTGTAACTGCGCTACTTGATTTAAAAAATACTTCGTTACATGCGCGTTACCGTTAAAAGTAGTGGAATTACAGTAACGCGTCAAGAGTGACTCTGATATTCTCTGGTTCCAGAAACTCAAGTGGGAGCCTTTCCTGCCTTTCTTCAACACATTTTTTGAGGTATTCATTTTGTACTTCTGGCTCTGTGAAGTTGTGATTGGCGACAGTTCTCTGATGTTTCATTGACTGAACAATATATCTGAAAAGTAGTTGGCAAGATAGAAAGAAAAAAGCACAAAAAACTTGCATAACAGGCCAAAGTACAGTATGGGGTCATACATGTACTGTATGTTCATTGGCTTGTACAGAATTATGCAAGTGTTATGTACAGTATGTGCATGACTAGAGTTAAGAGAGGACTGAACTATAAACAATTTTACAGGCGTACATTTTCAGAAGCTGCAGGTAATTTCTTTTAATTAATCCCAATTTTTTTTCAGACTTATCATTTTGTCAATGACAGATCAAGGAATTATCCAAAAATGCCCATCACAACTTCACAGAGCCAAAAGTACAAAATAAATACCTCAAAATATTTAATGTGCAATGAAAATAGAGCTCTGTCCATTTGAGAGGCTGTAACCATAACATATTTGGCATAGTTTTGCTTTAAAAGTGACTATGATTATTAATCAAGTAACAAAGTAGTTGCTCATTACTTTCCGGTTGAATGACTTCAATCAATTAAGCTAATTTGCGTTTTACTTGATGCACTGGATCAGCAACTTCAGAGTGCTGCCAGAGACAAAGCACAGTTTTCTTAGTGTTGCCTGTTTTTCATTTTTATCTCTTTTGTGTATCTGTGTATTTTTCTGTAATATTCATGCAATTTTGACCCCTCTGACACACTGATTTCCTTTTTTGTATTATGAAACATTTGATTAGACTCTAGATTTGAGGTGAGATAAATCTTGATATTAAAATGTGAAGCAAAACTTTGGGAATTATCCATATGTCTGGTTAGTCGTCTGCCACCTCTACTACAGAAACCAATACTGCGAATGTGAATGTAAAATGATCTGTTCTGTAAACTAGATAAGATCAGCTAAAAGTCACGAGATATAGGCTTCCTACACTAAGGTTATATGAGCCCAGGAAGAACTCTTTTGGAAACCAATTGGATCCGTATTTTAGGGCAATATATTCAAACTGTCTGGCTCAACATGATGTCATATGTAATGAGGCTACTTTGGTCATAATGTTGGATAAACATCACATTTAACTGCAAAACTGTAAAACACATGGAATTGCTTAACCATACAAACTGCAGGGTCTCTGACTCCCTCTGGTCTTTAGGACTTTACACCACATATCTGCTTCAGTCTGTGTGTTTAGCTATATGCTGTAAACATGACAGGAATAAGTGTTTTTTTTCAAGAAATATCTCTGTGTGGACGTGTCTTACCATCCATGCCAGCTGGGGGTCCCTGCTGTACTCCAGGATAGGGAGCCTGTGGTTGGGGCGGTACTCCTGGCAGAGGGGCCGCAGATGAGGAGGAGGCAATGCTGTCAGGGGTTCCTGAGCGCTCATCTGCTGCAATTGATGGTGGAGCTACTAAGGTAAAAAAGACAGAGACGGAACTTGAATATATATATATATATATACATATGACCACTCCACAGGACAACCACACAGTGAAACAATACAAATACAGTCATGTGAAAAAACATAGGGCCATCCCATGGATTTTGTTCACTTTTTCTGAATATTTGAACAAGCAAACATTTGATCCTCTCACATGCAGCGGCTGCAGATAAAGGTGACATACTTCAAACAAATGTCTAATTTATGGATTTGAAGGTGTGATGAATTGCTGTTTCATTTTATTTAAATCGAGAAAACGACTGCATGTAATGTGTTAAAGTATGTCACCTTTATTAACCGACACTGTTTCCAAGAGGATCAAATGTGTGTTTGTTCAAATATGTTAAAAAATGTCCATGTTGAGAACTTACTTTTTCACATGACTACCTTAAGACAGGACCTTTAATTTCTGCAGCTCGACAGTGAGCAGTACCTTGGGCCTGGTCCTCACTAAGGCCGAAAGCAGAGATGACATTCTTGCTGACCTCGTCCTGGTTCTTTAAAGGGTCGAAGGCTGACATGCTGGCCGCACTGACCGGAGTGGCCTGTTTAACTGTGTGGTCTCCTGCCACAACTTTGCCTTCACGTCCGTCCACTGATTCTAGAAAAATAGACAGAGAAAATCTTAAAGACCAGCAAGGAAGAGGAAAAAAAATTGGCAATAGAGTGATATATGTAGCAAATTTGGTCAATTATAAACATTGTTATTACACGAACAATAACATGCTGTAAAGGGGGGTAATTAACCTAACATCACGTTGGTTTAACCAACCTTTGATTCAAGCCAAATTATATATGAATATTTGCGAGTTCAGGGGTCAGTAGAAATAAAAAACTGCATTGAGTTACAGCTTTCAGGCAGTGGTGAAAAATACAGCAGTCTAAAATTATACTACAATTAGACAGCACATGCTCCTCAGCTTAAAACATGTTCAGACAAGGGAGGGACGTATTTTTGCATGAGCTATGAGTATGATAGTGAGTGTCCACAATCAAACTGCTGAAATCTCTAACATGGTATATATACAGTAAATAATTTAATAAAAATGTGGTATATAATTTCATACAAACAGCACCGAGAAGGTTGGATTATGATCAAGTGGGGGCTTGTTAAGAAGGCTGTGTAGTCCCAATCAGCCGGATTATGGTAACCAACACAACGTTTGTTAATAAAAAACGAAACAGAGAAAACTCATGTTTGGATGCGTGTATGCACATCTGCCAGTGCCTAATGGGGCATAATGCTTGTTGTGGATCCAGCGAGTTTTCTATGGCGCATAAGATGCAGGTGTTTAGAGTTGTAAACTTGTTTTCTACTTTAAATCCTATTTATACGCACAAGTATGTGTGGGTGCGTCACATCGATGGGCAGAATTTATATGTATCCATGAAAGACGATTCAAAGAGAAACTTAGAAAACTAGATGGGTATTTGGGTCAGTAAATCCAGCAAAAATGTGCTAAATTGGCCACAATGTCTGTAAATGCCCCCCCCCCCCCCGATGAGATAAAAGATGGCACCAATTCATTCTGTAGCGCTGGACTGTGGGTGGTCGAGCTCAACAAAAATCAGATAACGATATATTAGCCAATAGATTTTTATTTGTTTAAATCAGCCCACATGTGCACTAATATTGATGTATCAATATTGAGCTAACTGCTCAAGTACTGACATGTACATTCGTATCGGATTCCTTACCACTATCCGGTGCTGCGGCAGCCAGGCTAGGGTCTGTGGGGGGCTCCAGACTGTCCAGGAGGTTGTTGACTTTATTCCTGAGCTCGATGAGCTCCCTGCGCAGGTGCTTCACCTGGCTGGACTCCAAAGGCCGCGGCTGACCATTCACTGCAGAGCGTAAGACAAAGAGAGGGGACCCAGTTGAGCCAATCGAGATACTGAAACTAACATTTGTATTAGTCCTCCAGGAGGGTGATGAATATTTGCTGAGTCTTGCTTTTACAGAATACAACAATCCTCTAGTTGAGTCAACACCTTTATTAATAGGGCATCATTGACACAGATTGTTGTCTCCAACTGACCTCAGAGGAAACTCTTGGTAAGACTGTACAGAAATATCTCAATAGCCTCGCAGATGGTAAACCAAATATATAATCTGGCAAGAATATCAACAGGCATAACCTCACATTGGAAGAAAAGAGATTGAAAATACAGACTAATGATTCTGGTGAGTATTTGTAGGAACATTAATACTGACACTATACTGATAATATTGAGAAGCAAGTTAAATCCTGCATTATGTTTAAGTAAATAATGATTATATATATAATAATAATGAAAACGACATTGTAAAATAAATACAGGAGATACCTGATTTCTGCAGTTCATTGGTCTGGAAAAGCTGATAATTCTATACTAAGTATGTGCAGATTATGAAAGACGATCTGCCCAAATTCTATTAGCTCCACAGTGTGAACACCTGGCTCTACAGAGATCATCTTTCACAGAGGGAATTAGAGCCTCATCTTCATTAATTCCACCCTGCCAGAGGGGCACCGGAGCTGGGAACACTGGGCATGAGCGCACTGGTTTGCCACCCAGCTCGTCTCTCAGTCAGGCAGCTCTTAAAAGCCGATTTGAACTTTCTGTGTTCACTTAATGAAATTATAGTTTGTAGTTTATTATAAGGTACTTCACAATATTCAACCCTACATGGACTGCATGGCATGAGACACTTCTTTTAACCTTTGTTTTCCAAATTGATTGAGTGAAATATATTACTGATGAAGAATAAATAGGAGAGTAGTGATCACCAGACATTCTTTTCTCACATACGTTTCCCTGTCTTAGTGGATAATGTTGAACAGAATTGCAAGGGGGCACGAGTCGCTGTGCTCAAACATGGGCAGCAATTAAAACCCAGCAACTCTCGCTCTCCCTGAATCTGAAGATATAATTTACATGTGACGTCATGTCATGTGATGATGAGCCAGGACTGGGTTTAGACTGGGAGTAAGTAAAATCCTTTTTTAAAGGGGAAAAAAAATATATCTTAAAGCAGCAACTGGGGGATAGACTGACTCAGAGTGGAGCACAGCAAACACCGTCATGACAAATAACCTAATAAAAACAGCATCATGATATGGTGCGTTATGGTTTTTGATACTAAATGACTCTTGGACAATTGAATTTCTTCACATCGATGTTTCCATAAGTGCAAATCCCTGTATAATAGTTTGCCATCTCAAATCAGTCTAATGATGAATTGTATCTAAACTTGTTGGTATTCTGACACACCTTAACAGGTTTGACTTGTAAGGGTGAGGCCTATTGGATGATTGGGAATTATTATTAATTCTTCTATGGCATAAACCTAAAGTGATACTGCTATAGGCCTCCTGAACAACTGGCACATATTTAAAACCGTGATTAGGAACTAGTAAAACTGCCACAAATGTCTTTTGTGAATAAACCTTTTGTCTTTGACACTGTTTGTTTGCTGTACGAATGCTTAGAGACGCACAGAAATTCCATCTAATCTGTGTCAGAGGGGAGTGCATAGTCAGTGAAGAGTTGAAACGGGTTGAGTAAAACATAAACTAGACTGCCCTCCAGTGACCAGTTGCTGTAACATCTGATGTGGGACATATCGGTTATCATGATGATTAAGAATATTTCAACATCTGCAGACATACATTTTTCGGTTCCTTTGGACAGAATTTACCAATAGAGAAAGTAAATGCTTTAACATCTTACCAAACAAAGTGAGTTTGAGTATTCTACTACACTGGATTGCAAAGGAGAGGTCAGAGCTGTCGAAGATGGTGATGAGGTCGTCATCTGAAAAACGGAAAAGAGATGCAAGATGATTCCCTATGATCTTCCACTGAGGAAAAGATATTATCAACAATTACTTTTATTTTGAATACCAATTCGGATAAAGAATCTGTGTCTAAACTTACCCTCATCCTTGTATTTGATCGCAACTTCATCATTACTCTGCAGTTTGCCCCTGAAGACGCGCTGCATCATCAGCACCAGCTCATCATAAGTGATGTCTTCATTGTGGATAGGGATACGTCTGATGTCGTCACCCAACTGTGCTTTGATGATCAGCTTCCCGCTCAGGTCCAGCTGGCCGTTCATTGTGAAGTTCGACCTGCTCTGCTCCCACCGCTCTACAATAAGACAGGAAATTGTTATAAACAACAAACTTATCAACATTACCATTCTGTATTTCTTAATGTCAGTTTGAGGTCATATAAGTTTTGGTCCTTAAGTTAAACAAAACACTTGATTTTGTATGATTGGCACACTAGCAACCAGATGCATGATTATTAGGGCCCGAGAACCGAACAGAAGGAGACAGTGGGAGGCCCTATTGAAATTGTAAGGATTTTTGTTGTTTTCTTCACGTAAATGAATTTGCTTTTTGAGGGCTTTAACATGCTCAAATTCTTACAGAACTTTTCGTTACATTACACGCCATCAAAACACAATGTTCTGTATCTCGGACATACATGGACCATCAATCCTCTGATGCTGAGCCACTACACTTCTGCAGTGACAGTGTCAGTGGTCATAGGTCAAAGGAATCGTCTCTATCTCTCTGTGTCTCTCTCAGAGTTGGGACATTTCCTCAAACCGTGTAAACATTGAGGTACGACGGAGGTTCATCCTTCGCCAAAGGATACGATGTTGTCATAACTCCACTGTGCATAGTCCTATCATCACAAAACTTCTGGCTCATGATCAGAGTCCAAGCCTGAACAGCTCTATGTGTCAATATTTCCTCAGGGTCATAGCGCCATCTACTGATCAGTGTGAAAATGAAGTTGCTGTAACATAGTCCAATTGACACCAAATTGCTCTAGCCACATCAGAGCCCCTACTTGAACAGATCATTGATGTTCTCTACAGGGATATATGGAGATTGAGATGTACTAATAAGATAATAGTGATGAAGTGTTATAACAAAGTGTTTCATGAGACTTATTTTGCTGGAAGCACATCATTTGTGTGAACCTCAGCTTAGATCATTGCCTGTATTTATGAGACAGGATGGATTCATGAAAAACCTGAAATAAACTCAAAATGCTTTGTAAACTTTGATGTGCGTCACTTCATCCGTCTTGTGAGTAATAAAACAAACAAGACAGATGACAAAACTTAGCATGTTGGCTTGCAAATAATAAAAGTCTTGCATTCTGGAGAGCTAAAAAAACTGCACTTTGTGCAGAAAGACCATGATTAAAAACAATGAAAATCACTTGTTCAGTATTGATAGATTTCATTCCCAGAATTATATATATTCTGATGATGTACTATCTTGCTTTTAGTTTTCGTTGACAGATTGAGAGACTGGCCTTGTATGGTTTATAAATTAGAGGTTTTTGGGAATAACAACGTTTGGTGAATTTATCCATCCAAGATACCTTATATTAACCACATGCAACTGATAACATAATCAACTTAGGCCTTGTGTGGTAGTTTCTTGAGGAGATCATGATGAAATTAGCAACTCATCTTTACTGAGCTTTATTATCTTGATTAAATATCTCCTTTTGAATTAAAGGAAAGAGATGCCCTTTGCTCAGATGATTTGATCAAACAATCCTGTTCGCCAACATCACAGTATCTCTTGAACTGCGGTCTCAGGGTCAAACATCAGCCAGTGAGGTGGCTCGAGCCTCCCTGCAGACTTTGACCCGAAATATCGTCTGATTAGGTAAGACGATGTCGCGTATAGGTGAAAACTCGCAGATATTAACGGTATTTGAATTATTCTGCCATAAAACAACATGTCTATCGTGGGTGCGTGTAGGCACCAGCTGGATTAACTATGACGTTACCTGGTCATGATCTCGGCTGCACAGTTCACTGCTGTCAGTTTAATTCCAGAAATGCTGCGGCTTTGCTTGACCCAGTAGCCAGATGAATAATTGGCTG
Source organism: Pleuronectes platessa (assembly GCF_947347685.1). Taxonomy (NCBI): domain Eukaryota; kingdom Metazoa; phylum Chordata; class Actinopteri; order Pleuronectiformes; family Pleuronectidae; genus Pleuronectes; species Pleuronectes platessa. The sequence continues at coordinate 8,291,292 of NC_070639.1, forward strand.
GATGCTAGGGATTTTGCTGTAGCTAACGTTTAGCAATAGCATAGACTAGTAGTAAAAGAGGACAGCAACAACAACCTGCTTTCTACTGATGTTACCTCTACCACACCGAGTGTTTACAGTGTCATTACGGTGTAATTAAGCTAACGCTAACCGGGACAGACGATCAATCGCAGAGTCATCGGTCAGTGGCCCATAAACAGTAGTTATCTACTGAATGCTAACCTTAGCTAAATCGTTTCACCACTGCTGTGTTAAAGGTGTCCACAGTTATATAATATAACCAGCCATACTGAGTCAAGAGCAACAGTATATCATTGTATAATTACAAGAGCTGGAGCATAAGTGTCCACTTCATTTCACTGTTTAGCAATGGGTCGGCAAAAGCGTTTTCCTGTGTAACTTGTGTTAGCTCCCTTTAATTCGCATTCAGAGCTATGTAAGATAACATATTTGTAACGGAATGGTATTTTCTGACCTTGTTCATTTGGACAACAATGAACTAGTTACGAATCATTTGGAAATTGCATGCCATGACTCGACACCTGTTTCGGGCGAGCTACTCTAGAGTTAGCTCATAACACTAGCCGGCTAACGCTAGCCGCTTAGCTAGCAACATACCAGTCAAACATTGCTAGCACGGAAAGCGCCGCCTGTTTAAAACCAAATGAAAACACAACACAATACAGAGAGGGTCCTTTACCTGAATCAGACGACTAGACCTCGCTGTGTTTCACAGCTTTCCTCCCGAACCGTGAAAATAAAATATGTTAGCTAGCCTAGCCGGGTCCTGGCCAGCATCAGGAAGCGTCCTCTTCACTGTCAACGTCAGACAGTACGTGGCATTCACAGGGCGCAGCCGCACAGCTCGGGGACATAGTGTGATGCGACTCATAGAGATAATAAAACATCACTTTTAAAGTTAGGAAGAGTCCTTTATTTTGTATTTATGCTGTTTACAATGAATATTTTATCAATGTGCACAGACTGGGTATCTGATGCTGAGGTAAACTACCTGAAAACATAACAATACATGCAGTTACCGTGGGTTACTTCCTTTAATAATGGTAAAAATGTATCAGGTAAAAATTACATTTAAAGAGGAAGACGTAATGAAGGAGCAAACATAAGCACATGTGGAGAAAAAATAAAATAATGTCACTTTAACACAAACAGTAGAAGCTTATGTACTTATAAGCAACCTATTTATTTGAGAATGAGTCCTGCTCCTAAAGGACCACTTTCTCAATTTGAATTAAAGTAGCAGTCCTGAAGCAGTGATATAGAGGGTGCAAGGATGGTTGAATTCAAATTACACTAAAATAAATAAATTCCAGCATAAATTGTAAATTATTAGCATAAAATTTTGCTCTATTTAGCATCTTTGTGAGAAAACACTGGTTTATAATATATGTTCTATGATATTTATTAACTAAATAAGTCTCATAACTGATTTATAAATTAAGATGAAAACACAGTTTTGCCCAGTCACAACATTCATCGCTCCACTATTTCTTCTTCTTCTCCTCTGTGGCATTGAACCATGAGTCTAGCAGCTTTTTCATGTAATACAGCTGCCAGGCGTGCACTTGAACAGCAACCACCATGATGAGGTACATAACAGTCACTGCGGAGAAACCGAAAATGAAGCGGTAGGCCTTTCCGTGGCGGTAGAGCTGCTGCGCGACAGGAAACATCTCCATTCCACCATAAATAAGAGGTGCCATAGTGAACAGCCCTGCGCTAATCATGGACAAGACCAGGTAACTGATATTGTTCTTTGGAAGTGACAGACTGCTGCCGACCAGAGGGAGGAGGCTGAGCAGATAGGGGTACTCCCACTGGTACGGCATGGACACTATGTCATGTGACACCAGGTTGAAGTGGCTGACGACCACCTGAGCAGCAACCAGCAGCCAAATGAGAAGGTGAACCAAGTTTAACTTCCGCACCTCTGACTTAAGGGAAGCACTGAGAAATGGAAAGAGGGATAACAGGTTATGTAAATCAATTTGAAGATAACATTTACTTTTAACAGGCGACATCAGATGTAGTTGACTTGCCTCATCTGGTAGGGTGGGGTCCCCCTTTCTCTGAGTTTAAATTCACTTCCATTGGTCCCACCAGGTCTCGGACCTACACGTGACGTCATGTTGAGAGAAACCTGATGACACAAAAAAAAAACACAAAGGCAGAACATGATGAAACCAGAGCTGCCAGTATACATGAGATGTCAGGAAAAAGTGAAAACTGTATCTACAGAGGGCAAGATTTCACATTGTTTGTTTTGTCTGCAATTCCAAACCAGAAGATAGTGAAAACGATTGAAAAGCCATCTTGTGTTTGGAAAGACTGTAACAAATCTGATCATAGAATCTCTGTATTCATGTACTGTTTATATTTTGTCAATTATTTATTATCTTTTACAATGGCATGCACCTATACGTCTGAAATAAAGCATTGCTAATCTCAGTTTATCTGTAAGGCAGTTTTTTTAACATAATAAATATACTCGTTGTTTAAAATAGGTACGCAACATTTTACACTTTTCACCTGCTCACGTCACAATATAAGAAACACATGAGACCAGTGGTTTAGGTTTAAAAACCCATAAGAACTACAGCAGACACTTTCTAATGCTCACACCTAGCTTACAGGCTAATTGTTCGTTTTGAGGCAGGTTAGCTGCTGCTGCTGCTAACTAACCTGATTCAGCGTTCCCTTCACACACACACACACACACACACAGACACACACACACACGCACACACACAAACACACACACTGAACATGAGGACTGGCGTCTTCTTGTCGTCAGTACAGACGTTACAAGGTCAAACATATCTTATGAACAAAGCTTACCGCTGTGTTTTCCTTTACGTGCGCTCGAGCTCGTTGCTTAAATTTGAGCAAACAAAAGATGGGATGAAAAGATGCTGCCGACGGGTCCGCGCATGCTCAGACACAAACACACAACCGGAAGTCCTCCCACCGCAGCATCAGCATCTGCCCTCCTCTCGTCATCTGAGCCGCGACATCTGCTCAATGTTCCTGCAACACAGGTTTAGGAACAACTCATCCGCTCTTCTCCACTCTGCTGTCAACATAAGGATTTCCAGCAGAAATTGTAGATTGTGCTCTACTTTACATCTGTGTGAAAAGACCGCTGGATTCTTATATATGTTCTACGATATTTATGACTGAATAAGTATCCATATTGTTGGTGCATTTACAGTGGCCCTCACATAAAGTCTTTCCCATTGATGAAGGATGATGTAAGTAAAACAGGTTCCCAACCTGTTGTACACATGGTGTGGCCTTAACAGTAAAAGTGTCAGGGAATTATTATTTTATATTCCAGCTTCATTCAAATGGATTGTCTTCCGTAAGTTTTGAAACAAAGATGTCCGAACAAAAGTCAAAGGTTGTTTTAATTAAACAATTTTTATTTAGAAAAACAACAATAAACAATAATAACAAACATTAAACATTAACACAATATTCATTGGTTACACTTAAATTATTAGCACCATGGTTAAAAGAATAAACATTTATTTTTTCCTTTAAAACTTTTGGTGCTTGATGTCCATTTCATAGCATATAGGTAATCAACAGATAAAATAATAAATTATTGACATAATTGTTGCTATGAATTGCTGCAATGTTCATGACTTGCTTTGAGTCCAATAACTGTACTGCAAATGGATATTTTCCTTACAAACCTGGCAACAAGATATTAAATGAAGCCCACCAAGGAAACTGTTAAACATAATTTTGTTATATCACAAAAAAAATTACACAAGACCAACTGGTTACATATGAAGTCCCACTGTTAAAGAGTTTCATTTAAAAAATATAGTAACCAATAATTTTCATTTGTCACTTTTTTAATTATGCTGCCATTACAATTACAATAGGGTTATGTATAAAGTTGTTACAACTTGAAATCATGACTTAAAGAACAGTTACAGAGTATTAACAGTTGAAAATTAAATTAAAAACAATAAGTAAGAATCTTTTAGGTAACAATTTATTTTTTAAATTATTCTGGTTTGAAAATACAATACAGTGAAATCTTCATATAAATCCTCCTCTGTTAGACTTCTTGATTGAAGGGAACATAACTTAACCTCTGTCGAGTAATTTAAGTCATAACTGCGCAATTGTACATGTTCGCAGATCAACGTTTCTTCGTATTTAGTACCTATGGAAATACTATATTTATCGAGACAAACTATCTGGTTAAATGTATTGCAGTGTTTATTATCCATTCAAAGGAGTGGCTATCAAAACCACTCCACTCGCAAATTTGTTTGACCTTTGTGATTTTGCATAAAAAAAATGTTTTAACCTAACCCTAAAACATCCATGAACAAATACAAAAAATTGCATTACATTCTTTTTACTTTGATTCTCTCTCAAATAACAAACCTCACTCAATTTGCAGGTTACATGAATGTCTAAAATACTCAAGCTGCTGCAAATGCAAAACTTTTCATTATCTGCATCACTGTGAAGAGTGGAGATACAAAGACAACATTTTTACAAAGGTGTGAACGTAAAATTATGAATATCCGGCTAGAATGTCTTCCTACTGTATTTCACATCCTTGCCACATGGAGTAGCTGCCAGTTTTGAGGAGGTGCAGGGACAAAATCTGACACGGTCAAAATGGTATCACTAGAATTTTACATTTTAAATTGTATTTTCCATAAACTTTACACATTCCTCTGATGTGTTTACAAATTGCACACTTGTTTTTTTTTTTCAGTGCTGTATAAAAATACATTGAGAGCCATTTTAGGTCTTCATGGAATGTCTTTTCCGCACTCTTTTTGTTTTCAAAGCTGTAAAACAAAGATCTTTATTTCCCAATTAAACAGCTATAAGGGTTTACAGGATAAACGTTGCTGTGTGTACAACCCTTCATTATCTTCTCCTATCATCTCTGTTATTGATCAACAGCTTGTTAACATTAAAAAAGACTGCTCTGTCTCAGGTAATTCAGTTGTTTTATATTATACAAAACTATGCACCTATTTAGTTCTTACTAAAACCTCTCTCTCATTGCAGTTTGTGGTTCTACATTGGATACAACAAATACCCAGAAAAGGAGGAGTGCACGTACTGCCCAGCATAAAGTCCTGAAGCCTGATCTGAGGGCAGTTGAATATACACAGTGTCTCCAGGTTGTAGAGGTATCACTGCACTCCCTGACGCTTGGTCTAGGAAACCCTTTTTGTATTCATCATACGTATACATCACTGGCTCATTGTTCCTCATCAAAGCCACCCAAACATTGGCTCCTTTGCAATGGATGTGGTAGGCAAAGTAATAAATGCCAGGCATGTCACAGGTGAAAATTCCTGTCTGGGGGTTGTAGTTTTGGCGACCATTGTATAGGAGCTTGTCAAAGACAACTGGAGTGCCGACTGGTGGAAAGGGAGTTGTTAATACAGCTGTGAATGCTGGCATTTCTAACCCACTGACACCCATTACTTCTTCCCCATTGCCGCCATACTTGCCCTTCTTATCATAACCACCAGCCTTAACACCATCGACTCCAGGGCCCATTACGGAGAGTACTCCAGCCATGTCAGGAGACAGTCCAGTTGCTCCAGCTGGGCCTGGTGGCCCAGGAGGGCCAGGCTGACCTGGTTTCCCAGGGGGTCCTAATGGGCCCTCTTTTCCTTGGGGTCCTAAGGGACCAGGAATACCGGGACTCCCCTCACCTACAATTCCCGGTACACCAGGGAGACCACCATCTCCTTTTGCCCCAGGAAGACCAGCAGGCCCAATTGGTCCTGCTGCACCATCCATTCCTGGGATTCCTTTAGGGCCTTGAGGTCCCACTTCACCGGGTAGTCCACTGTGTCCTTTTAGCCCTGGAAGTCCCGAAGGACCAGGGGTACCAGTCAGACCTTTGTGTCCATCATCTCCTTTGACACCACTTGGCCCTGGGGGTCCTCTTGGCCCTGGTTCTCCATTGTCTCCTGGCAGACCACCCTTACCAGGTATCCCAGGAGGACCAGGTTCACCCTGGCCTCCATCAAGCCCTTTAGGCCCTCCTTCCCCACAGTCTCCTTTAGGCCCAGGGGAACCTATACCCCCATGTGGTCCCAAGGGACCTGGATGACCAGGTGGACCATTTGGCCCAGGGGATCCAAGCATACCAGGCAGCCCTCCGTGTCCCTTTTCTCCTTTTAAGCCCGGCAGGCCAGGTGGACCACCCATACCTTTATCACCCTTTGGTCCTGGGATACCTGGTTTACCAAACCCAGGCAGTCCTGGCTTCCCTGGCAAACCTGGTGGTCCTGGATGTCCTTTGGCACCTGACACACCTGGCTGTCCGGCAAGGCCATTTTGACCTGGCTTTCCTTGACCAGGTAGCCCTGTTGGGCCAGGCTGTCCTCCTTCACCAGGTGGTCCAGCTGGTCCTTGCTGTCCAGGATGTCCTTTCTCTCCTGGTTGTCCATGTGGGCCTGGTGCCCCATTCAAGCCTGGTTTTCCAAAACCAGGCAGTCCTCTTGGGCCAGCTGGTCCATGGGGCCCTGGGAGACCTTTGTGACCGGGTTGGCCTGGCTGACCCATTCCTTTATCACCTTTGGGTCCTGGTAATCCTGGTAGTCCTGGTAGACCTTTGTGACCTGGTTCTGCTTTTGTCCCTGGTTGACCTGGTAGTCCCTGCATCCCTGGTTTACCTATCCCTGGCAGCCCAGCTGGTCCTGGGGGACCCTGAGGCCCTGGCTGTCCAGCTGGTCCATTCTCACCGCTAGGACCCATTTCACCCTGTGGTCCAGCCTCACTATTTCCTCCTGGCTTGCCTGGCAGCCCTGGCAAACCTGGTTTTCCCATCCCAGGCACTCCTGGTGGACCAGAAGATCCAGGTTGCCCCACAGGCCCTGGTTGTCCATTTCCTGGAGGTCCAGGAGGACCTGGAGGCCCCTCTGGTCCAGGTGGTCCAGCTGGACCAGGCTCTCCTTGAGGAATTCCTTCAGCCCCACTGGGAATTGTCTGTCCTGTGAGGAATGACCAACACATTCAACGTGAAATTGTAAAATCGAAAATCCAAATTCTTCATAATCAATTCACAAACATGGCAGAACAAACTAATTCCGTGTGGACAATACAAAATACACAGACCAAAAAATTATATATACAAAACTTTTGGTTTTTGGAAAAAATTTGCCTGATAAATATACGCATTTGTGCCATTGTCATGGTTTAGCAGGTTGTGTCACATTTCCAAGATATGAATATATATAAATATTATATTTGAAGGGTGTTTCTACCTGTAGAAAATATTTATCTTTCTCACCTTTATCTTGACCACCATTATAACCACCCCCTTTACGAGCATTTTCTTTGCCCTTGTGCATGGGCATCTGTGGTAGCTCCTTCCTGTACTGTGGATACTGCATATAAGGCACCTCTTTTCCAAGGTACTGTTGCTGGGGAAAGCCTTCTTTGCCCATGCCCATATGTTGGTGATGCTGCACTGGCTGGTATGGCTGAGGGTGTTGCTTGTGTCCGTAGTATGCACCACCACACACATAAGTCAGTGCTGCAAGCTGTAGCACAGTAAGGGAGAGGGGGGCAGGGAGAGGAGCCATGGCCAAGATCTGAATGGAAGATAAAGAACAGAAGATATGAGCCAGGGGTTTATCTCTTCTTCAGTTCTGTATGCTAGAGTGTGGTAACATTTTAGCACTTCTTGAAAAATCATGAGTACCCTCAAGTCAGTAAAGTCAAGAAACTTGTTTGCAAAGTGTAGGCAGTTCAAGGCAACACTCTGTCTACCTCTGCTGGTTATACATTGGAACTATGCATTGATCTGCTGAACACTGGTATATGTTAGGTTGTGGACTTCTATATAAATGACCTTTAAGGAGTTTCTACTCGTAGCAGTGACACTAAAACAACGTTCAGAACAGGATTTTGAAAAGTTTTCCTTTTTAGGAATAACTTTTAGACATATATCCGATTGCCTTTGTTCCAAATCAGACACCCACTAATTCCGAGCTATAACATAAAGATGAAATAACTGTGTGAGCAATTTTCATAATGGTTTCTGCAATAGAGTTTTAACCTTTTGTTATTTAGCAAATTTTTCCTCCCATATATTTTGCTCTGTACCTTCCTATTGCAGTTTTAGTTTGACACTTTCAAGACATTATAACCGTGTGTCATTCACGAAAATGGGGGCTGGAGTGATCTTTCTACAGCTGTCCACAAGAGGGCATCAAAAGCTTTCATACTTTGGGGAATTAAGCAGGTCTATTATCTGAGTTGGCAGCCCCACATTTCATCTTTAGAGAGGTAAGATCTGCAGTCCTGTAACATACTGATGTGCACAATATTATACGTTTGTCAAAGGACAGTTTGGACAATGTACACAATAGGTAGGATTTACATAGAATTTATTGTAAATCAACAAGTTGTGCTTCAGCACTGCTTTAAAACAATTTGCCTGAACTTTATTTGCTTGACACTTGAACTTTTAAGTTTATAGGTAGTGGGTTAATTTTTTCTGTCACCAACTAGCTAATGCACTGGTTTGTACATCACTTCCATTGGCATTAATTGGAGCATTCTTGTGGTTCCTGCATGAATACCATGAATTCAATCTCAACACAATAAAAATACTGATTAATGACAAGAAAAGTAAAGTGAATAGATGACATAGGAAGGAGAACAGCATTAAAGAAATACTTAAAGTAGCTCAAACTAAAAGAAACATACATCCAACAACAAAACTCAAAACAAGTGAGGAAGAACAAGCCATTCACGTGACTGTGCTAATATGAAGTCTTTTATTAGCATTCAAACGTCTGGTCCAACAAGTATACGGATTTCTGAGAAAACACACTGGTCCTGCTGGGCAGTTCAGCTATGTACTTTATTCACCTCTTAGCTTTCTGATTAAAATACTCACTAATAGAACAATGGGTTTTTCATTGGCTCCACAGTCCATGATTAAGACTTTCAGTTCTGTTATTAAATCATTCTTTACAACTACCATCTCCATCTTAGTTGTCACATCTCCTGCCTTACTCCCGCTCTCCAGGATCAACCGTGATTTCATTCACAGTTTTATCACATCCAAGTCATCTGTAGCTTTTCTAATTTACATCCTAAACCACATCCTCGCTGTCGACTCCATCACTGGCTCTTTGGATCTCTTCCGCCCTTTCACCTTTTCTCAGTCGACTGGTGATTTTGACATGGCCGTGCCACTGTCTCCCCTCATGAGAACTGGCCTTTGAAGGAAGCCCACCTAGTTTCCACGAAGACAGAGGCCAGACATGCCGAAGAGTCCAGAGGAATGCCATTTATTTTTTTCCCAACAAGAACCGGAGCCTATTTTTGACCACTGGGCGGAAGCTGTGGCCTCAGTGGATCGTGGTCTGCAGAGAGAAGCGCAGGAATGGCCGGTAACACAGTCAAACCTGAGCATTAAGCTTTTCCCATTGTGTGTGGGAGGCTGTGTTAACGTCTCAGGCTGCACAGATTGATGCTATGTATGACGAGATAGATAACAAACTGAGAAGCTGGAAATGGGGGAGGATATATATTGATTTGTTAATAGCATTTTAACTTTTCTCATTAGTACAACTATCTTTTAGAAGTGGATTCATTAATCTAACAAATGACATTGATAGTTCTTTAGAAAAGCTGAAACTACAGAATCGTATATCTACTATATATAGCAAATGAAAGACTTCTGAAAGGTGGGAACTGGGTGTGAGGATAAGAAAAAAAGGGAAGCATCGACACTGAGACAGTTGTAAGGTTAAAATAATCAGACATGTTTGACAACAAGCACTCAGAGCCAAGACATGTTTTTGTGAAAGAGGTGCAAACTTTCTTCCTCTATCTAATTGCATGCCAGAAATTGTCACTACATTTAAATAGCAAAACAGAGAAGCTTTCATGACACAAAAAGAACATTTCCATACTTATATAAGAGGACAATTGTCATGATACCAAAAAACTAGTTTTATTTACATATGTCATCAGGTTAAATTAGGAGTGATAATTAAAGCGCAGGCTTGGTTTTAGAGATTGACCACCTAACAAAAAAGTCTGGAGAAATCAGATAAAAACAAAACAATATATTGTGCTATTTAGGGTCAATTTACAATAAAAAATGTATTTATTAAATTAGATAGATAGTTCTGATTCAATAATATCTGATGTGAAATTTGATGTAAGCGTTCAGGCGAACATGATCATGTCAACTTTCATAGAGAGGTTTAAGAAAAAAACTGTTTTACTACCTTTTAGGAACGTCCCAGCTCAGTGTTGGTATGTGTGAACGGGTGGGTGTTTTTAAAGGGCTGTAAAAATAACAAAAATTTGAACTACAGATCAGAGGGACCCGCACAACGAGGGTCTGTTCTGTGTCACATAGCAACGCCATAACATTGTCATGGCAACCGCAGAGTAGTGGAAACACCTTCCATTTTCACCTGCTCGTTTTTTCTCAAGTACATTCTTCTCCATAGGTGCTGCCTCCTGAGTGACTAGTACACACAGTGGAGCCACTTTCAGACTCTGACATAAACATTCACCAGCAATTTCCATGTTTTAACTTGTTATTAGACTAAATAGGAAAAGAGAAGGCAGCAGTTACAACAAAGTGACTATAAAGACGACTATTATGCCCTTTACATTCGCCTTTAAGTGCTAGCGTCATCCCTCCATCTATATTCTTACACAAACATGAAGTCACATATGACTATGTGACAGCTGACAGTATTCCTGAAGGCGTGAGTAACGTGATGTGAGCTGTTTCTCACAATTGTAGGATTTACAGTTAAATTTTCACAGTCTGGTGTAAAACATTCTGGTTCACACAGTGATGACTCTCTGAAATGCGGTCATTCGTAACAGTGACAGGAACAGGAATGGCTGCCATGGTCTACATTTTCATAGCAGGCAGATTTCACCATGAGTGTGTTGATTCACTTCACACCCTTTCCACACCGACTAGCTGACTGGTTCATGAGACAGGAGAGGACACACACATGCACAGTCGTGAAAATATATAAGAATTGTAGACATATGCACAAAAACACAAATCATGTAATGGACACTACTTACTTACTACTTTCTGAGACTTAATCATTTTAAAACCAAGTTGGAACCATTTCTATTGTTTGATAATCACTTGAGTTTCATATAATTGCATATTTATATCTTATTGCACTACATAGTTTTTTTATTAAACAAAATGAAAAGTCTACAGGCACGCCAGCGGCTACTATGTTTAACATGTAGTAGTACAGGCTGTAAAGATGGACGCCATGACTGATCCCCAAATGTGAAGCCAATGCATTGAATCGCCACCTGGTGGTTGGCTGCAGATAGGACATGGAGTCAAAGTACACATTAAATCAATCTTTCTCCAACAGGATTTCTTTCATTTAAGATAGTCCTTATTACACCAATCTATGTCCAAATGGTCATTTTCAGGCAAGTTTGGTTATAACTAGTTATTTGATGCAATAACAACAGGGTGCAACCTCATGATTGACAGCTGAGACTGATTCGTGATTGGTCAAGCATGTGTATCAGCAGGACCTCAGCGTCAAATGACATCATCAGCGTGAGATGTCGGTGTTTGCATTCAGGATATTCTGTCTTCATTTCAATGTTTGCTAGTGCTAAACACAAAGTACAGCTGAGGCTGATGGGGATGAGATTAGTTTTGTGGTTACTTGGTCATAAGGTCAAGGATTGGACGAACTGTAATTGTGCTGGATTAAAATAACCAAAGTTGCTTGGACTCATTCTTTGGGATCCATGAATGTTTAATTTCAATTGGTCCTGTAGCTGTTGAGGTATTTCAGTCTGGACACTGTTGTCCCTGCTGGTATGTGTAAATAGCCCATCCAGGATCTACTTTTTAACATTTGCTCAGGCTGTAAAAGCTAATGTTTGCAAACCATTGTGTGAATAGCTCTGTAGAAAAGTAAAAAACCCTTTCTTAATTTGTTCACACCCACTTGATCCCATCCCATCACCCAAACACATTCAGCCAACACATTTACCATTAGACAACAGCCCAGAGGGACAAATATCTGTGGTTTCAACATCTGCTGCCAGAATCATATGTGGTTGGTCATACACCACTGAGCTCTCAGCATGTCCTGTCTGGGCCAGACAGCCTAAAAAATAAGCAAACCTTAGAGTCGTCTACATCATTTGTCTACATGTGCCACGTGTGTATGAACACGCATGTGTGTGCCCCTGCTTCCTCGACTACTTCCAGATGTCCGTCTTCTTGACATTTAACACAAGCGGAACACAGTGAACTGTCCGTCAGGTGTATGACGTTAGAAGACTCGGGGGAGTGATTTATCTGTAAGCTGTTGTTTTTGCTGAGTCAACCTTCTCCAAACATTATGCGAGACGCAATCTCCATAAAGATTAAAGAAAGAAAGAAAGAAAGAAAGAAAAAAAAAATACCGCGAATCAACAACCTCCGCTGTACTAGTGATTTCCCACTACAGGAAAGTGGTCAGGGAGCATCAGGCAGCAACATCTACCTGATTTTCAACCTAAAAAAAATATATGCTGTGTTCAATAATGAAGTTTATTACTTCTTTTCATCTGCGTTTCTTTGTTTGTCAGCCGGATAATGCAAAAAAGACCCCACAGATCATCATGAAACTTTACTGTGAATCTGGGGGGATCCTGGATTTTGTTCTACTTTCTGTAACAATATGAGATTTTTTTCAATATTCTCATAGATTTCTACAGAGAATAACTCATGGATTTTGATTAAAAAAATACATCTAGACAACAATAAAAATCTGGATCTAGAGAATTTTAAAGAGGTTTCATAAGGGGCCTGTTGGGCCTTGGCCGAGGTACGGTATGCTCTCTGCTGAGTTCTATTCCAGTTTGCTTTGGAAACACCTGTCAATAATTGAAGTATCATGGCTACTATTAACGATGAACGCTGGTGTGTAGCGTTACTGCAGTTTCAGGAGAAATCAATAAACAAATGTATCTGTTTCTGCAAGAAAGGCAGGGAGACCATTATTTTGGGGGATAAAAGACTGCAGGGATATTGCTATTGTGTGCCAAAAAAGCTAAATGATTGTTATGCTTGCATCATAAATGTAATAATTGTTAATGTCTATATAGATGGTGTGATTTTTATCATAAGAATCACAATGTAGGTGAGGACTAGGAAGGTGTTTCATGATTCCTCACTCATGAAACACACCTGAATCTGTTGCCCTGGATTTACTTTGATCTGTAACAAGATTAAAACCAGTTCTGATCTGTGTATATTGCTCAGCTGATGGGACAGGACTGACATTTGCCACATTCTTCCACAAAAGCACTTTTCAACCTTTCCTCTGACCAAGATGGAAATATCAGCTACGTCTACACGTCTCCAGACACATCTGTCCATCCCCCCACCTCCGTCGGATGCAGACACCTCTCTTCGTACCGTCTCCACTTCTTCCTGCATCTCTGTACGAACAGAGCCGTGTCTGTTCTTCACCGGCGTCACCCTCTATCTCACTTCTCTCCTCTCTGTCTCCATCTGTCTGTTTGCCCCCATCTGCCTTTTTTCTTCCCTTTGGAAACATCCAGCTCCAGTGCCCTGGAGCCACTCAGTGACCTTGCCTACTGCAGTGGAGGTCAGAGGGGGAGACGGTAGGTCTCTTTAAGCCACCTTGTCAACAGAGCAGGGAAAAGAGCTACAGAAAAGTCCAGTGGTGGCCATTTGAGGTTGAACAATGGATCTGTTGAGGTTTAAGTGTTCTTACATGCACGTATTACTTGTGCTTTGAGTTTATGTGTGCCTGCAAAAGCATTTACAACCTAAAACAGTCACTTATTCAGCCACATTAGGTCCTACTTAAAGTTCGCCCCCATTGCTTCGCTTAAAAAAGAAAGCCTGTCCAAAAACTAGTGTTTAAATCCCACTGAACATGTTTGGCAAACCGCTCTGCCTTCCTGCCCGCACTGAGAAGCATTTACAAATTCAAACTTAAGCCAGCGGTGCACTCGCACTCAATCTTGGTAAGTGCACCGAGGCTATGGTTTCTCAGGGAACAACATTTGCAGCTCCACGGCTCCCTAAATGCAGCTATTATCACAGAGCTCACCTCATAAAATTAACACCTCTTCACGTCACGCTACGATTGTCCCCGTTCAAACAAATCTCTCTCTCACACACACACACACATACACACACGTACACACGCACACACGCACGCACACTCGCACACACACTGACACAGCTGTGCAGCAAGTGTTTGCCTCTTTCCCTCTATTTTACCCAACCATCATTCTTGGTTTTCATTGGGTTCTTTTGTCTCTTTGTCCTGCACATTCCTGAAGTTTGTCAAATAACGGATACAGGGAGGTGCAATGCACGTGCACATGCAAATACAAGCACGCACTACATTGAAAGTTCATCTCTTGTGCACAGGACCATCCACAGTCTCAGGTCAATGCAGGGCCGATACATTCGTTTTAAAGTATGAAGAGAGAAAGATAAATAAAAGCGAGAAGGAGAAATGCTGAACATCAAAAGACATTAGAAGATTGTTTAATAGATTTTTTGGTACACAGCATAATGTGTATTTTCCTGTAGGTCCATGAACACCAATCAAACACATCTGATCAAAGTAGAGTAGAAATAAGTGACATATTGCTCATCCAAGAGGAGAAAAAGTGTCATCTTCCTCCAAATAAAGCAAGAATATAATTAGCCAAAGATTAGAACTCTCAGAGAAAACTGGCAGACACTATGGTTAGGTGCCACATATTGATAAAACAAATCCACATAACACGAAAATACTTTTTCTTTCAGCTTTTTTATTCATACTCATGCAACCAAAGGACTCTGGTCTTGAAAGGGTTCTGGTTGTTACTGTATGGGTATGAAAGTGTGACGATCTTAAGCAAAAGTTCTGAATTCAATTCTTACTTCTGAATCATACAAATCACATCTGAGGTGTAGCCTCATAGTGACAGGCCTGAAAACATAACGTTTAACATTAACCCATATAAACGTATCATTGCTCTGTCTCTTTAGGCCTCGGATCCATTCCTCAGTTTGTACACTCCTCCGAAGCGGTAGTATTGAATATAAGCCAGGAGATTTTATCTTTGTAGCAAGTGAATCATCTCAAAGTTTGTGTGACTGAGGCCTCGAACTGAAGATTATCGTCAGAGAAAGAGCGTTACAAAGCAAACCAGGCCACAGAGACAGAGCTGCCCTGTTTGCTCTGCAGGCTCGTCTCACCAAACTGCTGCACTTGCCCCCGTCGCATACATCTGACAGTTTGGGTTCAGCTTTCTGCATGCACACACACACACAATCACAGAGAGACACACACACACACACACAAACCTAGAAACATTTGAATGTGCTGAAATATTTGCCTTTAGCACAGACTTTCTCTCGCAGAGATCATCACAGTACAGCTCTGTGTCAACCTTGATAAAGGAGCTAAACTACAGGGAAACAGAAATTTGAGAGACACCACTCTGAATATGTTCTCTCCATGATGAGGCACCGAAATGATACTAGCTCCACATCGAAGGCCAAATCTGTGAGGCCTATAAAAACCCATCAGCAGCGGGGAACAGATACCACTGACACTTTAAGTCATTTCAACTACAGAGAATAAACATGTGATTTCGGGCTTGAATTAGGAATTATTTCTCTTCATTGTGTTATATCTAATATTTATATTGATTCATTTAAATCAGCACTTTTGTTTAAAACCTGAATCAAATCTTATTACGGAAAATGTTTTAACAGAGTGAGAAATGGGATGTTTAACGACTCTGCATTCCTGAATTCACACAATTAAAAGCTCTATTGGCTGCGTAGTAAATCACAGAACGGGCAAAGAATTCACTCAAGGGAATAAACCAACTTTCATGAAGATGAACGAGAAAAATTCTAGCATAAATCCCAAATGAATGACTTGTAGAGGTTAAAATCAAAAGCATATGAAACATTAGTCAAAGTGAGAATAGAGCGGTGCTTACCTTTTTGAGTGGTCGTTTATGGGGAAATAATCACTGCAGACTAACGGACAGAATATCAGGCAGACGGACAACCACACAGAGGGAGCCCCGGGATATGTGCTCATAACAGACGCACACCTTAAGGACACAGCTTATATCTGCTGGAGGGTGGAGCCATGTGGGTGGGAGGGGGAGAGAGAGAGAGAGAGGGAGAAAGCGAGAGAGGAAGGGAGGGATGGATGGATGGATGGATGGATGGATGGATGGATGGATGGATGGAGGGATGGGGACTTGATCGCAAATAAATATAACCTCCCAAAATCTTATGCCACCATTTGTAGATCCAAAACATGCTCACGTCCCGATGCTGAGCAGCCGCAGAGAATGACAGTGATGAAGAGGGAATTTTATTTCATTAACGGTGTGATCTACTGTCACTGAATGTGATAAAGAATGAATCTTTACTTGTGTGTATGAGCCTCGACACACTGGAGCTAGTTGTCAGATCGGATATGTAACAATTTATTTATGAGGGTAACCTCAAGTAGTAAGTATTTATTTTTTCCGTTACCCAAATCATGTGATATAATGGCATATATGCATGTCACAGCTGCTATAGGGTGAATTAACTTTTTTTTAAAGTATGAGACAAAAATAAGAAATAACGATTTGCTGTACCTCATATTAAATAACTTGATAACTTAAGGATTAAGCATTAAAATAGGCAATAAAGCGTTGAGTCAGTGTTGTAGTTAGTCAATAATCAGTGTTAGTGTCAATTGACCAATAGAGTGTTAAGTACAAATTAAACTATTTTAAAATTTCTACTATAGTATAATTTCTGAAGTCATATTAATTTAAATTTCGAAAACATTTACTTCTGATAATTCCTTTTTCTTCCTTATATTTATAATTCTACCACACCACCCAACTATTAATTGAGCAAAATCTAACTTCAAGACTAACTTAAAAAATGTAATTATGTTATTGTGGTAATGCTACTTTAGTTTTCTATAATTAAACTATTTAGGCTCCTTTTCAACCAATGAGAACAGTAGAATGAAACATCCTCCATCAGTCTTAGTTCAACACCTGCATTTGTCTATAAGCAGAAGGAAAAATAACATCCATGCTTTTATACCATTTCATAGCACACGGGTGAAAAGTGAAGTCAGAGTTAAGCTTTGGTAAAAAATGTGATAAACATTTTGAAGTAGCATTAAGTCACAACCACGGACTAAAAATAATCTTTCTCTCAGAGGTTCTTTGTTGGCCTCTGACGACAGACACTTTCCAGGGCAGGTTTGACACCGGCGTACAACAACCTAGCAACTCTGACGTGTCCAGCCACCTCATTATACAGAGTATGAATAGTACTGTACCTCTGCTGTGTGACTGTGTGCCTTCTCTTTTATTTCCTTCACTGCACTTGTATGCTCCCTGAAGTCAAGAAACAGAACAGAGGCCGGCAGTGTGTCCCAGCTGAGGGTCTTGGGTGAGGGTCCGGGGTGAGGGCTCAACGTCTGTGGTTATGAGGGATGCATGCAGATCCAAAGTGACACAGTGCTGTTAAAGGGTGGACGTCCTGCTGCATCTCCAACAGCCAGGTGTCAGGTTAGTCCACTTTCTGCTCTTTGGCGGGATTAGACTCTCAATCACGGTTATGTTCCCAACAGTGTATAACATTTTGTCCATAACACAATAAAATAATAATATTGTATTTTCTTATAAGGTGTGAGAGAATGCTCCAATGACAACATCCTTCGTTAATGAGGTAATCAGCTCAAATCCATCATGTTGGCTCCATTGCTATGGTTTATACACTAAGTCAAAATATAGTTTTCATCTCTAAGGAGCAATTAAGCTTGTAACTGTTCCCCACCCGCCCACTCACTCAAACACAAAATTCACATAAATGCAATAAATGCACCGCACACACATACACACACACTAACACGCACACACACACACACACACACACACACACACACACACACACACACACACACCGACACACAGAAACGCACACACATACACACACACACACACACACTCACACAAACAGGGTCACACACGGACACACTTTGAGTTGCAGTGTGAAAGGTACACGATAGCCAGGGGGTAATGAGTTGTGTGTGTGTTTGCCCTTGTGCTTCAAATCTCTTCCTGTTCCATTAATGAAGCCTCAATGGGCCTCAGCGCTGCCTCTCGCAATGCGGCCTGCACTGTATACTGCAGCGTGTGAAAGTAGAACGTGAGTTCAGTAAAACCCTCATCGTTGACTCTTCTCGCCAGTTCCACAAATTAGTCGTATCTTGAAGCTGCCTTCATCTGGACGGAGTCACTCATAATGGTGAACCTTTAAATATACTGTACAGTTCCCCTCAAATCTGCTGATTGTTTTGAATGTTGAGACTTTTAGTTTCAACCTGTGCAGCCCCAAACAGCAGCCACACAAAACAACCAGGCTGATGAACACACTGCAGCATTGAGCCGCTGAAGAAACAGATGTGTCCGTCAGGAGTGTGTTGAGACCAAAGCAGAGCTGAAAGTAGCGTTAATATAGAATGTACATCGACTTGTTACATAGGGAAAAACTTATTTATGATTTGCCTCTTGAGTTTCAAAAAACAAAATAGGATTTGACACTCAGACAATTTAAATGACTATGATCATATCAAACAAGGAGCTAAAAAGCTATAACATCTATTAATAAACATTCAGATGAACAGTTGTACATTTTGAATGTATATGATAAGTCATTAAAAATATGCAAAATGATAATTGTCGAAGAAAATATGGTTGATAAAACTTCAAAATTAGTGAATAAATGAGAATGTTGCATCAAAAATATAATGTTGATCGGGGAAGAAGGAATGTTTCGGACTGTCACGCGACTTCAACTCTCCTGTGGGGTTAAGAATGACAGTGAGCAACGTTTCAGAAACATATACTTCCATCAGCTGAGTCCTAGTGAGAACAGGCTGATGTATGTATGTAAGATAGAGCGTCTTTGTTTTGCCACCAGCTGACACACCTCTTCTGTGCCCTGAGAAAGTTTATGATGCAGATTTTGCATGACACGGTCCAGAGCCCCTGGTGAAAGTTACATTTGTTATTTGTGTTTTAGGTAGAGCGTGCCCGTGGAAAGCCACTTACAGGCAGAGTTAATTAAAAGTAGCTGGCAGGGTGAATGACATTTTGTCAAATTTGTCACAGTGGGGAAATGGGTTGAAGTGTTCTTATTAGATCTATTTGTAACCCACAGAGCAATCTGTGCCCAGTCTGCTATTTATCGCTGTATATGACTCACCGTCTCCAACTTCCACCACTACGCTCTGCGACCTCTGCTCCTCAAACTGTACATGCTCTAGTTTTATTAATGAATGCACATGTTGCCCAAAGGCCTGCAGGGTCCAAGCAGCTCATGGCTATAGATGCAGTTTTAAACGTTTGCTTGGCTTTGAGTTGACATTTTACAGTCATAAAGCGGAGACAATCAGCCCATCACCACAGTTACTCTCTGTTAAGAATCTGTTTTTTAACAGTTTAAGAGGGGCCGTCCCACAGTCCTGTCACATTTTCAGATGAGTTTACGGCATCTGAGTTTGTGAGGCGTCCGCATTCCTCACTCCTTCCCTCTTCACCATGAGGCAATCTTGGAATTTGCAGTGCAAACAAAAGTAAATATCTGAAAGTGTTTGTGTCACCTCACCCGTAGGGACAGAGAGCTGTGGAATTTCGCTCTGCTAAGCACCCAAAAATACTAGTGATCTATTGATCAGTCAATGGCATCAACACAAGAACTAAAATCTACCTTGTCAGTCATGGATCTGTTGCTTTCTTTCTCTTAAAAATAAGAGCATCCCTCTACTAGATAGTTACCTAAATGTAGTCTGAAATATCCATGTGCCTGTTGCCAGATTCTGATCTCACACACTGAGTTAATATTGACCTCTTCATGATGTCACGCAGGGGCATCCAGCTGCTGGAGGATTCTTTCAGCTCACCACAACTAAATTAGGGTTATGCCCACAATGCTTTTCAACAAGTGTTTGATCAGCTTGTTTCTTTTTAGACTTTTACTATTTTGAACTTTTGCCCCAGTGCCCAGCACAATGAACCTTGACCTTCCTTCTCTAACCCCAGGGGTCACACTGAACTAACCCGAAACATTAACAAAGGAGGTGGTAGTAAACCAAGAAACTCAAAACAATGTTTGGAGAAACTACTATATAGCAGAAACCAAATTTATGAAGGCATGGTAAAATATGTATTAATTAGGATGTTAGCAAGCTGCCATTATCATTACTGGTTTAACCTAAAGCTAAATTCATCTCTTTCTTGAAACAAATTGAGCTTCAATCCGGACTGATTGAAGATCATATTTCATCTCTTTTTAGAAGACTTTTGTCTACCGATCTCTGTCAGAAGCAGCTTAATAATCAGAATCATACCAGTTGATAGTATTTGTTGAGACTTTCTATCTTTCAGCCATGGTTTCTTATAGCAGCAATTAATTGATGCAGTAAAATGTTCATAATTTCCCTAGAAAGCTAGCTTGCTAGCAGATGTATTAAAGGCTACAGTTACCATGAAGTAGGCTCAGCCCTCACTCTTCATCATGACTTCATCGCTGTTGCAGCTTTCACCCCACACCTGCTTCACTCAGGGTGGGTACCTTTCATTCTTTACCCCGACCTCAGGTCTATTCATGAATCACTGGGTTTAAGAGTCCCCTGTGTCACTTGAAAAAAATGCCCCACTCGCCACCAACAAGGCCAGAGGTTTGTTATTCAGTATTTTAAGAAAACAACGTCATTGCTCACGCAGTTGAGCTCCAACAACTTGTACTGCCTCCCCCCTCTATCAAGGGACCTTTTCAAAAAAGTCAAAGTCCAACAAGCTTTACTTTATCTGCTGCTTTCAGACATGCACTGAACTCCAGATATTTTCCTGAAATTAACCGAAGTGGCTGTATGTGAGAACACAAATGTTTGAATCAGTTGCTCCGTACAGAACGTTTCCTGCCAGTCCCCTTGTAAAATGTTTGGAAAATGTCCAAGTGAGACCATGTGAGAATGACAAGTGACTACATATTGATTACATTTCTATAAAGCTACCAATGCAAAACTAAAATAATTGAACAAAAAGAATACAAATATCTCAGGATAAAAAAGAGGAGTGATACAGATGATGATAAAGACAACTTGGATGACAATGAGACAACAAGATTCCCAGAGCTGAATTTACTCGTCATGTCCTGCCTCCTGTATGTTCCACCCCTCGCCTGAATGTTCCGCAGATTTTAGTGTTGTAGTGAAAGTGTCGGACCTGCACAATCTCCTGCTGCGCTCTTCATATGTAAAAGGCAACCTCTGGAAAATGTCCATACAAATTTCCTGACAATTTCTGGAGCTCTAAAAATGGCTCCTATGCTAAGCCATTAGTCACAGTAATAGTATGCACTACGAAATTTTCCTTAAAAACAACACAAGCTACTTGAACATACATTTAAGCAAATTTTCTCCTAAAGTGGAACTAAATGTGTAACGTAACCGTCCCTGGAGGCGCCAATGTTTCAGACCCAACCACAGAGACCAGTCTTCATGACCCCAAACAACACAGTCTCCACTCTGTCTATCCAGGGACCAGGAACAAACCCTGTGGTTACAGTGGCATATCCATCATGCTGTATATGTATCTCAGTCTCAAAGTGAGTAGTGGTCTTATTTAGCTTTGTGAGTTTGCTGTGAACGTGCAGGCGGCCCACACACTCCCCCGCTCACAGCTGGTGGCACCGAGTATTCACACAGCGGTGTTGCAGCAGAGCCCCCGAACATGCACATACTGTGGAGGTACACATGCACAAACACATACACAGTCTCTCTTCATACCACATGTTAAAACACAAACACACACACACACACACACAGCACCCATCACACACTCCTGTCCCTCAATCAACAGGCTGTTACATTCCTGCGTCTCACCTGGGTCTGTCCAACGATGACATCACTGTCCCGGGAGACACTGGGGTTTACAAGGTATGAGGTGACCTGGTGGGTCGAGGCTGCTTCAATGGTCTCTCTCTTTTCCTGGGGTCTTGTGAAAACAGAATATATCCTTAGAAATATTTTACAAGACATCCAAAAGGATGAATCATGTTCATGAGATGTTTCTTAAGGGCCGTGCTTTTGTCTGAGAGGAATTTGCGCACGAGTGAAGTCTGTGATCCGTATATTTTATAGAAATAGTTCCCATTTTGGCACATTTCCATGTCTGCTTTCTCTTCAAGGGAGGTATGGAAAGTTAAACTAAACCTAAACACGTCCCAACCCCAGCTCCTCACTCGTGCCATATTTGTGTACTATTGGAGTTACCATAACAACCCATTTCTGACTTAAAAATGCACATCCACAAACACTTTTTTCTGGAAATCCCTTCAAAAAAAGAAAGGGTTGGACTATATTCAAGAAAATCCTTCCGGAATGTTATGTGTTTCTTTTTATACTTGTTTGTAAACAAGATTACACAAAAACAACTGAAAAGATCTTGCTGGAAGGAGGTGGTACGGTCCAGAGTAGAATCCGATAAATTTGGTTGCAGGTCTGCATCAGGGGTCGGATCCAGGAAATTGATTCCCCTTTCTTTAACATTGTAAGATGGGCCTATTTCAACATTTTCACCATTTTCCCAGGGAATAATTCATGGATTCACACACTTCACACGGGTTTGGCCTGCTGTGATCCCCGCTCACGTGCACACTGGAAGAAATCTTTACGCTAAAGTCACACCTACCTGTAAATCAAAAACAGTCTAAAGTCACACATATATACATAACCTCCACTTACGCCCTCATCACACTACTGTACGACTGCCCTGTCCCCATACACCTGCACCCACAAGTTGGCAAACAGAGACAATGGTATGAGTGGACATGTCAGAGGGAGACAGACAGTCTGTAGGTGTAGGTGTATGATTTACTGGTCAGAACTTAGGTGAGCTGGAGAAACGTGATAGTGACAAATTTAAAGGAGTGAACAGGGGCATAAAGCTTTGGTTGTTTCAAGCCTGTTCTGTTGTCCTGTCCTCTGACTGTCTCATTACCTGATGTCCTTGTCCCATGTCCTGTGCGTAGAATACAGACTCAGCTACTCGTGTGGTCCATCTCAATGTCATAGCTTTGTGCTGACCCTTGAGATTAACTGATTATTTTTCCAATCAACACACTGATTTATGGACTATTTACCCTAGTTTCTGGTCTCAGGAGAATTTAGAGGCAAAAGAATGTTTCATCTCTGAGACAAGCCTCCCAGGCAACACCTCCTGCCAGGCTGTGTGCATATCACACACGCTCTGCTGGGATTAACACAGCCTCTCTGACCGCAACCATACTCCTTCATTCAGTTGCACAGCCAGATCGAACACCAGGGAGAAAGGCTGAGCTGCCACCTCACATTTATCTTCCATGAGGAGCAACACACCCATTAACGATCCTGTAATAAGAGAGTTGTAAGCCGCAGACCATCACACCCTGAATCTGTCTGATTTTTATTGTGAACTCATGACAATTGCTTATGTTTTACTGCTGAAATAAAACTAAAGCATGACAAAGCCCCTTGAGTGGCTTATCTCAGTATGAAATAAAACCTTAACAAGAATGGAAGCCATTAATGAAATGTACCTCTCACATGATACAATGATGGAGCCAACCTCAGCAGTCAGCTGTGGGAGATGTTGATGCTTCACGTTCTTAACATTAGCCTGAGACAGTGACCCGGGTGATGTCATCAGTGAAAATAGTCCCACAAACTCCTAGAAGATACAAAATGTGCTTGTATAAAATAAACAACAAAGAGACAGTATAACGTGTAAGCTAGTGAGCTTTGGAGGCCCTGGTAGGCAAATTGTGTTGGGATAGAATCAGGCCTCTTTAGCCGTTATCTGTCTTGATTCTCTAATTGGAAGTTGGCTACAGTTTCATATAAAAAAAAACAGATAGGACGTTGAAATTCAAGTTTCTGATCTAACTCTCTACTGACTAATTCCATAGCTGGAGAGGCATTGTAGTAATTAGCCTAAAGAGGAGGAAGAGGATCAGTGTGAACGTCTCCTGTCAGAGCACAAACAAGATGTGCAGAATACGACCTCATACTCGTTGCAGAATTTTAGGTGCTAAAAGGTTAGAGGTTAAATGATGATTCTGTACCTTATTTTTCTGTTATCTGCTGTTTTTGAATAAAATAGAAAATAATACATGTGTTCCTCACTAGGTAAAAGGTTAAGGTATTAGGCTCTAAACACGGGTGCTCGCTGAAAAGGCATTGTGGGTAGAGTATTCTACAGTGAGGTGTTAGTATGTGTGGAATGCTGATAGGACTCATTGTTGACTTGGGACAAACAGATAGCATGCTGGGATGCAACACATGGAGACAAGACATCTCCGGCTTCTGCAATTTGCCAGGTCTCAAAAGTTTTAATCGCTGGCAAAAGTCAACCAAGAAAACACAGAGTGGAGTCAGTCAGAAAGAAAAAAACATGTCTGCATTTGGTGCCCTGAAAAGAAGACAAACATCCAGGAAGAGAAAAATCTGAGGAAAATAATATTTATCTAAAGGAAAAGTGACAATTTGGTGATTATTTCCCACAAAAAAACAAACTTGATTTGCTGTAATCTGGATAATGAAAACTGGATAAACCAGCTTCCAACCCTCTCTTTCTCTACGCTATGGTATTGAGTCAGAAATGTGCCACAAGCTGAAAATACAACTCATAACACTCAATAGCTGAAATTACATTTAACTACACTTTACTTCATGGATTATGAAAAGATTATCCTCTGACACCAAACCACCCATCATTGTTTGTGCTAACCCGCGCTCAGCTTACACAGAAGCCCTGTTTAATGTATGCCTTGTGTCTGCAAGCTCGATGAAATAATCTGCATAATGACTTTAAAATGTTGGCCCTCCTCATGGCCGGGGGGGAACAGCTAATGTACAGTCCATAGTCCCAAATGAGCTGCGTATTAGGCGTCCCACCGCACTGCCCTGTGTTATTTAACACTACACAGACTGCTGTCCTCATTACATGTCAAACCAAGAGCTCTGACATGGCAGGCAAGCGTGACAGGTATACTACGCTTGAAATAAACCCTGCGCCAAAATTTATTCTAAGAACTGTGACTTGTGTTTGTCCAAGTTTTCGCAGAACTTTATCCACACTAACCTCAAATGACATGTGGTTAATGACAGAGGTGTGTTCTTGAATACGGCACAAGGTTTTAGTTGTTTGGCTTTATTGTACCATGTCGAAAACAGGATGGCGACATCAGAAATAAGTGGTGAGTGCTGTCAGCAGAGGTCTCTTTAGTACTAATAGTAGGAGTTTCGTAGTCGAATGTAGGTTGATTAGAGTATTTCAATAATCCCAAAGGGAAAGTGCATAGAAATAGAAATAGAAAGTAGGAGTGATAGACAAAGCAGTCCCACTTGTAGGAGCAGTAGAGGTGGTTGTAGCAGTTGCATAAACAACAGTATTCGTAGTTTTAGTAGGATCAAAGACTGTTTGTAAAGATGGACGACATGACAACTCCCCCAAAGTGAAGCCAAATCATCTTGATCGCCCCCTGGTGGCTGGCTGCAGTACATGTCATGAACCATAAGATTGTTTCTGTCATCTCAGGTGGTTCTTATTTCACTGGTATTTGTTCAAATTCAAATTTTTACTGTAATGGGGATTTTAAAAAGTGTTCTGATGCTATCAAAAATATGGTGAAACATCAAGATTTACAGATGAGACTCACTATTGGTTAAGCACATGTATTGTGACACCACAATCACTACTGCGCAGACTCCAGCTCCAAATGACGTCTTCAGCGCAAGATGGTGGCATCCGATATAGGTTTTATTTTTCCAGGACGTGAAAGATGCGTCTCCTCCAGGGGCACAGGAGGTGTTAGTAACCCATATATCCTTGTTTCAAACTAATTCAAAAGCTTTCTCAAATTCATCGACAATTCAAATGTCTAAATAAAAGTAAATTAATCAAACAAATATTCAGTATAATTCAATAAAGTGAATTTTAACAATACACAATTCCATGTGTGTAGGACAGGGTAGAGTGGTCGTCAAGAAGGTTGGCGGTTCAATCCTCAGTCTTCCCCATCTGCAAGCCAAAGTGTCCTTGGGCAAGATACTGAACCCTAAATGGCCCCTCATAGATGTTGAATACACTAATTGTAAGTCGCTCTGGATAAAAATGACATGTAATAATGTAATGTATTATAACACTAAACAGGAGCAGTGGTCTACTCTGTGTCTAGTCTCACTCTATCTATCACTAATGTTTGACTGGGCTGCTCGTTACTACTTGGGAGACCATACAATAAAACCTGTAATGTACACACATAGCACATATGCAAACATTAGACCACACATACACACACAAACACGTTCCATATACAGTAGAAGGGCGTTGAGCGTGGGCAGATGGACCTCCTACAAGTTGACCTTTGAACTTTGAAAAGCACATTTCAGTTTATTTATTTTGTCTTGGAAGATGAAACACCTATAATATCCGCTTCCCTCCCCCCATTAAAAACTGACACCGTAACAAACTATACCCCCTGTTGATGTGTTTTAAAAAAGAGTATGAGTGATTGAAGAGTAGATCCTGCTTCCTTCATTTATGAATGTAAAATTTATTTTAGATCTATGAATCACAAAATTAATTTTTCCCTAAACAGATGTTATCAATGCTTCTTAAGCTGCATGTTTAAAGGGGCAGAGTTGATGCTTGGACCAGATTATCTTACCCACTAAGTTTCGGTCTGGCTGCCAGAGAGATGAAACCCTTTATTGTATGTTTGAATAATAAATGAATTTGGCCTGGAAAAGTTTACATGTGGTGCTCCTGCAGAATGAAAAAGAAAATACACAGCACCTGGACCAGGAATGTGTCCGGAAAGCCAAGAAAGAATCCTGGGCGGTCAGAGATAACTCGTCCATGCAGCTCAGGTCCAAATATCTCAACCACAAGAAAAGCTCGGATCCTCCCGAGCACTTTCCTAAAAACCACCGGTTAAAATATAAAATCTATCCTAGTTTTAGAAACTTTAGACTGAACTTCTGTCCCACATCCAAACCAGAATCATAGCTTGTAAAACTCTTATTGTAATACTTCAAGCACATGCTGTAAATATATGCATAAATGAACATAGAAGAACAGAAAAATAGTGCATGCTATCATAACACCACAAAGTACAGCCTGAGAAATTGCTGAAGCTGAATCAACACCACTTTTAAAAAGATTAAATATTTAAAAATGTAAATTAAAATATCTTAAAAAGCATTTATTGCAGATACAAATCATGATTAAAGCCAAGATACATTAGTGGAGTTAGAACGTTAGATATAGAGCTATTAACAAGTTAGAGCTATATATATACTATTCAGTGATATTTTTGCCAGGTTTGTTGTGGGAGCAACTGACATTTGTGTGTATGTTACTGCTCTGGACAGCCGTTGTACCTTCATCTTCTATTGAATGGGCATGAGTTTGCAAACAGTTTGTCTCAGACAAAAAATACTACATAAATAAGGATGGTGAGACTGAGTAGGAAGAAGAGAAAGAAGAAATGTGTAGAACAGAGGGATGACAGGGTACTTTGCTGAATCAGCAATGACAACGTTCTTTATCCTTCTATCCTGTCAAGATTGACAACTGAATAGACGCCAAATCTGCTGGATGCTGGCATTTGTATCCAAGACATTTCCGCTTTACTTCTGGATGGTGGGAGGAAGTGGAGACGTGTCGTCCATCTTTAAATACAGTCCATGGATTATATCAGTGCAGCCTTACAATACTGCAACTTTCAACTAATGGTTTGTTCATTTTACATCAGAATCTATTTGGTATGAAAAGGGTCTTTCATGTGATTTTAAGCACAAGTAGTGGGCTTTGTGAACCTCATCTCTTTACATGTGTGTGGCCTGTAGAGCTTAAGGAGGATGGTCCAGTGATCCCTCACCACCTTTGTGTACCACACCCTATTTTATTTTCTTGCTGACTTGCACATTCACTGTTTTTACTACATAAACAAATAAAAATAAATAAACGTATTCAGGTTAAAAGTTTTTCACAGATATTTACAGATTTAGGGAACTGATGCTAAGGTGCAATTTGGTGCAAATCCATATATAATCTTGATCTTAATTTAAAACGTGGTTTCATAAGGGGACTTTTGGGCCTTGGCGGTGGTATGCACTCTTCTAAGAGCCCTGGCATTGAATGAATTCCTTGTTCAGTTGATTATTAATGTGTATCCCCAGTAAAGATGGGATCCTCCTGAATGTAAATCGATACACATCATTTACATCCACCCCTGGTTTGGAGGAAGCTGTGGTTTTTTGATTATTTAGAAGACTACAGAAAATTCTCCAGGTTAAAAGATAACAATCTGTGCACATGGGCTGATTACCGCCAAGGGTACGTCTTCTATAAAGTCTATTTGTGTAAGGAGGGGGGACAGAAGCTGAAAATGTCCCTCTTGTATGTTGACTGTCCCACTGACTGCTGCTCTGGTGCGAACAGACACTCCAGTTAATGGTTATACAGCAGTGGACCACCAGCC
The DNA here is from genome assembly GCF_947347685.1 of Pleuronectes platessa. NCBI lineage: Eukaryota > Metazoa > Chordata > Actinopteri > Pleuronectiformes > Pleuronectidae > Pleuronectes > Pleuronectes platessa. The sequence continues at coordinate 8,319,940 of NC_070639.1, forward strand.
ACGATCTCCCATGAGTCAATGGGGAGGATACTGGACCTTAATCATCAAGTCACTAGTGTTTATTTAATGAAACAAAAAATACGGAACAAACCTGCAGCTAGAAAACCTCATTTCCTTCCACATTTGTAAAACCACCCAACCGAGGACCCCAGACACAGAGATACTGTTCCTCTGCCCAACGTTTATGATGATGGATGGACGACGACGACACAACTCACACACACTCATGTATACACTCAGACACGTACACACACACATGGGTGCACATGCAGCGAAACAACTCACTGACTGAAACACACACAGACACACACAGACAAAAAAGAGCTTCTGTTGTCTAAATAACCAAAGCTATAATTATTGTGTTGATCACAAATCTAGCAGTGGGAAGTAATGGTTGAAGCTCCAGAGTGTAATGCAGCGATACGATATCTAAAGTGCTTTCAAAGATGACATCAAACAGAGGTTTACTTAATCTATGATCTGATTAACAGTTCCATCTGGAAGAGCGTCATAGAAAAACACTCGATGTTAAAACAAAAACGAAGTCAGGCTCTCTCTCTCCCTCTCTCTCTCTCAGTCACATCTGTTCTGACATTCATTTTATTGAATTATTTCCTTTGTTAATTAGACTGGTGAAAGATTAGAGATTCGATTCTACTAAAATGATTATTCTTTCTGCTCCTTTTCATTCAAGATTTGAGATTTTGTGTTTGCATTTGAATGATTTTGTTTAGTCGATGAATGATATAAACATATAAATCAAAAAAACTTTTAAAAAAATCTATCACAGACTCCCCTAAAATGGCACTAATTCAAACCTCATTAAGCATTGACAAGCAACTCCTAAGCAACCAGGACTCAGTAGAGCACAAACATCTGTCAACATTCCCTTTAAATTGAATACTTCTTTAACCAAATATCCCACACTCATAGATATCAGAACCCTAAATATCCATGGATTATTCCCTCTCTCACAACATTAAGGAAAGGTGCAGGTGAAACACATAACCTCCTTGGTGGAAGTAACCAGACATGAACCCCCATATATTCCCAAGATCATACCAGAAAACTTCTATGTCTACATTTGCCTGAGAGGCTCGAATTCAACAAACTCTCACTCAATCAGTCCAGACTGTCTCTCAGTACCACTGGTTATCATGTTCACATCTGAAAACACATTTCACCTGAGACAGCCAGAAGCTGTGTGATGCTTTTGAATCAATGTCAGTGCAGCTGATGGTGGTTCATCTGCTCCTGTCTGAGCCTTATACTGACTTCTAGTGGAGATTCTAGTTAGTGCACCGATTTTATTCTTAAGAATACAGTAGTTTGTAATAAGAACTGCAGCAAAGCAGGTCACTGCAACATATTTAATTACGTTTGATACAATGAATCGAAACTTTAGAATGTTCATCACTTACTGTGTGAAAATGTTGTGCACCAACACCATCCCCACTAATTCGGGCTCAACGTGAAGGTCCAGTTATAACAAGTGAGAGTCCCCTCTCCAGAGCACCCCCCGGTTGGAATCCCCATGGAAACCTTTGACCCCGTGGTCACTGTCAGGACCTTGGTTGAATTCTTTGAAGTCCAATCCCCCCTTTACAGCTGAGTGATTTGGAATACCGATCAGGTCTCCCCCTGCATCTGCTGACCTTCTCGAGCCGCCCGGTCAAGAACAGCTACACGCTGAGATTTCTGAAGTTTGCAAGAAATTCCATTAATTTCCCACACAACAGATCGATATCAGTTACAGCCTTGTGCTACTCCTTATGTTTGTCCATGTCCGAGGGAATTTAGGACCACAGACCCCATCTTTTCTAAATATTTAAGTATACTGCTGTTATTTGCTGCTTGGTGGCTGCTGTTAAACATGCAGTGGGAAGGTATTTAATGATTAATGATGTGGATAAATCATACAGTAAGATTAACAGTTCCACAGAGACAAAACTCCAATATCTGTGATCACATAGGAGCAGTGTTGTTGGGGTGGATAGATTGATAGTGGTGAGGAACATACAACACACTACAATGATTTGAAGACGCTCGTTCTGTACTTAATATTATTAATAAAAACTTGATGGACCTAATATCATTTAATTTTATTAAATAATTGATAACTTACTTTTATTGAAAATAATAATAATTTTACATCAAATAAAAAAACATATCAGCGGCAGAATATTTTTTAAATTTTGAATTGGTTGCTATCGCTATAATCAACTCACATCTCCTCACACACCCTGCCACTAAAGAAGAACCTGATGTTGGGAACCACTGGACTAAATTACTCGAGTGCATATTATGTAGTTTAAAATAGCTCTACAACAGCCAATACTTCTGCATAATTTTTGTTGTTATACAGTATATGATAATATATCAGTCACAGGGAACATTTTACAGCAGAACAAACATTTTTACTTTTGAGACTTTTAGCACATCTAGCTGATAACACCTCTGTACTTCTGCTCGAGTGTTGGAGTATTTTTGAAACCACTTCATGTGTTTGTTCCTGAGCTGATTGTCGTCTTCACCTGGCGCTGCAGGTACAGACATGAGGACTGTGATGACTAATCTCTCACTAACGGTCTCTTTTGCGAAAAGGCTGCATCATGATTCCAAGAAATCATCTGACATTAGAGGAGAAAGAAACGTTCCACTGGTACTCGACTTACTGTCACTATCACATACACACACACTCTGATTGTATACACTGAAGCTTACATAATAAGAAACAAAGGCATCTAAAACAGAGTCAACTGACCAGCAGTTGTGAATGTTCTGTGGTACTTTCTGACCACCGGGGGGGCCACAGTCTCATTTCTGTGGTGTGAGTCTGGTCAAGCTGACTCACTAACTGTGCCTCTTTCCAGCAGAGGTCCTCACAGCAACAGTTGACATGTCCTCTTGATGACAGCGGGTTAAATGCAAATGTTAAACCTGTTTTTTAAAGCATGGAAACCACAGATGTGGCTGCAAGACACATGGACACTTATAATAATTCAAATCTGGTTTGCTAAGATGGTTTATCTATATATATATGGCAAATAAGGCATTACTTATATTTGTAACCGACTGTAAAATGGTTAATTACAGTGGGTTTTCATGTTGTGAGGCCTCTGTTTTCTATTTGCATTTTTGCAACTGGAGTTTTTTTAACTTTATGTTTTAGTTGACCTGGCTGATGATTTTCGGTAGATGTATAATATGGGAAAACACACAGTAGGCCACTTAATTAGGTTCCCTTTAATGTAATACAATCATATATATCTATTCTGCCAAAAAGAGATATATTTGAAGACTGCCCACTCGGGTATGTTAATAAAGAGTACAAAACAATAAGAGTCACCCCTCAAAATATAATAGACCCATACTTTGATTACGAACTCATTAAGAACACACAAACATACACGTAAAAAAACTTATAAATATATCAAAACAAAACAAACAATGCCACCTAAAACTGAACCATAGAAACTTTGCATGGTTGGAATTTATGGCAAAGCTGTTGCATTGAACTGCAATAGACTGTATGGGTGTCGTAAAATATATAGGAAACAAGTGACATTCAGCGTTTTGTATGATAAGAATCAAAGAAAAGCAAACATATGAAGGGAAAAAGTAGGTTTGCTCTTGCCACATAAATGCTACAAAACTAATGTCTTTAAAGAACTATCCTGCAGGGATTTGACTTTGAGGTGAATTTGACTTCAGACCTGTGTATATCACGTTATCTAGGATTTAGGGGATAAGCCTGCCACTTTTAGGATATTGGAATTCCCCTCAAGTGAATGTGTCATAAAAACACAGACGGACAACGTGCAAAGTGAAAAAGGGTGGCGAGGGGCGGGTGTGGGAGAGAATTAAGAAGCGGACAATTTGAACATGAGTGACTCTCTCTGGCTGCTTCTCCAAACATTACACTTCCATGCACCCTCGTGGACGTCTGCCTGCCGTCTGCACACAGATATGTCGAAATAAAGTCACACACACACAAACACACACTGGGCCATCCATCAAGAATGAAAAAACTCTGAATCATTCGACATATTACTCACAGGCTACAGGCTAAAAACTGTGTTTGTTGCTACATGTTACTATTGGTTACTCTTGGCAGTTGCATTACATCCAAGCTCTTCGCCAGGTCAGGGTGTAATGTCGAAAAACAATAAGTGGATATGTGTTGAGTCGCTTCACGTCGCTCGGCTGCACGGAAGGGTTTGGCTAAAACCTGCACGTATATGATGTGAGAGGCTGAGTCATTAATCAACCATAATAAATGTATGTATGTATAGTCTCCAATTCCAACGTCCCTGCACCTATTGTAAATTCTCTTGTGTTGGATTTGGGTTCAGACCTCACTGCTGAAAGGACAACCCAGTAAGGGAGTAATGAAGGGTGGGCAGTTTATTAGCTCAGTCCAAGAGAATGAGCAACAAGCGCAATCCCGATGTTGACGCAATTGCTATGTCAATCTCAAGCGTTGTACTTCTTTTTCCTGAATAACAACATTTTTTATAAAACAAATGTTGTAAAGGTTATCGAGATTATAAATGGGGATGTAGATACCCTGAAGTAATACATGTTTCACCAGTTAAAACCCATTTTCTTATTTTTCAAAATGTTAAAAATGAAATGACTTCATGCTCATAATATCCTACGTTTCTTTCTTGTACAGCTTCAACTTTTTTCTCAAAAATGTTTATAATTGCCCTTATAAGCGATTGCGATAGAGACAGACGACAGACGTCTGACATGTTGAGTGTTGTTTTTTTTATGTTTGCAGATATTTACAAGGTCAGGATTTGGAAACCTTCAAGAGGTTTTCAAGAGTGACTTTGAGGGTTGTTGTCCCCAGGATTAACCATCCAGGGATAAAGAACTGTTTTGTCTTCCGACCCCAAGCACACAGAAAGGGTCTAATGTTAAAGTTTTAGGCTAAAGTGGAAAGGTTTACTGGTACTAACTCCTCGAATAATCGAAATATTGGTTCTGTGTTGGTCATTACTTTTGCCAGTAACTACTTCTAATGCATAGTTATAAATATTGAAATTTCCAACTTGCCTGATACTTGTTTTTGTCCATGAAATTGACCATTGCAGACAATATTATACGACTGAACCATCACCTGACTTAACATTGTCACCAATGAGTGAGTCAATAAATCAGCCATAGCCCACACAAGGGCAGACAGGCGGAGTACTGACAGTATTACTGACGTTGTGTTTGATTTGAAGCCGGTCGAGGCTACAACAAAAAGGCATGTTACAACATGTCTGTTGCATTTTATTGTTCCGCTTTTTTCTTCATCACAGTGTTAATGGCCACATGATAGATAAGATTTGACATTTGTTTTGTCCCACAGTGTCGCAGAATCAGCAACACTTGTATAGTAAAGCTATGTTTGTATAAGAGAGCTGAAGAAGGAATTTAAACGTAACTCAAGGGTTTTTAGAGATGTAACTAGAAACTGTAACAAATAACACATTTTCAGAAACTTGGCCAGCATTGTGTTTGTTTGATAGTAAACTGAATTGTTGGGTTTCGGGGCAGTTTGAGTTTGAGGTTGTGTATTTGCCCTGTTTGTTGCAAGTCAGAATGAGGTAGACGAGAGAGTAAAAATATAAAAGTGCAAGAGTAAACATAAAATTAAAAAAATTGAGAATATTTACATAATATACACCTTTCACATGCAGGCACAGGATGACTGCATGAACATTTTAAAAACTGTGTTAGTACATAAGTATAAGGAGATATTGGGATAGAGGTGTCCCAAGTATAGCATGTTATACACATAATAAGTAAAGTAGTAAAGTAAAAACAGTATAGTTTGTATAGGAAAGCTGGAGAAAGTTGTATATAAATATATAAATTAACAATAGTATGAAACATAGTGTGAATATAGAAATGGTATGCAGGTTTTTGAGTGTGAAATAATGACTAGCATTACAAGTTATTCATTTGTGAAAGTACAAACATACCAATTTTTTAAGTTTGGATTTTAAAGTCTTAACTCTTGTTTATCCCCCCCGTCATTTTAACTGAATGTGTGTGTTTGAGCCTCTACGAAACAAGGACACCAAGACTAATGAAAGTATACACATCTTCCGCCGAAAAATAAAAACACACCTCTTCCGACTTTACCTTGAATGAAAAAAAAAAATGAAAAAAATATAACACTAACAATTCTTTGAACCTAACACTTTTAGTAGCACTTAAATTGCACTTACTTATAGCACTTTGTAGTTTTGTTTTACTTTGAAGAAATTGTACTTTCTTGATTGTTTTTGTTCTGGGTCTGTACCCTCGGGGTTGATTCGCTTGGATAAAAGCGTCAGCTAAATGTAATGTAATGTAATGTAATGGTTCAAACTCAGAAACTAACAAGAAGCCCTGTGGATCTCAGGCACTGTGGATCTTAGGCCCTGTGGATCTGGGGGCCTGTAGATCTCCGGCCTTGTTGATATCAGGGCCCTGTGAATCTCTGGCACTGTGGATCTTAGACCCTGTGGATCTCGGGCACTGTGGATCTTGAGCACTGTGGATCTCGGGGCCGTAGATCTCGGGCCTTGTTGATATCGAGGCCCTGTGGATCTCGGGCACTGTGGATCTTGAACACTGTGGATCTGAGGCACTTTTGATCTCGGGGGGCCTGTAGATCTCGGGCACTGTGGATCTGAGGCACTTTGGATCTCTGGGGCCTGCTGATATGGGGGCTTTGTGGATCTGGGTCCCTGTGGATGTCGGGCCATGTTTTGCCAGGCCAGTGGTGCAGCTCTCCTCGCTGTGATCATTCAGACCACTTGGGGGACTGTGGATCTGGGGGAGGAGCTTCAGTTGGAGGAAGTAGCGCCACAGATTGGATGTGTGTGTTGAGTGTGTGTGTATGTGTTGTGTGTTAGGAGCAGTTACCTCCACAGTGAGAGAGTCGCTAACCACTGGACTGTAAACGGGGAAGATAAAGGAAGATCCCGGGGAGGAAAGAAGCCGAACAACCGCAGATTGTGTCCGTGTAGTGGCCGACCCTCGGTCCTGGTCGAAGCGGTGCAGCCGGTGGAGCTGACGCGGGCAGCAGTATGCATTCAGACTGCAGGCTGCTATGGGCAGAGCGGTAATGGTGGGCAGGAGACCGACAGGGGCCCGGGTCCTGGTCCTGTCGCTTCTCATCATCCTCACCGCGGAAACATGTCGAGCGCAGAAAGGTTGGTTCCGCTAGACAACCCGGAGGAACCGAGCACAACCAAACACACACACACACACAGACGCCGACATGCTGCTTTAAAAAAACGCGTGAACACGGGCGGGTTGAGGTGATGCGGGGAAACGCTTTTGTGTTGTTGTTGTCCTCCACACCTCAGCCCGCCTCGCATGTCCGTGTGGACACGGGCTTCCGCTCGGTTTTCGCCGCTTGCCGCCGCCCGCCACGGTGTTTTTTAGGTGGAGGACGGGACTAGCTAAACCAGGCAAACCGGTTCTGAAAAGACTGATTGTAAACGAATAACTGCTTTTCTGAGGATTAAATACGCGCAGAATCAACACGTAGCTTTAAAACGGTGTGATAAAAGTTTAAAACCACAGTTTAAACTTTGTTTACCTCCTCTAATAAGCCAGTAAACGTTAAATTGCGACTCTTCTCAACGGAGTCTGGTTTTTAAGTTTCCTGTGCGCGAGACAAAAAGCACATTTTGGGAGCCTGTGGCCTTGTTGTGCTTCCAGGTTGCTCAGTTTCCGTTTTTACCTAGATTCTGATTACACAGTCTCGTAAATGCTTCATATTTTGATTGATTAAAAGATAACTTTACACACTTATGTGCCCAAAACCGTAGAATTAGTAGTTTTCCTTAGAGGCCACAGGCAGCTTCAGGTGGCCAGAGATTGGGGGTAGGGGGACGCAGCCTGTGGGGGTATGAGTGTAAACACGTGGACACAGTTTGTCATAACTTTAAATGTAAAGTGTCTGAACACGTGGTGTGCGGATAGATGTTTTAAGGTGAATTTCCGTCTTGAGGAAGAGTGTGTTTTGGATGGTTTTAGGTGTTGCCCTGAGGAACTCCTCCAGAACACCATGCAGTTGTCCCTGAGCGTCAGTGAGTCAGAGTGAGGCTTTTTGTTTTTGTCCTGTTCATCTGGATAGTGTCCACTGAGGGCCTCTTACATAACTCTAGGCTGGACAGAACATCCACTTAGCACCACGGAGCGTGACTGCTGAATGTTATCTCAGAGCTGTGAACCCACAACATCAACACACACACCACGTCTGTGCTTTCTGACAGCTCAGAGATGCACGCCAAATTCAAATCTCCTTCCTCAAAACTCTGCTCTCATAATTGTTGTAAAAAGGTCACAAGGCCATAAAAATTGAAGTCGAGAGTCATTAAATTGTCTAAAATTTGAATTATTTGGTCGTTAATGGCCAGACACGAATAAAATCAGATAGCGGCTTCTTAAATTTGATGTTTTAGTCATATTTAGTCGCCGTTTCTTCACAGGGCAGCCAAAAGGTTTGATTGGCTATAAAACGCAAAGCCAACCTAAAGTGTACTGAATTATTGTGACATTAATTTGGCAGATGCTTCTATGCAAAGCAAATACCATCTGTTTTACACTACATCCACACAAAATGTGGGACAAATCAACAATTCCACTTACCTGATGTCCTGAACTGCAGAAATAACCCTAAACATAAACTCCCAACACACCAAGCCTTGCATTAAAGAGATAATGTAAGATACGGGCTGCAACTAATAGTTTTTTTTTTCAACATTAATTTATCTGTTGGTTATGTCTACTTATTCACATTATCTTGATTTGTCTAACAAAATATGAAATGCCTTACCAGGTCACGTCATCAGGTTGCTCATTTTGTCAGAGTTAAAGTGCAAAACCAAAAAGATATTCACTATGCGATTATACAAATGAAGAAAAAAAAAGGTCCCCCTGCTTGTGAAAATCAATCGGAAATGCTTAATACTAAATCAATGGTCTTTCCAACCCTGTTTAGATTGATTAAACTCTGCTACCCTTTTATTTATTGTGTATACTTAAGGAAACTAAAGTCACTGATACAATATGTATAGTGGTAAATAAACTAGAAGAAGCACAAACTGTGTACATTTAAACTCTCAGATTGGCCTCAACACAAGTTGATGCTAGAAACTTAAAGACATGTAAATTAAGGCTTGTGTCGTCCACTATTTTTCTTCTCAATGACAACTGATCTGATGATAGGACAAAAACAAGCGTCACCCTGTCAACCTTTTCAGTCACAGACCCATTTTTTTCATAAAATTTTGAATGAAAGATTAATAAAGGAACCTTGCTATAATTCCTATTATTGTAACTTATTTGTTAAATTAGAAAAGTACTCAATTCAAAAATCTTGATCCAAAAGTCTTTAGTCTTTGTTCCTCCCACCTACTTTTTCCCAACTCTGTTTGTGTTGCCCTGCAGGTGACGGCTGTGGTCCCAGTGTGCTTGGCCCCAGCAGTGGGACTCTGTCCTCTCTGGGTTACCCGAGGACATACCCAAACAACACGGTGTGTGAGTGGGAGATCAGCGTGCCGCGTGGCCACAGGATCCACTTTCGCTTTGCGGAGCTGGACATAGAGAACAGGGACTGCCAGGTCAACTACCTCCGCCTCTTCAACGGCATTGGGCCCAAGAGGAATGAGAGTGGTGAGAGCTGTCGATACCGGACTGGACCCTTTGTTTTTATTTATTCAGTGTGATCAACCATTTCCTAAACTGATGTGTACCATTATCTCATAGTACTTGACTGAACATATGCATGTGAGGCAAGAGCACTCAAAGAAATTACGTTTAGTCAGATAATGTTTTAATATGAGCCACAATAACCTGTTTAAATGGTCCCATTTTGGTACTGGGAATTCGATTGTAACTGAATTTCACTGTGAGAATATTGCTGCTTTCACACATGTACTGAAGTCTGGACCTTCTCCTGAAAGGATCTGGAGAAGCTGTGTGTGAGAACGCAAATGTCCAAATCCCTTTTTCTGCCAACCCCCCAGTAAAATGGAAATGGATAAATGAGCCAGTTTGAGAATACAGCAGGAAAATGTCCTGACATTTTTAACAATTTAAAAAACAATCTAGCACAAAAATGTATTAATCCGGGAGTATAGTCCATTTCAGCTGTCTCATCCGGCAGTAGATTATAAGTGAGACCCAGCTGTTGGTTCTTGTTATGTACAGCTCCGTTTGTTACACTAACCACCACACAAGGATCATTTCTGTATTATTATTCTGTATTATATTATTACAACGAATGGTCAGTTTGTGGGTGTAAATGTTAAACTAAACCAGCGTGTGTAACTAACCAGACTCCGTGTCTCTACTTGTGCTATTTAACAGTGAAATACTGCGGTTTGGGTCTGAAAGTCAAAGATCTCATCAATTCCACCGGCAACCAGGTCACTGTCCAGTTCATGAGTGGGACCCATCACACTGGACATGGATTCTACCTGTCCTACTCCACCACTGAACACACAGGTAACCATCATACATAGGTCCTGGCCAGAGGTGGCTACAGGAACAATTTCTCAGTGTTGTTTCTGTTTTGGTCCTGGTTGTAAAAGTCGCTTGTGTGTGACTGTCAAGTCACAGCTTATTTGAAATATTTCTGCACCACCTTATGTTTGTAACAGTTCTGAAGTTATTATATCGTCCTGAAAAGAAACGATGATTAATGCGTGCGTTTATTATTCTAAAACTTAATCACGGTTTTGTGAGAATTTGACATTCAGCTCTGCCCTGAGGACCATCAAATACAATTGTGCCTGTTGCTCCATCGTGGTGCAGTTTGTGGTTTTCAGCAGGTTCCTGCTCTCAGGCTTTGTAAGAATTCTTGAGGACAAGCTTGAGTCAGTGCCACAATATATCTTTTTTTGTTTTTTTCCAAGTTGAAACATTAAATAATGGAAAGTCGAGCTAACAAATGTTTTGACTGCAACCCTCATTTCTCTGTCATGTTGGTCATAGAACAAATATCTTGGACAAAGCCAATGTTGGATCCTGCTGGTGACAGAGGAGAAGCTAAGTAATTAGTCAGTAAGATTAATCATCTGGGGGCTTTGAATATTTAAACACATGTTAATGGAAACTCGTCTCTTAATTAGTATGTAGGTAGATAATTGGGATTAGTTTTTCAAGAGTGTCGGACGGCAGATCAGACAGTTGCTCAGTTACCACGATCTGAACTGTTTATATCATGGTGCAAAATCGAAGGAGTGATGCTTGCGAGCTCGTTCAGGAAGTCAACTCTTGCTGCTGTGCTCCCTCCACCCTCCGTATGTGGCGGACTATTTAAGGTTTCCCATCGCTCCCATTGCTTGTCAATACCTCTGCTGCCCTGCGTCTGTATCACTGCCTGTCGATTCAGCCCCTCCAGCATCCACTTGTAAGCTCCGACAGCGGGCTCAAAGGTATTTGCTCATTTCCCCCCTGGTATATCCATGTAATCATATATGGGGAGTTTTTTCCCTGTTAAGCATTTCATAAGTCACCTGTAGTGGAGCTATGAGTGTTCATAAGGAAATGTTGAAAATGTAAAATGTTAAGGGAGAGTTCTTTTTGGTAACATCAGTAATAAGATAAAAGAAAGCTGAATGATGTGTTCCAGAGAGAGAGAGAGAGAGAGGACTCGAACCAAAACACATGATGATGAACACGTTTGTTTATTCACTATCACCCTCCATCGTGTCTCCTGATGCATGTTGTCTGGCCCAGCTTTCAGTTGATAAAGAAGACAGTTGTTTCCAAAATGTGACTAATTAGTTTCATTATATTTTAATGTCGGTTTATTTTTTTGATCAAGTAGCAAGTCCCCAAAATGTCACAAACTGGGGAACAATGGCCGTCACAATTTCCCCTGAGGTCGAAATGTCTAATGCGCCCAGACAAAGGCAGTAAATCCTCACATTTGGGAAACATGATAAGTCACTGGACCGCACAATAAATTATGAAAGTTGTTGAAAATTTGTCGCTCTGCTTATTTATAAATTGATTAATGGTGTTAGCACTTTTTTTTAATTTGCATACTTAGTGCAGACTTTCCACAGCAGCAACAGAACAATTAGTAAATCTCAGTGCAAATGACCTCGGAGGACCGTTGCATAGAAAAAGGGAAATGGTTTATATCAGAACTGCTCTAATTAACAAATTAAAAAAGGTTATTATGGCCAAGCTTTGCCAATGGCGGGTCAATAAATGATTGCACAGGTGTAATTCATATCTTACAATAATCTGCACCTCTAGCTATTGTGCTGTATGTGGTTCTCCACACGGCAGTGGAACAGATACAGTTGGTGGATTATCTCTTTAGTAGCACTGTGATTTGTGTTTTTGAAGGTCCTGTTTGTCTGGTGGGAAAACTTCAGTGACTTCAGTTAATTGAAGCCACAAAGCTGTGACGTGTGTGTGCAGGAGGAAAATAATTCAGTCTTGTGGTCATCTGTGTGAGTGAATCACATCGGGAGGCAAAAAAAAGTCTGTTGAAGAGTCCGTCTCATGTTTTCACCAAAGTGCAGATGCAATGTTTTTTTGGTCTTGTAACTGACGGGTGAACGGTTGGTAGAGCTGAGTAAATCAGTCACCAGCTACGCTGTGGTGGTTGAGGGGTATTTGTCAGTTTAACTCACAGGTTGGTTTAGCAGATATATGGGAGTTTTGATCATGTGGTCATGACTCACAGAGAGTGACCTCCACCACAGGGTCCAAGTAGATACAGTCCGAGCAGCCCACACATCCCACTGCATGTGGTACGTCTCTAATCACCCAAACACTCATGTCTTTAGGAACCCTCAACATGCGTTCACATTAAGGCTGTATAACTTTAATGTTTTGAGTTATTATTCATTATGATAATTAAATGGTTATAATATATTTTTTTACCAAAATGAAAGTCCCTCATTCCAACAAATTCGAACAAAAGGTTTTTTAGATTTCTGATTGGACTGTTTGAATGTTTCACTTTGAGCCCTTGAACGTTTGGTGACATACATTTTTCAATTGTGTCCGACATCTCCCAAACAATTCACTGTGTGTGCAAAGAAAACACAGATCTTCACGTTTTCTAAATGAATGGTTAACTAAACTAATGATAAACTTTATGGTTTATCAAAAAAAATGTTCCATTACCTTTGTATCTATAGAGCAACTGGTTAATGTTGTGAGTGTTTTTGGACTGTTCTAGACTTCTTGAAGACGTCACCTTTGACTCTGGGAAGTTGCACCGAGTAGTTTGTCACTATTTATTTACCTTTGACAGTTGTTTTCTATACAGAGGAAAAGAATTAAAAGTATTCAGGGGAAGCGGTTGACAGGAACGTGCAGAGAAACCAGTTCTGACATTGTTTGTTTGCCCTTTCAGATCTAATCACCTGCCTGGACAAAGGAACTGATTTCCCAGAGGCAGAGTTCAGGTAAATAACGTTTGCTTTGTGCGGATATTTGTGCAGCGATCAAGTTGTCCGATGCTTATTGTGTATGATCTCTCTTCGTAGTAAATACTGCCCAGCAGGCTGCCTGACGTCCACCGAGGAGATTTCTGGAACTATACCGAATGGCTACAGAGAGGTGAGTGCGTACAGTATGTGCTTCCAAGGCAGATGTTTTCCTCTGTCTCCAGCATCACATTTCCACGTGAGTCACGGTGCCCATTGGTCTCCTGCAGTTTGGTCACAACCTCCACACTGTAACCGCACCAAACTAACACATCACTGGGTCGTTTCTTACTCATTATTTGTCTCTACCGTTGCCGTGCTGCGAGTTTACATTTCTTTCATTTTGATTCAGCAAGGCCTGTTTTTTTTTTTGTGTAAACGCTCCCCCCGCTCCTCGGCATGCGAGGCCCGGGTCTGATGACCTCACGGCACCCCCGCTGCGTGTGAGGTCATGGGTGCAGAGTCTCTGGCTGATGACCTCATGCTCAGAGCTTGAGGTTTTTTTGTTGAAGCGAAGGAGGGCGGGAGGAAGGGAGGGAGGGAAGGGGGCGATGTTGCTGGCTGATGGGAGGACAGGGAGGAGTATCGGGGTGTGCTTGGGAGAGTGAGGCGCCCCACAGGAACAGAGGAGGGGCAGGGTCAGCGGGTGAAAGGGAGGTGAGATAATAGTTAATAATAATAATAATAACGCTCTAATCCATTCCAGCTGCAAGAGGGTGCTGAGCCGAGCTGTGAGTTCAGTGTGTATGTGTGTGTGTGTGTGTGTGTGTGTGTGTGTTTTGTAGCTGGAGAGTGACTCGTGTGATTGTGAAGAAAACATTTGCTTACACATGCCTGTTTTTTGTGTGTATGTAGGCATTTGATTTATTCATGCTGTTTCTGTCTGGATGTATGTATGTATGTATGTGTGTGTGTGTGTGTGTGTGTGTGTGTGTGTGTGTGTGTGTGTGTGTGTGTGTGTGTGTGTGTGTGTGTGTGTGTGTGTGTGTGTGTGTGTGTGTGTGTGTGTGTGTGTGTGTGTGTGTGTGTGTGTGTGTGTGTTACAGTGGAAGCCTGATAAAGTGGGACTTGAATCTGCTGACCTACCCACACACTCTGCAGCTTTCTCTTTCTTATTCTGCCTCAGTATCTTTTACTGTGATCCATATGCTGGTCTCGATATTTCCACATCCAGCTTTGTGTGTGTGTGATTCCTGAGTTGGAGGCAGGGTGCGGCGGTTTGGAGCACTGCTTTGTGTTTGTGTTAGTGGTTTGGTATGACTCCCTTTAGGATGTGGTGTGTGTTTTTTGGGGAGTTTAAGAGTCACAGGGTGAGTGCTGATTGCTCGTGGCAGCATTCGACTGCTGTGCATGTGTGTGTGAGAAGACATTATGTGCTCGTCACTCTCTGGGTCACTGGAGTTTTCCCACAATCGTGTCGGCTGTGAATTCCAGTGTGGGTCTTTTCCAGTAATAAAATTCCAACTCGCTCGAGCAGCTGTTCATGGGAAGGAGCCTGTGGCCAGAGAGGATCCAGGTTTTTTTTTTGTCCTTCCTCAGTGATGTGGCAGCAGGTTTGGACAGGAATGCAGTCGGCAGTGAATCATTACCGATGCCACTTGGCGTTCTCTCTCCACAGAGAAGTGACTTCACGCTGACTCATCGTCCTTTATCTCTCCTCAGTCTGAAGGTTAAGCGCTGACAGTACGGCCTGTTCCGGGCTGTACCTGCACATGGTACCAAATGGTGGAGCGCCATTTAATTAACGGACAGATTCAGACAGTGAAGGCTTCCATCATGGTTCAAACTCATTATGTCCATTCAGAGACGGTTCGAAATGCAAGTGATCGACAAAATGAATAGTCTGTGAGAAAACAAACTGAATAGTTTATCTGAAGCTGATCTGACCATCAACAATTAGAGACTCATCAAGTAGATATCTTCCTGCTACTTACTTTCACTGCAGCTCATTAGAGAACCACAAAGAGGAAATTCTATACTAGATCCTTATTGATAAATCTGATACTTGATGAAAACTGGCCTTTGGTAATGGGATTCATCTTTTGCTGATTTACACTGATATTAAAACTTATATTTTACAGAATAAACAATGCAGAAAGGATGTTTATTTATATTTGTTTTGTTACATAAAAGTGTTGATGTTACTTATTCAAGTTCTATGTATTTGGTTGTAATGTATTCTTTTTAGTCGTGGTTATCTAAAATAAAATGTATAGTTAAACTGTCAAATATAAAGCCTCACTTACATTTCTTGGTCATAAGGGTTTGTTAACCTCAATTTTTGAATATTGTCAAATGCCTTTTTTATTATATTTTTGTCATTATTCCAGTATCAGATTTTTTTATTTTTATAGAATTGATTGAAAATGTCTTCTCCCCAATGTTGGTGTTGGAATCAGCCCCAAAATAGAAATCTATACAAAGTAAATCTGTCCCCCTCTTGGTCTCTGCAGTCGTCTCCTCTGTGCGTGGCAGCCATCCATGCAGGCGTGGTGTCCAACGCTGTGGGAGGGATGATCAGTGTGGTCAGCAGCAAAGGCATCCCTCACTATGAGGGCACACTGGCAAACAATGTCACTTCCACTGGGTAAGAACTCCTGCTCACATAAAAACCCTGCCTCACCTAATAATTAATCATATTTATGTTTATGTACCTTTGAATTGAACAGAATGTGAATCTAATTCTTCATCATTGATACAAACTGGTCACAATAATATTAAATATAGTTTCAGCAGAAAAACTTTGAGGGAGTCAAAATATTGGTAATTATTGATTTGTTAAAAACGGACTAAAACAAAACATTTCAATCCCGATCCTCTAATCCCTCATTTCTCTCCTCAGAGGAACTTTGTCAAACAGCCTCTTCACCTTCAGGACCAATGGTGAGTTTTTCTATAAAGCACCATTATGAGGTAGAATATCTTTGCTGGGAGCTGTACTGTAAATGTCTGGACCACGAGGAGGGATCTTAAAAACATCCCATTAACACCTCCTACATACTTTTATATATCGTTATTCATGATGGGCTCTGTGTTCGCAGGCTGCTATGGGACGCTGGGTTTAGAGTCTGGCAGTGTTGCGGACACTCAGCTCTCGGCTTCCTCTGTGTGGGAGTGGAACCTTGGTCAGTGGGGCCCGTTGGGGGCACGCCTCAAAAAGGCGGGGCTGCCCTGGGCGCCCGCTCAGAGCGACCAGCATCAGTGGCTGCAGGTCGACCTGAAGAGGGAGAAGAGAATCACAGGTACACAACTACATGCACACAATCACAATGATCACACCTCTGTGTCAAATGCCTCGAATTTTTGCTGTGTAGTAGAACCGCTGTCAGTTGACCCACCACTTTTGTCTAGTCTGAAATATCCTAACATATAACTGATGGGTTGATCATCTTTTTGTTTTACATTCATAGTCTCCAGAGGATGATCTTCCTGACTTTGGGGTCCTGGGGTCTTTTCTAGATTTCTGTAGTTGCAGTAAATTGAAATATCTGACACTTGTCATCTTGTGTCATCATGAGAGCCAGACATGTCGGCCTTTCACTGACATGTCGATATATTTGGGTGTATTTGGGTTTTCTTATTATTTATAGATTTGTAACAATGTTTAACTTTGAAGCCTCAATTACATTTCTATGTCATAAGGGTTTGTTAAAGAGCGGAATGATTGAAAATATTTTATATCAGCTCATATGTTTGTATTTGTATTGGCACTGGCCCTTAAAAATCCATATGAGTTGGTGAACACTGAGCGAGTCGCACAAAGATATTTTTCATTTTCATAAAATTTAACTTACAACTGTGGGATTTTAAGCAGAAAGAAATGTGCATGCCATTAACTCTAATTCATATTCCTTTAACTTCTTTTTTGAGGACACTATATATTACATCAGTTTCTTTTATTCAGCCTGGATGTCTCATACAAACAATAAATAGTTTTACCTGAGCTAAGACAAAAAGTGGCAGCACCGCAAATTAAGACTCATGAAACACATGGGTCTTAATCACAATTACCTTCCTCATGAAACAGTTTTAAATGTGATACTAGAGGATGAAGGCAGCATATGATTTACACTCTATTTCATCGGGGTGGATATTAAATTTACTGCACTTTACAGAAAACAGGGAGCGATACTGGCCGCAGCCCGAGTCTTGTTAAGTCGTCAACTGAGCCCTTCATCATCTTTTGTCTCTGCTGTTTGTCTCCGAGCAGGCATCACCACCACAGGCTCCACCCTGAGGGAGTATCGGTACCATGCCTCAGCGTACCGGGTCCTGTACAGTAATGATGCACAGCAGTGGTACAGCTACAGGGAAGCAAACTCCACACAAGACAAGGTAACACAATCACTAAATCAATAAACCATGCCTGCTCAACAATTACATCATTGGCTTTTATGCTTTTTTTTTTCTTCTTCTTCTTCTTTAAATTAGTGCAAATGGACAGAAATGTCACTTTAGAAGGCCAAGGGACCCGTTTCCATAGCAACTGGTATTGACTCAGATGTTTGTGGCAGGAAATGCGAACAGTCAGTGGTTTGAGTTAAGTGCTGTGGTAGACAAGTCGAGCCACTCGGGCATTAATAATGAATGGATATGGATTGAGTGGCCGGGTTGTTAGGCTGGAACTGCTGCTGTCTACAAGTTGCCGGGACTCTCACCGCCTCTTATGGGTAAAGTGAAATACTTATGAGCTCGGCAAGTTGAAAAATAATCAGCTTAAGGCTTTTAGTGCATTTGATCACAGTCTGAAACAAGAATTGCTCCGCTGCACAACCTTTTTCCTCAACTTCACTACTATTCTGAACAGTTCAAAAAACCTGGTTTGTTTCCTATTTCATGGCAGATTTTCCAAGGGAATATGAACTACCTGCAGGAAGTCAGGAACAACTTCATTCCTCCCATCGAGGCCCGGTTTGTGAGGGTCAATCCAACGTTATGGCACCAGAGAATCGCACTGAAGCTGGAGCTGGTTGGCTGCCAAATCCCTGCAGGTAAACCACGTTGGTTAATCAGCAGCTAAAGGTACATTAAAGGGCCCATATTGTGTAAAATACATTTTCTGGGATTTTACTATCCGTAATGACTTGAAGGGAGTCAGCAGGGACCCTCAAAGTATAAAAACAGTCGCTCCTTGTTTTTCTCACTCAGTCCATTATAAGAAATATGTTAATTAAACGCCACGTTTCGTACTTCCTCCCCCGTATGAGTCACATGGGGTCGCACTAGTCTCCCAGTTCAGCCTCCAGCCCCCCCCGCTCCCCATCACCACCCCTCCACACCGAACGCGACGCCAAGCTGAGTTGTTGCTAAGCTAGCAGCTTGTTAGCTAACACAGGCTAACAACAACAGACAACACTGAAGAAACACTGCAGCGTGGAGGGATGCAAGGAAGAGAATGTGTCCGTGCACATTCCTCCCAAGAACGTTACTGTTGGAGACCGGTGGTTACGCTTTATTTTGTGTGACCTGCCATGTCGCAGTGCTCAGTACGGAGTAAAGTCTAGGTTACCCCGTTGTGAAACTCCGTACTGTAACTCGGGGCGTTACTCTTACATCGATCGTCTCTCCTGCTAAAACTTGAACAAACACGAGGACGGTTTAACCTACCGTTCAGAAACGTCCTGTTGAAACCGACTGTAAAATATGTGGCCCGTCTTCTGTAGCGGTATCCAAACATAATTTGACTTTCAGCTGTTTACAGCCAGAGGTCGTCAAATGGGCCAGAATGACACCGGTGATAGGCCTGGTCGCGTGTCACTCAAAGTGCAATCAGCCAATAAGAGGAGGGGCTCAAGGGGCAGGCGAAAACAGCCGGTTCTGTCGGCAGCTCCGGAGAGAGACAAAAGAGAGGACATGGAAATACACTGCAGTAGTCTTTAAGACTTTAAACCACTGATATATCATTGTAGGGGTACCAATACCTCAAATTAAATCCAAGAAAGGTGTAAGATATGGTGCCTTTAAATACATTTTCATTAAAAAAAAGGAAACACACTGATGAATAACCAATATGTGCCTTTTTATTGATGAGACGTGATTGAAATAAACAGTCAATGCCTTGAGAGAGAATATCCACTTCAACGTTGCAGTTAACAAATGCCAGTCAGAAATTCTAAAAGCGAGGTTGGGGGTTTAAAAACTCCAGAGTAGTATAGAAGGCACGTGAAAACTTAGCGATTTGACCCTTTTGAAAATAGAATGTAGTGTGGATGAAGCTGAACAAAAATAACAGGAGCTTTATTATACAAGATTATAAGATGCAATTTCTTTACGCAGCGAGGCCGAGGACCGACGCCAGACCAGGACACGGGCTGATACCCACGTTTCGTCATGCTCCCCCTTCTGCGGGAACAAAGCGCCCTCGCCTCGGCCAAACCACACACACCCCGGAAATAAGGAACACCACTATGCCTCCACACAACAGCAAAGGTGCGTCAGACTAAAAAAAGGCAAAAGCTTGTTCTGATCTCCAGATGAGACGGTTGTTGTGTGATGCTTATTGTCCTGTCTTTGCTCTCAGATGTGGCGCTGGCTGCAGTTCTGGTTCCTGTGTTGGTCATGGTTCTGACTGCTCTCATCCTGACTGTGGTTTGTGCTTGGCACTGGAGGAACAGGTGAATGAATGAATTGTTATCATTATAACGTGCAAAATAAAAACGTCAGTTTTGGCCTCCATTAGTAACTTTCCCCTGTTGACAGGAAAAAGAGCTCAGAGGGAACTTACGATCTTCCCCACTGGGATCGTACAGGTATGTCATCACTCTACTTGATCGGCGCTTAGCTGTGCATGTGACTTGTGAGCGTTAAACTGGAAGGAGTCATATCACTGTGCTCCTGCTGCAGACTGGTGGAAGAGCATGAAGCAGCTGCTGCCATCCAAGATGGTGGAGAGTGAGGATTCAGTTCGGTACAGCAGCAGTGAGGTGGGCCGCCTGACGGGGAGAGGAGCTGTACCAAGATTACACGCTGAGCCTGCAGGTAAATACTGCTCAATATGGAGCCAGCTGTGGGTTTCTGCTTTCATTCTGTGTGTGTATGGTAATCTGGAGCCATTAAAGGTGATTTAATTACCTCTGCTAGGGAATTTTTTTTACAGGATTACGCAAAAAACGAGTGAACTCATTTCCATGAAACTTCGGGGAGGGATGGGGGGCACGAGCTACGGTAGAACTTAGACAGTTTTGGAGCGTTCTGGAGGGATTCGGGAGTTTGTTTTCTTGAAAATGACAAGATAGGGTGTTATTCTCAGCGTCTAGTTGTTATATGTTTTTAGATTCAGATTCAGTATTGGTCACTGAAATGCTATGCGTGTATTCAACAAAAAACTGAGTGCTCCGCTTATCTAACAAAACATTGCAAAACCTTTCTTTCTGTTGTGAAACATTTTCTTCAGTAATTCAGTCTGACATTGCAGCCATTAGTCGGCTGTTTGCACAGATCCTGGTGGAAATGAGGAAATTTACGACAACTTGTTTGAAATGTTTAGTCTTTGAGATAAACACCAGTAAGATTGGCCACGACATTCGATGGTTTACAGATACAGTGAATTTTCTTGTTTGAAAACTTGTCCTTACAAAACAAATTGTTTTTAGCTTTGAGCTCTAACAAAAGTGTGTGCACGTCCTCCATTGTTCACATCTGTTTTTGCTTCAGTTTGTCGTCGTCGTCGTCGTCGTCCTCGCAGCATTTGTTGAGTTCACTTCCTGCCCCCATGTGTTGATGAATCTGGCACCTACATGATCGTGGACATGCACAGCATTTTTTCTTTAATTATTAGTTGTAATGTCACATCAGTTATCATCCAAAATCAACCGCGTCTGCACACATGTTTTTCTTTAAATACAATACACTCTGCAGGTTTCTTATGTTTTGCCCTTTAATATGATAGTTTCCTTGGTTGCACAGCTTCACAGACACTGGACCTGACTGTGTGCACATCAGGGGACATTTAAAATTATTAATACACTACAACATGCTTTCTTTTCAGAATACGCCCAGCCGCTGGTGAGTGGGGTTACAACTTTGGGTGCACGTTCCACTTTTAAACCAGACGAGGGTCCGGACCCAGGGTACTCTGATCCAGACCTGTACGACGCCCCCATTTCACCGGACGTGTACCACGCATACGCAGAACCCCTGCCAGCTTCGGGATCCGAGTATGCTACACCCATCGTGGTCGATATGGGTTGCCATCCCTCAGGTGGGACATCTTTGGCCCAGCCCGCAGCTGTGTGCGGTTTCATGGGGGCCGGGCCCGCCTCCCTGCTCACAAGGACAGACAGCGGCCAGTCGGGGAGGTCAGCGTATGATACGCCAAAGAACGCCACTGGACAGGTCAGTGAGGATCTGACTTATCAGGTACCTCAGAGTTGCACTCAGAAGCAGACGGGACAAAGCTGAGGAGTTGGGATGCCTATGGCCTGACTCCGCCCCTCCCTGATCAGCACAACCCGAGGGCCAAACACAGAGGGTTTGTCAATGGCCAAGGAGGCGTGAACCTGTGAGTCCTGGAGCCTGGGCCTGAGTCTTGAAAGAACACTACCTTAGCTTTAGATTCATCCGGAGATGTCTGTATTGCCTAATTGTTCCTGCATGGCCACGATCTGCTTGTGTAGTGCCATTACAGTCCTATCACTGAAAGCACAGAGATGAATGTGTTAGTGCCAGGCGGGAGGGTCGGAAACGGAGAACGCTGACTACTATTTGATTAAGACTTTGTCCCTGTTCTGTGATTCTTAGTAGTTCTTTCATTCTGTGAAACTGTGATATCCACTATTCCATTTTTTTTTTTTTACCCTGTTACACGCTCAACCAGGTTCAAATCTAATGGTTCTCTTTTTTAATGAATTGCAAGTTGTTCCACAGGTTCAACGTCAAATAATTCCTCCTCTCTAGACAGACTCTAGTTTTCATGGTACGTTCTTAGTCTGACTTTGTTTAAAAGCATGACTTGAAATTGTGTATAGTTATATTAATCCCATTAATGCAGAATCTGTTAAAACTCTAAAGCAATTTACTGATATTTATTTCACATCCTGCTGATGAGGAGAGACTCAAATAAAACCCCATATCAACCACTGATTACAGATTGAGAAATTGTGGTTACACTGTCTTAGACTACGATGGAGTGTTACGGACATGAGGAAGTAAGTTCTGAGATTTCGAGAATATAGTGGTAATTGAGAAGAAAAGAAATAGATCGAGAATAAAGCGAAATCCAAAATATTTAGGAAATAAGCTGCAATGAGAACTGAATGAGAATTTCTTTAGGAGAGACTCAATTTCTTACACCATCTTTTCAAAGTTGTGATAAAAGTGAATTTTTGTTATTTGTGAAACAAACTAAATTATAACTTAACAGGATGTTCTACATTCTTCACTTTAACGCTGACCACAGACTGATTTTCTGCTATTCCCCCATAACATTTTGCAACATGTATGACAAAATTGTCTCGTTAAAGTTCCACTTTCTTCTTGAAATCCACTTCTCCTTCAACTTGGCCCTGATACTCCGTAGTAGTAGAAGCCTTACTGACGAGTGTCCCCCCCCAAGAGATGTACATTAACTTGAAGAAGCTGATTGGGAGAATTCATTCATCAAACTCCTCCAAAGAGAAAATACTTTTTGTAGTATTGGAGACCAAATGTTGAACACAACACAATCAGCGCAGGTTTAGCCAAATAAACAGTGAAACAGTCTTAACATAGGGAAAAAACATTGTAAATAAGATGTAGAAAAAGGTACAGAAAGCAGAGGTATCTGGGTGAATCTGTTACAGCTGATAAGTTTCCTGTATCGTGATGATTGTCTCATGTTGAAATGGGTGCGACGTGTTCCTTGCTTGTTATTAATGTGCATCGACATCTGTATGCGTGGAAAGCTGTTTCCATATTTCAGTCCTGTGTGTGTGTTTGTGTTGTGTGATGATAGTTTTTGTAGCACCAGTAGACTGCATTCCCCTCCTGTCCACCTGTGGTACTGACCCGACCAAACACAACGTGGCAGGAGTGACTATGGAGAAAAATGAATAATGGGCCGAGCTGCTTTGAAACTTTTTTTTACCGAACAGCGACCTGCCCAGTGTGAGGTGTTGTTCCCTCACAGCTGTGCCACCAGTCGGGCTTTGATTTACTGCTCAGTAACCAGGCCGATCGATACGCAGGGTTTTGGTGCTCGCTCCCTGGTCAGAGGGTTTGTGTTTGTGGCTCTCACAGATTGTACATAGAGAAATAAAGAGTTATTACGTCATGAGATGTTTTATTTCAATCTTCAGCTGTCGTCAAGACAGTAAAAATCATTACACACTGACAAAAAGTTGTTGAACAAACCGAATAAATGCAGATTGCTAACACAAAGTTATTGGGTTCAAATTACAATCAAAAAGTTGTGTTGACATAAATTAAATCTTGGATTTGAAGAAACTTAGTTTTTTCCTTTAATGAAGTTCTTAAACATTTTTCTTTTTTAAGTGCAGTCAACTTGCATATGATTCATGTCTGTTTATCGTTCGTCTCAGACATGCAGAGTTCACAATTACAAATAGTTTTTTTTTTCTCAATCAACAACCATATTTAACGTTATGGAAAAACACATTAAAACAGAATCAGTCATTTTCTTCGATCACAGCTAAATATCTGTTAAGTTAATGACATTTTCAAGTTGTACTTTGTGTTGCCAGACAAACACGGAGCTTGCGCACATAATAAACATACCTGCAAAACAGCATGTTGCATGTTTACTTGAAGCATTTAGCTCTAAGCTGCCTTGAACCCTGAGACAGCTGCTAACATGATTGTGGATTTTTAGTCTCAGGCTGAATAACAACATCTAGATCATGTAAACCTTGACGTAGAAACAGCACGAGCTGAACATTTTATCCATCTATCCGTTTTCTATATTTGAGGGTAGCGGAGGGTAAACTGGAACATATAGAGACAAACAACCATTCCCATTCACACCTATAGGTAATTTAGATTCCTCAATTACACACACACTCCACACAGAAAGAGCCCGGCCGTTCCTGGATCTGAACCCGGAGACCTTCTTGCCATAAGACAACATTGCACAGATTAATCTCATTAATTATATTAAATTAAAAACAACAATTCAGTTTTTTGACTGGGAGTTTCAAGGTTGGGTCGGCTGGTGTCTCACTTTATTATACATCACACTTTGTATATCACATTTACTGCGGAGCCTCAACACCAGAGTGACTGGGTCTTAACTTTTAATGTGATAATTAAAATAAATATAATTATCTTATAAATATTAACAGTCCATGATGTGTGGTGTGTTAAAAATAACAAAGTTCACCAATTCAAATCAACCTGTAAACCTCTTTAGAACCATTTTTCCTTTCAAGTATTTTAAAAACAGCAATTATCGATCTTCAACGGCTTGAATGCTTTTCCCTTCACTCTTCCATGTTCATCCCGGTCTTTCCAAACTTCCACCACACCACCGTGAGGACGATGGCAACCAGGAGGATCAGACTGCTGGTCACAAGGTAAGCAATGGGCAGGAAATGGTTCTGACCTCCGAACCAGGTCAGCGTGGTCAGCACCAGTTCCTTCCTGCCTTGGAAATGCTGCACAGGGAAGTCTGGGAAGGCAGAGGTCAAGGATGAAAATAAACGATCGCAAAGTGAAGCTCGATGGAAGATGGCTGGCCTGTGGTCTGAAAATAGTTGCCAAGACACAGGAAAGAAAAGCACCCAATGGTAAGTGTGTGATCTGATTTAACCACGACAGCAGTGAAAGGATACTGTAGGATATCTCGATGGTGTAAGTCCCCGCTGGGAGCCCCTTAGTAAAGGGGTCGTCGCCTCGGTGTAAAACTCCATAGAGCTTCTTGAAGTTGGGGAATGCTGCTTCCCTCATCCACACGATCAGGTCGTCGTTAATGAAGCCGTTGTTGGTTTGATCAAACGGATCGAGCTCGTACACGGGTTTCTGCCAGAACAGAGGCTTAGCTGTGCCTGGGGGAAAAAATTCAAACCAGACACAATGATGGAGTAGAAAGGAATAATACAGATTCTGTGTTGGTTTACATCTGGATTTATTTACCTTCAAACACTTGAGCCAGGGTCAAGTTGTCCATCTTGGGGTTGCGGTACTTGACATTTTTGTCCGTGTACCATGAGATGCCTCTCCGAAGCAATGGAACCTTCACTGGGCTTCCCAATTTATTATAGTACAGAGTGAAGGAGTCTGGGAGATGAGAGGGAAATGAGATGATGAAAAGACGGAGAAGGGATGTGATGATCGATGGAGTGATTGAGAAAAGGCGTTTTACCGTTGAACATGCTGTTGGCCACAGCACCACAGGGGGCGATGGGGAGTCCGTTCTGGTAATCGAACGGCATGCAGTAAGAACTGGGGTTCTGGTGAAGGAACGATGTGAACCAAGAAACACTCGACCATTATTTAGCATTTTATACCATTTTAAACTAAAGAGCAGTGGTTGAATTTAACTAATTACAATTTATCAACGAATTTACTTTGTTTCAGAGGGACATAATGATTATGACTCCCTCAACTACATTTTTATCATAGATTAAAATACCTAGTGGTATATAAAGCCGTCAGTCAGCTTTGCTTCGATCCAACTACAGCAGGAAAATGATGCTCACATAGAAATCATTCAGTGATAATACCAATAAACATTTGATATCATACTATAGACAAATTAAACATATGAGCATTTTAATACCTCAAGTACATGTTTGAAGCATTCACCATATATAATTATGGACGTCACATATCCTCTCACTATCCTGAAATGAAGCCACAATATCGCGGATACGAATGCTGCCATTTTGCACATTGAGAGCCAGAGTTGCATTCGGAGGGGAAGAGGATGTTTTTTAGGGAAATTTCTAATAAATCTAATAGAAAGTGAAGCGTTATATTCTGGTAAATTAAATGGTACATTTACTGCAGTACCTCAAAGTGCTTTAAACAACATGTCACATTCACACCTTCAAACGCACACATTCGTTTCGTGCTTACACTCTTTTCAATCAGGGCCATCATGGGCGGTTTAGCCAGAGCCGAGCCAATTAATACACGGAGCTACCTTTAAGTTGGTCTTCCTGCCGACCATCTGTCCATCGTCTCTGGAGTCCATGTATCTGCGGAGGTTCTGGTGGAAGTTCTTGAGGCCGTAATAGAAAAAGACGTCTCCCTGGAGCAGCAGAGGTGAAAAGATCATCAGCGCAGAAATGAAACAGAACTCAATCTTTGAGTTACAGCATATGGTGTTGACTTTGACTTCAAGGGGACAACAATCTGAACAAGAGGTCAATTTACCATCTTCTTCTTCAAAGGTTTCATTCTCAGCTGAACTAACTTGAGGACCACATGCAGCTGAAAGCTCTGATTGAAGCTTCTACGTGAACCTTGAGTAGGATGACCTCGTCCCACTCCGTTTGTCAAACTTTAAGGTTATTTACCTTCAAGGGTTTCTCGATGTGGAGGACCACTGTGCAGATGCAGCTCTGTCCTGCGTTGCTCTCATTTTTAAGCTTTTCAAAACACCTGGAACATTCCCCAGCTTTGGTGTAATCCATCTGCAAAGACAGGAGAGATAATTGTTGATCTAATTCACAAGCGGACCCCAGACCTTTCCTCTCTGGCACTCCCTTTTCTTTATTGCACACATGAGGCACTCAGGTTCTTCCTCTGTATCTTACACTCATACACAGTATTTAAATACCACATAAAAAAATACAGAAAAGGCAAGTGTAATTTGAACAACCACACTCACTCACCTTTACTTCCTGTGTTCTCTGAACTGTGAGAAGCAGCCACACTCCCAGCAGCATACATATCAAAGCCATAAAGTAGAAGAAAGGCAGCACAGTGTTCGCAGTCAGCATGGGAGACCAGGCAGGTAGCCTCTGCTGTTTGAAAGCCGAGTTGTCTGGCCTCCGGGCCAAGGGCCCAGGCTTGCCCTTCACTTTTCCCATGATGGGGACCTTCGTCTGAGGACGGGAGAGGAACTCGCTGCACAGCGGGAGAGCAGAGAAGTTGTGTACGAGGAGGCTCTAGTATCTTCACTTCCTGTTCCGCTTTTCAGCGATATCTCCCTGCACGCACGCACACACATTCTGCTTGCCAAGAGATTTTCCCAGCAGGCCTTGCAGGGCGGGGAGATTATTGTGGCCTGTTACTTATTAACCACAATTCTTTACTACGTAACTGCCTCTTTTTGTTTTTCTTACTTCTATATTTTCTTTGTGATTAGGTTTTGTTCTCTACCATTTCCCTCCTACTAGAAAACACACACACACACTTTGTTTATTTACATCTAAATCACACAAAGTATCATTTTATATCTTTATTGTAATTTGCTGTGGGAGATCATCTGTTTGTTCTGGTCCTGTTTGTGCTGCTTTTAAAATGCTCTTTTAAAGGATGTTATGATAAATGAGGCTTCCTAGTGGGCAAGTAAACTCATGATCTCACATTGTCAGTGGGAGGGACTTCCCAAGGTCAGAGTAAACAAACAGAGGGACGCCGGTTCCATTCGGAGTCCGTTTATTCAATGCATCACACTGGGTCATTGTGTTGAACTACAAGAGCGAACAAACATTCGACACGGCCTCTGAGAACAGTTAAAAGCACAACACAGGTTTCACACAGACACAAAATGAAATCAAACAGGAAGAGGCCCCTCGGCTTGTTGTCAGGTCCACCATCACTTTGAACATCAAGTCATCACATGGATTGTTTGCAAGTTTTTTATTATGTGCAGTTAAAAAAGTCCAATTTTGAGTTTGCCTTCTCTGCAGCCAGTCAGGATGCCGCCCTCCAGCAGCTTCATGAAGTCCAGTTTGATCTGGAAAAATAAACAAATCCATCGCTTAAAAACTGTGTTCAGGCATCTTTTAAAGTATAAAGAATAGAAAATATGCTGCTTTGATTACTAATTTGTTTCTGATGAGCTTATTACTTAATGACCCAGAAAATCTATAAACATATGCAAAACGTGCATATTTCCACATTTATTTTAAAGGTTTAACTGTTGAACACAAAATGTGTCTTTCTTCACTAATACAAATAATAAAAATAAAAAAATCAGTCGGTTAATGTGCAGTGAAGGGTGCAAGTTCCATATAACTCGTTTTAACACTTTCACTTTCAATGACACAAGGCCAGGCCTGGATGTTGGGCTGCAAATCTTGATTATCGTCATAATTAATTCATCCTTCAATCATCAGTACAATGTCAGAATGATTCATATTATAAATGAATTCCTTTTGCGTTACTAACAATCCACAGCCACATCTGAAAAGTAGAAGTGGCAGGACCTCACATTTCAGGAGCTGGAAAAAGATTTTACTTGTAAAATCAGACTTGATCAGAAATAATACAAAAAAGGTTACTAAATTGATAAATTAAGTGAATGTACATCCTTAAAATGCAGATTAAAGGTGAAAACAATGAAGCATGTAACCTTCAGCAGATGATGTGAAAAAAAACAGAACATTTTCTGTACAGAAAAGTTTATATCCTAGAGTGATAATATAAAATACATTTTTGTTAACAGCAGGACTTAAAATATCTGCTGATACTATCAAATACTTTATTAATTCATCTTATGTGTTTGGTCAGAGGAAGCTAATTATGTTTTCAGTCCAGCAGGGGGCAGTAGCTCACCTCAGGAATGTCGACCATCCTCCTGAGCTTCTGGTCCCTCAAGTTCCAGTCCAGAACCACGTATCTCAGTGACTTCAGGGTCAAACCATCTGATAACAATAAACAAGAGTTTCCACAGATTAGGACGATTTAAAAAACTTAAAATTCAAACAGAATCTATTATGATGTGACCTACCTTTCTCGATGAGAGCACTGATTCTGCCTGGTGTCCCCACGCCAATGTGTGTGACGCCTTTCTGCAGCAGGTTCACCTGCTCCTCAATCTGTACAATAGAAAGACACATGCAAAAATACTGTTCTGGTAAAACTGTTCATTGCACAGAATCCACAGGCATCATAACAACCATGTGCCATCTCCAGTACCTTGATATGTTTTGCAAACAGTTTCATTGCTTTGGTTTC
The DNA here is from genome assembly GCF_947347685.1 of Pleuronectes platessa. Taxonomy (NCBI): domain Eukaryota; kingdom Metazoa; phylum Chordata; class Actinopteri; order Pleuronectiformes; family Pleuronectidae; genus Pleuronectes; species Pleuronectes platessa. The sequence continues at coordinate 8,349,465 of NC_070639.1, forward strand.
ACCCTTGAATGTGGTCAGCTGCCTGTGAATTATATAAACAAACAGCACAATGTTAGGTCTGATTAAAAGCTGTAGAGTTCAGAATGTGTCGCTGTTTCACTTACTTGATGAGCTCAATGGCTCGGAGAGCAGAGCTACAGACGATGAGCAGGATCACAGAGCTCTTCTCTGTGTGCTGCTTCTGAATCTTTGCCCATTTGGGACAAACTAATGATGAAAGTTAAAAAGAATATGAAACAAAAATGTAATATTTGTTTAGAAGTAGCAGATGATAAAAGATCAGTCCAAAGGGAACTTAGAAGCATCACTGACCCAGTTTGAGGTAAGAGGAGAGGGTGTGCGTCAAGTCGTTACTGGACAGGAAGCAGGAGTCTGGAGCATGTGGGAGGACAGACGGTGACCTTGGTGAATCAACACATCAGCAGATATCGACTGAGCCTTGGAGCTAAAGGGGACGGGAGCCCTGACTCACCCTGCAGGGTCAGCTCCTCCTGTTCGATCACAGAGCGCTTGTCTGAGAAGTAGAGAGAGACCATGCTCTGCAGGTCCGCCGCACAGCCCGGCTTCGGCTCAGAGGTGGCCAACACGTCTGTGATGGTCTTCTTCTTCTTCTGCAAAACAAAGTATGATTGGGTGCAATACTCACCGACACATATTGTGTTCACCACTGCACTGAGCAACAACTGCCGCTTCTCTTTGCAGCAGCAGGTGTCGCCACACTCACCTTCCTCTTTTTCTTGGGTTTAGTTGACTTCTCATCCTCAGTCTCTGTCTTTTGAGGGATTACACACCGACTCTGTGATGAGAGTACAGACAGAACACACATTTCAGGCAAACGACTTATATATTTGATATGTTGATAGTGTAATTAAATAGTAAAGGTGAAAAAAACATCATTCCATGAGAGAAGTGACACATTTCTAGTTGCGTTTTCCAATATTTAGCATGAGACAGCATTCAAAATCCATCAAGATGCCGCACACTACAATATTTAGATAAAATAGCATTCTAAGCAGTTTTTGGGATTCACAAGTTGATTTTCTGAAATCTATTGGACCTGATTACATACGTTTTCTCTCATTAGGGGTTTGAAATAAACATGTTTTTCGGATAAACGTTAAGTTACCACAAACTAGAGCTTTTTAGCATCTGTGGTTCATCTCTTTGTGATTGTAGCAGACTTTGGTCTCCTCCAACAGCTTCCACTGCTGCTTTTGTAGAAATACATCTACAACAACTCAAAAACCAAAGACCAAACTTTATTGAGGTCTTGATGACATTATAAAGTAACTTTGGTGAAAGTTTTTTGTACTTCGATATTAACTGTAATAATCACTCATAATACTGTTATTTTTCCAATACCGGATCGCGAACTGTTTAAATGAAGATGAAGCTGAAAAGAGCTTTAAACAATGTGAGAAGAAAAGAACAATCTGAGACCAGTCAAAGTCACAGTCTCCCAAAAAAGTTCAAACTTGATAAGCTTGTATCCCTGAATTGGGATCCAAGGCACATGGAATGTGGGTGACATTGGTTTTTCATGTGTGAAATCAGCACTCCAAATTACATTGTGAGGATCTGACACAGAATAAAGATCTACTGGGTGAGCAGGTATGACATAGTAATAACACAACACAATTGATACCTCTTCAATCTGTTTCTTCTTCTTAGCTTTATCTGTCGTCTCAGTTATCGTTTTCCTTTTCTCTGGTTTTGTCTTTGTGATAGTTTTGTCTGTCGGAGGTATTTCTTGTTCCGTCTCCTCCTCCTGCTCCGCCTCAGATGCATCTGAAAATGAAAGAGAGCGATGTTCTCTATTTATCTGGACTCATGGAGTTAAGGTTTAATCTGCAAAATGATAATGTTTGGATGAGGCAATTCAAAGCAAAGACCACATTTCAGATCAGTAGAAACCAGGCTTTGCTTGAAACAGAAATGCCTGACCACCATGACATCTGGGATCCAGACAAACTCCTCTTATGATACAAGCTTACAGAGCTACAATCTGTTTCCATAGTTTGGCCCTAAACCACAGATTTTGTGTTTGCAAATCATGTCTCAGAATGTTTGTCCAGTACACATTTCAGTCACGACAGGGAAACAGAAATACACAAAAGTGACTTGCGATAACAACAATGCAGCAGAGCTCAAAGCATCTGGTTATATTTAGCCTCCCCGCTGCTACCACTTCTCAGTGCATACCTCTGGTTTCATGCTATGATGTCATGCTCAGACCTTTTGATATATACACATGCTTGTTCAAGATACTTTAAAAACAGATGCCAGAATGAACTCTGCAATAAATCTGCAGGTTTTATTGCACTGCCTTGGCCTAAAAAAAAAGTACTTTGACTTGGAAGTTCTTTCTGTGATTTTTCAATATCAAAGAACAAACAGGCCGACATTGACTCTATGGACAAAGGCTATCATTCAGGAGAAGTTTCAATCAGTCACATCACAACAGGTAAATGACTGTAGGGATGTCACAGATTGGAGAAAAGGCCAGAGGAACAAAACGCTTCAACTTCTTAAACCATAGAGATTGAGAAGAACAAACAGTTTTCAGAACTGATAAGAGGTTGTTGCACTATCAACTCTAAATACAACGAAAACGCTCCGTGTGTCTGTTGCTGCTTTTACATCATATTGTAGAGACTGTTTAAATCATGAGAAACTAAACTGTCCAGCTCCAAGCTGTAAGTCTGAGTTGAAGATACAGGACATTTCTGACAGTGACAATTTGAACTGCAAGGATAAGTTGGTTGGTTCAATGAGGTTGGTAGTAATTTGTTGACAAAAATGTATACATGACTATTTCATGGTCAGTCAATCATTCTAGTATTCGAGTATTTGTTAAGCAAACTGCCAAAGGTTTCTTGTTGGACCTTCTCCAAATAGACTGCATTACCTTAGACTATAGAAATTTGGGATGTTTCAAAGACGAAATGATTTGGTTGAAAACAAAAACGCCAGAAGATACATTTTTAGTTATAACCCTATATGATGATATGTCCTTCTTGGTGAAAGAAGTACAGAAGGGCAAGAACACTACAGCAAGCCATGTCCAGTTGGAAGTTCTATCAAAATTAAACCCAACATGAATTAACATGTGGTTTTCTCTGTATCTAGTTTTATTTAATGAGAACAGCTCAAAGTAAGGCAAATGTAGCTTTAAGGCTTTTTATCAATATGAATACAAGGCATTTGGGGTAGCCATGCTGTCTCAATTAGCAACCCAGCGTAAAATTGTCCTCAGATTTCCTATCCCTCAAATTATTCATCCAATCCTTATCAAGAAACCCATCTACTGTTTACTTCTCCTTTGGTGTCATTATAGGCAACAACCATGTAACAGAAAGATATTGTGACACATGGATGGGGGATCTTTGTCCACTCTTCCGCTCTCATTCTCCCTCAGGTCTTAATCTTTCTTAAATTCAATAACCACTCCCCTTCATCCCTCACTCCAAGACCTTTTTTCTGTATCTGTTACAGTCAACTGTCCAGGCATACACCCCTTGTGCTGAAAGACCACCCCTAATATTGATCGGCCAAGCCAACCATTCACCAGTCACTCTCTCTTTCCTCTGCTCCTCATCATGTCATTTTCTTATTCTGGACTGTTGGAGGGAAAGTGAGGCGCCAATGACCAAGGAAGAGAGGACGAAAATAAACGATTAATTACAGATGTGAGGAGGACTAATCAAAGACAAGACCAAGACTATAGATGACCAGAGAGCTGCCCATCTGCAACAGGTCAGTGTTTCCCCCCCCTCGCTGGTATTGACAATGGTCGTATTAGTCTGGCTTTGGTTTCACTGTGTTCACTAATTAATGAGGATATACAAACAGCATGGTATTAATAATATATCACAACATTTATCCAATAGAATTATAATAATGCATTTTTAGTGATGATCATCATCGTAAAATGTTCAGCTTATAAGAAATAAATCTTACAATTGATTCATCTTTCTGATGTTATTTGAATCTAGAGGTAGAATGTATGTGCCTGCATTGATAGTAAAAAATGAAATCACCTGTCCCCGGTGCTCTGTGTTCAATGAGCTGTGAAAAATTCAAGTAATTAACCAATCTGTCAGATGACTGGAAGGTGCTGACAGGGCAGCTACACTGACGTTAAGTATTAAAACTCATTTCTCACCAATAGCATAACGAAAAACCTCAACACACTGGTGAAGGAACTGATCAGCAACACCCTGAGGTTGATGAGCTGCTGATTCAGCATTTATTTTGATTCGTTTTTTGTAAGGAATGGGCCGTTAGAATAATTCATCAATGTGTGTGCGCACCTAATAGAAAGAAAGCACATCCAGTATGTTTACATATATTAAGTCCGTGTCACCAATTTCAGAGGTGGTTTCCCTTGGGGATCAACTGCCTCAACATTTAAATATGAAAAACCTCTGTAGAGGAGAAGGATGGCCATTCGTGGGTTGGTTGACCAAAAGAACTATGGAATATGATATATGTTGTACTCTGTAGAAATAACTTAATCTATCATCTTAATTTACTGTGTGTTTCCACTAAGGCCTATTTACTGTCTGTCAATATGTTGTGTTTAAAGATGTCCTTGTTTGTTATTGTAATTATTGTCCAATGATGTGTAGTGTATGCAAGGTGTTGCTCTTTTCGGATGTGGGTTAAGGGGGTGAATCTGAATGTAAATGTGCAGTGTTGGGAATTTCCCTGTATGAGGTATTAAACTAATTAATTAACTAACAAGTATTCATAAATCCATTTATATTTTTTAAATGCAAATTCCTCTTTTTCTCCTGGTCTGGGGGGAAAACTATTTCAGCACATCGAGTTAAAATTATACCAAAATAACACACATGGATAGGTTCTAGAGGTAAAGGAAGTTTGGGGTTACGTTATTAATTAAAACAGATGGATAATATACTAGTTAATGTCACAAAGTAGCGCAAATGTTGTTTGGCAGTCTTTAAAGATTTCAAATTGAAACTAGTACGTGATGATAGCAAATGACCCCATCATGCACAGTTACAAAAGCGTGCTAGTCAATTCTATGCTGGCCACTAACTAACAACCATCGACCCAGGTATCACGTATTTGACTAGATATTATAGTCTTGATACTCAGTTATTTGTCAGTGGACAGCTATCTTTACTGAAGACAGGGTAAGAGAAGCAGAGTAATAGACTAATAATTCCTGGCGATTACCTTTACCTTTGTAAATGCTGTCAAAGGGGGAGATCTAACGTTTCTGAAGTCTGAGACCAAAATTTATGTCAAGTACAATCTGCAAATTCAGTCTGTTCGCAATTAGCACCTGACTTCTTAGAGCCTCAGAAAATGCACTCAAAGAGGCACATATGATCATCTACTGATAAGTCAACCAAACAGAGGATGATGCTCCTGCCAATGGTAAGTCTTAAAGGACTTATGCATCTGGACATACATCATCTGTAAAGCAAAACAGCCCATCGTTCTTAGGATGTTTCACAAGTGAAGGAGGAGGGATGAACTCCAGTTTACATCATTTTCTGACAGTAGTGTCGTCAATCATGCCAGTCCATAATTTTACATAGGTCTTCAATTAGGTTGAGTTCAAGGGACTGTGAAGCCACAGCCGACGATTTGCCTCATTTTCTTACTCGTCAGAACATTCAGTGAATGCTTGCACCCTGTGGATGTCAGAATAGCAATATTACGCTCAGTATATCTTGTTAATTTGCTGTGGCCTTCTTCTATGTCAGGGTTGGGGGACATGCAGCCTCCGGGGGCCGCTAGACTGTTTGATCGAGCCTCCGGTCGGAATTCATAAACACCAAAATACTCTCATGAAAGCAATTACATTTCTTCTGCAAAAAGATGCAGAGTCACATTTTCCACAGCAAATGGACAAACAATTTGTGTTGAAGTAAAAGACAGGCCAGCCAGTGTGCCTAGTTTGTTGGGACGTGCTCGCAGGGATGAAAAAGTCCAATCTCAAGCCCCATTCTAACTGGAAACGTAAAACTAAACTGTTGTGAGGACAAACATGCTTGGATAAAGTTAACTTCCTGTATAACAGTGCATGTACCAGTGTTAATTTTGGCAGCTATTTTTGATTTAGTCTTAGTCTTAGTCTTTTGACAAAAATGCATATTAGTTTTAGTCACATTTAGTCATTTTTATCCTTCTTAGTTTTAGTCTAGTTTTAGTCGACGAAAACGAATTACATTTTAGTCTAGTTTTAGTCACATTTAGTAGCCACATTAAACTCCTTTTCTTCCCTTCTCAGGCCCAGGGACACCGTTGTGTCTAAAACTGCAAAATAGTCTAGCTTGCAGTACTTAGGTTGTCCATTAGATATCCCTCCTAGCATAGGGCTATAGCAGGGGTCGGCAACCTTTACTTTCAAAAGAGTAATTTTGCCCCCTCTTCCCCCAAATAAAATTTGTCTGGAGCCGCAAAACATATTTGATAACAAAGCTAATAAAGTTTAATATAAAGTTACACTATACTAAACTATAGTTTGTTGCATTTACGAAATTATAGAACGACAATAAAGAAAACTCTTGACATTTTATTGATAGTTGTACCTGTTACAACAAAGGAAAACACCGAACGCTTATGAAGAGAAGAAAATGCACAGGCAAGTGTAGACCTACTTTGAAATTAATTAAACACAGAACTATGTAGGGCTATTTGAGTCCTCCCCGTATTTGTGGGAAATGTATGAAATAAGAAGTAGCCTATTTTAGAATAAATTAAAACATATAGCTGCAGCCTAATAGCTTAAAAATATATATTTGGTTTTAAATGTGAAAACAAAAAGCAAGAGCAGGTCAGACTGGAGGCGAACACAGATACTGAAGCTCTTTAGAAACCAACTGCAGCTTCTGCTCTGATCAAGAAGCTGCTGCGCTGATCTCTGAGCAGCTGAGACCAGAGAAACTATGTTTTCACTGTTTCCACTGTTAAGAAGCATCCGGTGAGTCAGTGACGGACTCATTCACGTGAACGAGCTCTGGTCTCACTGTGTCTCTGAGCGAGGCGGGGGGCGGAGCCTCGGGACCGGTGCGCTATCTGGCGCACATGCGCACACACACACACACACACACACACACACACACACACACACACACACACACACACACACACACACACACACACACACACACACACACACACACACACACACACACACACACACACACACACACACACACGCTCCTGATACTTCATGACGGCCTGATACGCTGATGTTTAAAAAAATGATTGTGACTTAGTCAACCACCAACATTTTCGTCTCGTCTCGTCAACGAAAGTTAAAATAGATTAAGTCATAGTTTTTATTTTCAAAGATCCGTTTTCGTTACGTCTTCGTCATGGAAAAAAGATCGTTAACGAATATTTTTCGTCATAGTTTTCGTCAACGAAATTAACACCGGCATGTACACATTGTTGTCCAATGCAATATCTTAGGAAGTAGAAACCTAAATTAAAACAGGAAATAGTCGCTAACATAAAGGACTATCACTAGTCAACTATCTCTATAAAACGTATATATTTTTTTATTATCATAAAGTGCTCCTCTGAGTGGAGAAGCAGACACCTCGGCAGGCCAAGGAGTCTCCCCCTGGTGGTGGAAAATGTCCTGGCGGTCCCTTGGGATCCCGCTGAGTTCCAAGCCCCGCCCACTCAGATCGATTCCTGACAATTCAATTGGCCGATGTCCTATGACCAACTCCTCAAGGAGGAGGACCTCTCAGGTAATTTAAAAGCACTGACACCCCAAAAATCTTTGCCATTTACCCTGCACTGAAGACGTCACCAGGACCCCTCCGGGTCTTCCAGATGATTTAGTTGCTAAAGGGGGCAACATCCACAAAAGTTTGTTTTATTTTTCATCTTTAATTTCATTTTCTTTTATTTCTTTATTCAGTTGACGTTTTATTTTGATAGTTCTTTGTTATTTTAACCTGAAAGAGATCGCCACAGGAAGTCCACTCGCAGGCCGAGATCACAGACTTTCTTTTTCACGATCCCCACAACTGCGCCACAGTGATTAATCCCTGCAGGACAAAGCATCATTTTGTCACAGAAGGACGAAGCAGAATCCTTTCGAAGAAGACGAACGGCGTTTAATCCCGTTCCAAGAGCACGAGACGAATTCGCTCTGTTTCCGGCCCAGCCAACACCGCTGCCACCGAGGAACCAGCGCCACCGAGCTTGAGCGGCCACGATCATTCACTGGACTTCCGGAATATCCGCGCTACACGCGCATGCAAAACTGCGAAGGTCACAGTAAGAGGCTTTATTGTCTGGGCAGAGACTAGTATTTAAATACTTAGCTTGTCATTTTATTTGAGTGTATGTATTATGAAGATCGCCGGATCTATTTTCAGCCGTGTAACGCACGACGAGCCGAGACGTCACATCCGGTTCCTTTGTCTACTGTGTTTTGAGATGCGCGTGGTAACAAGCCGGCGCTTCCTTTTAACGTGTTACAGTCTGTCTCTGACGATGTTTCTGATGTCTTTCTCCCTCTGATCTCTCTCTCTTTTTTTTTTCTTGAACCTGATTTTATACACGTCCCGACTTTTCCATACATTTCATGTTACACAGCTAAATCTTGTTTAAAAGAGCCTAAATTCATCTCGGCGCCGTTCGGCGCCAGAACCAGGAGATAAGAAATCTCTTTGTCTAGAAATATTCCTTTGTGTAACTGGCGACCGACCGCCATCTTGTCTTCGACCTCATGTCGTCAGAGGTCATAAACCTCCATCTTGAGATTACTTGAACGTAACCTCTTGATTTCGGCCAGACGACGTCACCACGTGATCTCGTCATTACGCCATAGCCCTTCTCTTTCACACACACACACACGCGCACGCGCAGATACTCAGTATCACATGTGTGACAATTGTGATAAGTGCTGCTGCTGTTGTTGCCATCTTTGAAATATTGGAGTTTGTTAAATGAAGAATCATGGAATAACATTAACTTTATTTCCCTTTAATAAATACTTTTGTAATTAAAGTATTTGTATTTCTGTGATTATTTGTGCATATGTATGTGAATACAGCTGGATTACTATAGCCTGTGCTCGAACTTAAAACCCTTCATTGTTTATTATAAAATCTTTAATATTGAAATTATTAATATATCTTATATCATGAGAGACTGATATTTAAAGATTGAATTGTTGGGCCCTGTAACCAGGGTGGTGCCCCGCGACGATAAGTAATAATTACAGATTGTTTAATTCTTAATTGATAATTTTATTGTTTTCATTAATTATTTAACTATTATTCACTGATAACCGTATCATTTCTAATTAATTATTTTACTATTCTTATTAATAGCTTTATAATTTTTAATTATTTGTAATAAATAATTTTTATTTTAATAATCATATTTCATGATTATTAATAATTAGCCAACGTCAAATCTACTACTACTATTGCACAACACAGTCAAATGTCTGGCATTGCTATGACAGAGAAAGGGACAACAAGGCTAAATTACATAAATGCAGGGTGTTAATTAGCTGCAAGTCAGGTTACAGCTTAAATCTATCTATTCCACATCTAAATATTTGATTCTTTTTATTTGAATGGAAAATCAGAATTAATAAGAATTGGAACAAAAATTATAACGTGCACAACTCTGAGCTGACTGAGTGGAGGTTGTGACGAAGACATTCCAACTCCAATAAGTAAAACAGCAGCGAGGAAAAGTGTAGTCTAGAGAAAGCAGACAGTGACCATGAGAAAACCAATATCTTCACCATCCCCAAACACTGATTCCCAATATCCTCCATGCTAAAGTTGATCTAAATGGTGGAGGAGGAAAAGAGTATCCTTTTAAATGCATATTGAGCAATGCGTTTACAGCTCAGATAACCAGAGATCAATGAAGTCAAAGGCAGTTGAGAGAAATCACATGCAGGCAAATGGGGCTTCCTTCTCATCTTTAATGTGTGATCAATAGAGGCGACTGGTTATAGTGGATTGGTCAATGGGGGTGACTGGATTTAATGAGGATTTACTGTCTGGAACCAGGAAACAGAGCATGTTTCAGTTCCACACAAAGGCTCTCAGATTCGGTTCTGGATGATGGCCTCACTCATGTAAACTGGCGATTTGCCAACACGGCTGCTTAAAACATTGTCGGCCATGACCTCAAAAGCTCTTAATCACCGCTGCAGCTTAAACTATTAGTCCGATTAAAGATAACACGCTGGCCTGTGCTGAGGGGGAAGACAAACCAATTACACCTTTTATCCTCCTGCAAAAACCAAGACATCCTAATTATTTACAGGCATGTCCATGCCCAAAGACACTGTGTGGTGGTTATGTTGTTTTATTTTTCTTCTAATGATTCATTCCATTAAATCCATTGTCAGCAGGCCAATGCAGCACTTGTGTCAACAATCAATAACTCATCTCAAGACATGTCTTGGGAGTGGTGTGGGTGGGTGTAGCACTATGATTTTGGAGGTTTGTAGCTTCTGCTTCTATAAGCAACTATTTGAGCAGGGGTTATTGTTAAATCAATGGGGACTTAAGGCTGCAAGCACAAAATCAAGTGCAGTATAGTGACAGACTCAGGTCAGTAACTGTGGGCTCACTCTGTAAAAAAAAATCTTAAAAGTACATCATCACTACAGCATCCTGAGAAATTATATTTGCTCAGATTTGATAACTTCCTATTATACTCTGATGCATTTTTTGAGTTGAAAATTGCAAGAGGATGCCTGGCCGTTCCAGGAAGTTACTGTGCCAGTAATAGGACTACAGCATTTATTAAAAATGCTTGGGTACCGCACTTCAGAGACAAAGCCATTGTTCAATCTGCTTTCTCTGTAGTGGGTGAGTCGAATTTAATACCTACAAATATTAGAAACTCTGGAATTTCTGCGATGTTTAAAGTCAGCTTTAAACTTTGGCTTCAATCGTTACAAATCTGTCGCGACCAATGATGGCCCTGTGTTTATCATAAATAATTTATTTATCTGTGGACGTTTATGTGTTGTGCTGTTTTATGTCATTTGCTGTTGTGAGATTTGTTTTTGTGTACCTGCCCAGGGATAACAGCTGCAAATTATCTACTAGCCGACTCTGGTGCAATTACTTTTAATTGTGCACTGTCCCTGCAAAAGGAAACAATAAAGATTAAACATTTAAATGAAATGGTTACAAATCCACCTCGCCTCCCACATTCCAACCTCTTACTGTTTGATGCTGCTTTTGTTAGTTTGTTTGAATATATATATACATTATATACACATAAAGCGCTCAAAGCTTAGACATGACAAAGGATGCAGGGATGGAGCATCACCAGCAGGAGGAGTATTGGATGCTCAGACAGACAGTCATAAAATGAACAGGCCTAAATCTCATATAAATTATTTTATGGTCTTTTGGTTGATAGATCTTTGTGGTATCTCCCGATTCATATTGGTCCGTGCTGACATTCATATGTTGAAGCGAAGCCAATCCTCCCTGCCAGACTGTGATAGCAGCTCCTGATGTCCTCGCAGGAGATGCTAATCACAGACACAAGGTCATGTACAAAGGCATAACTCAAAGCTTTTAAGCTTTCACAAGCACCAAACTAGGAAACCCTTTTCTCACCTTAACAGCATATTGTGACTTGTGTAATGTGGGTATTGTTGGCCAAAAGTAGTTGGGTCTGCCAAACTACAGCTTAAATAATTAGGTTTTGGCTCCTTGTCCTTTTCGCATTACAGATCTGTCTCCTGTCCCATTTACTTTTTTTGCACAGGGCTAATCCTTATCTTTGCATCTATTCCTCTCTCGCTCTCTACCCCTAGTGGCAAGTATCACATGGATGATATTAATAACACTGTGCTCATCCTTCATTCTCTATCGACCATCAACGTAACACTGATGTAATACACATGGAATCTACCATATGATATCAGAGTAACAATAAAGACCATATTTTATTAAAGCACACTTCCAAAATGGTTATTTAAATTAGTACTACTATAAATGTGTTTAGGTAGGTACAACTTCATTAAAACCTACTACCGCTCTAGTCCAGCCAACACCACTATATTATAGACTTCAAAGATCACTTCAGCTGTGTGATGGCACTACAGCGTTCTTTCTTCATAGATCTTTTGAGTGGGGAAATATTTGATTTCAAGTGGAGCCAAACGCTCCGATCAAAATGAAGCCTTTAAATAAATCTATATCATAAGAAAATGCTTGTTCTTTCATTAACCCCAAAGTTTTGCAAGCCTTTGGCACTTAGCAGTACAGACAGCAGAAAAACACATTCACAGCTGGTGCTCAAAACTTCTCATAGACGATACAAGGGAAATGAGAGCCAAAGTCAAATAGTGAACACTTTCTATTAGGCACATCCAACAAATTGGCAATGAAAAATACCGTTATTAAACCCTTTTGACAAAGACATGTAATTGAGGCTTTTAGTTTTTTTATTGTATATCAGCAAACATATGTTTATGTCTGTGAAAGGCTCATATCTGCAGGTTTTTAATCGGCAAACTGACTTTATTTAATACAAATTTTCTGGTAACGTAAATGATCTTGCAATTGCTGGTGACTAAAGGAATTTATAGATTATTCAGCATCTCCAGCTCTTTTTAGCTGGCTTGCTACATGTATAATTTCTCTACTAAAACACTCTTACCAACCATGCCTGCAGTACCGTACTGCTGCCAAAACATACATCAGCCATACAGATGAATTACAGGGTGCTGTGCCAATCTGACCCTGGAAACTGGAGGCCAAGGATGACTCCAGGGCACAGACGGAACCAGCCTCCCATGACAGGTGGATCCAAAGTGGATATGAGCTGCCTGCTGGGAATGGATAGCTAGAGCAGGGGGTCTCAAACTAGAATTATCTGGGGGCCACAGGCCTGGTTGTTAGCTCCTACAGGAGAGGGGAGGCATTCAGAGTAAAATTTTCAGCGATTTTGGCCAATAAATCGGAACCATTTTATTCACTCCAGCGAGGAACCTCTACCAAGCATATACAGAGCAGTGTGCTTGGTAGTGCTTGGTAGAGAAGAAGTCGGTTTATGGTTTCTAAGATCCACTTCCTACATGCTGACTGAACTTGTTGCAAATCATATAGTTTATAGTTGTTCCAAAAAGACACTGGGGGACAGAGTGAAAAGCTGGCCGTGATAGAGGTGAGGGACGTGAGACTGTTAAAAACCCAGGATAGTTACACATATTTTAAGACAGACTCTCGAGACAGACATTGAGGCTGTTCAGTGAATGTTTAAATAGTGTAACAAATGACAAAAGAGATCTAGAGAGAGATGTTTTATGCCTGGCTCTCTTTCTCACAATTTGACGTGTGTGTGAATGTCAGATTGTCAGTTTGAAAATGGTTAGACCCACCCGATCTGCATATTCTCACATCTATACCTATTCTACACCAAAACTTGCAAGTAAACTTTCTAAAAAAGGATCGACTACTCTCTTTCCCCCCCACAATGAGTCACCTTCGATTGCACAGGAAACCAACACATCGGCAATCAATTCATGTTGCATCTTGCACGATACAAAGAGAAAAATAAAGCACAGTGCTGCAATTCTCCGAAGTAACAAAATAAGTAGATAAAAAAGGTATAGACATTAGCACATATACCCGGGTGTCATGTTTCCATCACAGCCAATTGGAGCCAGAGCCAATAAAGAAAGCGTGAGCAGCCGATTCATTTGACGCAACTGTCCTGACTGGATTCTGTTTCATCCACTCTTTGATCATAACAGAACAAAATGATTTTCACCACTATTCATGTTTAGAACGGCCACCACTAGTAAATGTGTTCTTTGTTTAGATTATCAAACAATGAGTCATCGATGTTTGTTTCTGGCTGATGGTGGTAGCGTTAGCAACATGGCTTTCCAGTGCCCTTTTATGTAAACAGGAGGGATGCAGCCATGGGAGGTGCAAATAAACAGAGGCAGCCAGCCACATGTGTGGCAGCCAGCCTGCCTGCCAGTGGACAGTCCTCGGTGGGGCAACCCTGGCAACCATTATTAAGACTGCTTCTGGCTTCATCTGAGCCATCTGTTAACTTAAGGAGGTATTTTCACATGCCTGGCATTATGTGGGAGGGTGCTTACACATCAGTATACATGTGCTTGTCTAGACAATACGAACACACCAAAGAAAGAACACTGTCTGAGTCATGCCATCTGAGCGTGTATACCTGTGTGTGTGTGCATACGAGTGTCTATGTTTGTACTTGAGACAATTTCGAAATGGTCAGTCCCTATCAGTGTTAGTCATTTGAAGGCCAAGTCGCATGTGTCTCGGCCCGACATCCCACATTCGCAACACCACTGAATGGGTAGAGATAAAAATGATATACAGCACACTGATGTACACAAAAAACACACCAGACCTCAGACCAACACAGATACAATGTGCCAAAGATTATCAACTCACATGTCTTTATCTTGATGTGCATCAGGCCTTGAAGACAGAGACTGTGTCTCTGGCTGCTTTGCTGTTCAGGAAAATAGTTTCTCACAAGCACCAGTAAAAACTTCTGAGGAGATCTTAATGATCTTAACTGCACTAAAAAACACAACCTCTGGATGTTACCACATCACCCAATTGCATTTCTCAACTTCCACAGGGCAGGAACACAAAAGGGAGGGTTTTTAATGATCTTAAAAAACTTGAACAAGATCTTGGGAATTAGAGGCGTTCATGGCTTATGTGAGAGCTTAGCCGAAAGAGGCTGAGCTGAATAACAGTGAGAGATGACATCATCTTTCACTAATATGAACCTGCTTGCTTTCTCGCTCTAAATCTGTGTTGCAAACATTGAGTTAGAGAAAGCTAACAAGCTGACGCTGTTTAGCTGGTGTGATTTGCTTTAATAACACACATACAAATGGTACACATATTTAGCCCTTACGTATGTGGTCAGTAATCAACTTCCTACTTTTTGGCAACTATTTGTACTTTTGTCTGCCAAGCGGACAGTGATTGCTGTAACTGTGCCAAGACTATGACATGACATAAGCCTCATATAAAGTAATGCCAGGCGCACACTTATCCGTTTCAGCAACAGTAAGTGTTATGACAAGATGCCTCCTGACTTTGGATTAGCTTCGAATGGTTTATATAATCTGCATCAGCCTGTCGCATATTAAGGCCACATAATAACCACTTGTGCTGTAAGGATACAATTCATGAACTTGTGTAACCTCCTTGATCAGAAGCACAACATTTCTCTTTTCCCCTTATTCAGCTGACAGCTCCAATCTTTTCTAAATCTCCACTTCTTTCTAGGCGGGCCAGAAAACACATCCCTACTTTCGTAAAGGCAGCAAAAGGGTTTCTTGGTAGCCAGGTCTTGCAAAGAGCCAAAAATCAGAGCATTTCTTCCACCCCGTACAAAAATCACTATCCAGAGTAGCAATATGCAAGACAAGAGGAAGTGGAGGGGAGGCAGACACAAAAGAGAGGACCTGTCTCGAGATGACTTGTTGTTTCTACTCAGTATCCTGGAGGGTGAACTGCAGGTAGGATGATTTGTTCAAATCTATTGTGGAGTAAATCATGTGAAACGGGCAAATAAACTGCAAAAATTCAGATATGATCGTAAAAACAGCTTGCATAGTACATTTAAGGTTAAGTAATTATTCTACTTGTCACACAAGGCCAGAGATGAGGTAATCACTGTGTTGAAATCAGAGAAGATAGATTTGGCTCTACTGGGGGCCCACTATGGTTTCAGCGGACCGGAGAAGGTGTTCCGAGCCCTGCAGAGAGACTCCCTCCAGGCCCAGCAGGACCACCTGCAGGATGTGTACGAAATACCAATCGCTAAAGTACCAACACAAAAAAACTTAGAAAACAGACACCATATGGAGCGGTTAATCAAATTTAATGAGATGAATGCATTAATGTCTGACAAAAAAGCATCTAATACTTCTGCTTCACTGCACAATCTTTTTTTTCCCTGCACTACAGGTGTAACATGTGCTGAATCTGTTCTTTGCAAGTGACAATGCATCTGTCAACTGTAGCATTGTTTTTGCTTGTTTTCTACTAATCTACATCAACCTCCCTGACAACAATTTTTGTGATGACTATTTCTTAAGGGGAATATAATTTTCCTGAGTGACCATGGCCTTGCTTCAATGAAATACCATCTACAACAATGGTGAAGGTTTTAAATCTCGAAGGCTCAACAGACCAAACTATCTGCATGAGAATATAAATCTCTGTCAATTCATCTTTTTAAAATTACAAGTTATGCAAAGATGCATGAGCCAGGTATTGGGCTATTAAAGTAATAATGTAAGAGCTTGAGTTGCCATATTTACATGTAAGCACTACTTCCTCACCTTGAACAACCCTTCTCCTGGTCAAGGTACACTAATATTTTCTTCACATCTGACAACTTCTGTGTTTTGTTTCCTATTATCCTTCAGGTCAACCAGTTGCTGGAAGCCCAAAAGCGTTCATCCAAACTGATGCTTGAACAGCTTGCAGAGGTGTCCCGCTCTAACAGTGTTGCCCTAAACAGGCTAGAAAAGCAGGAGAGAAGCCACAGGGCTTTTATCCATAGGAGCAACTGCCTTACAACTCTACTTGAGGAGGACAGAGAAAGGTTGGTGCACCGGACCCTAGCGGCGATTATGTATACCAGAGAAAAACTGCATTGCCTAAATCGGTAGCCTGCATTGAAGAAATATCCAGCCATGCCTTTCAGAATCCCTTCTGATGTACAAGAGTTGAGGACTTACAGCTAGAGTAGAAGAGGATAAGGGATTAAAGTATTTCAGCAGTGGAACAAACCAGATCTGAGCTCTGTGATGCACATTTAGATTCTTTTAGTCTATGTCGGTTTGCAATGCTCTTATGGCTGAGTGACAGAGAAAAGACACTGTTGGCTGCTGCATTTATACCAGACAGTGAATGTGACCTCAAGACTGTACTTAGACTTATTCCACTCAGACACAGTCCATTACATCCTGGACCGGGTTAGACCTTGCGGTCAGCCTGGCCCTGTTCACTCGCCCTTGTAAACACATAAACATGCACTCACATGCAATTACATGTACAGTCTAAATTGGCACCTTGCTCCCAATTTCAACAATACCGCGCAGCAAAGGATAAAGCCTTCTTCTAAACTAAGTTAATGGGTTGAGGGTTTGCTGGTGGTTCTCAAATAGAGTGCACATTTAGATGTGGACTCTGGAGTATAGCTGAGTCTAATATGAAGGTGGCCACTGGTTGTTATATGCAATTTGAGGCCTACAACAGGGCTGTTGTGTCGAGGTCCATGGTTGTCTCGGCTCATGGACAGCCACAGTCCACTCTGTAATCTAGCTGTACAGAGACTGTATCCATACTGGGCTTGTAGCCTTGGGAGGAGACTAGTTGTCTGCATCTGAGTGCCAAAGTGAAAACTCTTTAGTGATCCACACACACAATTTAAGACCAAAAATAGTCATGCCAGTAAAGCGATTAAGTTTACTTGAATTCTGACCATTCAAATACAATGTGGAAACCCTAAACATGCACACATAAGGCTTTGTGGTTCATCTTAGCCTAATGATGATTAATACACAAGTAGACAGCATTTCTGTGGTGTGGCGTGCACCCTGTGTGGCTCGTACATTCCTAACTGCTCAAACACATAGGGGTTTGATCTCCCTGCCTGCCCTCCTTTATGTGCCGACAAGATCATCCATCCATCTAAACATCGCAGTTGAATCACATAACTGTTACGACCCTGTCTAGGGGGAAATATAATCGCAACATGGTACAATAGTCCCCCCCCCTCCTAGCACATATGCTAAATTTCCACTATTTCTGGCAAACAAGGAGATTATACCTATAAGAGGGGCTACTTCAGTCACATGGATGTGGTTTGGGTATTAATAGTCTGACCCGGACGGAAAAAAACACACTTTTACTTACTATTCTGCTTAGTGGTTGCCACAACAGACCATCGCCAACCTCTTTTACCACCTAACCAAGAATTATGTCTAACAGTATGCAGAGAGTCTGCAGATAAAACCACAACAGTACAGTGGGGAACTCAAAAGAAACCCCAGGTTCAGACGTTACCAGGATTTTTGGCTGTTACACCATATGGCAAAGAATTATGATGATGTAAGGAGGTAAGCAAATGGAAAGCTGCAAAGACATGGCCCCAAGTTTACCGATTAGTGAAAGCAGGTGTAATGGATAATGAGGAAGTTGCATTTATCAGAATGTGATAATTCAGTCTTATCGCACAACTCTAATCACTGTTGAAGTGAGCTAGCCTGGATGCCAGACGAACTTAGCCCCGCCCACAACATTTTGGTCGGGCAGTTCGGTCTGGAGTCGCTCCATTGGGAAAAAATGATGGGGCGTGTTTCAACTGACCAGGAAGTAAAATTCCTCTTCGCTCAATTGGATAGACCTACAACCAATCAGAGCAACGTAGTATGTGACGTATGCTAAGCAACGCATTGTGAGTTATTTACTGGGTTCACACCGGACGCTTCAGCGCAGCGCCAAGCCTTAAATAACAGCTGGCTCCCATCCACTCCCATGTTAAAACTTTGTGCCGGTCACACCGGAGGCTGAAGCACCGCGAGGCAGCCTTGGCGCAGCGCGGTGCTTCAGCCTCCGGTGTGACTGGCACAAAGCCGTGCAGCGATCTACTGGATCAACGGGTGATATTATTAGCGCTGCCCGGCGGTTCAGCGTCGCTTCAGTGTCCGTTGTGAACAGCCAAGCGCCGGGGTGATAGGGATTAGCGCGGTGCTTTGGCGTAGCCTCCACGTTCTGTGTTCCTCTTTCAAACTGAATGCGCTGTCGATGTCTTCTAAAACAGACTCAATGGCAGCATCTACACATCTCAGCTCGCCAGCGGCAGGCATGTTTGTTGAAAACGAATTCAACCCAAGGGCACTGTGATGACGTGGTTGATTACGTTACCGTTGATCATCTGTCAATCATCGTATAAAGCCCGCCCTGACAATCTGGTTGGCCCGGTCGGGCCATAATTTTTTCCCAATGGAGCGACTCCAGACCGAACTGCCCGACCAAATTGTTGTGGGCGGGGCTAAGTTCGTCTGGCATCCAGGCTAGAAGTGAGCACTATGTCCTTAAGTAATTCATCAATTTTTTGTGAGTGATTGCACTGTGCACCACACAAAATAACTTTGGGACTGCAAATGTTATAGTGAATAGATTTTAACTGCAATCTTTGTTGTCCTTCCATAGTGTCTGCGATGTAATAGTGTTTGGCTGCTTACCAAAAAAATATTGTTCGAAAGAACGCCTGTGTGCAGGTCACTTTTCTTTTTTATTTCCTCAAAAATAAATTTCACAAGGTGCAATGTGCACAGCAGATGATCTGTGTTAGCTGTGACGTATAAAGTTAATTCTAGTCACGACATATAATCACTTTATGCCAAGTTTTGATCTCTGTTGCGTGTCAGAGGATGATTACCTCTGCACATCACTATGCAGCAATCTGATTGTTCCAACCTCAGCTATCTGAACATGCTCTATGCCTGCATGTGTTTCCTATGGTCTGTCAATAGGCTGACGACATCTTAGCATTAACTGGACACACATGTTCAGCACACAAAAGACATCCATGCTCTCATCTGTCCACTTGTGTTCTGAATCACAAACACTTCACAGACTCTGTGCTATACCCCCAAACCACTTTTTTAACTCCATCATGTTTTCAGCACCAGATGTGGCCTTCTCATCAATACAGAATGTCATCAATAATGTGTAGAAAAAGAATGCATGTGATCTACAAAAGATTATTTTACAAGACTAAGCCTCGAAAGCAATAATAACAGCTGTGAGCCTGGTTTTAGGCACAGCATTGTTTGGAGCTAAATACTAGAGTGAGCATGCTAACTTGCGCAGTGACGATTTGCAAACATTCTTAAGTTAATCAGGTACAATGTCTATTACATTTCACATTGTATTTTTGTGTTTTAGCATCCTAAAAGTTGCTTATTAGCATTTATCATAATAAATATCGACGTTAAGTTTGAATCTCCTTTTAAAAGTTGACCCGATTTTGGTTAGAAATAAGGAATCCCCAATGTTAATAGAATACATTGGAGAGGGGGAAAATCATGTTTGTATTCAATTTAAAATACAATCTTATAATTGCTGTTATTTCACTCAAAACCACAATCGCCAACCTTAAAGTCGGAGGGGAGTAAAAAGTCAGAGGATCCCCATCATCATTATATTTCATCCTCTACTGACCATGAATGCTTAATACATATTTAATGGACATTGATCAGATAGTGGTCGAGACATCACACTAAAAGTCCAACCAGCTCGTGGTGCTAGAAGAAAAGTAAACAGATCATAAAAGTTTAATGAAGTTTACATTATTTACTTGGGAACATGAATATCTGTACAACTGATACAAATCCATTAAATAATCTGCTGACCCAAAGCTGTTCTATCAACCGCTAACACTAATACATATCCACCATCAGCCAATAATGTATTAAGAGAAGATATCCATAATATACCATAGGAGTCTGGCACCACATTGCTTTAGAGCAGATCTCCTGTGCTCATTGCAAACTGTTGGGACCATTTCCTAACTAGCCTTAGCATATGAGGTCACTTTGGTAATTTCTTCATTTTTATTAAATGCCAACAAATAAAGAGAAGAAACCAGCACATAGTGCATAAGAAGCTCCTTTCTTTTTGCATCTTCTGTAGCCTTTTCCATGACCCAATACAGCAGTGTTTTTCACAACTGGAGAACAAAATAATCGATATCTTAACATTATACCCCTGGTTTAAAATAGGAGATATGACAAAAGAAGAGAGATTGCTCCTCTCATATAGGGGGGATTTTACACATGGGCAATGTCTGAGGGTTTTCTTGGAAATGGCTCTGAGGAATTGGATCATGCTTGTAATTGAGGACGAGCGGTGCAGATGCCAGCCCCTCCTCTAAGGGACCTCATGAATTCTGGTTTGGGAGTTGGTCTGTGGACAGAAATTGCGAGGAATGAGGATTTTCTTTCCCCCTCACATTCCACACCAAGAGAAATCTCTCATCTTACAAGACTTTTTCTCACAAAAGAGTCTTCAGAGTCAAGCCAGAATAATTATACAGGTTATTTATATAAATATCCACACCTTCCTTCCCCTCTAGGACCTGTGGCTGATCATGAATTTGCAAGTGGTTTTGAATGAAGGCTGGCAAGATCAATTTCTTAATGTTTAAAGGTGGAGAGAATTTTAACAGCCTTTCTTCATCTCCAACCATTAGCAGGCTTCGGTTTAAGAGCAGTTTACAAACCACAACAGCACGTGAACACTGAATAAACGGAAAGCAAGAGCAACAAAACTCTTTGGGCTGCGCTTTAAGGCTAGCGTGTAAAGAATGATCAAATGGTGTTTATCTAGCTCACAATGAAAAAACGTGTGGATTGGTTTGGACTAAGTCCTGTGATTCAGGTTGGGACGGATTGAGTTTTGACCAAAACCTATGTATGGAAGCAATGTAGTGAAACTTAGGTGCAAATTTTCTGCATTTATATGTTTCACCTTAACGTAAAATTTCTCAAAAGAAAAAATAAGATACAAGATACTGGTTCTCCAGTTGCAGTAACCTGCAATAAACCACAACTCAGGAACATCTGGCAGTGTGCCTGAGGTGCCCATTTTATCTAATGTTGTAATTATTGTTTGTGATCTGTAACTAACCACTGCAGTCTACTGAGTCACCATTTGCCTTTCAACTTCTTTACTTAGAGTGAGGAAAGTAACTCCAGATAGGTGTATATGCCTCTGAGTATTGCCATTTTACTAAGAACACTTAGATTAAACTAAGTCTCATAGAGCAGCATGCATAAATCCTACTTTAGTCAATTTATATCATTAGTGGGGACTAAATATTAGAAACATGGCCCAGTATAATGCAATACTATTCAACAGAACCACAAATTACAGCCTGCAAAAGTTGTTTCGACAAAAACAGTTTCGACAAAACATTACATTTCCATAGCGACAACCCAACTACAACATTTGACTTTATTCAAAATCAAGACATAGCCATCACAGACCAAAAGAAAGTTGAGATGAAATGTTAACGCAATAATCTCTGACTTTAAAACAGGCAGCCAGTGCTGTGCTGAATCAATTAATGGATTAAAGAGAATGCCAACAAAGCACAGACCTGAGGCCTTGCATCATTAACTTGTGTATCTGGCACAGACTGTAACTTTATATATTGAGGCTTGTGAACATAAATGTCCAAAAAGTGAAGTTTAGGCTGCTTTGCAAATTCTTTTGTGATGACAACATGACACAGGGGAAATGGTTCTCCTTTAATTGGGGACTGGATGGGTTTGCTTGACAGAAAGAAATACCACCATCAGTACATTTTGCAGGGAAAGCTGGAACTAGGAGGCACAGGGCTTGACAGTGTTCTCAGAGGGGAACATGCGTCACACACAGACCTACAAGTTTATTTTGTCCTGCAGCTCAAGTAGTACCATCCCCTAGCAAGATAAAATATAATACATTTTTCTAATAGTGTTCATTCATGTTGTAACAGACAAGATTATCAGTGAGAATAACATGAGTATCATCTGTCATTCCTCCCTGCCTCACTGTACACATGGACTCAACTATAGTGCCACTAAAAAAACAGAGTTACAAAAGATATTGATAATGCAATGGTAAAGATGAAATTGCACAAAAAACTTGCACTCCATACATTGAAGCAACAAAAAGGATAGAAAGAAAGAAATGACAACAAGATAGAGAATAGGTGTGGGTGAGGGTGAGAGAGAGCGCGGGAGAGCGAAAGAACATATGGATGTAATTGAGGGCCGATGAACTCATGAAGTCATCTCCCAGTCAGGTTATCAGGCCCCAGGCAAAGCAACTCACAAAACATGTCTCTCCTTAAAACATGAGAACATTAACACACAAAAACACACACAAGTAATGCAGTTTGCATGCTATTAGATGAGCGGGGACATACTAAATTAGGTTTAGTACTTATGTAGCATGGTTAACATGTTTGCTTGGGCTAATCCCACCACAAACTGAGAGTGTTAGTCTTTTGAGTCTGAATTGTGATTGAAGCTTTAGTTTTCTCACACACACACTCTGTCCTTCACATTAGCCTCTTTGGCATGGCTGCACAATGACCTCATCTGGAATGGGCTGAACTCCAGTACACACACACACACACACACACACACACACACACACACACACACACACACACACACACACACACACACACACACACACACACACACACACACACACACACACACACACACACACACACACACACACACACACACACACACACACACAGAGAGAGCCGTTGAGCCTGTAGAGTTCCATATAAGGACTTGCTGATGATGTAATGGGCGCCACTGACTGCGAGTGAGACTCAGTGTGCAGAGCACTTCTCATAATGTTTGGTTTTCTGGATGGAATGTCCACATCACTGGGATCTCCGGGAAAGGGAGAGGTGAAAGCTGAGAGAGAATTTATTCTCCGAGGATTTTAAAGGACAGGAGGCCAACTACACGGCACAGGTAGGAACATTTAAAAACTTGCAAACATTGGAAAAGTGTAATGTGTAATTAGAAACATTAATGACTAAGAAAACTTTGTAAGTACAAGATGAGCTGTTCAGCGTTAGGTAACCTTTGGGTTATTCTCCATAGATTAAATCGATCCAAGTAAAAGGAACAGACATATAGAAATACATTAATTTAAGTCTCCCTCTGAAACTCTTGCTCTGAAAACTAACACGTTTAATTGCAACTCTTATTCCAACTGCCCAGTTCTTGATTTTTTTAAGAAAACTTAATTGAGAAAGATAAAACGTACAAATAAAAGTGGGACTCGATAAACAAATCTTGCAGTTAAGTTGTGAAAGCTTTTAAACTACTCGTTAGAGATGCTGACTTTATCTTTCCAGACCTGTCAACCATTCCATCCAGTTAACCTACAAACATTAAATACAAATGTGCGTTTAGAATTTACACTTAACATCATCTTCCCTACAAATCTTAGCCACAAATATCTCGCCAACTCTCACTTTTCAATCTACAAGACAAACATCATATCTGAACTTTGAACACACATGTAAATGCAAATCTACCTAAATGTTGGAATTAACTTGGGAACTCAGTATGCAACACTGACAGAAGGAATGGAGTAGATGGATTCTAAATAGTAAAAATGTACTGGTGAGAAATGTCTCAAGTTCCCCCTCCTTGCATTAACATGACAAAAACGTATAGCGTGTATTAAACGCATTTTTACATTGCTGGTATGCATCTGTGGGAATGTGAGGAGTGACAGCACCTCGTAAATGTAGCCAGTCTGTAATTACTTATGGATCAGGGGGGAATTCCTGCCTCACGTAGCTGGAAATGGGGTAGCATGCGAGGTGCACAGAGGGAGGGTGATTGGTCTGCAGTGTCGAGGGTACTCAAGAGTAGACGAACTTCTTAATTAACAAACACTCCCCACCAAGGGACCATCTGCCATGCTAGTCAAAACATCACACAGAACGCTGCATGGAGAGAACAGAAAAACATGGGAGTACATGGATACATACACATGTTTTAGGGGATTAAAGGTAGGCGTGCGCACACACATGAAAAATAATGTATTCTTGGCTTCTCTAGACGTTGACATAAGGAGAACAACGTTTTTTGATTCATTCCTAAAATGAAAATAAACTTTATGCTGGAAATAGACAATTAGGGAATTATTTGTGTTTAAAAGCTCCGTTGAAGAGGTTTAGCATAAACATCAGAGAGGGTCTTTGGAGACTGAAAGTAGAGTAAATTACCCAATAAAACTAGACCACAACTTTCCTGTTTCATCAGTGTCATTTGTTTTTTTCTTTACAGTCTCAAGCTACTGATTGAAAAGGAAAGAGAATACCAAGGAATAAAGGTGGAGAAAATGAAAGAGAAGTATCTGCCCTGAAAGAGGATCTGACCGAGCTGAAGGGTTTTGCACTGCTAGTTGTGAAGGAGCAACAGTGTCTGAGTGAGCTGCTGGAGGAACACAGGCATTGTGTCAAAGAACTGACGGCCATCACTGACCACATCAAGCAGGACGTGGGTACTGCTTACTCTCGTGCAAAGGAAGAGGTCAAATCACTCCATTCACCGGTGGAGCCCCACAACCAAGTTTAAATCTTCAGCCAAAACAAGATCACCATGACGACCCCAAGTCTGCTGTCAGAGGTGGAGGTACTAAGAAGAAGAGTACTGGAAATGGAAGGGAAGGACGAGGAGCTGATACGCATGGGGGACCAGTGTTGCGACCTGGACCGCAGACTAGCGAGGGAGATCAGCCATGGCCGTAGCCTCAAAGTTGAGGTGGATAACCTGAATGGCAGAATCGGTGGATTGGACAGGATCGAGGAGACTTTAATTAAGAGCAAACAGGACCGTAGTATTCTGAAGAGCAGCTTGGAGCGAGAGAGAGAGGTTAGCAAGGCATTGTCGAGTGAGCTTGATAATTTGAAAGTCAAGGTGAGAGAGCTTGAGGCAGCTGAAGGACAAATGGAAAAGTGTGAGGCAATGATTAGACAGGACCTGGCCCAGCTCAGGTCACTCACTGTGGCTTTGGTGGAGGACAGGAAGACCATGGCTGAGAGGCTACGGCAGGCTGAGGGAAAACTCAACAGGAAGGAGGGCAATAGACATGAGCAAAGCGTTACGTCAACAATGACAGAAAGACTCAGAGAGGAGAAGCAGCAGGCACCGAGGTCTCAAGCAGAGTTAGAGGGAAAGCTTAAGGACATAGCAAAGGAAAAAGAAGAGCTCCAAGACAGACTACAAACAGAGGAGGGAAGGAATATAGAGCTACAGAATAAAGTAATAATAATGAAGAGAAGATTTCAGATCATGGAAAATAGGAAGGAAAAAGAGGAGAAGTACACGCACGGCTCTATTCCAAACAACATAAGCCATCACTGCCAAACAGAGGACAACCAAGTCAAAGAACTGACCCAGGAGCTGGACAGGCTGCGAAAGAGACTCCGGGACAAGGAGGTGTTTGAGGGTGAACTGTTGAAGGTGGAAGAGGACTTTGAGTCCCTGGAAGAGAGGTTCAAGGATGAACAGAGGAGGTCTAGGGCTCTAACAGAGGAACTAGAGCTGGCAAAGAGGGAGCTTTCCAGGTACGAGCAGGCAGAGAAGCCGGATATCAACCAGGAACACCTTCTTCTTTGTCGTCTTCAGAAGGAACAGGTTAAGTCCAGACTCTTAGCCAGAGAAGTAGATACCCTGAAGGAGAAACTCCAGAAGCTGATGGGGACTGAGGCATCAATCTGCAGGGTGCAGACAGATCACTTCTCATTGCAGAGGAAGTTGACCCAGCAAGAGGCCAGGAACAGAGAGCTGGCCAGAGAGATGAAGGAACTGAGTAGTGAGCTGGACAGATATAAACGAATTAAGAATCTGACACCTGGTAGTAACAGAAAACTCTTTTCAGACCTCCATCAGACCACCAAAGAGGTACAAACTGAGCAAGAAGACAGCCAGCCTCCTGACTACAGTGAGCACAGCGAGAAAGTAGATGAAGAAAACGATGACAAGGACCCGAACCACAATGCACAAGTCATAAACAGAAGAAGCTCTCTTGACAGTAACCTCAACAGCTTGAACAGTGCAAATAACAACATTTGCCAATACAGCAGCCATTCTGGCAATGGCATAGATATGCATCAAACAGTTAATGGGGAGGTGATGATGTTAACACACACACGAGGGCAGCCCTTGCACATCAAGGTAACACCACATCATATACTCAACACAGCAACACTTGAGATTAGCAGCCCCACTGGAGACACAGCTCCATCATACACCAGCACGGCTGTCATTCCAACAAGTGGAGCTTCACCCAAGCAGAGAATTACCATCATCCAGAGCTCAGGTCTGCCTGCGGTCAATACTAAAACCCCCCCATCAAGCCCTGACCGCACCTTCTCCCCGCTTCACGGGACAACCATAACTCGAGTGTTAACTCCAAATACATCACGCTCTGTGACACCCGACCTCAATGGCTCCCCCATTCAGATCGTAACAGTCAGGACCTGTTCTCCAGAGCCAATGGAAGCGGCAAATCAGGCTGTTTTTTGCAAGAGTCCAGAGTGGCAGAACGGCTGGCACCATCAGATGTCCAATAGTGTCGACATAAGTCCCAGTATCATCACCACGGAGGATAACAAGATACATATCCATCTAGGGAGCCCATATATCCAGTCTCTCAATGGTACGACCCACAGCCTCCCACAACCAGATGGAGCGTACTATGTTCGACATGAGCAAAGGACTCAAGTACTCGCCAATGGCTGTCAGGTCAAAGGTGCTGCAAAGATTGCAAGTAGCATCACTATATCCCCTGGTAGCTCTTCGGCCTCACATTCCTCATATAATAATACAGTAAGTGGCCTTTGTGACTAGGTGAAAGTACAACACAGGTTTTTCAATTATATTCCTGGACTACACAACTATAACCACATCCTCTTTTCATTGATAACCAAAAATTTGTTGTATTTAGTATCACTGACAATATAAAGATTTTTCAAAGAGAATTAGATGAAAACCTGTTTTTTATAATTAGTATTTAGTTTTTAACAACCCTTTATTGTTGGTTTGACATGTGTGTAGTACCTATCCAAGAGCTAATTGAGATATCATTGCAATCAAATGCATTATGTACTTTTCATAAATTTTGTTAATGTTTTTTTTCTGTTCATTAAAATCATTTCTGTTGTTTTTACTTATTCGACTTGAACAACATTGAGGATTTAATATCAAAGGTCTCTATGCAAATAAAGTGTCTTTTTCACTTTTACCTTTAAAAGAATCTTGTTTGCCACTTATTCTGCCACAGAAGGTTAAATATTTAACACATGCCAAACTTCCGAATGCATAAATAAGTGATACACAAATAGTTTAATTTATTTGATTACTTTATGAAGACTTCTGATTTTCTTTATCAAATGTTCTACATGGGAAAATGGCCAGTGTTTTCCCATGCATTTTAACAAGTTTAACCTTCACTTGGTAAAATGCTCTGTAACACATGCAGCTAAATATTAAAAGAAGGATACAGTTGACAAATATAATGGAAAATAAATAGATGCAGCAAATCATTTTTGAAAAAGTGTGCATCACTGAAGGTGAGCAGTGGTAATCACAGCAATATAAATAATCCATTTTGGTGAAATATAAAGAGTGTGTTCAACTTAAAACAACAGAGAGTCTTGAAAACAATGTTAAAATAATACAATCTTATATTTAGGTCAGCCAAATTTTTTATAATAAATCGATTTGCATCAGGGCATTAAGAGTTATAAAGGTTCAGTGTGTAAAATGTGGGTGAAAGGGATCTATTGGCAGAAATTGAATAAAAGATAATCCCAGTCATTTTTTCACTATTGTGTACTAATTGTAGTTTTCTTTCCACTAGAATGGGCAATTTATATACTTTATATTTACATCTGGAGCAGGTCCTCTCTATGGAGGCCATCAAGTTTTTACAATCGTCAAAACTGGGAAAATTTTTATGACAACTGAAGGCTGTCACAGGTTCTCTTTTGTTTGAAAGGGGAGGGTCAGGTGGGGGGTATTCAGCTACAACATGCAACTTCACCACTAGATGTCGCTAAATTCAACACACTGAACCTTTAAGCATCATATAAAACTTTTAAAGGTCAACCCCACAAAATATACTGTGACAGAAATAAATGGACTAAGATAATTGGCTAGTAAATAGCTTTAATATTTAATTTCTATCTGGCTGCCAAAGTTGTAATGAGTTGCCATCTAAATAAGTAACTAGCTGACAGTTAAGGGGACTCATGGCAGAGAGCCAACACTGCAGTATATCATTACAAACATGGAGAACATTTAGTACCCAAACATCATCCATTGGAAAAATGGAAACCAGACGTTTCAATTCATGACAATTTGGAGCTGCTATAATGTGACAAAGGCTGTAATTGGAATCGTTATCATTGTTGTGAGCACTTAGCCACAAGACAAATTCAGCATAAACATTATACAGCTTCTAAAAGGTCTACGCTTCATTCTTAAAACTTAAAAGTCAAGAGGCTCTCATTAGACTCGTTATTATTGTGGGCATTTAGCCACAAGACACATCAGCATAAACGCTACACTGCTTCTCACAATTCTCTGCCTCATTCATTCTTAAAACTTCAAAGTCAATCACAGCTTACAGACGTCTGCTCTCCTTTCCTGTCTTGTCAGTTTTAAGTCAGCATCAGAGCCTTATTTCTGTCAGGCATCTCTCTGATACAAATGTGAGTACGGATGGGATGTCAGTCAGGGTAAAGAGGGGCCAACCTAGAAAAAGAAACAGCTGCTCAAAGCTCCTAGTACAAACTGTACCTGGGTTTAAATGAGTGATCTCATAAAGGTTTGAGTCTAGAATGTTGTAAATACATTCTTTCTACATGATGAAACATATGTAGCTGACCCAGTTAGAGCTTGGTATGGATGTATGTGGTTTTTAATTACAGTTTTATGATGGGGCAAATTCAACAACTAAGAAACATGCACCCGCTAATTATACTTCATCTGTGTGTATCCTGAATAGGGGTGTATATAAGCACAGATCTACATTACATTACATGTCATTTAGCTGACGCTTTTGTCCAAATCGACTTACATTTTTAGTACACTCAACATTTATGAGGGGCCAATTGATTTTGCTTTACAAAGTCCAGAATTTGTTTTACTTGTTTCGATTAATGATGATCACTTACATCAGCTCAATGCCAATGTTGCATTAATCACTTTCAGGACTTATTCTGGGAACTCACATTTTCTTCCACATTCAACAAGTGAGCAACACGGTTGTTTCCTTGCTAAATT
The DNA here is from genome assembly GCF_947347685.1 of Pleuronectes platessa. Lineage (NCBI taxonomy): Eukaryota > Metazoa > Chordata > Actinopteri > Pleuronectiformes > Pleuronectidae > Pleuronectes > Pleuronectes platessa. The sequence continues at coordinate 8,379,376 of NC_070639.1, forward strand.
GGAAGCACATTTCCCAATTACAAAACCATGGGCCAAGGATATATTTTACTTGGCAAATGCTAAACAATCGATATTTCTTCGGCCGACTTGTGCAAAACAGTAGAGCAAGAATAATGAAAGAACTTACACCAGTTACAGGGGTATCATTAATATGCATAGTTTGAAAAATAAGCTCTATCCCATGCAGCAACGCAGCCTGTCAGTAGCAGAAGCTTCACCTAAGTACAGCACATCCACTTTAATTATCACAGACAGCAGAAAGTTAGAGTCTGCTCACTAATTCATCTGCACTGTTTGTGTTGACAAGACATCAGCCTGATCTCAGTAGACAGCCGTTAGCTAGTGTTAGCTCCCCAGCAGGGACACCCGGTCCACTTTACTTCCAAGGCCTCACATAAATGCAGCCAGACATATTACCTCTTAAACAAACACAAACAGGGATCACATCAGTGTGCAGTCTTTTCTGTCCAGGATGTGATATCAGGATTCAGTACCTCACAGGCAGAGTAACATAATAATACAAAATCGAGTCGGTCCTGCAAATCCATGTTATTCATGTCACAGACCAAAGGACTGTCATGCCTCAAGGCAGCTCATAATGCCAAGTAAAATCTAAAACTGCATAAACTTTCCATGTGGTGCAGACGTATTTACAGTGACGGTGCAAATGCAAAGATTTTAAGAATTTTCTCCCAATATGGACCACAAAATCAGTAATGAATATGCACATGATCATTGCACTATGGGTTGGTTAAAGCATGGTACAACAAGCCAATGGAAACAAGCCAAATGTTCCTCTTTAGAAAGCACAACACTAGCGCATCTTCACACAATCAACGCATGGTTTAACAAAAGAAATAAGTGATAAATCGGCACTGTGAGAGTGAACATAACAAATTGTTACGCCTCTTTTCCTGAATCAGATTCCTCTGGGGTCGCTACAGAAGCCTGGCCAAACAAGGATTCCGAAGATCACAGGGTGTGGCACTAATTGGAGAAGCAGCACAGCTCTCGATCAAGGACAGAGAAACAGAAAACCTGCCACAGTGCATACAAGGAAAACACTTTGCAACATGCCTGCAACTATATCATGTGTAGCACTACAGCGAGAAGTCAAAAAATAAGAAATGCTCATTATTTTAAGACAGAGAAAGAAATGTGAATTTTTGTAGATAATGCAAAGGAGAAAAAGTAGTACAAGCAGTAAGAGGTATTCGATTTCTCTGTTTTTGAACCTACGTAAGGTGTATTTGAGCCATGCTGAAATAAATTTTAAAAGGTTGAAAAACATAAACTTGCAGTTAGAAATATGCATGTTTATGCAGTAATAATAATTTTCATTGCATTTAATTAAAAAGGTCCAATATGTATTTGTCAAATTTATCAAATTGAGTGGAAAGAGATTAAATCCATGAAAAAAGTTGTGTCATACTGTATGAATTTCATGTTGTATCTCCTTTAGAAATTCTCCTATAATTATACTACTTGTGTTCCGAAATGTTACCATAGCATTGTCAAATAAAAAACAACCTAAATTCCCTTTAAGTGATTAAGAAATAAAATGCTAACATGTTTCCCATGCTGGTATAACGATGTGCAGTAGAGGGTTTATAAACTACCAGCTGAATGTATGTGCTCAAGTCCTAGGCTACATGCGTGTCATGCGTGGGTTTTGAATGCATGCATTGGTGGTCTTTTTTGTTACCTCTGTAGGACCTTTTCCAAAATAAACACAGACTTTGTCAGGAGCAGTAGACCTCAGTATGATCAAAGTCTCATTCTAAAGAGGTAAACCTCATTTCAGAGATCCTGGTAAGGGGTAAGATGTGGTTAGGCTTTTAGGGTTAGGCATGAACTGGTTAAGGTTAGGTATAAGGTGTTGGCCATGCTGTCCACAATTAATGGAAGTCAACGTGGGTTAGAGTAGGTTTAGGGTGTCAAGAGACACAGTAATTCAGAAATATAATGATAAGGATCGCTTCAGACACATCTGTGTGTGTGTGTTACAGAAAAAGAAAGAGGACAGAAATAGAAAAACAATACGACTAAATAAGCTTAATATAAATGCATAATTTTAATACGGCACTGAAAGGTTCAGAGTGTAGAATTTAGTGGAGAATTTGCAGGTTCCAGCTGAAACACCTCACCCTTCGCTTCCAATCAGGAAAGAGAACCTGTGGTAGCCTTATGTTGTCATAAAAACTCAAAAAGGTGTTTGGCTTGTCCAGTCTGGGCTACTGTAAAAATCATGGACCCGCTCCTGATGTAAATAAAAAGTATTCAAATATGAAGGGTCCATTCTAGGCTAAAGAAATTAACAATTCGTACAATTTAAATGAAACACTAGTCAGAACATCACTAGGAGTATTTTTAATTCAATCTCTGCCAATAGATTCCTTTCGCACTGAACCTTAAAAACACTGTCCCAACATGCTCAGGTGAACAGTCCATGAAGAACTGGAGTGCCCCCTGTTGGTGTGCAGAGTGCATGAGGCTGTGTGGAGTGTCCACAGGGAGCTTCCTCTTGTTGTTGTGTGGAGATGAAGGTAAAATGCTCCAAAATAAAACCCGACATCTGAGTGTGTGGATGAGAAACAGTTGTCTGTGACGTTCGGTGGAGGGAGAGGGGACGTGAGAGTGAAGCTAACACACACAGACAGAGACACACACGTGTTACACATCTTCTGCTCATAACAACGTGTGTGACCGACTCCAACTTTGTCTAAAATTCGCAGGTAAGAAAAAACACAAACACACTTCCTGGTACTGTAAGTTTCACAGTTATCACCATGGTAAAACACAGACCTGAAACTTCCCAACGTGCCACAGCCAGAGGTGGCTAGCAAACATTAGCTCGCAGTTAGCTACAGTTCATTCTTTCTTACGGCAGCAACATGCTAACGTCCAGAACCGGCTTATCGTGATGCAGCAAAAGCCTCCCGGACCACAAGGCTTTAAAAACAGTGAAAATGTAGCGACAACGGGGCTGAATGAGATGAATGAGTTACCCTCGTGTTGCCACCATTCGTCTCCCAGGTCGTCCCCCATTTTCGTCTTCACCGGCTGTGTGTCCAATCAGAGGGGGCGCGACAGGGTGCGTTCACAAGCAGCACGCTGACAAACACAGACAGGAACCATGAACTCAAAATCCCAGGAGGCTTTGCGCCACCGTGAACAGTATAAACGCGGGGTGTCCAAACTACGGCCCGCGGGCCAACTGCGGCCCGCCTTCCATTTTTAATTGGCCTGCATCAAAGTCTTAAAAATATAATATATAAAAATTAAACTAACAATTTAGTAGCAATTTAATGGCCCTTACTTATAGCACCTTTTTTTTAATTTATTTTTGAAGAAATTGTACTTTCTTGATTCTGGTTGTTCTGGGTTTGTACCCTCGGGGTTGATGCACTTATTGCAAGTCGCTTTGGATAAAAGCGTCAGCTAAATGTCAATGTCACAGTAATGTATGCGATGTGCAAGAAAATATCTCCCAATGAGACATTTAATATCATGGTTGCATAGCAAATGCAACACAGTGCGAGACTTATCTCTAAAATCCACAAAAGTACAGCATTAGACAACTTTACGTACTGAATATAAATTTCTCTAGTTAACAATTTTATATGATGCTGAGGCTAAAACCGCAGAAAAACAGTGGAAAGATCTCAAAGATCCTTGGAGCAACCAACCTGCCAAAACTGTACGAGTGTACCCAGGAGAACCATTGCTGTTTTAAAGGCAATGGGTGGTTGCATTTGCAAAGTACTGTGTGACATAGGATCTGACTCACACATATACAATGCTGCGAGTCTGTTTTTGTCTTCACCACGAGAATTCCTAATTGGATATTTAATGTCATGGTTGCTTGGAAAAAGCTAAGTCATCTCCAATATTTAAAAGCAAAAAGAAAGCTGTGTGCCCAGTGTTTCTAAACAGGCCTAAATAGAACCTCATTAATAATAATGATAATGTTTAAGAGCAGCAATCTATGCTAAATACTTTGCCTGCTTGCATATAATTTAGTTTGGCGCAAAAGAAGAATTTTTTTCTGAGCAAGGTTGTTTCCATCCTGCGCCAGATGAAAGACAGAATGCGTTCCCTGTTGTATTTGGTGTTGAAAGAAATGAGGACATGTTTCAGTAAAGAGAGCCATTTAGATTAGAGACTATCCCTCCAGTTAGCACATTGTCACATGTTGTGGTAACAATTATTTATTCAATAGCTATTCAATCATCTGAAGACTGGAGACACAATGGATCGTGTTGGATTAGTAATATTGTGGTGATTAGCAATACACATGAAAATAACTAGTTTGACTCTATTCCCCACACATTATACCTGCTACAAGAGATTTTCTGTAATGAAAAAGGACTGCAGTCACATCACTTTACCTCAGATGCTGTTCCTTTCTTTAACATTTAATTATACATATTTAGCCTATAAACATCAGATGTTTACCTTTTTAAAAATGGCAAATGAAATTGCAGGATAAACCCTTTTTATTTATCATAAGGTGAGGTTCCCACAGAAGAAGATAGCAGTAACCTAGTGTTTAACTAAGTGCTTCTACATGTTGGAAAGAAAAAATAAACATTACGTCCTCTGTCATTACGGCCTGGACAGGGTGATCTCATTTTCCAACACACAGAAGAGAGGAAAGTGGAGAGAACGGAGGAGGACGTGTTTGGAATAGTGCCCTCTTTTCTGCAGCTGTAGCGGAGAGGAGGGACAGATCCTCTGGGAGTAATTGCATGCTTTTTTGTGTTTCAGTCGGAACAACACATTTCTGGCTGGTAGAGGCTACGAGATGTTTGATTAAAGCTTTGCCATGAAAAAAAGAGAACAGACTGATTACTGGGGGAAATTATAAAGGGTTGAGGATGGTTATGCTGTGTAACTCTAAAAGGGGGGAAGAAAAACAAATCAAGAAGGAGAAAGGAAGGATGCAGTCAACACATTGTGCTGAGGTCTGCCAACATTCAGGCAGAACAATGGACGCTAAATGGCAGCTTTGAATGTAATTAAGCATCATTCCTATAAAACACATGCCTCTTCCTCGTGTCCCCTTCCCACAATGTTTGGCTGCATTTTTACTAGAAACAAGATGCCGAACAAAAAGCACAATGCTTTTGCTCTAAACCTCAGAGAGACTTATTATATTTTGTAACATTTGGTTTTTCCTTTGTTGATCAGCCAACATGTGTGCGAGAGAAAAAGTGCATATTGAAAGGATAAAGTTTGGAGGATGGTTCATAATGTAAAAAAAAGATCTTTTGGTGCAAATGAAGGAGAGATACAAAAGATAGGTTGGAAAAGACACCGATGGGTTTTTTGAAGAGGCGATAATGGAAGAAAATTGCGATTGTGTGCATTTGCTGATGCAGAGTTAAATATATATTTTGTTATCTACATTTTTTTGAATGACCCTGTCCTGTTGTTCTATTTCATCCTTAATTCTTTTCCAAGTTTTGAACAAGTTTTTTTTGCTGAAAGTTAATTGAGAAGATTGATACCAGTACGATAACGCAAAAACAACTTAACGGATTTCCACAAAACTTTTTTAAAGGATGGGACATTTGCCAAGAAAAAGACCATTACATTTTACCATTGCAAGATGGGGTGTTTTGAGACATTTTCACCAATTTCCCAGGAAAAGATTTTGATGGATTTTGATGGAAAAAAATCTGCTTGATTGAATTTTAAGGTGCATTGAAGGAGGTATGGACACTACTGAGTTCCATAGTAGTTACACGTTTAAGTGTCAAGCTGTTACTTTATGACAAAGACAAGTTACCTGTTGCCCATTGTTCCAGAACTATACTAAGCTAAACTAACAGACTGGAGTTCTAAATCTAACAGAAAGCCACAAGAATTGTGTTGGTGGTCACTTCTAACTAAATTCTTCTTAAATGGATTAAAGTCTCACATTTATTTTTAGGTAGCAACAAAGTAAAAAGATATAAGATGCCAAAATACCTAACTACTGTCAATAGCTGTCTGGGAACTTGAGAAAACGCTGAAGAAGAGCGAAAGAGAAAATAAGCGTCACTGTAATTAAAGGCGGACAGCTGTCTCTTCAGGCTCCTGTGATTGCACACTGCGGAGCATTGGTGTTAATGTGTTTATTTTGTTGTAAGCAGCTGTTCTTCCACTTTCTCATTTTAATGATCTAAAGGACTTGTGTTGTTTTCAGTTGCCATCCTCCTCTCTTTTACTGAGTGTATTTTTTCCTTCTGTTGAATGAGAGAACGAGAGGGAGGATGAGCGATCGAATATGGACACGGACTAATTATGGCTTAGAAGAAGTTCAGTGCTAATTACAACACATCCACAAAACTGTCTATTTCCTACCTATTTTCATGCTTTGTGTTTTCAAGTAGGCCCTTAGGTAAAGATCTTCTTTATCTAAAATCCTTACAGTGTCTTTCCACCAAAAAACATCTCCCAGATTGCAGGCAATTTAAAACTGTTTTGATTGATGCCTTGGTCGTCCTCTTTGTAGTCCACAAAGTAGCAAAAGATTTTATTACTTTCCTAATTGTGCAGTGACCTCATATAATTAGTGGACAACCCAAGGAGAGTTACGCATTAAGTCAACTACAGAGACAAAGAAGAAAATGATGATTCAAATGAATATGAAATGAAATACAGTAACTGTCATGTTAGCGTGCCACAGCCAGAACGGAGGGGTCAGCCAGGTATTTAATGGTCTGACAGCCAGTATGTTACAGAGCGCAAATAAACAGGAAGTGACCTTGAGCTTTCTAAAACTTCATCACACACAACTTCCAGTCCAAGTTACAACTGTATTCATGAGCAGCTGGCTGAGCCTGACCTGCATGGAGATGTGCTGCATTATAAACACTTGGCAAATATTCATTTGTTCTGTTGCTTTCTGTCATGTTCGTTGGTTTTTGAGGCTTTTTTGTGCGTGTTCTGTTGTAATGAAAAAACGAAGACATTAAAGCTGGAAATATTCAAAATCGGCAAAAAAACATCCATCCATCATCATCAGTTTAGCGGCGAGGGGCATTATACACTACTATACTATCAACCTGACCCCAATCTGCATGACTGTGGGAGAAAGCAGGAGTTCCTGGAGAAAACCAACGCAGGCACTGGGTGAACATTCAAACTCCAAAAAGAAAAGCTCTTGCCAACCCTGGATTCGAACCAACAACCTTCTTCCTGCGAGGCTACAGTACTAACCACTCTAGTAAAAACAATGTTCAATATATGTGAAACCAGAGCAGTAGACTTCCTCTTTGAATTGATATATCCAGTCTGAAAGAAGTTTTCTGTCTGTTAGCATCAGTTTTGCTCATGTTCGTAAACACGTCTGTGGCCACAGATGGGATTAGTGCGTGACTGCCCTCCTGTCGAAGTGTCAGGGGTTTAGAGGTAGGACAGAAGTTATCTCAGCGCAGGCATCGTTGTGGCAAAGGTCCCAGTTACTGTCAGCTTCACCAACTGTCCGACCACGTAGGTCAGGCTGCAGCTGATAGAAGTTTTAAGGCCACACACTGTACAGCGTCAGTACAGCGACAGCTCAGAGGTTACAGCCCATGAGATGCTGTCCAGCTGAATCTTCAAATTAAAGTGCTTGCATTTCAAAACTCCATTAGGTCAGTGCTGTTGCTCTCAGTCAGCGACTTCTACACCTTCACAAAGCAGAGAAGATGATGAGATGTTGTCATGTGTTTCTGCTGCTGAAATGTTGCTGATGGAAACAAGTGCCAGGATTTTGGAAACACTGACAACATGGGTTATTCTTCACAGTGACTGCATATGTGAAGTTGTAAGTATAGTAACAATTTAATTTTTTTCTTAGAGATTGAAGACGCCCTATTTATTTCATATTTTTTTATCCATGCTACACTATACTTAAGAGAAAGTTATAAAGCCTTATAAAGCTCCAGAACGTGATATGGAAGATGTGATAAATTGCCGCAAGTGATGTCAGCTGGATCTGAAGTCAAAAATCTGCAAGTGTGGAGTCAGAAAGACTTGAGTTTAACAGACTTTACTACTGCACTCCATATTTCTGCTTGAGGCTGGAGGCTACATTAGCTGCTTGCCACTTAACATTTCACCCTTTGAAATAACTGTTGGCAGGTGAGATGCATTATGGGTAATGTGGCCACCAGGTTTTGGCAAGAAGAATGTTATATTGCCTTTGGTCCCCTTCTTTTAAAACTTTCCATCATGACTGAGTGAGCTGAACCAGTTAAGAACCATAAATAATAATAGAAGTAGAGCAATAGAGCACACACCTACACCAAGGCCCAATTGTCACAATAAATTCAATCAAGCTGCACCAAATATCACACACCCATAGATATCAGTTCCTTATATATGTCAGATTTCTTTACTTCCATGAATTATGCCCTTAAAATGGAGACAATGTCAAAAAACACTACTATCTAAATGATAAAGAAAAAAAAAAGAAAACAAGCTTTTATTTCCCCCTGATCTGGATCCGCAACAAAATATAATGGGTTCTTTCTTTACCTGCACCACTGTATACGTTACCACCAAGTTTTGTGCTGATCCGTTAAGTTGTTTTTGTGTAAAAACACATTCAGGTATTTAATTTAATTGCTTTTAATAAATGTTGTACAGAATGAGCCTCATAATGCCCAAATGTGCAAAACGTGTGCAGTAATGTTATGTAGACTGCTGTTCTTATCAGTAACACCTCCACTCCCCATTCTCAGATCCTCCTTCATTGCCACTGAAACATTAACAGTTGTCAAATTATAATTGAAATTTTGAGGTCATGTATCTGACAGTTAGCTTAACAATAAAATAAAGAAGATGATGCTGCCAGACCTATTAGCTCTCTGGTACAGTTGTTGTGATCAAGACTGACCTTTGTTCTTCAGGGATTGTACATTTTAATATCAAATGCGACGTGTCTTCTTATTCACACCTTTTATTTCCAGCAGATGGGACAGGAGATCAGCTCCCACGTGTATGTGAGACCTCGGAGTGGATGGACACAGCTTGATGGCGCTGCGGACAGCAGAAACTGGGTGGCCTGAATGACATGACACCTCGCCCCCTCTCTGATCACGGTACGTGGAGAGTCAAAGCGTTAAAGGGCTGAGTTCCGGGCACACAGGCAGGAGCTTAGCGACACGTACATATTTTTGCTTCAGCGCATTCATCACAGAGGGGACACAGAGGCACAAAACAAGGTGAGAAGGGACTTCTGGATAACACACCTGTCAACTGGGACATCGCTGCCTGTGTGACGCTGTGTGACCCAGCAGAGGAATGGCCAGGACAGTTGGAAAATGATCAAACACCTTGTTTGCTAAATGAGACGAGGCTTCTATGAGACGTGTTGCTCGTGAATCGGTTACTGCTTCTGCGGTGAAGGTGGATGTGGTGTTATTACCTCGGCCAATGTTATGTTTTCAACCCTGTCTGTTTTTTTTGTTGGTTGGTTTTGTGTTTATTTCAAAAGCAAGATTACACAAAAACTACTGGACATATTTCCACGAACCTTTGTGGAAGGATTGGGCTAGGGAAGAACCAATCAAATTTTTGATTGGATCTGGGCAAGTTTTTTTAATCACTTTCTTAACATTGTTAGATGAATTACTGATTTCACAGGCAATAATTCATGGACCTTGATGAAAGGCGCGTTTAGGTCCAGTCAAGTCAACTCTAGTCTTAGTCTGACCTTAAGTTCTTAAAAAAGTAATAAAATAATAATAATATAAAAAAACTGAGAAAACTAGATAGATAGATGGATAAAGGACAGACATCCAAGTACGATCATACTTTATTGATCCCCAACCGGTATATTCCTGAAGAGGGTCTTCAGTGATGGTTTAAATATTTTAATGGGACTGTTGGACCCTAGCAGGCGTATGCGCTCTACTGCCATTCTAGGTTCAATATCACATTTGCTAAGGCAATTTGAGACGCCCAAAAAAACCTTAGGGACAAATACAAAAGATGGCGACAGTATATTGCTTCATCAAGACCCCCTGCTATGATAACCAGCCTCCCACGCACTATCAAAACAAAGAGCCATTTTGTAATATTGTTATTAATATTAATATATTCTAAATGTTTCAGAAGCAAACCATGCCATGGCATTTATTCACTCTTGGAATCATTTTGTTTTTTCCAAAGGCTTTTGTGTGGATATTATACTGTATTGAGGAAACCTGATTCACAATCCAATAATCCAATCACCTCCACTGTCAAATCAAAAAAAAGTCTCAGAGAGAAAGTGAAACAAGCTGATATACTGTAGTGCACTCTCGTGATATTTGAAGCCCTTCTGAAGCAACAAATCTACTGAGCAGTCTGTGAGAGCCCGGGCTCTTAGCAGCCATCAATAGCAATTGCTGAGGAGCTCAGTGTGAACATTATTGAATTAAACTCGAAAAGACCAAATGCCTCAAACGTCTGCCTCCATCGATTGTCAGTCAACAACAGAGAGTTGACATTTGCACAAATTTGATTCAGTCCATTGTTGCAGACCCGTGGATTTAAGTTTATGTTTATTAAACAACATTAATAAAAGATTGGGTGATAACAACATATTATTTCAATTCTACTTTTAATCTTCAATAGTGTCTTTGTCATTGAAAAAGGTGTGAAGAAAAATGGAATATTCTTAAATTACAATTCTGATATACTTGTCTTTTTCCCCCCCGTATTTTCATTTTATGCTTTAGGCCTATTTTTTGACTACCTTTACTATGCATCTGAGGGTTTTCTCTATTATGTTATCGTTATAAAATCATGTAACTTTCATATTAAGATATTTAAAGTTAAAGGTAAAAAAACAAACATGTTCTATACATTTATGGTTGGTAGTTACCTACAAAAAGCAGCTTTCCCTCTCACATTTTTGACATTAAGATATCTAGGAATTGTTTATAGTTCCAGAAAAGAGACATCTGAACGAATCATCTGTTGCAAAAAGTGAATTTCTGATGCATAACTCGATTATCATATAATGACCCTCAGATTTATGTTGTGGCCATTTGTAGGGGGTCCAAACCATAGGTAAACTGTCGAGCTGAAGCTCCAGCCCATCCAGCCACAATAGCTTACATACTGATGCATTAACAGTTTAATAATGTAAGAGATAATAATATGTCATAAAGAAAAAGTACTTAAACATTTTACACTTGAAATCTTATTTACTAATAATACGTTGGTTACACTACAAGCACGGGTGCTCAAAGTGGAACTGGCCGCAAGTAAAAAAAAGCCAGTACTTATACAAAGAGGCGTTTCAAAAAACAAAATATGAAAAAAAGACATGAGATCATCATCTGTTTCTTTCTGCTGTAGCAGTTGGAGGAAAACATCACAGAAACACCCCGTTTGTCAAGGTCATAGCAGTGAGACACCACCAACTAAGGGTTCCATCCTGTCAGGTAGAGATTATCACAGCAGTGAGACACCTGAACAGTGGAATTTTCTTCGCCACATATTTACATTTATTTGAGATTTTACCTGTAACATTATTTGAACACTGCTGTATTGAACTTTGACTTGAATAAAGAATGTGACAATGTCCTCCACCACTGGAACTGGGCAAACTCCATCTTCTCAGTAAGATGTGATCAAAATCTCCCACACAGCTATTGAATTGCCCTTGAGTTGAGATAGTTTCATAACATCATCAGCAAAGTCATATATAAAAACTTCAACTTGGTTCAAAACAGCTTTAAACTTATTAGAAAACATAGTTGATCATAAGTAAAAGAAGTATATATGTACATTTTCTCAAGTGACTCTAAACAACTTTCGCAGTCGTTGCATTTGAATAAATATTTGTGTTTCTAAACTTCTGTTTACTCTTGTGTACTATTGATCACATTTGACTGTAAGACCTTGAGGCACGGCACAAACAAAGAAGCTTCCAGTATTCACACATGAACATGCAGTTATGAAACATTGAACGTGTTCATTTGATAACTTTGTGGAGTCAATAGGAACATAGCCAGAGGATATTCTAGCCCAGACAGCCCATCTACATCATGTTGTGCAGTAGCTCTGCGAGATACAGTGGAGTAATAGAGTCCTATATAGAAAATGTGGTTTTGGTGTAACCCAATCTTCTTCGTCCTTTGTTTTGGTTCCTGGTCTGAGTGTCTGAGCCCTTTTCCAAAGAACAGACAAACATGATAAACATGCCCACCACGATGCTTTTAGTTTGGAAACTACTTCGCATGGAAGGGTTGTGTATGATGATTGGGGCTGCAAGAATTTTAAAAACACACATTGATCGATTGAAACATCACGTGTGGACGCTCCGACACTGAAGGGGAGCACCAACATGTGAATTCGCTCGTTAAGACAGACGTTGGAACTGATGGGATTAGATGCGACACAAAGCTTGTCTTTTGCTGATGTTTGCTAACGTTAGCTAGCTAGGGTTAGCAAGGCAGCACAGAAGACATGACTATGCGAAGACTGATATTAAATTGAATAAATGAGTTGCTCCTGCTTGGCTGAAAAAAACGTGAATGTATTGATGCCTCACATAATTCACAGGTTCTGCCATTGTTGTTTGCTTGTGACCTGACGGTTTTGACCCGGATATGAATTTTACGCCATACCCTATGTCACACTTAAGCCGATTAGAAACAACACAGCCATTTTACGACTCGCCACGGCGGATAGCTGGATTGCTTTTCATTGATTCTGCTGCACCCAGGTAGCTTTATTCAGTTGTGTTAGCTCTTGTTGGAGGGGCCACATTCATTGTGCTTCGAGAAAATAGTGGTAGTGAATATCGTATGTACAGTATAACCTTAAATACCTGATTTCACCTCACAGTCCATCCTAAAGATAGATTAATGACTTAAAACGTTCAGTAACACCAGGTTGTGAGAGAAAAGCAGTCAAATATTTACCTTGTACCTGAAATAATCGCTGCTCTATGTACCCCTAATAAATCTATGAGAATCAGAAAAATCTGGGGGGGAAAAAAACAAACATCAAATTTAATAGTAAATCCCAAATGTGCTAATGTGCTGAAATTCTTGGTTAATTCAATTGTAAATAACCTCATAACAGACTAAATGTTTATGTAGTCATGTCTAACTTCAGTATATTATAAGACAGGGTACACTAAGCTAATGAAGCTAATTGTCCTTTTATAATGTAACAGCAAGAATCCATTCAGTCCTCATAATCAATTTCTCAAGTGGACACGACTTCAATCAAAGTATAATCACCAGTAATTAAGGTGAAGCAAACATGCCAATGCTCTCAGGGCTGCTTCCTTTACCCCAACCCCCAATACTGCTCCTACATTATATACGTTATGTAAATAAGCCATCACTCGTGAAGGCACGAGCTCAGTGAGGTATCACACATGGGGATGACAAGATGAGATATGAAAGAATGAGGAGAATGCAGGAGAGGTGCAGAGAGAGGGATGCAGATCGAGTTTGACTATCAGCAAAGCGGTGAAAGGGTAAAGTCAGGATTTCCCGCAGGTCATGAATAAAAGACGAAAAGAATAATTTGGACGTTTCACTGTGGATATCGAAGAGATTAGTATCATTGAATCACATCTTTTTTCCACGCTCTACTTCTCTTTCTCGTTTTGTTATTTCTCCCTCTTTCTTTACAGTGCACTGTTACCTTTCTGTCCCTGAGAGCAACACTATTTCTGAATGAGACCACAGATGCACACTAAACATTAATATGGTTGTCTTGTAGGTGAAGTCACCACAGGGAATTAGCATGATGCAAATTAGGTTGGATCACATCCTTAGAGAAGCTATTAGCCCCTCACTACCACCCTCTGTAACTTTGCATGTGGGTATGTGTGTGTCTGTGTGTGTGTGATGCTGCAAAATGTGATGTTATCAAGGAAATCTCTGCTCCTCCAGTACATCATGTTCTTCTCATCAGAAAAGGGAAAGATTGATTCTCATATGCACACACACATATACACAACTTCCTCAGCGAACAACACTATTCGACCCTGCTGTGTTGTTGCCCTGCATTCATGAAGGATAAAGAAGACCAGTGTGTTGCTGTAGGCTATGCTTTGTTCAACAATGCAGTGTGAAGGACTGTTGGTGAAAGAGGGGGAATCCTTTACATGTACAGCGGCAATTCATTTTCTGATCTAGGTGGAGATAGTAGCCTGTGAGAGACCAGGTCGTGGTTTTCTGACAAGATCTTCCTGAGAGGTAGATTTGTCTTTTCGCCATTTGCTGCAGGTCCTTGGCTGAACACCATTTAACAAGCAGCTCTTGAGCAGCTGTTTCCACCGATAACAAACTGATGTATTTGTCTGTAATTTTAGGCAGATGAGAGAACCTGGTACCATGCGCACACATACAGACTAATAACGACTATATACTGATTCCGAGAGGCGGTTATCTAGTCCCCACTTTACCCGTGTACATTTTCCGTGAGTGTTATCTGAAACCCTTTACATTCAAATGTTGAGTGTCATGCAGGATTTTCCCTGTGTCAACTTAAAAAAAGTTTATCTCTGGAAATGTCCCACAAGCTCTTGCTGTGGGGAGGAGAATTTTACAAGTAGCTGCACAATAGATTTTATTATGCTGTTGTTCCGCTGTCGGCGGTGATAAGAATAGGAGAAGCACACTGCCAGCAGAATCTCACCAGAAATGGTGCCACATCTACATAGTGTAGTCAAAATAATTAGGATTGCAGCTTCAAGCCTCCCTAGGCGACTGTAGCTCTGCTGTGCGTTTATAACAGTAGCGTCCTGCTAGAGTTGGAAATTACTTTTTGTGACCTCAGATGACATTTAAACATCTCCTTGTCCTCAAAGACAGGAGCTCCATCAACACTCAGTGTATTGTGGGATCAAGCTCCTGATCCCTGATTGACCCCAAACAGATTTTTCATTTTGTGATTGATTTGTTATTTATTGCAAAGGGACAAATGGCCATTTTACTTATCATTAATTTCACACAAGCACAGAACAAGCAAACACACATCGACATCTGTCCAGATATTATATAAATTTGGGTTCTAGTCTGACAAAACGAACAAAAGAAACCCCAATATAATATCTAATGGTGATGGAAGCCAAAAAATCTTAGTTTTTCGGTGTGTAAGAAGGAAGCTTTCCATATTTTAGGACAAATCAGTTCTTCAACTCTTACTATTAGATCCTGAAACCTAAAGGATTTAACCAAAGGAACAAAACTACAGATCCCATAAAATGTTCTTGTTAATAGTAATTTAATTTGTCCATATATATAAAATTCACCAAAGTCAATTAATTGTCAAATGTTCATGTTAAGTAACGTCCACACGGTTTAGTCTGTCCTTGTCCTATTAAAGACGTGAATGCAATTCAATTCAATTTTATTTGTATAGCGCCAATATTATCTCAAGGTACTTTACATAGAAGGTCAAGAATGAATGAGTAAACCACGATCACTCAACTTGCTCATGGACTCAAGTCTTATGTTTAGGAGTGACCTATACTCTTTTTTTAGTTGTTAAAGCTATTACAAATATCAGTGGGATTTTGAATTGAGTTTTCACTTTAGTTCTCATTCAACCAGACACGTAGGCTCTAATTGAAGACCCCATTGACTTCTATGATGCACGTATCCAGTGTTTTTCAGGCTTGACATCTATGTGATACTAAAGATATGGATATTTCAGGCTTTATTGCTTTAGCTTTAACCCATATTTTGAATTTCTCTTGGAAGTCACCGTGTGAAACATTATGGAAATGCAACACTAATTCTGTTGAGTGGCCCTTCAAATTTATATTAGGACAAAATCTAAATTGCGCCCCATAAATGGTAAAATACCAAGACGAATTTAAGATTTAAGTGAAGTTCGGTATTTACCTATAACCAATACCTCATGTAAGCCAATGGCTACTCTCTTTCACAAAGTATGTGAGTTTTTGGGGGCTTATTGTGTGTTTTCAATAATCTTTTGTAAACAGGTGTCACTGTGTGCAATGCCCAAGATCAAATTTTGGATCAAAATCAATTTTTAAAACTACCTCCTTCCTCCTGTGCTGTAATAGAAGGTCTTCTTTGATGATAATAGATACTGTAGTGCTGCACTGGCAAACTGTTACTAATCATGTCAGATTAGTTTCTTGGCCTGAAGAAGGAATAAATGGAAAGGCGGTGGCTTGGCAAAGACTGTGGAGAAAATGATTTTAGCGAAATCTGTTGGTGTTTATTTCCCCTTGGCCACATGTAGTGTGGCAGATTATTCCCAGTGTAACCAGTAGATGGAGCTGAGATCCTCTCAGTGCTTCAGGGGCACTGGAGCTCTGCAGAGTGTGTACATTTGTGTGTGTGTGTGTGTGTGTGTGTGTGTGTGTGTGTGTGCGTGTGTGTCTGCTGCATGTGTGCGATTATGAACACTGATGTTTTTTAAAAGGATTTTTAAAGCGGGGAGAGGGAAGTTTTAATAACAGTATCCGCGTGTTGCCCTTACAGTGTGTTTGTGTCGCCTCTCAGTTTCACTCCCATGAGGTTAGGCTTGCCATTCACATGGGTGTCGAAGTTTTCTTCTTTGAGTGGTTTACTTCTGTTGGAGTCAGAGTAGGACAGGACCTAATTCTCAGAGGCAAACTTCTTAAAGGAGCATCTCTTCAGGCCCCTGCAGTGAACTGGCACTTCATACGCTGGGTTCAGGGGCTGATTTAGGGGGTTAGTTCTGCACAGTGGGACCGGAGTTTGCTTTTGAGGCAGAGTAAACATGCCTCTCCTCTCATTCTACATTTTGTCTATATCTCTCATGCTTGCCCCAATGTCTCCTCTCTCCTCTCTGTGTCCCTCTTAAGTTTGCCTATCAGCCCTCTGGCCCTGAGGAGCATCTGTGCCCCTCATCATTCCCCATATGCCCCGTGCCTTTAAGCCTGGCCCCCAACGCTAGAGCCGATCACTTATTCATCAGCAGCATGAATAAAAAATCATCTATTTTCCATTGCACCAACAACCTGATGGTTTACTTCACTCCTGACCTGCTTCTGGTTCTGCTTGTGCATCACGCAAACACATTAGCCGATGCACGGGAAGTGGGAAGCTCTACAAGTCAATATACAGAAAGAGGACGGTGTTAACATCGAGCAGCACAATGACCCGGGAAACCCAACCTGGAAAGAAAATGGACACGGTCTGTTGCACAGTCTGGTTGCTGTTGTATAACACCTACAATTTAACTAGGGGAGTCCGACTGAAGATTAAAATTGAATGATTTGAAGTAAAAAGCCTAATTGCCCTGACAGTGACTCTGAGGTTTCAGCAACTGAAGGGTGATGCAGAGAAGTGGAAGTGATGAGTAGAAGGGTTATGATGATGAGCCACTCGCCGTGTCCTGCATAACGTTAACGTTTAGCTAAATTCACAATCAGCTGTCCAGAGGGTGCTTAGTAAGCTCTTCAAAAATACAGCTCTTCGTTACATCCATCCAAATCTTCAACCCTAATGATGCTTCATTCTTTTTACCACCGCAGTTGTACAGACTCCATCGGCAATATAAAGCCCACTTTCCACTGGTCAAAGAACACATAACACCTTTTAACTTCTGGCTTTTGTCTGCAGTGGGAATGGATTCAAATGGCTGTCAGTCCCAGGTCAAATGACTCTGCAGTGGTCACAGGTTTTTATCGGCTCCGGCTCCTATCGGCAGTGACGGAAATGATACACTCAGCTGAATGCACTACGCCTACGGCAAAGCAGTGAGGTCGGCAAGCTTCTCAGTTTTTGGTGCGATTGTGACGTCGAACATGATGCATCGGAGGAAAAAACAGCTTTTTTTAAGCAGGTTTACCCACATAAAAATAAAAAAATAAATGCGTATGCATGCATTTTGTTGTAAAGCATGAGTTGGTGTACGGGTTTGAAAATGGGAAATGTGCCTTTAAGACATACTGTGTCACCTTGTTACAAGAGGCGCAACATCATCCGCCTGCATTTTCTAGGAGGTAGAGGAGCTCATCTTTTTTCCTGCTGCCATCATCCCCAGAGTAACTTGTATGTTTTATTTATATTAGATATGATGGAACCATCCAACTAGCCATGGCATGGTTGAAAAGTGTTAAGGTCAAATAAATCATACGTTTTGTGGAAGTCCCAGTACCTGTGTGCGGAGGCCATTCTCCATACTTTCTAATCTGTTTCAACCAGGACACAAGGACCCTAATTGTCAGGTGGGTCATGGTCCATCAAACCCGTCAAAGTCAAGTCTTGTTGCAAATAGCTCCTAACATGTTGTGTTTTATTGTGCACACAACAGGTAAAGATTTATTTAATAACGCTTTAACACCCTATTTCAATTACTCTTTCTTCAAAGAAAGTATGCTGTTGGTTTCAGTACAAATTCAGAAAGAAGAAAATGATTGGTTAAATGCTTACATAATGGTTGGTTGAATTATTTGAGAAAAATAATAAATAACAAAAGAGAGGTAACTACAGTATGAGGATAAAAAGAAAGAGAGGGAAATGAGAGGGCCAATATATAGACTGGATGAAAACTGTGGTAGACTTATTGGGTTTGTTGATGAACCGCTGCTGGAGGTGGTTGAATATTAAAAAGTTACTGAACAAGAGCTCACAAGCAGCCCCTGAAGGATCCGTCCCTGTTTATCATGAAACAAGTAAGGGTTAAAATACCTTTTTTTATATACGCTTACACCAACCTCTCTAAAGTTCATTAATTAACATTTGGTATTATGTTTGAAATGAAGTGTAAAAACAACACTGCTGGATTTGTGCCAGATTATTTCTTGGCCCTTTGTACAGTTAAGTTACTGTGCCTCGCCAAGAAATAGTCTAACCAACAACTCTCTGCTACTCATTTCAGAACAGGCCTGTTTGCATGAGAAAACAGAACTAAGTCCTAGAGCACAGAGCAGGTTACAGGGTGATACACGAGAAACAAAGCTGCTATCATCCAAGAGGCACATGCAGAGTTTGACTTTTATGAAACATCAAAGTTGAGGCAAACAGACACAGGAGGAACTAGAATACACTCAGAGAGCACATACTTCCAGCAAGCCCAACAATCCCCTTATGAAACCATTTGAGGGAAATTCCCTTATCCATGCAGATCATCACCAACTTTAATAGGTTCTTCTCTGACTCATACCACATCATTTCTCCAAATTTCACGAAAATATATTTTGTATCTTTTGCGTAATCGTACTAACAATGCAGATGAAAACAAAATCTCCTTGGCAGACATAATCCCTTTCATGCATTTCACAGGGTCTGGCATATGTGAATGCTTCAGTGGCTAACCTTCACCTCCTACTCACTTCCGTGAAGCAAATCCGCAGTGTGGCGTCGTGTGGATGTCCAACTTGGTGAACTTTCCCCCTCGACATTTGCCTGCATTTGAGTGTGTGTGAGACCATTCCCTACATGGGTAACTGTAAAGGCCGATATATGCTACTCCGTTTTGACGGACATGGACACATGGGAGCGGCTTCGCGGCCGTGGAGCGCCCTCTCCGTGCACCTCTGATTTTTCTAACTATCCGTCGGCATTTCGGAGAGCCTAGGGATAGCCCTTGGTTGTGATTGCTCCGCACAACATCATTTCCCAGCATCTCACATTTCCGGACCGAACACTTCCTGTTTCATTCCCTCCGTCTCCTCTTCTGTTGGTGTTCTCGTCTCATAAAATACGTCTCAAGCAAGTCCTCTTCCATGTCAAGCAGCTCCAGCTCCATCAACAGCCTTTGTCTGTTAGTTGCCATCGTTCACTGTGTGTGAGGAAAGCCGGGAGGAGGTAAATAATCTATCGTGGACTTCTTCTACAAACGTCATGAGGTAGGCTTCTCTAAGCTCGTCTTCCGTTGCCCCACCTACTGTTCTGGCGGTGAATTGTTTTCAGCATCCACAGCCTTCGGAGAACTATAAATGAAAAAGTGTCCGTCGGATCCGTCAGTCCGCCCGTCCGTAACGGATTCAGAGTAGCATATATCGGCCTTAAGTTGGAAAACTGGGATAATGGTAAATGGCCGACTGCCCTCGTTGGTGTCGCAAAGATTCGCAGACAACAGCATCGTGTTGTCAGCAGGAAGTAATTGTTCATTTGGAAAAATTTGAGGAAGGTAGGATGCTCGTTAGTCCCATCAGTTGCTCGCTGCAGCAACAGAGAATTGTGTGTGGGCGTGTATGCTGGGAGAAGAATGAAGCACAGAGATGTTGGTACCATCTGAGTACACGTCTTGATACATGATGTTTGCAAGTGTGTGCTTAGAGGGAGTGTCTGTCTTTCCGTATGACAGTTCAAGGACACAGTTCAAAGCAATAGCCGGCATCAGCAGAGCCCTTTGAAGCCTCTTCTCTCACCTCTCTCAAAGGCTTGATGGGGGGAGGATTGGGGTAGGGTGGGAGTTGTGGGAGTGGGCACAAGTGTTTTTTCCTTACACCGCTCAGCGTTTACCTCACTGGGAGTTAACAGCTTTTAGTTCTGAGAGGAATGGCTCCCTTGATATGAACCATCTCGATACCCTTCTCTCCGCCCGTCCTCCATACATCCCCCTCCCCACCTCAGAACCCCATGTATTGTCCATTGTTTAACCTCTCTAAACATCACCCACCCGCCCAACCCCACCTCCATCCCCCTTCAACACCAACAAAACACTCACACACAAACAGTCACACACCTCCATCACAGTACTTTAAAGGCAGGATAGTGGCGCCTGGAGCCACATTAGCATGGCAAACTCAGCGTGACAGCAGTTTTGCTACAGCGCTGTTATGATGGAATGAATATGCTCACAGTTTGGGCCGCTCTGGGGGGAAAGCGGTTCCCTCCAAAGTGTGTTATCATGTAGCCCCGAGTGGAGCTGAGAGGGGGGTGGTGGCGATGGGAGGGGGTGTGTGTGTGCAAGATTGGGAGGAGAGCGGGTATGCATGGGGGAAGTGGAAACGGGCCGCAGGGTAGAGACTGGAGGTGAGCTAAATTCTAGTTCAAAGTGGCAGAATGCGACTGTGAGCCGAGAGAGAGCTGGGGAGGAGCTGCGGTGCAGACGGAGCGCAGGGAGCCGGGCGGATGTGGAAGCGTGCTGGAGTGAACGGGCCTTGGCGGCTTGACAGTCACTCCACACATGAGTTTGAGGGAAAGAGGAGGTGACAGTGCCGGGCTTATTGGAAAAGACAGGGAGAACACTGCAATCAGCTCTTCCCTCCTGCGAGGAGGGAGTGCAAAATCACATGAAATAAAAGGAGGGTACACAGAGCTGTGCCTGTGCAGCACACGCAAACCTGCATGTGCCACGTGACGCCTATTATAGGTATTGAATATGCCTCATTGCCTTTCTCCAGCTCTAAAACACACTTATTTTAATCAAAGACCAGTACAAGGAAGCCGACATTGTAACATTTAGACTGAACTGAAATTCTTTAACATAATTTAGATGAATTACAGATACAGAATCTGTGCGATTTGGTCCGTACGTTAACAGGATTGAGCCGTTTTCATATAACGAACACAGCAGGAGATGCTCCTCGTCGGTTGTAACGAGTAGAGAGTTTTGACACTGGCATCGGCCCTTATCTCTTGAAGATAGTTTCAAGTTGACATCTTTTTTGGCGTCCACGTGTATCCTATCTTTTTTTCATTCAGAGATATTTGTAGTTTTTGTATACACTCTCAAACTCATAATGTCCGAATCAAATGACTTGGACAACTGCTCTCTCCAGATCATTTTTGTATAATATCCAAACTCTGCATCTCAAGATCAGAGTTATTCCCTGGGAAATCTGGGAAAACAGCATAAAAGGCATTATCTTGCAATGCTAGAGAAAATTATTAAAAAATCCCAGATCTGCCCCTTCGTCAGGTTACGCGGCAAAATTCAATGGGTTCTTCCCAAAAAGAGAAAATCGAATATGTAGTTCTTGTTTGACCCAACATCACAGCAATGAAACATGACATCTTTGGCAGTGGTGCAGGTTATAATGAAGCCTGTGCTTACGTTGTCTCAACATTCTTCTACTACAACCATCCAACCACTGATACAAAGTCCTCTTGTACCATTAGTTCACTTAGACCACTCACTTGTCCAGTCCTGAAATAATGACATTTTCTCTACCAGGTTACGACTAGCATTCATAAAATGTTCTCATCAATCTGATAGAGAAATTAGGGAAAAAATTACATAATTTTACGGATGAGAGAAGAGAAGGGAGATACTTCTGACAACCCTTCTAATAAATTTCAGCAATTAAAGGCAGTTGTGCAGTTGGAGAAGTTATTTTTTTAATTCACTGACTAAATACAACTTCTTAAAGCAAAAAGCCAAGAGGCAGGGGTTCATTCTAGCAGGGAACAAGTACAACTCTTCGAAGCATTAGAGACCAATTACCAGCTCCACTTGACTTAGTCATTAAAAACAGGTACTGCAACCTGTATTTAATCTTGTGAGCTACTCACCTCGTGATATCTATAAATTAAATAAACCAACTATGTTCAGTCCATATCTCACAGATTTTGGATGAAAAGGATCATACAAGGTTCT
Organism: Pleuronectes platessa; assembly: GCF_947347685.1. Classification (NCBI taxonomy): domain Eukaryota; kingdom Metazoa; phylum Chordata; class Actinopteri; order Pleuronectiformes; family Pleuronectidae; genus Pleuronectes; species Pleuronectes platessa. The sequence goes on from NC_070639.1 coordinate 8,401,864, forward strand.
CTGTTTAGCAGGTTGTACTGGTCGGCTGCGACTGTAAAGCTCAGGCTAGTTTGTCTTTCATTTGGCACTTTTCCCATTCACTTCATTCAAAACAGCAACGATGCATTAACCCCACTGACCGATTGGGTGCCTACTTGTTTCCATGGCAGCACACAATGAATTTCCTGCTGTTCCTTGATGGTTTCCTCAGAGTATGAAATCATCCACTTTCACAAACTCATTATTTCATAGAGTTGTCAGATTGGCTTGTGACGAATGTTACAACACTTCCATTTTTTGCTAGTAAGTTTGAATTCAATTACTTGCTTTAAAAAAGGGTGAATGTCATGACAGTTGAGATGTACTCACGATTGGTCGAGTGTGTGTATCGGAAATCGATCCTCGATACCGCGGCTCCATCCCCTGACTGCCACTGTGCAGACTCTGTCTCCAAATGCACAAGATGGTAATGTTTTTATCTAGGCTGATTGCCTTCATTTGTAGGGGTTGTAGAATGATAAAAGCCCTAGCATATTATAAGCAGTGATTGGGTTCAGTGTTAATATATAAAATATATTATATACAAGTAAAAAAGTTCTTGGTGCTATCTTGAATCACCCATTATATTAGAAACTCATCAGAAGTCTGTTATAAAAGCTTGGTGACGATTTTGGCTTCAGTTCAGCTTTGAAAACATTGTCATGCATCTCTTGGTTCTGTGAGATTGGATATTATAAGATGACGATGAATGACTATTGATGAAGACTGATGGTGCATTTGTTCCTTCTCTCTCTGATCCAAACACTGTCCCCCGAGGACAGTGTCCATTACAGTTATGAGGTGGCCCTTAGGGGGTCACATCATCTGTCCTTCAAAATATCTTGTTTGTTTATCGGACCCATTGACGTTAAATTCTAAATAAACTCATAAAACACCCGACAGACAGATGGATAGAGATATAAAGTTTGGATAGGCTCAAATCTGGGACTTCAAAGACCTTTTTTTTTCTCAGTCACCGGGTTTAATGAAGCTTTCTCCGAAGGGAGCAGGCAGAGAGACCTTCTTTATTAAAGCACAGCCACTAAGGGCCCCCAATGGACCCACATAACAAAGTGTGTCATTAAAAATTTACTTTTGGTTGAAGAGCCTTAGTCACAGAGGAGAAAAGCCGAAATCAGCCAGGCCTGTAGCTGGGAGGCCTGTGGAGTGACCACAGTGTGACAGGGGAAAATATCAGAGTTTGTGGGGACTGTAAAGATTGTTCTCCACTGGAACTTTTGTGTTTGACCTATACTGCAGCAAGCCACAAGGGGGGGATTGAGACGCTTTGGGTTCACTTCGAGTCGTCTGCTTTTATATATCGTTCCCGGTTGTAACACAGTGTCTTCTATCAAGAAGATATGAGTTCAAACAAAATCAACACTAACAATCAGAAATGGATCTGCATGATGACAAGGTAAAAAAAACAAGGGTACACATTTAAACACATGGAATTTCAACCAGGACAGACTTATTGCATGAGGGACGTCTAATAAAGGACTTCTGGTTTGAGGATTTCTTTTCCCTTTGTCATCCTGAGATATTTTCATTCTTCCAGTTTGACTTCTGTTGTGTGTTAATCGTCATCGACCATAGGACTTGTAAAACAAGTTTCAGTGGACACCTTCCCTCTGAGCGGCCTGCTGCCTCTGACACGCTTTAATAGTTCCTCTTCATAGCACCGGGCTTTCATATCCATCCCTTTAAGACGGCTCTTTCAACTACAGGTGTCCAGCCTGAGGCAGAAACATGCCCTCCTGTGACTCGCTCACTGTACGCACAAGGTTACTCACAACCACAGAGCGGAGATCAACTACTTTTGATCCGAGTGCAAGATTTACAGACTTGACAAAGACATGAGCTTAGATTGGCCGTTTATATTGGCTGACGTATTCCCTCTTTTATTTCATTATTTATCTTTAGTGTCTGCTGTTGTTTTCGCTGTTCCGTGATTACTTGCTCCACCCCACATGTGTTTCACCTGTGTCTCATTACCTTCGCCTGCTGTGCGTATTTATTCCCCGTGTTTCCTCTCACTCGTCAGTTTGTCTGTTCACTTTCCCTGCGTTTCCTTGTGCTTTTGAGTCTTTTGAGTCTAGGATTTCTATTTGCATCTGCCAACCTGTCAGCCGCAGCATCTGTAAGCCTTTTTATTTCTTAATGAAATATCCACACTGTACCAACCTGCCTTCACGTATGTCTGCCGTCAGGTCCTGAAATCCTTCATCCACCACAGCCCTGGGGTAGGTACTGTGCAGAAATCTATAAAAACCATTACATGACGTGAGTGGCACGATCACACACTGATGTTTGTGGTTTAGCTGAGTGCCCTCACTAACTAGATCATCGGACTGAATAGCCACTTTGTTTCACTTCCGTCAATCAGTCCGACATTATGGTCATATGAGCTAATGTCTCTGTTTGTTTTTTTTTGCCCCGATCAGTCAGTAACATTGTAGAATGTCATTTTTATTTGATACAGGATCTGCGGTTACAAGTTGTGGTTTTATGGTTCATGACCTTATTTCTGCGCTACCTGTCCAGAACATGAGCCGCATTTAAGGGTGACAGATATTGTGATGTGGTGGAGACATAGACATAGAAGGATAGTAAATGTTCAAATAAACCTCATGTTTTATTATTAATAAAGAAATATGAAATGAACGTAATGGAAACGCAACAGTTCATGAATGAAGGCATTGTGGAAAGTATTAACTGAATCAACCAACATGAGCAAGATTAAGTCGGTGAGAGGTTATAAATGGTTTGATAAATTTTCAGTTAATTACCCAGCTCCCCGACATACACATTATAAAAGCACTGGGTACAAACACAAGTCATCGCTACAGAAGATCTTTCTCTTGCAGATTTACAAAGGTGGAGTTACAACTAAAAACTCTTTCAACACCACTGTACAAGCTCAAGATCTTTTTGCCCCTTGAGCCCATAGATCCAGACTAAACACCACTAATGGGTTATAATCACACTGTGCTCCTGTTGATGTGGACGGAGACGGTGCGCAGGCTGGCAGACAGGCTCTCAGCTCTCCTGTAACAAATCAAAGTCAGTCAAGGCCTCTTATTCTGTCATTTCAGACAGACTGTGAACGTCCATGGAGACCATGCAGCCACTGCACTGGACGGAAGCCATGTTGAGGTAAAGGATCATTATATTCTGCTTGCTCTCGCTGCTGTCATCTTCTAACATTTCTCTTCCGCACAGTGACCGTGAGGAGGACGGGTTAGAACACCCGTCACCCAAACGTCTCCCTGCCTTATTGTGAAGAGCTCATAAAGATCCACTCTCGTCCGCTTCAAGTAGGCTAATCCCTGTGTCAGCCTCACGAGGGAAAGGTACCGCACACACACCGAGTGCCAGGCTCAGTGCTGAACCAGAGTGACAGACTTCTTCATCCCTGAAAAAACTTGTGATAACTGAGAATTGTTCTGCCAAAGAACCATTTCCGATGGCTGATTACATTCATATTCATTAAGATTATATTCCCTTCACTATGGATTTTTTACTCTCCTCCCCTGAAACCCCATCTGACCATTCGGGAAAAATAAGTGAGTGGGACGAATGATGAAGTGGTTTGATTCCTAAACAAAGTGCTACTAATTACTAATACCCTCTCCGGTGAAAATGGAGTGGCGAGTTGAAAGGTCAATCGTTTAACCCCTCGCTGACCTCTCACCTCTACCCTCAAACCAAGGGATTCTCTTGACACCATGAGACTGAGCGGAGGGACTTGGTCATATTTTAATGACTATTTTTCTATTATTTCTATTGGGAATAGTAATTAAAAAAACACAATAAAGGTAATTGAAGCCAGCAACTAGAAGCTTATTATATTTTCCTGTTTTCTACCAAACTGTTGTGTGGCTCTTTAACAGATAGAGACAACATTTGGTTGTCACAAATAAATAATATGGATGTGACAGAAAGCGGCAATTTGGATTCTCATTAAAATTTCAAAAGTCCTGATGGTCCTCTGAAAACTGAACCAACTGTTCCAATGCAACCTTCATTTTATGCTACAGTAAGTGCAAATTAGTTTCAAAAAAAATATTTTTAATCACACTCTGCCGAGTTAATTTGCTGTGTGGTAATTTTCCCCTCTTAGCATCACACTCCGTCATGAACCATGATGACTCGTATAATCTGTAATCACCCCAGGTCTGCCCTTGGATCACACACAGGGTTTCTCTCAATCTGTCGAGGCTCCATACGCACTTCATCGACGCAAACCCACCACACGCTCTCCTTCATGCGTCTCTGATGCGCAGCAACACTGTCGGCCGATTGAGGCAAATTAATAACCTTTGGTTCCTGATTATTTTTCTAAAAGCAAAAGGGATCGAGAGTAGAATTCTGGGTTGTTCTTGTAACATTACATTACATCTTATTTGTAAGACTATTAAAGATTTTAAAGATATATAATAGCATTTACTTGCGTACACAGCGGTAACATCTTTTAAACCACTGTACCTGAAGAATATTACTAATAGAGTCTGCTTTGCTCATTTTTACCCAAACTTTGACATCTGAACAGCTTTTATTCCATCTCATTTTAAATTAGAATGGTTATCTCTGCCAAAAAGTAAAATATCATCTAAAAACACAAATTCACACTTCAATGACTCAATGCATATTTAACATTGTGTTATATTAAACCTTTGTGCAGCATAGAAAAAATTATAAACAAAGACTAATGTTATACACATAAAGATATTATTAAACATATTTTTACTCATGCTCTTTTAACAGTTGATACTTTTAATGTTTGGTCCAGTTAGCCACATTCTCAAATACAGTGAGGTTCAAAGAAGTACATTATGTTTTTTTCCAGAAAAGTATGTGCTAATTACAGCTTTGATAAATATTAAGAAATTAATCAACAACATAAACATAAAACATTACATAAAAAGAAAAAATGTCAGAATCTGTCCTTTCTTCATGTTTGTTAGCATGCATTCATGTCAGAGATAAATATGTCAACAGCTGACGTTTGTGTGTCTGGTGTTTCCTTCCCCAGTTTGAAGATGCTTTTCACTGTCATGTTTCGAGATCAGTACAATTACTGTTGCCTCAGCCCTACGGCAACATGGATTCCACAGTGATGACTAAATGATGCACTGCTGCAATAAAACGCAATGAAAAGTCACATTTGTTCATGGAAGCTTTTTCTAAGTAGGGTTAGGGTATACCAAAGTACGAAATTACATAATTTAATGCTTCGGCTCATAATCCAGCAGATACAGCCCAGTTTACCATGAAGCGAAGTTCAGTAGGAATTCTTCTTCTGATGTCGTGAATTTCCCACGGCATCCTTCTCCCTGATTGGTTGGAACGGAAAGGCAACTTCTGAAGATCTCCGCGTTACTGAAGAACTCTGAGCAGCTCATGAATTAAATATTTTCACTTCGACTGAAACAAATTCGCAAACTGTCATGAACCACAGCCACAGGTGTCAGAACAGCCAACAGATAATGAACTTTATAGGGCACCTATGTCATAAGTAATGAGTCGGGTTAAGATTAGAATCCTCAAACACTTGACTCGTTGTACCAGCGCATGAATTATCAACTTGAAGCATTCGGTGTTCAACTGTGGCAAATGTGCAGATGTTTAAATAACACTGATGTTGAAGTGTCTAAGAGCTTCTCCTCTCGCTTTATGGACACTGAACCTTTTGCTTTCCTAAGGGTTTTTATTTAATTTTAATCACGGACATTCTCTTGTCAATTTATTCTCTTTGTTCTCTGTCATTGATTATTATTGATTATTAGGTATATGTCAAGATCATTGATGTTACGGTAACATCATTAGCACTGAATACTGAAAATACTAATTGGCACTAGAGGGAAGACAGTCCATCATAGTTTATTAATGTTTATGAAAACTGCATGTATGACACAAGACCATCTATTTTAGTTGCATGAGACATTTTCAAATAGAAAGAGAATAAAGCAGAAGGAACCTCCTCTATCAGAAGTCAAAGCTGGGTCAATTTCACAATTTCCTCTGAAAGTAATCTTGCACTTGAATTCCTCCCTTTTTATTCTTTCTTCTTTAGAGAGAAACCAGAGGAGCTGATTGTAGAGTGGCAGAGGTCGTACCATTTAATAGCCCCCTACCTTTATTTAAATTCCATGTTATTATCCTCTGTCGTTATAAAAGTGATGTGATTATAGCTGAGTTAATTGGCTTTTAACAGCAACTTGAAAGGGCCAGCAACTTGCATCATGGTCACCTCCTGACAGACAGTTTCTTTACAGCCTTTTCTCTGTGTTGTGTTTGATTTAGTCATTCTGTTCTAATCTCTAGTTTGTGTTGCCCACACACTTTTGCTGAAGCTGGCACCGCAGCAGAGGTCTCAGTGTGCCCTGTCTTACACGGGCATCCAATCCAACCCTGTCCATCAAAAACAGAAGGTCCAATAGAACAATAAACAGCCCCTCGGGAAATATGCCAGATCTCAAAGTTGGCCCGCATATGAGATTTTGCACTTTCTCCTAGAACCAGCACATATGTTCCCTGGGGCAGGATGATCGGCTCCGCCTGGGAGAATGGTGAGAGGAGGAGGAGGAGGAGGAGGGAAAGATGAGAGTCTCCATCTGTCTGTGGATCTGGGGGGCTCACAGACCGTTACAGCTCCCCCTAGAAGAGAAGGGAGTCTTGGGCAGGTTTCACTGAACACAGACTTTCTCAGTTTCCTGGCCTTGCGCTCCGTGGTTGCTATGTTACAGCATGTGATATGTTACAGTGTTTGCCAAAGACGGGACTGACAACCAAACCGCATATGGCAATAGAAACACATATGGTGTGACGTCTTTATACCTTTTACTGTCGCAGAGCTTCATTACCTTAGCTCGCCTAATGTAGCAGCTCCAATCCGATGGTATTTTAACAGTTCACCATGCATTTTTGGTACTTTAATTACGTGGATTAAAAATACCCACGTCAGTACTATGCTAAAGTGTAGTATATTTCCAGTATAGTATTATAGTAGAATAATTATTCGGCGTGTGTTTATGTGTGTTTGAATTTGCGCGTGTGACCCTCGGGGATCGACCATCTCCCTGGCAGACAGTGACCATCTGGCTGAGGCGTTTAGAGACGGACACTGTCTGCTGAGCACTCTAACCCTTATCTCCATGCCATGTCTCAGATGCCCCTTCCACTCTCCCAGGTTCCCCTCCACGCTGGAGGAGACACTCAGATGGATGAGAAGTGACAGACAGGGAAGTCTGGCCTGGACGGGACGGCAGAAGGAGTGAAATAAGGGAGTAGTAAAATAGAAGAAAAAGGAATCCATCTGGTTTCAGTCGGCCAAACCAAACAGACACATACCATCATTCTATTGGGCAAGGATCCAAATCAATATCGAGTTACTGAAAATGCTTGTTGGTTTGATGTATGCTGTTGTTCGGTCCTCGGGCCAATCGCACATCGCCAGACCCGAGGTGTGAGCGTCGACAAAAACATTAATTGTAATCGTGTGAAGCAGCACCTCAGGGTTAAGAAAGCGTGTTGGTTCCCTGAAGGTGGGTCATCACACATTTTCATGTAGGACTCAGATTTCCTCTCTGATGGATGAAAAAGGCCTTTTCAGTATGAATCAGGGCTTGCAACTTTCCTCTGGCTGGTCAGATGATTGGGCTTGAAGTGCTGTACAAATGCAATGCAGCAATGTGTGAAGGCGAGAAACAACTAGGGCTTCAGTAAAAGAAGGAAATCATGGGGTAGAGGGGAGTAGAATAATGAAGAGTGGGAGCAAGTGCCCGACGTATCCAAAAGAGTTGCTGCCCTTAAACAGTGCTGTGGCATTTCATTAGCAAGCTTGAGACAAATCATGTCCTTTACGATGGATACGTGGAGGAGTACTTATGCTTAATGTTGCTGTGGGCATCGATGAACTCCTGTGCCCTTTTAGAAAGTCAACTGTTGGCTTCAAATCTGCACTCGTTCAAACTGAAGGCTGAAGAAAGGGGATTTAAGTGACTTTGAACGTGCCATGGTTGTTGGTGCCAGACGGGCTGGTCTGAGTATTTAAAAAACTGCTGATCTTCTGGGATTTGCACGCACAGCCATCTCTAGGGTTTACAGAGAATGGTCAGAAAAAGAGAAAATATCCAGTGAGCGGCAGTGGTGATGACGAAAATGCCTTGTTGATGTCAGAGGTCAGAGGAGAATGGGCCGAGTGGTTCGAGATGATAGAAAGGCAACATTAACTCAAAAAAACACTCGTTACAACCAAGGTATGCAGAATACCATCTCTGAACGCACGACACGTCGAACCTTGAAGCAGATGGGCTACAGCAGTGGATAAGGGGGTTGAGAGGTCATCCTCTGACCAGAAGGTCAGTAGTTCAATCCCAGTCTTGCCCATCTGCATGCTGAAGTTTCCTTGGGCCAGATACTGAACCCCAATTTACCCTTCATATAAAAAAAAATATGAAGTCCATATGCCCATGGATTATTTAGAGTTGCCCTCCAAATAAAGTTGTTTTGAATTGAATTTCCCTGGTGTTTGGATCAGTAATATTTGTATCTTATCTTATTTCATAATCTGCTCATTTTCATCATTTTAATTCAGGGTACCTGAAAAGATTTACATGCTCTAATATTCAGAAAACACGTAACTGTCCTCACACTGATAGTTGGTGCAGCTCCTCTTTTCAGCCTCTGTCTGAAACTCTTGGTTTTAGCTCCTGTCTATTTAATGGCCCTGATAAAGTCCAGTCCGCTCTTATTGGCCAGCTGGCCCACTCTGTTTGGATTGGTCAACTGCTTCCAATGCGAGTAGGACATGTCGGCCTCTGCTCTCGATTTGCTTGGCTTGGTTAGGGGACTTGCTTTGGGTGTGATTCATGGAAGGTTGGACAGACTACTGACGAGGCACTTCAGGAGCAGAGGGACTATTCTTAGAGTGCATTTTGGGCTTCTCAAACCGTTTACGTAAATCAAAAACCCATATGGAGGAAAGAGAAACACTAACAAACCATAATAACCCCCTTTAATACAGATTGGTGTGTGAATGAACTGACATATTTAACCCGGACAGAGGTGATGTCCATTGTGATGAATATGTCAAGCTTTCATCAGAATGCTTTGTTTCTCCTCCTCTCACGTTTTCTTTCTGTCTCGGGTGAAATTGTTCAGAGGGTCCACCCACACGTTATCCCCAGGTAGCAATAGTAATCTTGCTCTTTGTGCATAATTGTGAATACGCTTATGTGTGAGTCAACCTGTATAAACCTTTGGCTGGAGCAGACTGTATAAACACTTCACTGTACACAGCACTCAGCTCAGAGCAGATAAGCTCTGCACACTGTGTCCTGTCTCTCTCTTGTATGACCAATGATTATACACCGAAAAGTTAATAGAATAGTAATTGAGGTAGGCTCACACTTTTAAACACACAGCGAGGGCGAGGGGGCTGGAGATGGGATGAAGGACAGACAGAAGGTATTGGAGTGGATACCTGATGGCTCAGGAAATAATAGGGATGTCATCTCTTTCCTCTCGAATCACACTATTCATCTGAGCTGCGTGTCGGACGTGAACTCCCAGCCCCGACTGTGACAGAACTCATAAACCTCAGGGGCCTCTGCTTTCCATTCGGACAATGTTTCTTGGAATAAGACATAGCTGCAGCGGCGGCGAGAGCCAGTGAGTGCTGAGAGCAAGTGTATCAAGAGCACACTGTCATTCATAACGCACAAGCATGGTGTTATTGAGCTGTGACACTTTTCCAACAATGAATGTCACTTACTCTAAATAAATGTGACGAAGGAGACAATGATTGTTGCCCATTATAGGGAGCTTTATCTCTGTGAACGACCCTGAGTTAGAATTCAGGATCTCAAATAGGGCATTACTTTGTGTATTGAAGGTTTACACAAAAAATACTGGAGATCCAAATAGTACACATGCATTATCGATTGTGGTAAAGTATAGCAGGGTCACGCTGAAGTAAATATTCTATAAATACGTGTTCTTCATCTACAATAGAGATCACCTGTGACATTGTGTGTGGGTGGAGAGCTGAGCAAACACAAACTGCTGTAACACACGTCACAATCGTATATATATATATAACCCCAGAAACTGAGATAAAACCTAAAGCCTTTCTATTGCGCTTTTAATACAGTTTACCTTTGAAAGCCATTAAAGACATGTCTATTATGAGAAGATTATTGTTTAAATTTGTGTCAACATGCAGCTCTGTTGCATAGAAATTAACAATAAACATACTTTGTTTCAACTTTCAGACTCTTCTGCTATAGCATGTAGCATATAACTTTAAACATTATATGGTTATAAAGCATGTAACCATATAACATATAACTGTAACAACAATTTAAGCAGTGGAAAGATGTGTGGTATGACAAGAACAATTAGAACAATAACAATTTAGCACCTTAATATAATAAGAATCTAGTAACCAAACAAACCCTTAAAAACATAATAAGATTAAATCGTCAAAATGTATGTAGGATATATTATCTTATATGTAAATAAAAACTGTCAGGTTAGATAGACCTTAACTCTGAAAATACGGCCCCGAAGTACAACCTCAATGCAGTAATTCAGAACCTGCAATTCCCCCTAGAGGATAAGTACTTGACCAAAGTATTAAAATAGTGTGTGAAAACCACCGATGATTCAGTTTTGTTCTGGACCGTTTCTAATGTCCCCAGATGGAAACTAAATGACCTGAAAACATGTGAAAACAGATTGAGAGACTTTATAACGTTGGCAGAGAGTTGAAGATCATCCACAAGCTACTGAACATACTCTGAAACACAGCTGCAGCAGTGGTTATCAGGTTCATACTAATAACTACTAATATGCTACTTTGGCAAAAACAAAGAAAATGTTATTAAATATTCAGGATGTCTAATTACCAAACATTTCAATGATCCGGACCAGATGTGCAGTCAGGTTTGCTATTCACTGTATACTCTTCTATTCAACAACTATTCATATCTTAAGCTTAACTTGCCTGATCAGGATTAATAGTCAATTATATTGAGCAGTTTCTAAATCCACCCCATACTGAAGTTACAGTGGCTGCTCCTTTAATTAGCCACTACCTTCATCACGTTGACATCACTATCAGAATAACGATTTCTAAATCCGACAGTTTCAGTAGAAAGAAGTAGCTGAACTAACATGAAAAGATAACAGCATTAGTCCATTAAAACAATATATAATAAACAATAAGAAACAAATGAAGGTCCCATTTAGTCCCTTCAACACTGCAGCTACTTCAGTTCGTCGCAGCCAACTCTCACCACTCGCTTTCAGTAAAGGCCAATTTGTTCTCTGGTCTGCTGGCATGGCTTTTTGCTATGCTTGTTTTCGACCGACAGTGCAGCCCCACTCTTTCCCAAGGAGCAGACTACATGTTGTCCGACAGATGAAATGTGTCTTTTCGAGGGGAACACATTGTTTGCGATCTTGAATCTCAAAGTCTGACGCTGCAGCAGAGGATTGGATACGGATCCCAAGTCCCATATGCGGTTACCTTAATGCAAGGTTTAGAAAAGATCCTGGTTACTTGTTATGTAGCTGTTGATTCTTTTCAGTATTAAACTCTAATCTTAACCATTTCCTGAGTGGATATTTTTAAAATATGCAATAAAAATCTAAAAAGATTACAATTTGGTAGACTCATCACTAAAATATAATAATAATAATACTAACATTATAATTGCATTACTTTTCTATCTTTTTTTTATGTAATGTCTTCACAGTGTTGCACATGCAGTGTTATATACTGAATCTTCGATGCTCTGTGCAGAGCTGCATTGCAGTACTGACGCTCGGCCTCCTTATTCTATTGCAATTAATTATTAGTGGATCTGGGTCCTTTGGGCGAACAACACTATCAATACTGCATCTACTTGCTGCGATCAATGAACAAGTTATTTAGGGAATTGGCCTCCCCCCTCCTCACTCACTGACTCATTCCTGCTCACACACTCTTATGTTGAAGTTTCTCTTCATCACGGTCTCCTTGAATAGCCTTTATAAAACACATAAATCTGAATGCGGCATCGCCTTCTACTCTCAACTCCTCATCGCTCGTGGCCTTAGTAGTGTACACAGATGCCCCTCCTCCCCGTCTCCATTACAATGAGCAGTCCATTAGCAAATGCCAATAAACCCTCTGTAGCGTGACAGCATGTTCTCAAACAAATTAGAGCCCTAAAGACAACAGGAATATTATTATTTTCAATCCTCCATCATGCGTTCATTAATCTTCATTTAGACTTGATGAGTGTGGCAATCAAATGAAATTATATCCCTGTTGTGGCCTCTTGTGGATACCCCTCTCTCGCGCGCTCCCATCCAACGCATTCCCACAAGCTATTGGAATGCAACAAAATTTCCAAACGACTTCAGATTAATTTAGTCTGATTAGCAGCTAAATATATCACCAAGCTCTTCAAAGTCATTAACGGCTACAACAGCAGAAACAAACACAACGCCGAGCTGACGCGCTATCGTGCACCAGCAGAATCAGGTCCTTTTTTTTTTATATTGAAAGATAAATATCACCCAGCAGACTTTGATTCTGCAAACATGACAAGTGTGTCGGGCTGGCTGTGAGGTCGGAGATGGTGCCTGGTAATTAGAAGGTGTGTGTTCGGGGCCGGGCTCAATTGCTTTAAATCACTGTAATCGCCTCTGATCTCCTCTTAAAAAAAATCACTATTCATTCCTCCATAATTACCGGCACATCTGTGGGAGCCCATGTGCGTCGGTGCTCTCTGACATCACTGCATCACTGTCTCCTTGGCCACAGTGCGCGATCTGTTGGTGGCCCGCATGATGGAGTGAGGACAGAGCAGAGCAGCATCATGAGAGTAGCTGGAAAGACTGCAACATTTCATTATGACACAATAGCTTTGCTTTGCAAAAATTCCCCCCCTTTCTCTCCTTTTTTTTATCTTTCTACATTACTGATCAGCAGGGATTTCTACTTTTTAGAGCATCCGGCTGCTTCGTGCCTGCAGGCGATCTCTATATAAAATGTGACATAACATGTAGGGAGGGTCACGGCAAAACTTCTCTGCTTCAGCTAAGTGCATTTCCAGACTTTTTGGTTACTTTGAAAAGGCAAATGGTCAGGCAAGAAAACAACTGTTTAAAGCCTAAATATGGTCATTTCGAGCAGTTTGGACAAATACAATCACATCCATAAATCTGCTCTTCAGGCAAAATATAATACACTGTTTTATAATCCCTGGTGTTGTGACTCATTTTCCTGCTTTCACAACATGCACTATTTTTATGAACAGTTTAAATAAATGCTCACAAACTCTACAAATAATCCGTCATGACAAACGTTACAGCAAATTTGACCAAAGGCGCTTTCAATCTACTTTGTTTGTTTAGGAACTTTAGATTGTTCAGTTTAGTCTGAATAAAAACAGTCCAGAATAACTGAAATAGACTGAAATCTTGCATGGCATGACCTAAGGCAAACCATTACATTTTGGTGAAGGTCCAGAAAAACAAGGCTTGGTGGAGGTATGCTGTCCGCAAAATGTCCTTCAGTAAATTAATGAAATAATGGCAATAATTAAAATGTTGACCTAATGTTATTCTGATAAATCCCCAGTTAATGAATCATAAAAGTTATTATAGTTCATCCTGAGAGGGACATGAATATCTTTCCCACATTTCATGGCAATTCACTAAATGGTAGTTGCGATATTTCAGTCAGGTCCAAAGCACCTTAAGGCCCATATTGTCTTGCCCATTAAGCCAAGCACAGATGTGGCTAAAAATATCCCCAAAAAGAATCAATGAATAAACAGTTTATATATTTATGTTTTCATATAAAGCAGATGCAGACAGTAGTAAATTGGCTGTCACTTGAAACCACTGTAATCACCTTTGGAGTTGGCCTGCTGCCATGCTATTGATTTAAATAGCGAGAAAGTATAGAGAATTATACGGGACAGCTGTCTTTTATATCAATCTCACCTTGACACTTGGCTGTACATTCACGTCCATTCTGCTGAGTCATTGTTGACAAACTTGGGCGAGACACAACGAGGAGGAAACTTCCGAGGTGGCGTCCACGCAGGCCTGAGGCACCAGAAATCCTGTGTGACCCAATTCTCAGCTGTCCTAGATCGAAACACTTGGCTTCCAGAAGAAAGAAACCAACCACTGCTGTGCGAGAGATGAAGAGGCACTGAGGGACGAATGCCGAGGGAAAAGGGGGATGCATTAAAAAGCAAGGACTTAGACAGAGGAAGACAGGAGTAAAGAGGATGACAGAGCTGTGTTTCAATTCACGGGCTGCATCCTTCGCAGGCTGAATTTGAAGACCGATTGCACGATAAGGCTGCCCCATTCGAAAGGCTCCCTCAAAAGCGGCAGATAAGTCCATCCTTCTATCCGTCGAGGAATGAAAGCACCAAGGTGTGGATCCTTCCCAGCCCAACCTATCCTAAGATTCATTACGGTTCAGTGACAAACCGTTTTTTCAAAGGCCCCGGCAAGCTTCAAGACGTCCAATGCTTGAGTTTAACGTTTCATCTCAAACGAACAGCTAAGGTTGCACATGTAAAAAAACAAAAGGGCATCAAAACTTTCTCATGTCCAGCGGGTTGAGCTGGTGAAATAGATCACAGAGATTCTCGGTAGACCAGACCGTCGCATTGGCCTTCAAGTTGTACGCAGCCGCCGGAGGAGGCGGTCTTTTTGGGCCATGATCTTAGCTTTAGAATTATCTACAGAGAATTATGAATACGAGTGCAACACAAAGACGGCACAAATTGTCACTACAGAAACTACAGTTGTTCTCTCCATAAAGCTGAAGGCAACGTTTGAAATATGTTGACCCATAATCAAACAATTCCACTTATAGCGACTTTAGGCTTTACTCTCCTTTGTTCTACATGCAGTTGACAACGTGATAAAGAAAATAATTTTCCTGAAGTTTGCACTTTTGTTAGTATAATGATGTAGCAATGCCCAGATCCAGCAGCGCTTAGTTAATAATTAATAAATAATTAACTACACTTAATTATTTAAGTGTAATTATTGCACTTCACTTGATTAATCTGACCAGTGTTTTGTTCCTGTGGGGAGTGGTTGAAGAAGTACACTGATTTTCTACATAAGTAAAGTAGGTTTCATTTTCCTGGTAGTAAAACTGTACATTCATCTGCCCTTCGGAAGGTCCCCTTTCACGAGTTGTGAAGTTCTTATCCAGTCGTAATATGGAAAAAATATTGACGCCGTAAACAAAATATGTCGTTTATCACTTTAAAGCTTTTATACGACAACAATTTCCTGATACCTGCATCATAAAGAAGAGCAGGTGGGACAGCATGTGAATTATTTAAATGTATGCACGTTAATCACAAAAAAGTCTGGTTTGGCTGAAAAGTCGGGTGTCAGGTGGTAGTGAGACACAAACATTTAATTGCAAGTTACAAAAGTGTAACATTTGACAAGTTTACCTTAGAAACTACAATTTAAAGCTGATTGTTAAACTATGTTGCAACTCGGCAACTTGTGAACCAAAATCTTTGCAGTCCTTCCGAGTTGTTGCTACGACTTGAGATGGCGTTCACAGTCTAAAACAATTTTTTCTGATTATTCTGACAACACATGAACGCACCTTTAGAATTTGAATAGATCAGCTTTAACCTGATGATTTTTAATCATCAATCTACTTCCATCAATTTCCCCATGCTCTCACAGAGCTTTTAATAGCATATGCTTTTCACTTCCTGTCTGTCCACTCTAACATACAGGCCTCAGTGATTGATGGAGCGGCGCTGAGATGGCCACATCTCTGCCATGTTCTCTAATCCCCACAGAGGAAAAGCGACCAATGGGATATTGGTCACATCCCAGACTGAGGACCATCTCACTCAGTTCGGTGAGTCCTAAATTTAAAGGGGTCCTGATGGTTCCACTTGCATTTTACAATAATCAAGGCCAGTGTTCTCCTGGGAACCGTCAAAGCTTTATAAATGCTTTGAAACCATAACCCTGATCTGTGCCTTGGCATAATTCTCAGCGAGTACAGATAGAGACTACAGAGAGTTCCTCGGACTGGTGCTTTTCTAAACTACATCCAATTTATTGAATTTGCTACAGGTGGACTAGAGAATTGGAAGCAAAATCAAATACTGCTGTGTCATTACTTATCCCCTGAAAAACTCCTTCCAGTGGACTTTGTTTGATCTTGTCTTCTTCGGTACACCAACTTCTCCACTCCAGCCATCCCCTTCGGCTTTCTGTGTGTTTTTAAACCTGTGGATAGGACTGTGTGCAACATTTAAATTAACCAGTAGCACACAACAGTTAGTCTTGATGCAACATGAGCTATTTTCGGACATGACCTGAGGAGAAGTGAGGATAATTAGGTACGGACTTTCTGTAGAGGTTCCCTTCCACACATGCACAATGCATATTGCTTCTACAACAGGAACATATCCTCTGCAGGATTCAGATGAGGGTTGGAGCAGCAGGAAGAGGATTTTTTTTTGTATAGCTCATTGATACTGGTGTTTGCTCGTATCCCATGGTGGAATCTCCTGCTGCATTCTCACATCGGCTCCTCTTGACTTTCTGCTGACTTTATACAAGGTCCCCAGGTGGAGAGAGTCCACAGAAAGTCTGGAGGATCTCACTCAGACATTTGCGTTCACACACACAGCCCCTGCAGCGAAAGTGCAGAGGATCTCCTGAGTTCAGGGCATGTCTTAAAGCAGTTATACAGTATCTGACAGTGAAGGTTCCTGGATAACAAAGCTCCACAGGGGCCTATATCCCCATTTACATTCACCCTCTGTCTCAACCTGTGTGGCTGTTGGCTTGACCCACACAGACATGCAGCGGAGCACTGGTGTCCCGTCCTTGTCTCCCTGTTTCCCCAGCGCCATCACTCAGGTTCATGCAGAGGCAATATTAAAATCATAACCTCCCTCCATGCACAAACTGCTCTGATGGAAATAAAACACTGTGATTCTCATTCACTGAAGCCAAGTTTATCAATAACTGTAGCTCATTTATTTATGTGATAATGGGCACAGTGTCCCCCGGGCTTAGAAATGAAAACAGCATTTTCTATTTTGGTTTGCCTTTTGTAGATAATTCTTTTTTTCTTCATGTATATTAATTTTGGATTACAGAGGAGGCATAATACATTCATAATAACTGTCCCCGCTCTTGTTTCATTTAATTGTTAACTGGGAAGCTTCATCACACAGAGGTGGACAATAATTAGCTGCTGCATAATTTCACCCCATTACATTTAGGGAGATACTGTACTTCGTGGATTTTTCAGTTACTAGTTATTATACTAGTAGTTTTTTGAGTAGTTGATTGTGAGAATATGAATTGATTATTTTCAGTTGTTGTGTCACATGTCAGCAGTTGGTTTTCAATCAGATGCCACTGTTCTTTTTTTCATCATCAATAATAGCATGTGTGTATGTTTGCAATTTTTTATTTTTCACTTAGTTTATTTCTTTTAGGAATGAATTTTATATATATATATAATTTTAAACGTGTCATTTTAGGATTGTACCTGAAGACAGACAGGACGGACTTACAACAGCACAAGACAAACAATTATCCGCTCTCACATTAACACGTGCCATTAATTGCCATCAATTAACCTGAGCTGCACGTCTCTGCACTGAGTACCAAAACAAAACCCACCGTGGAACAGGGGGAACAGCACCGTGCCACACATACAAAAACCGTTTATCAAATATTGTCTCTTGCTATAGATTTAACATTTTAACATTGCTTCTGCTACCTAAGGTATATAATGTTGATGATATGCGTACTTGCAACATCGACATATCACCACAGCACATATAACCATTATAGCAACAAGGGAACAGTTTGACTTCTCTGATGCTGATGCTTTCATTCTCTCCCCCCTGTGATCAGGGGTCAGAGGTCAGACTGAGCTGGAGAGCAACACCTTTGTAGCTGATCGGGATTCAGGTAAACACATCAGACCCGTCCCCTCAATCACAAGGCAGCAAATGATTCAACCTTCTCCACAGTAAAGTTGAAAGATGCAACATAGCGGCGTGGCGCAGCTTTGGAAATCTACTTCTTTGTTGCGCAGGGCTCAAAGGCTGATGCTCCCACATCAATTTCCAAGATTTTTACCAAAGGTGATTTAAAGTCCCTTTTGCACAAAGGACGTTCCTTATGGTGCATCTGCCACAGAACAAGAGAACAAATCAGATTGTGTGAGTTCCCTGATGAAACAGAGGAGTATTTCTGCTGGGTGTCATCATACTCATTATGAGGCTCCCATTTATAGATCTGAGAAGGTGCTCTCACATCCTTAGAATAGCCATGAGGTCACACATGAAAAGAGCTTTACTTTAAGCAGACAGAAGTGTGTCAGGCACATGTCTGAAATATGCAGCACTCCACACAGCATGTTCCATCTCCCCTCTAATAAACCGAATGACACATTCTTTTCATTTACCATCCACTGCACACTGTATTACTCACTTGCTGCAGGTATTTGGATGGTTCTTTTCTGTATGTCTCCCAGGGCTGCGATGAAAACCAACGCTGTGCTGCTTTTGACAAACAATGAGGTATATAATTGTGCAGCCAAAAAAGATTAGTCAATTTATCCAGAAGTCAATATACAGGAAATTAATCTGCAACATTTTCAAGAATCGATTAATTATTCATCGAGCAGAAGTGTTAATCAATCCTTGGTTTAAACTTCTTAAATATGAAGTGGGCTGCTTTTCCCCTTTTATGTTATAACAAATAAATTATATTTCAGTTTGGGATTATTGGTCAGACAATATGTCACCTCAGGACTTTTATAGACATAGAAATAGAAATAACTAGTAACTAATCCACAGTTCTGATAATGAAGTTAATCTATATTTGCCACTGTATATTGTATATTATTATTATTATTATATATTAGCGACTATGTCTTATTTCTCAGTTCAGACATGTAATGAATTGAAATTCTAAATGTAAAATCAAAGTTCGGTCTAATAACAATTCATAGACATTGCAAACCTGACAAAGGGACTTCAGAAATATAAATGACCAAAAGTTGTTTATTATAAATTGTATTTAACATGCTTAAAATACATATTTTTAATAGAAATAATATAATGACAAATTAATACAGTTTGTGTCATAATAACAGTAAATATGAACGTTATTTACATCGCATCTTTCAAAACAGCTGTTACAAAGTACTTCAACAAGAAGTAAAAAATAAAAACAAGAAAACAAAAGATCTGAGACAAAAAGCAAAATAATTCAATAGTATTTGAAGACAGCAAATGGTACAATACAGCGTAATTTAAACTCCACACACTTAACAAATAATAGTCAAAGAAAGGATAAAGCTTTAAACCATCTGATAAATGTTAGCTTCGAGCAGGAGTGTTTCAAGGGACTTTGGGGGTCACATACAAACGGGACCTGGGCCATGTGAAAACTGTGCATAATTGTAAAGTGAAAACCTCCACCACCATCCCAGTCACATTATACAGATGAATGTAGAAATGTTTGTCTCTCTATAGCAACCAAACCTCTAAAATGATAAAAGCTTTTGGCAGAAAACTAGTGGCATGGGGCCGCGTTCATTGGTTTCCAAACATGGTTTTGTTGTGCTCCCATAAAGGGGTTCTCGGGGTCCCAGGCAATTGTCTTCTTGCAACGTCCTTGGCTTTGAGAGACGACTTCCGACAATAATGTTTCAAGTTACAAGCGATGAGTACTGATTTAAAAAAGTAGTGGAAAAGAAGTGCAATATTTTCCCTCTGAAAATTGCCTCTGAGTTTACCACAGGCTTGCTGTGTGGATGATTCAACAATTTATATCAACCTTTATCACACTGTGAGGCCTACACATATAATGCAGGTGTTCCAACTCTCGGAAGCTGCATTAATCTCTAGACCCTGTGCAGAATTTCATGGCTGAGTTTAATTAAGATGAGTGATAAAATGTTGCTCGCTACTGAGTGAATATATAAAACAACGGCTTTGTTGTAAGCACAATGAAAAACCTAATACTGAAGCCGGCCAATGAAAAGACTGTCTGGGGGAAACAATGAATTCCCTCCCTCTGCTGGCGTGTATGAATATCTGCCATGAGGATAATAAGACCCCCTCATTCAAACACTGGTGAGCACCGGAGTAACAATACATGTTTGAAATAACTATCACAGGGACCATTCATGCAACTTTTGCTTAATCACCCGACTGCCTCCTGCCGTTCTGCACATCCTTCTCTCTCTCTCACCTCGCGCTCAATACACCTCCACACAGCCCAGGAATCCCATTTATCATTGCCAGTCCAGAGTGGATATTAGTTATCGTACAACAGCGTGCGGAGGTGTATTATCTCCCCGCTGCTCGTCTCCTGACTTCATCACAGAGTTTCCCGTGTAATGGAGTAATTTCCAGAGAGCCGCTGATTAGAGACTCGTTGTGGGTCTGCTCGTGTTTGTTCGCGAGTCATTGTGTTGAATCAGTCTGACCTTTCTGCTGTTGTTTCTGTGGACGCTGAGATCTGCTGTGACCTATTGTGTGTGTCGGGATTGTTTTGTGCAATCACTAAAGTTGGGAAGAGGCCCACATGCAGTAGAAAAACCTCTTCTTACATACTGCATCTAAGAAAATTACATAACACTTCTAGTACACCACAGTTTAGAGGGGCATACTGCACTTTTTACTATTTTAGAACTCAAATCTTAAAAAACACATCATTGAATTGAATGATTTCGAGGGGTGGTGCCTGGGTACAGCATTCAGTAGGCAGGACATGACGTCTGCTTTGTGCTGCGGAAAGTGCTTTGGATAACAGCATGTCAACACTGATGTAGGCCCTTGTCATTGTCTTTCCATGTCCACATCTTAGGCTGTGTCTTCTACCTCTATTCCCCCACTATTTCATCCTGAGATATTTGTATTCTTCCATTTTCGTGTCTTGTATTGAAAAAGTCATCAAGACGTCCACTTTCTCGTTGGACATTTTACTAGAGGGTTCTGACAGAAATATCCGGAGTACCTGACTCTGACATTTGCGTCCTCACTTACAGCCGCTTCAGGAAAATGTCCGGACTTCAGTGTATGTCTGAAAGCAGGTTAAGCTTTTGACACATTTCTTCTCTGAGCTTCTACGACAGTATGAAGACTGCATTTTTTAACACTTTTTCACCAACCAAGCGAAGGACAGAGAAAAGTAAACTTGTGTAGATGCAAATTAGCTTTTTCTTCTGACATTTATTTAGCTGATGATACTCCTGTACAATATTTTGAATATAGGACCTGTAATGGAGTACTTTTACATAGTAATATCAGTACTTGGAACTGAGAACTCCCCCTTCTACTCCTACATACCCCCCAGAGCAACAAACAATTTCATTTTAAAGGAAAAAGAGGAAGCAATATATATGCATTGAAAATACATCTTGTGCAGGCGATGAAAGAGGAAGGTTCTGAAGGCTGGAGGTGTCTCTTCATTCTGCGAGTATCCTCCTTGTGTGGTAAAGAGTGCAGGTGTTAAAGGGCTAACTGAGCATATGGCATCTCTCAGAAGACTTTCTCTGAAATCCCTTCCCTCCTTTTTTCCCCCTGCAACCACACTGAGATGTCGACTAGTTTATATTCTCGATGCAGAACCATGTGTGTCTCCCCAAGACCTTGGTCTGTGTGTGGCATTATAGACCCAGCAGGGTGATCAGTCGGGGTCACAGCCAGCATTTAACCCTCTGTAGCCCCGGCAGCCTCTCTCCCTCCTGGACACCTGTTCTTATTTCACATGGGGAGGCAGCCGTTGACTCCGAGGTGAAACCAGAGATGTGGTGCAAAGGTTGAGATGTTTCTGAAAGAGAAGAGGGAAATCACTCAACTGGAGAGCAGACTGCTTGGGTAAGAAAGGTCTTTATCTCGCACTATTAAGATCAATCAGGGACACACAGAGAGGGACGCTGCTCTTTTTGTCCTCTCACACATTCCCCCTACACATAGACGAGAAGACAGCGTCTCTACACGTGGAAAATCGTGGATCTATTTTCGCGACACCAACAGGGATTTCTGCTCGGAGAGATGTAGGAAATGTTCATTGTTTGGTTGAGAAATGCGTGTGTCCCTGTTCATGTAACTGTATATATGAGTTCCCAATCCCTTGCCAGAAAGACAGACAGAGAGAAAACACAAGTGGAGGAGCCAAGAGGGAGGGGCTCATAGAGGATTTGGGTCATAGATTGCCAAGAGGGATCGTATTGTGTGTCCGTGTGCATGTGTCTTTGAACGTGTGTGTTTGCTTGGGGATTTTTTATTTCTGTCTGCGTGTGTGTGCACTGTATCAGTTACACAACCGATTTCCTGATTAAAACCAATTATGGTTTTAATATTGTCTCTTTTGTACCCATTCTCTCTGCAGGAAATAGAAGTCATTCGATGGGACAACTAAGTTACTAAGCAATTTAACGGGCATTTTTAAATATGTACAGAGTTTCTGTGGGTACTCCAGCTTCCTCCTACAGTCCGAAGACATGCAAGCTGGGGTTAGGTAGAGAGGAGATGCTAAATTTAACGTATAGGTTTGAATGTGAGTTAAAGCCCTATGAGATGAATTGTAATTGGTGAAAATGGGCTATGCAAATAAAAATTGATTGATTGATTGATTACTGATTGTTGGTCTCTGAATGTTGGTCCTGTGATACGCTGGGGAAAGGTAGCTTCCCTTTCACCCAAAGTAAACTGGGATTGGCTCCAACTTTCTCCGCATCCATCATAAAATAAAACATGTTTTAAGGGGAATTCTTAGAGAAGACATCAAATCATAGAACCATTGCACAATGGTATAATAATAAAAGACAAAACTTTTTCAACACATGATAACTTGGCAGCAATGAAAAAAGGAGTTGAAGTCGATCTCAAAATGAAAAATAATTGTGCAGTCTTTTGGGTGTTCTAAACTTTTTCTTTCTTTGTTATGTCTGTTATTGCCGCTCTTGGTGTTTGGAGGTAGATATTGTTTGAGACAACTGACTTGATGTCTTTTATCTGGTCAAGTCATTCTCTCTCTCTCTGACACCATCATCACCCATTTTGATTTTGTGTTATTGTACCTATTCCTACATAGAACCACATGTTCAACACAGCAACCACCACTGACTTCATCCAATATGTTGCTTTTATCTTAGTTTCAGGTAGAAGCTTGAATCGCTTTAAATCCTGTGTGGTCTCTTTGTAGCCAACTCACTTTATCTGGGCTGTGGCAGAACAAACATTCACGTCCCCCTCAGGATACACTTCTCTTTGACATCCCAGTAGCTTTTCATCAACCACCACCATCTGCTCTAAATTTCAACCAATAATTTGGTTCACGAATACCTGCAGATTCCTGCAGAACGAATCACATCCCTAAATCCCAGCCCCAGCAGCTTCAGCTATACATTGTGTTTGCAAATGCTAACAAGCTAAACTAAGATGGGGAACATGGTGAACACTATACCGCAAAGAGTTTTATGCCTCCAAGCCGGTGACGTTCAGTGGCTGGAGGCCTTATGTCATCCGTCTGTCTGTCCCATTCCCTGTGAACCAATTTCTCAACAATGCCATAGAGGAATTTCTTCCAATTTGGTACGAATACTCACTTATCCCTGATAAACTGATTACATTTTGGAAGTCAAAGGTCAAGGTGGCTTCACAAAACAGGTTTTAGACCTCTCGATAGTGACATCTCCAGACCGCCTTGAGAGAAGGTTTCTTTAAATTGTCACTTGGACCAATAGATTAACTGAAAAGATTTCAGTCATCTTGACCTCGTATGAATCTGGACAAAAAATGTATGTAGATGGAAACTGCGCCGGTTGGCGGAGGCATAACACTACAGGGTGGTATTTTTTATTATTCTGTGCTCCTTCTCACAATATTTTTACCCCCACAAGGAAGCAATGTTTCGCTCCTGTCCTTTGGTTTGTTTGTTGGTTAGTTATTTGTACTGGACAGGATACCACAAAACCTAGTGTAAGGATGTGGTATGGTTCACGGAGGAACCCATTATACGTAGGTGTGGGTCCGGGTCAGGAGGAGGATTCTGGACTTTCTTTTTTTAAATAATATGAGATTGCGATTTTTTTTAATTTACCCTGATTCCTAAGAAATCAGGCAAATTTACAGGACTGATATCCATTGATGTGTGAAAGACTATTGGGCTTTGTTGGAGGTATGTGCTGGACTGACTGCGGTTCTAGATGTATATGACATTAATTTTGGTGAAACATTTCAGTCATAGTTACCACCAAGACAAACAATATACACAATCACATCCACAAATCAGTATCATCCACCGCAGGGTCACAGTAAACAGGGTCAGCCAAAAACCACCATGTCTGGGGCACTGATCTGTAGCTGCTGAGGGCCTTGCACTAAGCCACACATTTGGCACTGATGTTGGGCACTATGGGTGAAATGCCAGCCTCTCTCTCAGCACTGGCTCGCATCCAACTGACAATCTCCCCCGAGGTTGAGGGTGATTGGACCCGTGACCTCCAGAGCGCCGATCAGCCTGTTTGACTGCATGGATAATGGAACCTTATCTAGTCACAAATTTTTTTTACAGTACTGATAAGAAAAAAAAAAAATTATAATAAAAATGCTGCGGTTAGCTAAGCTCCGCAGCCTCTTGGCTGAATTTATGTGTTTGATGAAGTGTTTAATGTTCAGTACCACTGGGGCGCTTTTATTTTGTAGCTCTCGTAGGCAGCCTTGGGTGCAGGGATAACCCAGTAACTCCACATTCTGTCTGTCATTCACTCCAGTGAGTTGCAGCATTCATCGTGAATCTCCTCTGTTTATTCAGCTCAGGGGTCAGGGGATGGTGACCCACCACACTGGACTGTCATCACATGACCTCACGGTGACATCACTCAGGGAGACGCTCAGTGGACTCAGCATATCTGCACTCATGCACTGTCAATCACATCACCTGGGAAGGAGCACGCGGTCAGAGGTGATGCTTAAATGTTTTCTCTTTGCCGCACTCTGTCACAACGTCCTGAGTAGTTGTAAATATTGTTTTGACATGAGGAAAAGAAACGTCCTCATGGTTTTGCAGTTGAGTTAACTCAAGGACTCTGCATACTCTCATAATTTTCCAGGGAAAGACAGATCTGCCTCTGATTATAGCGTGTGAAAGTCACAGCGGCGGAGCATACACTCACCATCGGAGGCATATTCATGAGTAATCAGATTTTTCGTAGAGATTTTCGAGAATGACGAGCGATCTCTTGTGTGACTGAAAAGACGACTGGAAAGATCCTCTGTGCCGACTTTATAACACGGAGTACAGTGATTGTTAAATTTTAGTAAACGTTAGAGAAGATAAATAAATGTGTTTGATAGTTTCGTCAGTTTTGACCTATGGGTGATCCTCCTGTGATTGACTAGTGAGCCGTTGTGGACCCCCCCCCCCCTTCTCACCCAATGTCAGCAGGCATTGGCTCCAGCCCCCCGCCCACCAGAGGAAAGGGGCACAGCTAAAGGAGGGATGAACTGATCTATGGATGATCGTGCTTTGAACCTTTACCTTTCTCGGTCGTTTGCATGTAATTGTTAAGCTGAGATAGAGATTGGAGGAAAGAATGAGGACCGGGCTCTATACGCATTATCTAGCAATTTCATAGACTAAGATTTGGTTAAAAAGACTGCCTCTGCTTCATTAGCACAAAATGAAGCTGTTTAAACTTCTCAGCTGGCCTGGAAGCACAGTTTAATAACCTAGAATCAAATCATGGGATGGAGAATATAGTGAAAACTCTGCAGGAGACATTCGTTTTTAGAGATTTAATTGAGGTGCGTCTATAAAATTTTAACAAACAGGCCATTCAAAAGTCACAAGTATTATCATAACTAAAGTGCATCTCTCCTTTAATTTAATGTTTTAATTTACGTTATGCAGACTAGTTGTCACCATCTCCATTTACAGTTTTAGCCTCAGGAGTCACCGCTGCTGCTTTGACTTTTCAGTGTTACGCACACAACTGTCATGGCTGCGCATCAACATCAGCGGCTGCTGCGATAGTTTAGACTAATGTTTTAATTGGTTCCTAAGAACAGAGGGCAAACCAAATTGCTTTAGTGTCCCAGAGGCTTTCCCTCTTAATGAGATATTCTCCCCTCTCAGGATCAGAGGGGTCCTGACCCACGTGTCGTCACCAGGATATTATTGTAGCACGCTCGCCTCCCTCTGATGAAGAGTAAGGGGAGGTTAATGAAAGCAGGAGTCAAGGAGACAACTGTTCACGCAGAGGAAAGCGCTGCTTTCAGGCACAATCTACTGTAAAAGCGAATAATGACTTCATCCCTATGCTTTCCTTTGAAAACGCGTGTTTTTGCTCCTTATCGTCTAATCCCTGCTCATTCTAACTCGCCTGAAAATGCATATGACGTGACCACTCAGGTAAACTGGGCAGATTGCTTTGATAATAACTTGTCTCCTATGCATGCATACAGTGGTTAAGTTTAACTGCACAATAGCTTTGAGCAAAGACAATAGGGTCAGCAATGCTTTAATTGATTTTCCTTATTACGCTCTACACTGGTAGCCGAGGACAATGTCAGTTATTTCTTCCGGTAGGAGCCGAACGAATGAGTGAAGGCTCATTTTGACAGAAAAGATGGTTGTGAGTGTCTGTCATCGTATCGTGACATCTTCGTTTCGGACTAAAACTCGTCCTGGATTTTTCAAACTAAAAATGGGGCCAGCAGCGTATCCAAACTTATTCATTTTAATTTCTGTGCAGGGTTATCTGGGTTTCGTGCATATCAGCTGCAGACTTGATGCATTTTTAAACAAAAACTTAGTTGTTTGGATAGAGCCAAAGTAGAGAAGGGCTTGTTTCAGTTAAATATTTACATTGATCCAAAAACCAGTATTTTGCAATCAGTCCAGTTCACTTATAACCAAAAAAAAATTTCGGGGGCCCTTGATTTTGCGGGCAGTCCAGGCCCTGGTGCCCTTGTTGATAAGCCTTGAGTTATTTTGGATCCTCTTAAAGCTGACAACTTAAAATTAGATTTCAACAAAGATTTCCAAAGCCACTACAAAGTCTTCCTTAAAACATTTTATTTTGCAAGAAGAAGACCATGTGGTGGCATGCTGTGACTGCAAAGTCCATCCAGACCTTTCATTAGATGATAAAAGTGGACAAGAGAAAAGAAGGACACAAGATAGAGCGGAGAAGCTGATGTCCTTCACCTGTGTTCACCCGGTACAAAGGGTCTTTAGACAGGAACAGATAAATGAGAAGAGATTAGAATCTGTGTGGGCTGTCGGTGTGGAGTGGCTGCCTTTCCTGTCTCGCTCTCTTCACTGAGACAAGAAAAAAGAAAGGGAAAGAGAACGAGAGGAAAAGAAACCAGTTAGATGGCCATTCTTGCCCGCAAACCATTTTTTTATTGTTCAAAGGGCCTTTTGTTTATACTGATGATGAAACTGAGATATCAGAGATAGGGGAAGCAGTCCTACTTTGCTGATAACAGCACATATGACACCAAACTCTTTCCCGCCAGCAAAGCAGAGATTTGGCAGATACCTAGCGCTGAGATCTTATTCTGTCTGCCTCAGGCCGCACAGCACCACCTCTTTCCTTCCTTAGTTCTTCTCTATGAGCAGCTAAATGAATCTGATACACCTCATTTAACCCCCCCCCCCCAAGGGTCTGTAGGATTAGGAATCAACTGACAATCTTAACCTACGATCCAATCCAACCTAAAGCCTGTCGATAACCTCATGTCATGGAGAAAAAAGGAAAGACACATTGTTCCTATTTACAGCAACAACCTGGTTATAAACATTTAAGATTAAAAAAAAACATGCTTCGTTCTTTATCAGCTGAGCTCTTTGTCCTCCTCCTCTTAAAACATCCTGCTTTATGTCAATTTCCTTCTTGATGAAGTGCAGTTTGAAACTTTAAAATTCTTAACATTTTATTGGATTAAATTAAAGATTACAATATTTTAAACATTAACAAAGGAGAAGAATCCCCCCGACCAATGGAGTTGGCGTCCGAAGCAGAGAATGAAGTCACAAGGCTAGCTAGTCTAAGCTCTTGTTTACGTTGGTGAATGTGAGGGCGCTCCCTGTGAAACCATCGGCCCTCCTCTGTTCCTAAAGAGATTTTGCTCCAGTTACAGTGGACATGACCCGACAGAGATGTAAAGATCTCGGTTAACACACAAATCTTATTCCTTATTTCCTGATCCCCACCACAGGAATACCATGACTTCACCTTATTTTTATACAGTCTATGGGCTAAACTCAAACTGTGCTAGCCATGCTAGTTGCTTGCCACCATGCCGGACCACATGGTGGCACACATTTACCAAATAAATAATTTACTTTGCTGCTTTGATGTTTTTTGCTATTTTGTTGTGCCTATGGTGGTTTTTAGTGGCCACTCTTTTATTTGGCTTTGCAACACAGCGGACCAGAGGTGTGACTGACAGAGCCTTTGTTTTGTTTTAAGTATTAAATACACGTTTAAGCTACTATGTCCGAGTATGATTTGAACCACTTTGGCAGCCAATCGGGACCCAGCATGCAACTTGAAGTTGACACTTAAAACTTTCAGTGTACAAACAATAGACTGAATATGAAGATGGAGGAGATGTTAGTTCCCAAAGAGTGAAGCCAAACATCTGGATCACCCCTGGTGGCTGGCTGCAGCAGTCTTAAAAAGTACGCATAATTTATAATAGTTCTTTACACAAGAGTTTTAATTTTTACGATAAAAACTCTGCTTGGAATCCTGCGAACTCCAAGCTCCAAATGAGATCAGAAGTGCAAGATGGTGGCACTGACTTGTGTTAACACAAAAACCTTTGAAATGAAACATATTTAAATATTCATGAACTCTGTATTTTTCAATAAAGGGGACCAACTGCATGTGCTTTCAATAAAGTTTGAATGTGTATTTCATAAAAAAATATACACGAATTCTTATTCACCACGCCATACTTATCTTTTTCAAAAACAAAGAAGTTGAACCAGATCTAACTGAGTTCAGAGGCAGTGAAGCGTAAAGAATAAATGCCTCCTTGTTTGTTTCTATTCACTAAATATGTCTGTCTTCCTGAACTCATTAGAAATGCGGCAAGTGATTGGCTCAATTAAAACAATAAATTAGCCATAACGACCTGTGGATTAATCTTTTCTGCTTGAACAGCATAACGGTTGTACCTGTCGTGCTGCTGTTTCTCCCGCCGTGGCTCTGCTGCGGGGAACGCTCTCTAACAGCGCCGGGGCAGGGGCAGGTAGCAGGTAGCCCCTTTGACTGACAGGCCGATTTGCTGCCTTCTCCGATGCTGTTCCTCTCCACCAAGCCGAGAAAATTAGATCTAAAGTAGCTGTGCTATTGTCAATCAAACGCCTCTGTTGCTTCTATTATACTGCAGCAGCTGATTGTGTGTTTGCATGTGTTTATGTGCCGGCATAGGTTAGCGAATTTGAGTGTGTGTGCGTTTTCGTCCCGCGCTCGGAAAAATGAGTGCAGTGACCTGCAAAAGGCGAAATCATAATCTCATGATGCAGTCTGGAGTAGGGGGGGGGGGGGGGGGGTGTTGGCCAGCTCACAGCGCTGCTAATGTAATGGGGACTGATTCTGATTGGGAGGTGAGAGAAGAAATCCTTCTGAGAATCCCTGTTGTGGTATTTCAGTGGGGAAACAGACGATACAAGGGGGGAGCAGATTCTCAAACAGATACTCACCGGCTCATAACCTAACATGACTCCTTGCCTCATTGGCTCTGTAGCGCAGCATATCATGACCAGGCACCAACTACGTGTGCATGTGTGTGGGAGCATTTTAATTCTGATTGCTGTTTGCGTATGACAGTAGACTGTGAGTGTGCGGGTGCTTGATCTACTCAGTGATGCTCTGCCAGGGTGATTCGTCTCATAGCCCATCCAGATACAGTCATTACAGTTTGCAGCGGGAAAAAAACCTCCACCACTCTGCTGCAACACAGAGCAGCCGAGCTCTGACCCAGATCCAAGACGATGAAGGTTCTTCATCTTCTCTCTCTCTCTTTTTTAGAACAAAGGCTCATCTAGCCCTCTGATATGTTCCTCCATACCACTCGTTTGTGCATTTCCTCCATTTTCTACTATATCAGTGTTTGGGGTTTTGGAGATAAAATCCCCCAAGTTGGAGAGGATGCTCTCCGGAGCCCAACTGATAAAAGGGCACTATCCGGTTTTAGCACGCTCCCCAATTAGGAAAAAGCGCAAGGCAAAACTAACAAATACAGTTTGTTGTTTGGTCGCCACACAAGTGCGTCTTCAGAATATCCTTGGTTGACATGAGCTTCCTCATCACTCAAACTTCTATAACTTTTTCCTCCTTTGTTTATGCAACCTTGTACACTTCTGCCATTTTATTTCTCAACGTGCCGAATGATATCAACCTTTTCGACGGGGCTGTACTTCAGTATGCGTCATTCTCCCAGGATTCATCTACTTTCATGGGAAATTAAATTAACATAAAATCAATTAATGCATTAATTAGCCTTCTTTAATTACACTAACTGGAGTATAGTTTTTGATTTCAATTATTTATTCCATAATTAATAGGCTGTAATTAGTGTTGCTGATATCAATATTAAATGGCACGATAATCCCGCTGCGTGAAGTGGACATCTGAAGCTCATTAACAATTTGCTGGACCAATAGGAGGTCTGGTGACTCCCTGAGCAGCCAATAGTGCGACGGGAGGATCCACTTTGAGATCAGCTGCTAATAAGGATCATGTCCTCTCAGTTTGGATACAGTCTGCTGTGTATTGATTTCTAACAGGTTAATTATGGGATGATTTTGCCCCGTGGTGTAACGACACAGTTTGTCAATATTTTTTTTTTTTTCAACAAATCGTGCCTATAGTCGCTCATTTAAATAGATATATCAATATGATTAACAGCCACAGTTCGGTCCTGGGTTTTGGTTGTCAGTGTGGCAACTAATCCATCTGAAGTAACACTTCAATTCTTTTTTTAAAGCAACTTTATTTGACTTTTTAATTAACTCGAATTTGATTGGTTTAATTCCATACTTTCTCAGAGACACGTTTACAGGAAAACACTTTTCTCTTCACCACCAGCTCTGCGGTTGTTATTAATCTTTCTTCGGTGTAATTATATCTACCCCTCCTGTTTTTGAAAAATCGTTTAAAAAAAAGCGAGCGATGGTGTCTTGCTCTTCGATACTGCCAGAATACGAGGGTGTCTCTCTCTTTTTTCCATCGTCTCTCTCGCCCCCTCGCTCACTCACTCCAGTCTCTCTTATCTAGCGGCTGGGACCACAGCTCAAGGTGATACACCAGCTAATTAGCAGAATTATCAGTGACCCCGTTAACAAGCCCGTCATTTAAACCTGTTCTTCTCCTCTGAGAGTCCCGCAAAAGAGAGGGAGAGAGAGAGGTGGAGGAATGAGAGAGAGAAAGAATGAGCAAACAACAGAGACACATAAAACACAGAGAGAGAGAGAGAGAGAGGGGAGAGAGACCAAACGATGACCGGGAGAAAACAGACAGAGAAAGATTTGAAATCAGCGCATGCATGAAAATTTGATGGATGGCACAGGGAGGCCGAGAAGAGAGAAATGTGGCAAGGTGTGAAAACGGCAGCAGTGAATTGACATTTGAGAGGTTGAATAGCGCACAAAGACGACGGAGAGGTGGCGCGGCACCGCACAGGAAATAGAGCCGGTTTGGAGTTGATGGCTTAATCTGGGAGAGCATTTGTCGAGGAAAAGGAGCAGAGGAGTAATGGGAAAAAAAGAGAATGAATAGGCCGGAGAAATGATTTGAGTGTAAATGAGGATGGACAAGCGTGCTCCTCCTGCTCTGTCCTCGCCCCTGAGTCTCTGACAGCCCACAGCATACAGATGGCACTGCTAATTACATACTGCTAAGGGAGAGGGGCAGCTCCTTCCTCCTCATACTGCACAATCAGATCTAGATGATGTGATGGCTGTGTGTGTGCGGGGGTGTGTGTATGTGTGTGTGTGTCTGTGGTTGTGCAGTTTCCTCAACTGTCTTGCTGACACGTGTCTTTTTCAGTTGCTAAAATTGTCTTCCACATATCTCCATGACAAAGGAAGCACCTTTTAAGATGACTGCCGCAGTTGGACATCTCATTAGTGACCAAAAAGATGAGAGAGCGAAGACACTCACAACTGCACGTCGACTTTTGCATCGCACAACACTTGATGTGTGTGCGTTACAAATAATTGACAGGCATGGTAGAATAATTGATGGCAGCTGTAAAGCTTGCTTGCAGGAACTGATAAGCAGTATCAACGTTTTTGGGGATTTCGTATCCTTAAGATTTAAGCCCTGGTTGATTTGACAGAACAGTTCAATAAAACATCAAACACTGATTAAGCAGCTAGTAACACAACAGAGAAGCAACCGGTGTATCTGTTTACAGAGCAGCAAAACCCACGCTCTAATTAAAAAGTCAGTTCCTAATGAAAACTGCCCACATGATCCGGTTGTCTTCCTTTATTGGAAGTGTGCACTCTACAGATCATCTATAAGGGATAGTTCACCCAAAAACTTAAATTTAATGGATAGACAGCATTTGCTCCAAACTGCTCCAGTGGTTTCCTCCAAGTGAATGTTAGCCCCGGGATATCTTTTTTTTTTTACCCTAAATTGTTATCCTCCTCATAGTTACTGCTGCAGTTCGCGAGAACTGGTATCACCACACCACAGGAGCAGTAAGGAGGAATTTTATGTTTTCTTCTGTTGTTTCTTTTACATTTGAAGAAGTCGTCCCCATTTACTTACAATTGTATTGGATTTGGCTGCAACGCTGTTAACCCATGAAACTGGGAAGAGTTCTGTGAACTCAAACATTTCACCCAACCCTCCATCGGCATAGTGGTGGGTAGATAATGAGTACCATTCCATTTTTCGGTGAACTATCCCTTTATGGCTCATTTATACTGCCTAAAATTTAGGCCCTAAATATACGATTTAACCAACACTGAATGTTAAGCAGTACATCCACTAGAGGGCAGCACAAAGTTTCTGAAAATGACAAACGTGGTGACAATGGAGGCGATAATGTTAAGAAAGAGGCAAAAGCTGTTCTAAACACTGTTGTTCCAACTTATCAAATCAAATCTTATCCTCAAAAAGTTCTACCATTTTTAAAACGTATTCCTCGTATCACATTTTAATCTGGCAACGCTGCCCCATACAGTTTCCGGTGGTACTGCACAATTTCCTCTTTTTTGTCAGCATCCATAAGCTTTTCAGAAGACGAAATCATTGAAATACAAACAGACTTATCAGCTCCTTTGTGTTCCATTACTCCCCGCAAAAAGAAAACATGCTGGAAATGACGGACGACTTGTTTAACAGGTACAAGATAAGTTATTGTAGCTGAAATTAGTTCAGTATAAAATACACTGAGTTTGAGCGACTGCTTCATAGTATAAAAAACACCCATGTTCTGCATGTTTCTAATTTGACGCAGCAACAGAAGAAAATGTCCTGTTGGCATATATCAGTAACTTAATATATGCATGATGCATCTGTATAAGTGTGAAAAGTGAGACTGATGTCAACAAGATTAAAAAGAGTAAAGCTGGATTACAAACATTCATTATTTCCTGTGAATCCCCCGTGTGGAGGAGGCAAATTGAGTCAATCTGGAAATCGCAGTCTCCACAGCTAACAATGAGAACTAATGCATAGAGAGAGGTAAACACAAAAAGTAAACACATTTGCTGAAAAATGTCTGAGCATGAATAGAATCAAAACCAGCGATCGAAGTCGGAAACATCATCAGGATGGTAACTTAAATGAAAATACAATTTGCTGGGTGAGAGGATGCCGTCGATTTATTCCTAGTCACATTTTCACCTCTAATTCCAGTATAAACTCAATCTGAGAAGAGACTCTGAAATAGGATTCTTGGAAGGAGAACAATAGTACAGACAAATTACACAAATTAAAATAATTTTAACTCTTCAGGATCGATCATCGACGTCTAGAATTTGTAATTATCAATCAGCAGTGATGGATGTATTTGTCCTTTGTTTGACATTTGCAGTCAACACACACGATGCAGTATTTTGAGTTGCTGTCTTTAAAGGCTAATTCCACATGATTCTGCCCTCGTCATTAGACTTTGTGGCCTTTTGATTTCTTTGTAGATCTTTTGTTTGACACACGTAAGCAAGTGTATCACTGGCAAACCTTCACCTCCCGTTCACTTCTGTGCAAGCGAGGAGGTGAATAAAACATTTCCTTCCTTTCAACTTTCAGCTTTGGTGAACTTTGATCCTTGATATTTGCTTCACATTCATGCATGTGTGACTGTGCCCTCTAAGAGTTTTGGGACTTTGGCCTCGCCTGCTTTGCGTTTGTTTTTTTGGAATTTGTGTCTCAGTTGTTTGTACTTTGAGTTTATAACCTCCTGTTTTATTTTGAACATACCACTTCAGTCCTTGTATATCTGCCTCCCTGCCATTTGTGATCCCCCCAGTGACAGTGTGTGATGGAAATGGAAAAGCACTGATTGTCCCAACTGATCTTTTACTGACTATCAACGGACACCAGCTGAATCTATTATTCTGTTATTAATAGAGCTACATTTTGTTTATATAATTGTTATTTTTCACCGCTATCTGAATATTAATAAGGAAAGAACCCATTGAATTGTAGTGTGAAGTGGATTTTTTATTTAACTTTCTTTAACATCGCATTTTTCCCGATCTTTCTATATATTATTTT
The DNA here is from genome assembly GCF_947347685.1 of Pleuronectes platessa. Taxonomy (NCBI): domain Eukaryota; kingdom Metazoa; phylum Chordata; class Actinopteri; order Pleuronectiformes; family Pleuronectidae; genus Pleuronectes; species Pleuronectes platessa. The sequence continues at coordinate 8,436,698 of NC_070639.1, forward strand.
CTTAGAGAAAAATTAATTGATCTTAATAAAGTGAACGAACATGTTTACGGGACTGATGTTTCTGAGTGAGTGAAATAAAAATCAACTTCTGGTCCTTGGTAGAGATATGCACTTTACTGAGAGCCATTCTAATTAAATGATGTTTGCCTTTACCCTTTTTCTTTCTCGAAAACCCATAACAACCTTGAGAATATGAAATGACTAGTTAGGCCTTTATAAGGTGTGTTATTAAATGTGGTATTGCTTCTGTTTTTTTTCAAAGAAGGACAGATATACATACATAACATAATCTTGTTTATACACACGGCAAATGACCCTGGAAAATTCAAGTTGTATATGCTGATTAATTTGTGATTATCTCCTTATTATTAAATCAAAAATATTCCTCTTCTGAATGAATCATTATATGTGGTTGACTCTGATGTGTATGTTTTCATCATTATGGTAAATTTTCCAAAGGGTTAATCACCAGGGGCATAGAGGTACATTCCTGCAAGACATTAAAGTGAACAGTGGGGAAGGATGTGATAAATTGCCTGGGTTAAAGTGGGAGCTGGTGCTCAAGAAAAAAAGGCTGAATGGAGAAGTGGAGCTCATAATGATAATGGGAATTGCGGATATTACACAGGGTGGGGGGGGAGAGAGAAACTGGGAGCCGCAGTGGAGATGGAGGGATGGCGGTGACTGGGATGTGCAGTGGTTCTAATGAAGGCAGTAGTGTGTGTGAACTGCAGGGAGAGCTGGGGGGTGTTGTGCTCAGAACCTTGGTGAGAAGGCCGTCACGTGTGAGCCAGAGTCAGGCTTCATCAGTCAACATCACCTATACGTGCACAGTGCAGGTACGTAGCCCACCAAGGGAAATTAGTCTCGGACTTGCCTCTATTGTTTTTGTCCCTCTCTTTACCTGTTCCCCACATTTTCTGTGTCGATTCCTGCTGTTCAGTTCGAAGGTGTTTAGAAACCACAGTGGAGCCATGAGGAGTTGACTGAGTGTGTTAGTGTGAATGAGGTAAACAGTGTCCTGAAGTTCACCAGCAGGTTTTTAGCTCGACATCTAGTGACATTTAAAATGAGACGTGCAGTCTTCCTCAAAGAACTGCATGAGGTGAAATCTAAACTGAATATCATCCCTGCTAAAACTTTTGATCCATGGTCTGTGTTTGTACCTTGATAAGTAAAAGCTCTGAATTGGGGAGTATGTGGTGTTGAGGAATCATAACGTTCTGTCTGCAGATCATTTCTGATCATTCACAAAATCAATAAAACACAATTCCAGGTCACTGTAGACTCTCTTTGTTACTGTACTTAGAACATCTGTGCCGTAAATGGAAAAACATGAAAGCATCTATAATTTATATTTATAGAGTACAATGTTCGAATCAAAGGACAAGGTGAAATAACACGTGACATGTGTGTGTCAGATGACGATTCGATCCCAGTGATGAGACATGAAACTTAATGGAGCCTCTTATCTGAGCCATTAGCCATTTTCAGACGTGACCGCCGGGTAAAATCCAAAGAATTGGCTACGGAGTTTATCCCAGAGTTTTCCTTTCTCACATGCACAACAAGGCAGGAGGTTCTCTGCACAGAGGTGTTCACAACAGCAACCTCCCCTCACACAAACACACACTCAACAGCTTTGTGTTCATTACTTTGTGCTGACCCCAACAAGCTGAAGCCAGATGATGTTTATTTACAGTGAGGTTCCCTGGAAGAAAACAGCTTGGTCACACTATCAAGGCAAAACCACACTAACACACAAATAGCATTTACCAGTACACACGGTCACCCAACACACATGTAGACATAAACCTTTGTTATGACAGGCGGATTTCGAAATTAGATTTTCTTCACATAAAGAGAATAGATCAAAACAAAGGTGTATACCACAATAACAAATACAAGAATATAATGAAATAAAGCGTACATCGAATGTACTACACATCCATGAACAAATCCGACATACAACATAGCACTACATACGACAAAGCCCTCTCACGATCTTATGGAGTCACTACGAAACATAATGAGGGAGTTGTGATTGGGTTATTGACTGACAAAGTTTGTAGGTTTGGATTAATGGACCAACAACATGATTGACATTTTATCCAAGCCATTGTGTTTCCCTAAAACAGGCAAATCTGGGCTTTTTGGTTCCAAACCTGACCAAAATTTACCCATAATGTTTGCACTTAACAAAACAGATTCATTATTCAAATGTGATTTGTAACACCCTTGGAAAGAACAGATAAATGTCGACCTGATAAAAGGACCATCAAAAGTTTGCCCTTTAAGGAATGACATTTAATTAATGAGTCAGTGATAATAAGTTTCATTTGGAAGATTTGTCTAAATCACAAGAATGCTCTTTACAAATGCAACAGACAGTAAATTATCATCAGCCTACAACGTAATCCCACAAAACTCAGCTTTTATGAAGCCAGAGAATGTTACTTAGTTAAATTACTTCATCTATTTTAGTACATATGATATATTGTGTATATTTGTGTGAAGTTGTTGCTTGACTGTATGTGCAAGTGTGATCAAGTGTACATACAAGTATGTGTGTGATTTTTTTCATGTGCATGTATTTTATGTCCCCCGCCCTGTCATCTCATCCCACAGCGTGTATTTAACTCTGTGAGACAAAACTCGTGAGACAAAACTCACGACATCCTTGAAAGAACCAAGCTCGAGCTTCAAAGCTTTATCAAAGAAAAATATAGAAATTTGTCTAAACAGGTTTCACGTTTTATAAGCTGAAGCAATAAATCTGCACCTGCCTCTTCCATCTGAGGGCTGTGGATACAGATGTGAGATGCTTTTGGTTTACTGGGAGTGTGTTTGATCAAACAAAATGATGCAGGGGTTATTTCTTCTCTCTCTTAAGATCAGATATACATGGGTTGGCCCTCTTACTGTACACTGCCTACAGGGAGACCACATGACCACATCTGATGAAACAGGTTGTAACACATTGTTCCCGACACATCAGTGACATTCCAACAGCAGCGTAAACATGTTTTTATCATCACGTGGGAGGTGGCCCCTGAAATAAAAGATATTTAGAGAAATCAAACATTTATTTACACAGACAATGGCACGGATCAATTCTGTGTGACGCAGTAACCAGAGAATAAATCCTATTGTGCAGCCGACATGCTCGATCCTTTCTATCTTTCTTTTATTTGTGCATAAAGGGAATATCTCACGTAGTATATTTATCCTTCAATTTCATATTTAGACCAAACACTGCTGTGCTCACGCCGTTAAGCAGTACCTCCCTCTGTAAGAATACCACACTGTAGTTTAAGATATTTGCCTCTAGTACGGATGAACCAGGCAAACTGCTGAGAGCAAGCTGCGTTTTCCTCACCACCAGGTACAGGGAATTTAAATTTGAAATGTCTGAGGAATGAGGCTGCTGCATCTGTACTCTGAATTTATTCACGTATATATATTTATTGTGTAAAACGAGAAAAAGACAAAAAGGCAGAAAACTGAAACTGTCACCCACAGTCATATGATGTGGGAGCTATATTGAATCTTGATCTAAAACTTTGAATCTGTTAAATTCAATAATGATTGCATTTTATAGGTGAATAAACCAAGGAGAAAATTATGATTATTAATTATAATCACTGCTTTTAATTTAAGATCTAACAGCAACATTTAAAATGTTATATCCTGCAAAATAAATGCTATAATTAAATTGTATAATATAAATGATCCATACTCCACTACATTTAGCTGACACTTATCATTTAGAAAATTAGCCATTAAAACCACTTCAGTTTTTCATCGGATTGCATAAAAAAGATTATTTTCTTCTAGATTTACATTTAAGGTCCTTTAACTTTTGTGTTGAATTTTGCTCTGGTACACAACCAGAGTAGCCAAAATATCCCAGATACAAACTCTACTTATACAAATTTGTGCATTTGGAGCCAAAATGGACTAATCAGTCATTTTCATATCATTAAATAACCATTCAAAAGCAAACTAACTTCGTACTAACAAACATCAGCACGAAAGAATTACGTCCAATAAACAGATAAAAGTGTTTTTCATATACTTTTTGGCCATGTCCCCTCCAGTAAAATGGATGAGGCCAGATTCATGGCCTTTACTGGATCCAGCCGCCCGGGGGCGATCAAGATGCTTTGGATTCACTTTAAGGGAACAGTTGTGTTGTCCATCTTTATGTGCAGTCTTTGGTTAAAACACACTGAGGTGCAGCAATTTGTCATTAGTTACGAAAAACCATTCAAATTCTTAATGAATTTTGGTAGATAATCCGAAGTTTATAAGTTAAGGGGAAAATGTTGGCTAACAGATATGCCATCATGCTAATTAGTGAGTGTAATGTTTAATGTTTACTTAAGTAAAAGTAAAATTACCCATTTCAAAAACTACTCAAAAAATTACAAAGTACACAAAAAAGCTACTCAATTACAGTAATGTGAGTAAATGTAATTCGTTACTTTACACCTCTGGTTAGCATACAAAAATTCGCTTTAACTTCAATGTCTTCAATGTCTTTTTTTTTTTTCTTTTTCATAAAATGAAATGGTTTGTATTTATATAGACTATTTCGAGTCTTGATGACCACTCAAAGCTCTTTACTGTACAGTTTTCCATTAACCAATTCACTCACATTCAATGGGGAAGACTGGTATAGAACTGCCGACCCTCTGGATGGAGAACGACCGCTCTACCCCTCGGCCACAGCCGCTTTGGTCGAGTTGGGTACAGTTTCTCAGGCTGAACCATAGTGGTGGCAAAATGTTTTCCTCCAATGTTACTTCTGCGAGTTAGTCATATATAAATCCAACTTCTAGGCCACTGAGTGTCTTGTGCAGGCCAGACAGAGAGTGTGATCTAAACATTTTATGGTCTCAAAAGTGTAAATTCACAACCCTCCTTGTCCTCGTGCTGAAGCTCAATCCTCTGCTGTTCCCCGTCTGACTCCCCCAAGAGCAGTGTACACAAGTCGTGGAGAAACACACACACACACACACTGCTTAGACTGTAGAGAGGTCATTGTCGTACACTGTGTGCATTTGAAGGTCTGGATTTATTTAAGTAGTCGGACATTTGTGTGAGTGTGTGTCTCATCTTGTCTGACTATAAGAGGTAGTTTACCGCACTGCTGCACCACCAACAGATGGCCATTACCATACTGTAGCAAACTCAACACAGCGCAGGGACCTTTCTCGTTTTCAGCAGCGAAACCTCAGCCACTTCGCAACATTGTGCCCTGAGCATTACCTTAAACCCATAATGAAATATGCTCAGCCCATAACAGTCAAAAGATAATTTTAAAGCATTCAACTATTTATGAACCAACACAGCGCTACAGTGATTTCCGGGCCTGTTCCTCAGCAAAACACTTCCACAGCCTCAAAGCTGTCAGGAGAAATGTATCTCTGAAATGGAAATGAAGGGACACCCCTTTTAAAAGAAAACATATGCGTCTCTTTTCATCCGCTCTCATCTAATAGGAATAGTTGGGTGAAACTCTTTCGTCTTGCTTTCAGATTCAGAGAGATTCAGAGAGAGGGAGGAAAAGAGGCGAGAGAAGAATGGGTGCGAAACACACGCTTCGAAAAACAGCTCCGACCCCTGGAAGTTTGTGTTGCGGAAACAATTTTCAGTCTTATTATTTACTTTCGAAAGCACTGATGCAAGATAAGATGTAAGATAAGATATTGTTATTTGATTTGTGTGCCCGCTTGTGTGTGAGTTGTCAATTATTCTCAACATGGCCCCTCACAATCATTCTTTAAAAGAGCCGTTGGCATCAAGAACTCTGGGCGGGTGACCAGGCCACAGATGGTGGCGCGTGCACACACACAGACACACACACACACACACACACACACACACACTCAAACACTCACACACACGCACACACACACACACACACACACACAAACACACACAAATGCCTGAAGGACACACTCCGCAGGCACCATATGACTCACTTTTTGCTCTCCAGACTTAAACCACAAAACTACTGACAGGACAACACTGTGAGCCTTTGTGCTAAACTAAAACACTTCATCACTTCACCTTCCTAATCTTGATTGAGCTCTCAGTGATTAGCTCTCACCTCTAAGAGCCTGTTTTGCATTCACGAAACACCATTCAGAAAACACCACAGAGCAAAAGCTCACTTAATCCTTAAAAAAATTACTTATACCTATCCTCTTAAAGGTATAGTCTGTAATTTGGGGAAATATATTTTTTTGTTTTTTTATACTGAGAGGTAAAAAGTTGTCTGTCAACTGTTTCCCAGATGACAGACAGTGCAGTGTGAAACATATGTGGTGGTTATCCCAGGCAACATGAACAAGGCAAAGCTAAATCCAGGGTCCCGATACTATGTGCTGTAAAGATGCCTTGCAAAGTTTTCCGATAAACAAACAAAGATTGGGTTAATATTGAGTGCTACTCACCAAAATGGATTGTATGTATTCTAGACGTATACAAACATGATGAACACATTTCCTACTTAATACAATTTTTTATTATGTTCTCCTTTTGGCTTTGGAATAGTTAGGTCAAGTTTGGTTAGCTTGCGCTTCTACATTATTTCCCTGTTACTGGCTGGCTACCAATATTTAAATGAACTTGGTTTATTGAACAAGATATAAATATGACAACACAATTAGAAAAATGACTCGTTAACTTTTTATTTAAGTTTTTCTATGTGATCTATTTAACACGATGCAAGATTATTTATCATCACCTTGTTATAATAATCTGTTGCTCAGTTTCACAGCCATTGATTGCCATTGCTGACTGTCACCTTTGATACTGTAGTTGTATTATTGAGTCTGTAAAATGATTAACAGGCACGTTAAAGTGAAATTATCCCATATTATGACTGGGCTCCATGTTTATGGACACAGTTTCATTTCCACTTCTCCCAGCCAGAGTTTTTAATGTGCTGGACGGTCAGGGTTCTGAGTGGCTCTGTGCTGTAAAGAGCCGTCTCCTCTTGATTTGACCATACGGGGGTCAGGAGGCCTCTCAGCATCATGAGGAGAGAGAGAGAGAGAGAGAGAGAGAGAGAGAGAGAGAGAGAGCAGTCCAAGTGCAAGCTACTCCGAGCGCTCTAACAGATGGAATGGGACTACTGAGCATTATTTCCCAGTTTGTAGGTTTCACACATTTCAAACAGAATACCATGCCAAATTAATATAAGTTTGACACTTGAAGACCATGACTTAAAGAAGCTGAAAATACCACTCGCCTCGCCGTTTGTATTTTTAATTGCGGCAAGAAAAAAATGAAATTGATCAACCATTGTCTAAGAGGAAAATATCAGCAAGGAAAATACACTCACAGCTGTGTAATATAATAATTCACGCATCAAGCTCTACTCTGCCAAGCGTAGCGGCCTAATTTGTGTAGGTTGATTAATCATGATTCAAACGTTCTCTAGAAGATGTGTTAAACTGCAACTGGTCCCGTCTTTGTGCTGAAGTCTCTCTCTCTCTCTCTCTCTCTCTCTCTCTCTCTCTCTCTCTCTCTCTGTGTGTGTGAGAGCCAGAAGCATGGGTGCACATATGTGATTTGTTTGTGTGTGCGAGTGGATGTGACTGGAAGGGAGATGAAGTGTGAAATGAAGTCACTGGAGCTAAGTTGAACTCGAGCGAGGAATGAAACGCAGTGGTTACCACTGAGTTACCTTGGGGCCACTGCAGTGACTTTAAGCCTCCATCTGCAGCGCGTGAGAATTAGATTCCAATTAGACAAACGAAATTAAGCGTTAGTAATCTCCCACCACGATGCAGTGTGACAGTACCAGTGGGCTAACGAGAGGCAGAGCGGAGGGATGAACACAGTCGCTGTGATGTCGCCGCAGCACCATCAGAACCTCTGTGTGTTAACTGCTTTCCGACGTGCACTGAACTCCAGACATTTCCAGAGGGGGCTGTATGTGAGAATGCAAATGTTCAAGTCGGTTGCTCCGGACATATTATGGAACTCATGCGTCCGACTTGAAGCTGGAAGAATATCAGGATGAAAAAGAGAAGCCATTCAGATGCTGACAAAGACGTTAACTTGGAAATACAACGAGATTTGAAAGCTTTTGTGGATAAGAGCCAACACCACTGATGTGCTGTAAAGACAAACACGTGAATTCACTGGTTGAATTTATGCGTAATGTCCGGCCTCCTGCATGCTCCACTCAGGCGCCAATGTCAGAGCCCATCGGCTTTGGGACATCCACTGTAGACATCAGATTGCTGCAGTAGTCTGTTCACCGTACACTGTCTACAGTCTGACTTTTCGCACCAGTCAAACGTTTCTCCACATGAAACGCAAACTGTGATACTTGATGTAGGTGTTTTAGGTCCAGAGGACATTTTCCCTCATCTCTAGCTACACCTATCTGCATGTGAACACAGAATCTCAGGTGCAACCTCTTGCCTCAGTGGAACCAACATGTCATGTTCTGCCTCCTGCATGTTTTACCCAAACCTCACTGTACCAGACCTTTTCCTGTTGTTAGAAACACGTCAGACCTGCACAATCTCCTGCTGTGTGCTTCATATATGAAAGATGAACTGGAGAAGGTCCAGGCCCAATTGCAAAGAGCTTCACTGTATGTCGCTCTGGAATCGGTTTTGCTTTGAAATCCAAACAACTTCCTCCCTTCACGTGGCAGCAGGCTGTAATCCAGCCCTTTGTGGAGCTGCTGTTCTGTCGAACGGCCTCTCTCCCTTACTGGATTACATTTGATTTTGCTTTAAGATTTCTGTCTTGTGTAAAACTTTTCAGGAAGGGCTTTTGCTCTTTGAATTTCTATGTACCGTACTCTTCACATCCCCTCGCTTTAAAATATCCTTTCAGCTGATTGGCAGTGGAGCACGTGTTGGCTTTGGAAGAGAATACTCATCGCTAATCAATAATTAAAGCTCCATAGGGTCTCTGTGAGTTAATATTCAGGTCTGTGTCTTCTGCGATCTTAAGAGGTACAAAGGCTCTCTCTTTCTTTCTTCCTCTGAATCCCTCCATCCCTATACTCCTTCACTCTGCATTTCTTTTTCTTTTCCTTATAATTAAATGCATACATGCATACTCACACATTGTTTCCCCTTTTCTGCCACATATCCTTTAACTCCCAAGAGAAGCTGCAGCCTAAATATGGAGATTGAAGAAAATAATTCAGTCTCTGTTTCTACGGGATCTGTTTTTTTGAATGGGTCTAAGGAGCCAAATTGCAATGAGAGTGCATAATAGGTAAAAAGAGATAATTTCATAAGAGATAATCATGTTTTTTTACTGTACAGGAAGTGCAGATATAGGATCAGATCTTCACATTTGCATTTCGCTTTAAATGTCCTCTGACTGCCTGCTACATTTTTACGCTGCTCATTTTGCTCCCTTGTATATTTGTGTATTATGGAAATGACAAATCAAGCTGAATCTGAATGATTTTTATTCATGAAAAAATGTAAAGCAAATCAACTTGTGACAAATCTATTCATGCATCTTAAACTCACATTTTACAGCTTTTTAGTATTTTCCCACTGGTTTATCAAATAGTCTGTTTATACCATGGCAAAAATACTCGAAACAACTTTCAGTAAAATGCAATTTAATGCAACACCAACTCAAAGTACAGCCTCCAGCAATTACAGTAGAGTTTAATCAATACTTCTTTGACAAGGCCGAGAAAAACAGATTATTATAAACTTCATAAATGTGGAGTTATTGCAGGGTTGTTGCATTATAAAGTTACATGATACGTGGTTTTTATGATGTTTTATTTCTTATGTTTTATGACACTGAGAGAAGGAAATTATCTGCAAAATAATGTAATCATACACAAATTTTAAATAAAATTCAGGAAGAATAATATTACAATTAAATTAACTAAAAGCAGCTGAACAGATAATAAGTCTCTGGATGATGATGATGATGATGATGATGATGAAACAAATGTCTGGATTTTTTCTTATTTGTCCTTGTCCGGTAAAAATGACGTCAATAAAGTTATTGGTTTGGAGGTGAAAAAAACAAACAACCCCACATTCAGCCCACATGGGTACAATAAATCAAACGCACCCCTCCATGCCCTGTGTGGTTTTATAGGAAGTGAAGGTGCGCAGGTTTTCATGCCACACGTGGGAACGAGTTGCTTCTTTGTCAGTGTCGTTGTATCATTAAACAACACATTATTTTACTTTGGAGATGTTTGCAACAGAGAGACAGGCTAATGTGACCCAGTGATCTGCAGCAGGAGTTGAAGTGATCCAGTGATCTGATGTGATCCAGTGATCTGCAGCAGGAGTTGAAGTGATCCAGTGATCTGATGTGATCCAGTGATCTGCAGCAGGAGTTGAAGTGATCCAGTGATCTGCAGCAGGAGTTGATGTGATCCAGTGATCTGCAGCAGGAGTTGATGTGATCCAGTGATCTGATGTGATCCAGTGATCTGCAGCAGGAGTTGAAGTGATCCAGTGATCTGCAGCAGGAGTTGATGTGATCCAGTGATCTGCAGCAGGAGTTGAAGTGATCCAGTGATCTGCAGCAGGAGTTGATGTGATCCAGTGATCTGCAGCAGGAGTTGAAGTGATCCAGTGATCTGCAGCAGGAGTTGAAGTGATCCAGTGATCTGCAGCAGGAGTTGAAATGATCCAGTGATCTGCAGCAGGAGTTGAAGTGATCCAGTGATCTGCAGCAGGAGTTGATGTGATCCAGTGATCTGCAGGAGTTGAAGTGATCCAGTGATCTGCAGCAGGAGTTGATGTGACCCAGTGATCTGCAGCAGGAGTTGATGTGATCCAGTGATCTGATGTGATCCAGTGATCTGCAGCAGGAGTTGATGTGATCCAGTGATCTGCAGGAGTTGATGTGATCCAGTGATCTGCAGCAGGAGTTGATGTGATCCGGTGATCTGCAGCAGGAGTTGATGTGATCCAGTGATCTGCAGGAGTTGATGTGATCCAGTGATCTGCAGCAGGAGTTGATGTGATCCAGTGATCTGCAGCAGGAGTTGATGTGATCCAGTGATCTGCAGGAGTTGATGTGATCCAGTGATCTGCAGCAGGAGTTGAAGTGTACCAGTGATCTGCAGCAGGAGTTGAAGTGATCCAGCAGCAGTGAGATTGAATCAAACACCCACAGCTCAGGTAAATTCTACTTTTCAGGTCAAGTGATTTATTATACTGACCTAATGTTTGCATCATGTGTTTTCTTGTTGGACATGTGATCAAACTGGGCCTGTTGAATGTGGGCTTCAAGCTGTCTGAACTTGAACTTACCTTCACTTTGTGTCCCTGGTTCTACTAAATCTATATCTGTTTGAAATAATTTTTTCTTGTAAAAGAATAATCACAGTGTTTGCAGTTTACCTGACATTCCGACTACTTGATTATAAGTAATGCTGCTGTTTCTGATACATATTTGTTTAGATGCCTATGTTTAATATCTGGAAGCTGTAGACTGTAATTGACATGATATATTGTGGGGTGGGATATGATAATAAGGCAATAATTAGGACCCTGCATTATTTTAACCTCATGCTGTAGATTGTAACCAATCTCAGTTTACATGTACTTAAAGCAGTAATATCATACAATTGAAGAGGCATAGAATAGAAAGCTTTATTGCCATTGTACAGGATACAATGAGCTTAACAGTACTCCTGAGGTTTAGTGCATTTAACGTTGAAAAAACAACATCAATCACCCATATACAGTGCCTTGCATAAGTACTCACCCCCCTTGGACTTTTTCCCATTATTTACTGTTACTAACTGGAATTCAAATAGACTTAAATAAACTTTTTCCCGTTTGATCAACAAAACATGCATAGTACTTTGGAGGTGCAAAATAAATTTTATTGTGACACAAACAATAATGAGAACAAAAAAGTTGACATCTGTTGGGTGCATAAGTATTCACCCCCCTGTGTCAATACTTGGTAGAACCCCCTTTCGCTGCAATTACAGCTGCAAGTCTTTTGGGGTATGTCTCTACCAGCTTTGCACATCTAGAGATGGAAAGGTTTGTCCATTCTTCTTGGCAAAAAAGATGAAGCTCAGTCAGATTGGATGGAGACCGTCTGTGAACCGCAATCTTCAAGTCTTGCCATAGATTCTCTATTGGATTGAGGTCTGGGCTTTGACTGGGCCATTTTAAGACATCAACATTCTTTAATCCAAACCATTCCTTTGTAGCTCCGGCTGTATGTTTAGGGTCCTTGTCCTGCTGGAAGATGAACCTCCGCCCCAGTCTCAAGTCTTATGCAGACTGCATCAGATTTTCTTCAAGGATTTCCCTGTATTTGGCTCCATCCATCTTTCCCTCTATTCTGACCAGTTTCCCTGTACCTGCTGAAGAGAAGCATCCCCACAGCATGATGCTACCACCACCATGTTTCACTGTTGGGATGGTGTGCTCAGGGTGATGGGCAGTGTTGGGTTTTCGCCACACATAGCGTTTTGCATTGAGGCCAAAAAGTTCAATTTTGGTCTCATCTGACCAGAGCACCTTCTTCCACATGTTTGCTGTGTCTCCCACATGGCTTCTGGCAAACTCCAAACGGGATTTTTTATGGATCCCTTTCAACAATGGCTTTCTTCTTGCCACTCTTCCATAAAGGCCAGATTTGTGGAGTAGACGACTAATAGTTGTCCTGTGGACAGATTCTCCCACCTCAGCTGTGGATCTCTGCAACTCCTCCAGAGTAACCATGGGCCTCCTGGTTGCTTCTCTGATTAATTTTCTCCTTGTCCGACTCTTCAGTTTGGGTGGACGGCCTCCTCTTGGTAGGTTTGCGGTTGTGCCATATTCTTTCCATTTTCTTATGATGGATTTTATGGTGCTCAGAGAGATGTTCAAAGCTCTGGATATTTTTTTATAACCTAACCCTGCTTCATATTTCTCCACAACTTTATCCCTGACCTGTTTGGTGAGCTCCTTGGTCTTCATGATGCTGTTTGTTCAGTAATGATCTCCAACAAACTCTGAGTCCGTCACAGAACAGGTGTATTTATACTGAGATTAAATTGCAGACAGGTGGACCCTATTTACTAACTATGTGACTTGCAAATGTGACTTGTGAATGCAATTGGTCGCACCAGATCTTTGTTAGGGGTTTCACAGTAAAGGGGGTGAATACATATGCACTCAACACTTTTCAGATTTTTATTTGTAAATAATTGTGAAATCCATGTAATATTTCCCCCCACTTCCAAATGATGCACTATTTTGTGTTGGTCCATTACATAAACTCACGATGAAATAAATTTTAATCTGTGGTTATACCATGACAAAATTTAGAAAAGTCCAAAGGGGGTGAATACTTATGCAAGGTACTGTACATTCATTCACCAGCAGCCACAAGATGCAAAATAACTCTTAAAAGCCAGTTTTTCACTGAATGGCAAGTCACTTTTCAGGCAGATGATCCTTTTTGTTTACATAATACTGGTTCACTTTAAGTCCAATGTTGCTTCCCTTCAAGCTGAGTTGGAGGTGTCTGAGGGGAAATGTCTGTGTTCACCAGCTAGTTGGATATTTCATCTGCCTAATGTTCGTTGCTGGGAAAAAGCTCAGTGATTATTAGAAAAAAAAGGCTGGCAATGGCAGGTTATGGGTCTTATAACCAAAACAATGACATAGAGCTGAATAGAAATCCAAGATCTGTGATTTTCAGTTGGTTAATCACGTTGAGCGACCCCTCCCCCATTACACATAATACTCAATATGAATATTTGAACAGTTAAGCTGTAAACGCAAGAAAATCTGCTATGAGTAGCATTTATGTAATATGTATGAAGTAGCCTGAAATTTCATATTTAATGTTTGACCTTCTGAACAAGAGTCTCTTCCAAAAAGAGGCTAAATGCCGGAAAAAAACCCCCAAATCCTCTGCAGCTGTTTGGTCTCTTTTAGTCTGTTGGTCCATCAGGTGCCCAGGGACCAATCTACTTATGATCTGTCCTCTCCTTTGCTTAATTTTAAGTTCGGGATAAAATTAATTTTCAATCCTCCTGATGATTGCAATACATTCTGATTTGTCATGAGGATGTTGATAATTCTTTGTTAGCTGCTGTTTTTCTAAGTAAGACGTCTCCAGTGTGCTCATGCAAAGAGCTTATCTGATATCTGTTTCCCACTCTGTCCTGTGAGTCTCTCTCTTTCCAAATATGACCCTCTCCAGGGATCGTGTTTACAAATGGCTCCCGCTCTGCAGACTTTTGAAGCCGCAAAGCTCGGCGCTTGTTTTCCTGGCATCAGCAAGTGAAACCTCTCTCTCCACCTCTCCATCCTGAATAATTAGCGAGGAGTGCTTTCTGCGGTGATGAAAAGTCTCTAGCAACCCGACGCTATAATTACACCTCAATTTGTCCATATTGCCATCCACCGCACTCTCTGATAAACAGGCTGTTTGAGTTTTGAGTTGTTATTTTAATGGACAACGGTCTGAGAGGAAATGTGAAGTGACTTTAAGCACGAGGGGGGGGGGGTGCAATTGAGTAATGCTTGCACTGGCATTTGTTTTCGGACATTCACTATTTACATCTTTTGAATATCCTTCTTGAATATTTTCTTTATCATTGTTACTTGGCTAATAAAAGCACAGTCCCACCTAGAATGGCACTCATGAAAACCAGTCCCCTTAAATTGAATCAACTTGCACTATAATAATACACACTCCTAGATATCTGTCCCATTAATGTGCCAGAATTTCATTTTAAATTCCGAAATTATTCCCTTGGAAATTGGTGAAATAGTCCATCTCTCCATATCCGCTGCTTTGTGTATCTTTGCCTGTGTTACATATTTCCCCCTGTTTTATGGAATTCTGTTTAAAATAAAGAAAGACCCATTCGTCCAGGGTAAAAGCTGGTCCCAGCTGACATGGGGGGAGAGGCTGGGTGCACCCTGGACAGGTCACCAGTCCATCACAAGCCCAACATCCAATCAACCATCTACACTAACATTCATACCAACGGGAAATTTAGAGACTCCTATTCATGGAAGCTGCTTGTCAGCGGGCCAGATAAAGCCCACTCAGCCACCGGGAGAAAATGCAAACTCCACGGTTGTCAGGTTTGAATCCAGAACTTTCTGGCTGTGAGGCGACATCATGCCACCTTGAATAAAGAAAGAGGAAACATTAGCATCAAGCTCTTATATCAAAATAGGACTTGTATGACAGAGGGATTGTGTCTCCCATTGATCCACAGAAAAACCATCCCAGTTCAGTTTTTGGCCCCTCTTCAGGCACAGCATCATATTATCACAGTCATATGTGTGAACCCCTCCTTATTGTTCTCTGATGAGGCACAGCCATAATGCATATAAATGTGAACTATAATATAAATAAGTCTATTGTGGCATATTTGGCACATCAATGAATGGATTGGTCTGTCATGCCGTTTAAAACAGCTTTGATGGCTTTATATGAATGATGGTTTCCAAAGGGTGCACGGTGCGGAGCCCAGTGAATGAAGAGCGGCCCCTTATTTCCAGGATGATTTGCAAAGTAGGACCTTGAAAGTGAAAGCGGACGATAAGTTGTCTCGGAGCCACTCGGCTGTCATCGTCTCTGTTTAGCTGTAACCAGTCAAACACCCCGAGCCATTGCCACGCTCGGCCTGGCTGATGAATAGTCACAGAGACAACATTAAAAGAACAAAACACATATGATCATATCATGTATAGTTTGGGTTATCTTGACAAACTGCGTAGCGTGTGATGAATAACGGCGAGTGAATGAGCTTATAGATTCATGTCAAGGGGAGGATAATGCTGCCAGCCTTATCTGGAGCTGAGGTCCTCTGATGCATGCCTGAGGTTTTATTGGATGGCTGCTGTGTGCTCAAGCCAATGCGGGGCCGGCTCCATCATCTCTGTCAAAGCTCTGAGGCCTCTCGGTAACTTGATATTCTAGCCTGTGTGCTCTCAGCTCCCCTGGGCTTCTTGTGTGTTCTCACTCTCTCCCTTCATCTGCCTGCCTCTGGTGTGACCCCGTCGTCTCCCCCCCCCCCACACGTCAACACACTGTGTTGGATTCGGCTATGTCTTCGCTGACACAGAGCAGCTTCCAGAGCAAGCCTTTTTCAGCCACAGTAACAGAAAAACGTTGAACTTCGGATGTCAACACACGTCGTCGTACAACCTCTTTTTTCAAATTCGTATCTTCTAATTCTGGCGGTATGGAGGTGTGTGCAGAGCAGTGACAGTTTGTGCAAAGCCAACAATAACAAGTATGAAAAGGTGGAGCTAATCAGAAATAATGAGCTGCTTTTGTTCCTGTGCAAGATACAGTTGACAAAAAAATTCCACGAGGACTTAAATGTCAAGGAATACAGAACCTGTACATTTCATGAAGTTTGGATGATTCCAGTCCTGCCCATCTTCTTGAGCCTGAGACTCATCTTATCACTGAGTGTTTGGGTTTACAGACTTCCATCCATTAGGGGAGATAGAACGGGTTGTTCACTAACCAGACGGCTGTTGTTTGATCACTGGCTTCACCAATCCATGTTCAAAAGTTCTCTTTGGCAAGACATCGAACCCCAAATTCCTCCTGACGCCTGAAGGCTGCACGTAGATGCACGGTGTGAATGGGTGGATGGACAAACTTTACTGTAAAGTGCTTTGAGTGGTCATCCAGACTTAAGCGCTGTATAAATAAAGACCATTTAACACTTGCATTTAGCCATCTATTAATGCAATCTTTACTTCACCTTCTCCTTCTCATCCAGCCCCATATTATCACACTCCCTGATTTAATCTTGCAGTAATGACAGTAATGATTTTTCTTTCTAGGTCGTAGGCTGATTCCACTTAACATCCTTCATTTGTCTGATGAGTCACTGTACAGTTTGTACAAATGATTCTTGTTCCAAGTTTGAATCATTTCACTGTCTGTTTTTTCAACGGAAACTTGCAACAAATAGTCGAGGCTGCCCACTGTGTCTTCTGTCTTTGGTAGTAGCCTATAGCCCTTATACCTTCTAACCAGAGCTGCAGCGGTGTTTCATCTTCTGTTCAGCAGCATACTATGTCTCTTGTTCCCTCTCCCACTTTTATTAAGTCTCACACGCTGGTTTCACTCTTGCTTAGTTATTTCCTGACCTTGTCGAGCCATGTTGCATGAAAAACTCTCAGAGAAAACTTTAGCGTTCACCGCTTTTTTTTTTTAAAGCTGGTAAAAGGCAATTAGCTTTAATTGGAAATCTTTGGTGTAATCACTTTTCTTTGTTTCATTGAGGTTTATTTTAGGGATCCTATTTCCGTCTATCTACTCTATAAAACTGGTTTGTTTTTTAATTATACATACGATCAAACCTTATACACTTCGGCTGATACAATGATTATATCATTAGCTATAGCACAGTTTCACCATGTTCCCCATCAGGATAATATCATTAGAGACTGTTGGTCCCTATTCCCTGACCAGAGAAGTCCAGCTAGGGTGATGAGATGATAGATGGTGAAAGTCGAGACAGGAGAGTTGGGTATTGCCGCGGTCGACATCACAGACATGTCAGTGTCAACTTGAAACGGACGGAACCTTCTGTTTTTACTCTGCGTGCTACATCCTTTGAAATGAACGCATCTCTATTCTTATTAAAAGACCAGAGTGCAAGAGGTGCAAAGACATCTCTTAAAATTCCTGTTTCAACGTGGATGACCCATCTTATAATAATGCATTCAAATGATCCTCTTTCCAGATTGTAATGAGGAGAATTTAAGTGAAACACATAAAAGGTTAATCAGATAACCTTTTATTTAGCTGGCTAACATCCACTGCTGTGTTTTAATTGTAGCTCATGTTAAGGATTTGCATAACCTTTTAACGTGGCCCAGAGTTTCTATTTTCTCCACCTTCGCCAGTTTGGTATGGCGTCGCAGTGGGAGGAGAGCCTCTGTAGGCTGTGTGTCAGTTATGATTAGGTGGTGCAGCTTATTCTTGTTGTCAAGGAGCTCCATGATGATTCTCACATGGGAGGGAAAGTGCAAGCAGTAATGATTCTGAAACGTTTGCTATTCAAAGGCTTAGAGATGATAATGAAATCCTGATTAATTTGATATAAATTCACCAAGCTATATAGAAAATACATATTTATTTATATAAAGCCATACACACTTGAAGTGGCGTGAGTGATTTTCATGCGCTGTCTTGGTGTCATAATGCATGTTGCGAATGTTTATTTGAGTCCTCTAGTATACAATATGTCTCTCTTTGCTAAATATCACAGAGCTTTTTTGTGTTTAACTAATTGGCAATACATTTTTAGCACTAGACCGACCAAATCTATCACCTGCTCCCAAGCTAATTTAGACTCGACTCCTTCGTTGATATTTTATAAGATTACCTTATTACGGCATAGGACATCATATGGGGAGGATTTCCTTTTGGGACTAGCATTTGTAATGGCTTTTTTCTAAACTGCATGCATCGCAAAATTAGTAATTTAAATGGTCATTACCTATTCCCTCATGCCTGCTAACCCTGATACTCGGTTGAAAGTGCCAATCCAGCTTTGTGAATTGCCCTAAACCTGCATTTTTTAGATAACCGATCCACCTATAGCTTTACTTTTATGCCATCAC
The DNA here is from genome assembly GCF_947347685.1 of Pleuronectes platessa. NCBI lineage: Eukaryota > Metazoa > Chordata > Actinopteri > Pleuronectiformes > Pleuronectidae > Pleuronectes > Pleuronectes platessa. The sequence continues at coordinate 8,455,300 of NC_070639.1, forward strand.
CTGAGATATAAAAGCCTAACCCTAACCCTAAGCCACTAAAAAGTCTAAAGCCACAGAGGCCAATTCCTGTAAACAGGGAAATAACAGGTTTTGCTCCCAATGCAGCTACTTAATTATAAAAGCCTTGTTGTTTGGTAGATTTAAATAGGATTAATTAATCATCCGTAGTGCTAAAGTCTATTTAACCAATTTCATGGCAGTTTCAACCGCAAAGCAAATGGGTCATAAGACAGTGAGGCTTCTGTCTCTCTTGTTTCTCGTGTGACCAAACATACCGAACCAATCAGTTTCCAGTACTGACACTGGCGTCGTAACAGGGCTGTAATATTCCTGGTCAGAGCCATCATTCCCTGCTGTGAGGGAACTCACAGCTGTTGTTAAGGAGCGTTTGATGGATCTGCTGCATCCGGATGGAGGTGTAGATTCAACGTGAAATGGAAGATGAGGCATCTTCACCTTCCATAGTGACACATTTAACGAGTGGGTTGGGATTATAGTAAAATTCAGAGTAGGTTTGATTCACTCACTTAAATGTGGGCATCATTAAGGGACTATGGTGCAATACAGATCCAGAGAGGACTTTTGGTCTCCACTATAGTCCATCTATAAAGATGGACGGCACGTCTCCACCTCCTCCCACTATCCGGTCATGAAGTCAAAATATTCCCGATTTGAACACTGCCATGTTTCTCATTTGGAACCAGAGTGTGTGATCAGCAAACATAGTGTGCCGCAGGTAAATATGCTTGACCAATCAGTGTGATTTAAAAATGTGTTTGACGTGGAAGATGTTGTACAGGTACATCATTGTTAATGGTCTTTGGTCTAAACCAGGATCGATAGAAAGAAATCAATTAGAGCTCAACAATGTTTACTTCTTTAAAAAGGAGACCATTAAGTGTTAATTTTATTTGTAAACAATTATAATCAGTTCTCATATGTGGAGGCTGAAGTAAAAACAGATAATAAACAACAATATGGTAAAGCACGGTTATAATTGAAGTTATATTGTTGAAATTATTGAATTAAATGACAAGGGCAAGCCTACCTACAAAAAGACAGATAATGACAAATGCAAAATCGAATACTTAAAGTGGCGCAAATCTAAATTTAATAAACAATTTTTTGAGTGGAGACAACAGTTTGAATCCCGGCTTAGAAACTTCCGTCTTGGTTTTGTACCTTTTCACATTTTAATGCCAAACATTTCAGTCGGAATTATTCCTGCTGTATTATAAATGCAATCAAAGCTGTGTTCCGAGTGATATCTGTGGTTGTGACAGGACAGCAGGTGTTTGGAGAGATGATGACACACCAGAAAAGGGCAAACATTGTCCTGACAACAGTGAGCAGCTGCTCTGGAGCGTGACACCTGTGTGCCCGCCCAGCGTTATGTCGGCCCCTCTCCGGTACAAACTTCCGTCAGGCTTCGACATGTAAACCTAAGCCGCAAGAGCAAATGCTAATAGCATCTGTCACAAATCACCCAAGTTTACCAGTGGGAGGGATGATAAAGCTTGAATTCTGGAGGGCAGGTGGAGTAGGGGGGTCATGTATCTACACATTCATTCATCCATTCATTCATTCATTCAAAGTGAACAGGAAACATTCCCTAATGTGATGGATAAAGCTCTTTATTTGAAAAATGGAGAGTTAACATCTGTGGAGCACGCAGAGCGTTTGTTTGGTCGTGACGATTTACCAGGTAGCTGTGCAGCAGAAACCTTGTGGGTGGTAATGGACATTTATCATGTGAAATCTTGTCTGTGTCACAAATGCTGTGGGAGCTTTGTGCAGCCAGCCCTGATGCGACACGATTCATCTTCAGAGTAATTTCTAGTTCTTCCTGCATAAATTTTCCTGCAATTTTCCTTGATCATGTTGTGAACTAGAACGTGTTTTCTTTTTGTATTTGAGATAGGACTGGGCTTTCAGTGTAATTCTTCACATATACATGTATGGCTAGAGAAGAAAATATTATTTTAACCCCAATCAGACAGAACTGATGAAACAAAATGATGCACTGCAGGGAAGTTTTTTTCATAGACGATGAACATGCATTTTAGGGGATGATGCCAGTATTGTGGAGTGAAAAACGTCTATTCCTAAGACATCATTATGGAACCTTTATGACAAGGTAATGTAAGTGAGTCTTGATATTTTACAGTTTAACAATGAAATTTACTTATTAAATTATTCTTAAATAGTAAAATAAATACACATCTTTTCTGCAGTGTTTATCCTGTAAAACAAAAGTTATCATATTGGTGCATTGGGAAAACATAAAGGTTGATAACTTTAATCATAAAGCAAACTAAAACATGACCATGGGCCTGCTGCTGGTACTAGTTGTATCTGAGGGTAGGAACAAACAAACGATATAATCATGTGGTTGGAGAATTTGTTAATAACAATGTCCCGTTTGATCAATTATTCTCTTTAATTATTATTCAGACTGTAATTAATCAGTAAAATGTATCCCCTGCTTAATAAGATTGTTACTATCGGTGCCCTATGAACCCCTTCCTAGTTAGCTACATGTTACCTAGCAACAGGAATCTGGTAGCCAAAACCTATATTTATTGTTTTTTAAAGGGAAATCAAATGCAGTTAAAGGACAAAATGAAGTTCTGGTGTTTTAAAGCTGATTTTATTTGTGGAATTTTCTCAGCAAGCAGTTAAAGTGGGATAGTGCCTTGTAAATGGCTCCTGTGAGCTGTTGGATCTTAAGGAAGCCTTGAAATGGTCAGATACGAGCACTAAAAGACAAACCCTTCTCAAAGTCCTGCTGCTCCCGTCAAAGCAAAAACTAGAGGGAACACGGAACATAAAAGAGAGCGAGTGAGTGAGTAAGGTAATAAAAACTGAAAAACACTGACAAGCCCAGACACTCTCTGGATGCTAACAAACACCCACTCGCTTAGACTGGTGCCTCAGAAACGTTCCCCCGCAGGTTTCCCCACTCCTCCTGCGAGCCTGTCAAATCATCAGCCGACTCTTTCCCTAATCTCCTCCCCCCGAAGACCGTACTTGTGATGGGAGCGGCATCACGTTGGGTGTGAGGATACGTTTTGCATATTCAAATTCTTACGGGTCAGAGTGTGAAAGAAGATGACAGATGGCGTCAGTGATATTGCCAGTTGCGGCGCAAATCTTTTTGGGATTATTATATATTTATTGTGGGCAGTGTTTGGTCCCATTTGTGTGACGGCTTTTGAAGAATCCTCCAGGTGATGAAATGATAAAAGAGATCATTTATAAATTGAAGGTTTTAGAGTCCAAAACAACTCTCTCTCAATAAATCTGTCTTCCTGTCACTGTAAAGTGATTTGGGCCCATAAACTGCAGAGGCTGTTCTCATATTGCAAACTCCCTTTGTTCTGGCTCTTCTCTTCTCCTCCACCTGTCCAGGTCTCTTTCCCCCATTCACACCTGACCAGCCTAGATAAACTCGGTTAAATGCTGAGGGATTACCAGTGACTGCGGTGAATTTCCTCATTTGCACCAATCTAACGCCGTCTCCGGGGCCCCACGCTGCCTCTAGAGCAGATTCCTCATCCTCTAAACACCTTAACATCTGTCCTTGTTTGGTCTCAAGTACATCCATATGGCTGAAAGCGAGCGATTGATTTAGAGTATGAGAGTGAGTACGAGAGGGATGGAGAGAGTGCGTGAGCGGTGACGAAGAAAAAATGTGCCCGGAGACAGGAGGCAGAAACTAAACAGCGGTAAATGGTGAGTTGAAGATGAAAATGAGATGTACTGAAGTGAATCGTAAAACTGGTACAATAATGAAGTGATGTGACCAGTGACGAAACTTTGATTTCAGAGGTGGGGGGGACACAAATATTTTTTATAAAACTCTTCAGTTCACTGTGTTTTCTAGTAGTTCTTCTAGTTTTCTGTTGCTACTTCTAAGTTTACTGTTCCCTTTTTTGGTTTGTCTGGTTGTAAATCATGTAGCAAAACATTATCACCCAATTCTGTTTTTCACCTTGTTAGTCAACTTCACTCTATCTCAGTAGCACCAATTTTACACTTATTTTTGGAATATATGGTAAACAGACCTCATTTACATAGCACTACCCAGTGGTGGGCAGGTCAAACTGGCAGGAATATCACAGGTGGGGAGAAATTGAATAAAATGTCCATAATTCAGTGTAAGTAGTCAAGTGATCAAATTTATTTAAAATTAATGTAACACAGAACCACTGTCATTTTAGGCAGTTATAGTAGTTTCTCGTCTTGTTAAGCCTTACAGGATGATCGTGGCAATTAAGGTGTGAAAGGGTGTATATTTCCCTAAATCTTTCATTGTTAGTGTTTTACAACATAACATGTTGCTGCCTTTCAACATAAAAAATAATACATGAAAATAAGTGTATCTCTTTGGCATTAAATATAAGCTTTTTAAAATCCGTTGCATTGTTGAGGCTCTACTGTTATAATAATAATGATAATAATAATAATAACAACAACTAGAACATTTCTAAAGAAATTTTGTCAGGGCCTGGTGGAGCCCACCAATCAGAGCAGAGCAGTCACCCGCAGCGGCTCCTGTGACATTTGACACCGCTGAGAGACAAACCACTGAAACTGAAGCATTTTTGGCCAAACTGTAGTTAGTTCCTATCATTGAACCGGCTTCACTGTGAGCATCCTGAGCTCTTCCTGAACGTCTGCATATATATTTTATGTGGCTAAAGTTAGGAAATGGGGTTTTTAGAGCGATTGATAGAAACTGGTACCTCTGCTTTCCTCCAGAAATTTTCGCGCCTTTTTTTAACAACAATACATTTTATTTATCAGCACTTTCAATAAAACTCAAATACACTTTACAAGATTACTGAGAGCTTTGTAATTGATGAGGAGGATCTTGAAGTGGACGTGCTGCTTTATTGGGAGCCAGTGAAGGTGTCGCAGGATGGTGTAACGCATTTCTTTGAGTAACTTACACTTTGACTTTGAAAGAAGTCTCTTATGTCCACTTTTCTTTTTTTAGACATCCTGGCTGCGCCTAATTACCAAACACACACACACCGATTCAAACGTTAATGTAAATGAAACCTCTGATATTACAATCCTTCCAGCTGACGAGGCCCAGGCAAAACAAACGCCCAACTTACAGCGGAAGATTAACACAGCCTCCTCCCCAACTGGCAGACCGGTGTGCGTCCTGGTGCTGTTTATAACCTGATGGAGTGACAGCGGGGACGGCCAATCACACAAGGAATGCAGAGCCAATGGAGGAGCTTGTGGGCAGGTCTAAACGAAAGCAAACTGGCTTCAGCTCGAGCGGCCGTTTCCGCTTGGTCCTAGTGCCTGACGTGTCTCTGTTTACCATAGCGTAACATGGTTTCCGGACGGTGAAAACTGCAGGGGACCAGAACGGCCTTTTGAAAAAGCGCAGGGGACATGTCCCCTGTGTCCCCCCCCAAATTACGTCCGTGGATGTGACATTCATTTACAATTCTTTTCAAAGGCTCTTTCAAAGGAAACTAAAGCTGTTTTGTTTGGGATTTAGCTCAAATTTTACTTCCCTTCAGCCAGACCACCCCTTTCACTTGAACACTGAGGACCAGGGTTGGGTGATGTTAACTAAATTTGCATATGAAGATCTATGCACTGAAACATCGTGATGGACGGGGTAGTGATAGTGCGGTGGCGTTAGCTCCGCAGCTTGTCACCATTTATCTGCAGCAATTAGTTGTAGTCCCCCAGGTCTAGTCTAGTTTTTGGTGCTGCCTTCAGGTGCTGTCGGCAAACAAAAACACTACAGAGAGCACAACCAAGCTAAAGTCTCCCGGTTTACTAAGTTTGCCCTTTTACTCAAGCACACTGGGCTTTTTAACCTACTTTAAAGTAATTGCAACTGTATCATTGAAAATAATCGTCGGTGTTGTGTTCAGTTGCAGAGTCATCCAGTCACAGCTTCCTTTCATCCCACGGCGCTGGAACTCATCACCTGGACGTGTGCCTCCATACAGGCATAAAAAAGTTTGGTGGCGCCGCTTGTTGCCTTTGATCGTCGGGGAGGGAAACAATGCGTTTTGGGAAATCCCAGAAAACAAGTAATAAATATACATTTTCTACGTTATAGTTGACACTGAAATTATAGTCTGTGCGTGGCAGACTGCATCGCTGTGTCTGTGTCGAACAGGGGGTGGGGGCATGGTGGCTGTCAGTCATCTTCCTTCAACCAAACCTACTATTTCCATTGCTGAGAACGACAAGTGGGCAGGACTCCCACCTCGAGAATATGGCATCACCTTGTGTAATGTGAAGATAATTGATATTGGATCCAGCAATACAAGTTACCAAGTGCTGTTAAACCTAATCAACACATTCAAAAATAAATTGATGGATATCTAAATTTGATTTATTTATAATTATTTCACACTTAATCCCAGTAATCCCCAACCCTTAAAAAATGGATGATGGGATTTTGGAAAGGAACAGAGCCATAAGGTCTGACTCTCTCCAGAAAGCCGGAATTCCCATCACTACAATAAAGGCAGTTTTATTTATAAAGCACCTTTCATATACAGAGTTAGATTTAAGGTGCTGGTCGTCAAAGTGAACCTAATAATTGTCAGCATTGCATATGAGGTTTTGTTCCATCTTTTGCAAATGTTTAGGGCAGCATCGGGTTTATTCTGTTGGAAAATTGTTGGAATTTCTTGAGCCATGATATTTTTTGGTCAACTCTATCATTTGTGGTGTGTATCCAGCTTCTATTCAGCCCTTCAACAGCTTTCTAAATGTGCATCTTCTAAGAGAAGATGTCAGGCAATGAGAGCCAGGGTATTTGTTTGTCTTATTTGTCTGGGCTGGATGTTCAACGTTGGCTTAGTGTGGCGGGGGCCCCTTAATCTCGTGGTCTGGGGAATGAATAGTGGGAATCACACAATTTCACACCACCTGCAAGAAGAAATTTATGGGTGTAATCCGGATTATAGTTCATGCTATTGCTAGTTTAGCATTTTAATTAATTGTGTCATGAGGCAAGCCAGAAACCAGTCATTCTAAGGCACGATCATGTGACTCATCCAAATAAAGTAGTTTTCTGGTTGCCCTGTGAAATAAACTTTAAAAAAGCAAGAGATGTCCTTGAATCAAGCATTATAAAGTGGGTTTAATGTGTTTTCTGCTCCTGGTGACAATAACATTGTTGGATTTTTGTTAATAGAAAGTATACGTCTTTCCCGAGGCTAAACATTATCCTGCCCTATAGTCCAGTTTTACTTACATAAATATTAAAGGTGTCAAATTATAAAAAATCACAAGAGTAACTAGAATGGCCCTCAATAGAGCACATAGCCAAGGCCAATCAGTCACTTCACCAAGCCACATCAACTTGCACACACTCATAGAAATCTGTTCCTTGAATGTGCCTCAGTTCTTTCATCAAGATCCATGAAACATTCCTTGGGAAATGGTTTGTATTATATAGAGCCTTTCTAGTCTTGATGACCACTCAAAGCTCTTTACAGTACAGTTTACTGCCATTCTCTCTCTCACACACACACACACACACACACACACACACACACACACACACACATTCGTACAGAGGAAGACCGCTCCTAACGCAAAGCCGTCCCTGCAATGGGTGAACATTTTTCTAGTTCTATCTTGTAATATTAAAGAATATGAACAGAGATTCTTTCCTGATCCATGTTCCATCCTTCTACCATGCATGTTTAGTGAAAATCCCCAGCAAAGTACTGCTGACAAACCAACCAACAAACCAATGAACAGGTGTGAAAACAAAACCTTCTTTATAATGATCTTAGGCAATGAATATGACAACAAATAAGCAGAGTTGGGCAAGTTACTGAAAATTAGTACTTAGTTACAGTTACTAGTTACTTCTTTTAAAAGTAATTGAATTACTTCACCAGTTACTGTATATCAAAAGTAATTAGTTACTAGGCAAAGTAACTTTTAAGTTACTTCTGTTATTTTATTGTGAAAATGTTTTATTGTGAAAATCTTACATGATTTTATTTTGAAACGGTTCCGGTAGAGTCGCGGACATCCTGTGATGACTACAACGGCGCTACGGAAAAGGTTTATGTTTTTAGCAACCCTCCGAAGAAGCAAAATGTCTTACGGTGTCCACGGTTGTTTTAAGGTGTTTCTAAGTTGTTCAAAGTTGTATTAAGGTGTACGGTGTTACAAGGACGGCTCAAATAAACGACCAGAACATCAGTTTAAGTCTCGACCATCTTTCGGGGGATCTGCTTCACTTGTCTTCTTGTCTGCATGTGTTCAGTTTTCTCAAAAGAGAGTAACGCGAGTAACGAACTCATTTAAATTTCAGATATTGTAACTGTGCTACTTGATTAAAAAAAATACTTCGTTACATATTCGTTACCGCTAAAAGTAGTGGAATTACAGTAACGCGTTACTTTGTAGCGCGTTACTCCCAACACTGCAAATAAGTAGAATCACACCATAAACTAGTCCATTGTGTGAGTGTATAAGAGGTGTGCAGGTGTCTGGTCAACAGTTTTAAATGTATCTCCTTTTATAATGGTTGTCTTCAATGAAGCAAAAAACAACTGTGACAAATTGGCAGTCCTTGCTTTCCTGTGCCCATCTCTCATTATACACCCAACACCCTAAACACTTTAAAACCAATTATGTCATAAACCACCTGAAGCAGTCATAAAATCTTTAAAATAAAAAAACATCCTGAGCCTTGTTGATAAACAACCTTAAGGAATGGCTCTGAATTTAATGAGTTTCCACTGATTTTAAACACACCTCTTTGCTCTCTAGAGATTTATAATTACAACATTCTGCTCAGTTTGCTGACAGCGGCTTCTTCCTCCTGTTTGCCCTCCCGACGTGAACTCAGGTGGGGTCAAGGGTTAGCGGTGTTGGGTCAGGACATGGCCACTGTATTTATGGCCTCCCTACGGTCCGTGGTTTAATATGTCAGCGCAAACTAGGGAAGATTGAGTGTCTCATGACAAGGGGCATTTTTCACTGCTCTATCTATTTTCCCTCTGCTCCACTGTTCAAGGTCCAGACACTCTTTTTCAGGTCTGTGCACCAAATGGTCAAGGACACGCAGTTGCTCCAGTTGACACTTTTTTGAGCAGGGGACGTTTCAAAGGGCAAACCAAGGAATATATAGCTGGATAACATGCTTGACTAAGACATGATCAATCTTTCATGAGCTTTGGGACTGACTTTTCATTAATGGATTCCTGTTGAGTTTCACCTCCTAATTACTCGACTAAGAGTCCCACTGGAATATTAATTATACAAACCCAGAGAAGGCTGCGGATCCATTTCTTAACATGCCTGGAAAAGTTAGTATGTATGTATGCATGCTGTTGACCTGCAGATGTTTGTCTGTATTCCAAGGGTTGTTAATAAACCACTTAATCCTTTCTCCCCCGGTCCACATTGTAGTCATTCTCTATTTGGCAACTTCTACTGAAGCTCCATTCAGATCTTGTCGAATGATGTAGGTTCTCCTGTGTAATATATGTAAAATCCATCCCTCCTTATCACCATGCTTTATTTGTATCTCAGCTTTGAACATCTTTTTCTGCTCCCGGCTGTTTGTTTGATAAGACCAGGCTCCTTTCTCCAGCCACATGTATCCAACCACCTCCTGGTCTCACTCCTTCTCGTCATCCCTCCACTGCAGACGCTGCATTTGCATCCAAAGGCCATAACTGTTCGGAGAAGGTTGATAAATGAAGAAAATGATTTCTCCTCAATCACTGCTGAGCAAATCCCACATATTTAATGTCTGTATTAAATCTTGCACTAAAATAATGATTAATTGTGTACCCCGGTATTCATAGATTTTTCTGTCTATTTATCAACCGCATGCTAAGAAAGTCAAGTGTGGGTTTATGTGCTGAAAGGAGTCAGCTGGTCACCACAAATCAAACTGATGATTGGATACATAAATTAAACGTAGCTTGTAGCAAACCCTAAAGGCTCATTTAAACTGCCTTTACGTATAAAAAGAGAAGGGTCGGTTTCAAACATTGTAACCATTACGGTTGCCGTGTATTGATATAAAACACATGTTTTAAATCAACACATCCACTAGAGGGCAGTGCAGAGACAAGAGTTTCTAACAAAAACCTCTTAAGAAAGAGGCAAAAACGGTAATATTGTTAACAGCCGTGGTCCAACTTACGATTGCGTAATGTCTCTCTTTACAAAGTTCTGTAGGTCCTCATGTCCTATGGTTATCTAGCATGATAATGCCTATACTGCCCCCTAAGATTGGCAGAGGTACTGGCATTATCCATTCATTTTCTTACGTTGCCTTAAGAGCATGTAACCTACACTTCAGATTCTTTATTTACTTTGTATTTTAAACGGGTATCAGATTTAAGGGAATCGCATTGGCATTGCAAACATTAAGAATAGTTTAAACCAAACATATTTTTGATGATCATCTGAAGACATTAACAACCCTGAGTCTTGATAGGCTGGTTTACTTTACAGAACAGTTGTCGGATGATCTAACAGCTGTCGAAGGCCCCCTCCCCCGACACTCTCCCAGCGCTGTGTCTGACAATTTCTGTAACTCCCTGAAATCGAAAACCCACTTCATGCCCTGATTGTTTAGCTGTGGCTAGGCGGGAAAGTAAGCAGGGTCTGAATTGTGAAATTTTTATATACTTTTATTTGAACTGTGAATACTTATGTGAACAAGTGAGCAAGTGAGAGCGAAACTGTGAAAGACTTCCAGGAGAGAGTCTGTCTGATAAAGTGAACCACTGTTAAATGATATTGCATCTCACTTCTATTCATGATGGCCAGCTTTTCACAACACTATTTGGTGGGGACTTTATACGACTATAACTACTTTTACCTTAACCAGTTCTTTTCTAACATATGGAATTAATTTCAAGATCCTTCTAGTAACTTGTAAAGTCCTCCATAACCAGGCCTCCTTCTAACTGACCTTCTTTAATGCCTCTAAGGACAAATCTTTCTAAATCCTGTGCTACCTTGTGCCTTTAGTATGCTTTTATTTATCTAGGAATAAGATTAGGATCGTATTAAGATTGATATTCTGAACTCTGGTGCAGTTTAGGGATGAAATTATGCTGACTCTTGAGGCATCCTTTAAAAGGGATAGTTAACCGAAAATGAAAATGGGATTAAGCCCCTTCCCCTTTTCTTCCTCAAGAGAAAGTGCCCTTTTTCCGACACCTGCGCTCACTTTACACTTTAACAATAAACACCATCACTTATCACAAGTTATTAGGACACGTACAGTACTAACGTTTACTTTGTGTTTGTGAATCCCAGAGAAGACCATTGTCTCTATGTAAACTGTTGATTATTTAACAATTGCTTGAGTGTGAGGGTAATAAAATAAATAGTCAAGTAGGTCAGAGATGTTCTACTATATTCAACCTTTTGTTAAAACATTTTTTTTTAAATATATAATCACGAGAAGTGCCCTTTTTCTCACTTGAGCACCCCAAATGTCTGTGCACGGCCCTGCTTAGCAGCATACCTGTTTCAAGCGTCCCTGCACTACACGTCAATGTTGTTGCTGTGTAAGGAAAGGTCAAACGCTGAGACTGGGGAGGTTGAGGAGGAATTGTGGACGGTGAAGTGCAAGGTGTAGACAGCAGGCTACATCTTCATCTCCCCTGTCCTCGCCACATCGTGCATCACTGTGTATGTCGGTAAAGAGAGTGGGATGCCGATTCATGCTGGCAGAAATGGACCAAGCTAAAGGGAGGGAGAGACAGAAAGAGAGGAGGCCCTAAAATGGCTCTGAATGTGTGAAAAAGTGCCCTGCCAATACTGTCCGTAAAACCTAAGTGACAACAGGCACAAACCCATGAATCAGGGTATGACAGGATTGTGGAGTTCAGTATAGCAGGGACAGATTCCAATCAAACCACTACCTAACCTTCAGTGTGGCTGGTGACTGGCACAGCAAGATCTATGGAGCAGGAGATGTTACGAGGGAATTAGTGATTGCTTCCTGTTGTAGAAATTTTGTGTTTGTCATCAAAAGAGCTGCAAAGCTGGATAAGGAGGCTGACTCAGAAGAGCTTCATTTATGTGTGCCATCACCAGATTATAAAGTGCATATGGTTTATGTTATGGCTTAGTTATAAAAATATCAAAACGTATATATCTGTGGATGGGATTAAAGCCATTTTACTTTATTCTTAGGGTAGCTAAGTTAAGTTGTGAAAATGATGGTTGCAGATTGCTCAAAGACACAAGGATCTAGTCCATGAAAAAACGTAACAACTATCATTCCCAGATCCCATATCACAGCATTTTTATTCATTTTATCTCTGGTGTGTTATCTCCTGTTGAAAGAACCACCTCAGGTATTTTGATGAAGTGCATATAGATTAATGTTGCTCTTGATGCAGCACCCAGTGGGAGTGTGACTGTGAGGTGTTTCCAACAGCTTGCCATCTCTTCTAAATCGTTTGAAACCTCCTACGAGCCCAGAGGGAGACACATAGCCTGCCAGAAGACAATAGAGAATGGCCAGACCATGTGACACCAACGTCACTGAGGCCAGATATGGTGCTAACCTCTGCTTTTTCTAAGTAGGTCCTCCTAGTAGAGCTTGCTGACCCCTGGGAGGGCCGCATTGGAAGAGGCCAATGAGCCCAAGCGGCTCAAGGAACCACGAGCTGGTGGAGCGGTGTTGGAAGAGAGGCTGGAAAGCTCGCTGTGAGCCCATCGAGGTGGGATGTAGAGGCTTTGCTGCCCATTCCCTGAGCTATCAAGTCCACCACAAAGGCTGCAGAGAGAGCCTCTGGCTGGATTTGGCTAAAAAGGTCCCCAACGTGGGCCAATGCTGCTGGGACACAAGCCTGGTATGATCAACCCTGGCTGGGTCGCTTAGTGAGGGTGGCTGATGATGCAAGACCTGAAAAACCTGATGAACTCAGAAAACGTCACAGAAGATACAGATGTATTTATACACCCTGTTGAAAGTAGCACCTCAGATAATTTGAGATATAGATTAATGTTGCTGTTGATGGAGCACCCAGCGGGAGTGTGACTGTGAGGTGTTTCCAACGGCTTGCCATCTCTTATAAATCTTCTGGAGCCTCCTACAAGCCCAAACGAATCCACACAGCCTGCCAGAAGACAATAGAGAATGGCCAGAAGTGAATCTTCTCATCAATCTTTGGCTCACATCGTGGTTTCTGAAGCAGAAACATTCTTTTTTTACTCCCTACATCACAAAGTTATCTGGCTCCAGTGGTTATTAGTCGGCTTATTGTCAGAGGCTCACAGTGTGTGTTGGTCTTTGATGATCATTTTCTACATATAATGGGTGAAGCAGGCACATATTTAAACCTAAATCAATCAAAAATGTTAAATAATAATAATATATGATAATAAAATCGAAAGATGGCTCAAAGCAAACTAAACACAACTCTGCACCTCAACAGAAGTGTTAAACCTCTTGTATGTAATTGTTTTGGTTCATTCTTAATAAGAAATTGTGGGAAGGTGGGTGCATGGATATCTTTTGGGATGCTGAAATGGAAAACAGCCTTTGAATAGTGAGCTGAACCGGGGCAATCGGTTCCACTACTTCTGAACGAGTCGCTGCCCCACTGTGGATGGTCAGTCCACTCACCAGTCTCAGGGACAAACGTTAAGCTTCACACCAAATCCATCTGAGGCACTTTGGTCCATATTTGACCATCTGTTCATCCCGTTTCAGCACTGACTGACCATTGCTATTTGCATTTACGCTGGACTCACAAGTACGTAACGGCGGCTTCAAACGAAATACGGCTCATTCGCTTTGAATGGAGTAATGTCATGCATTGCAAAACTGCATCGTTTTATGTCACGTTTGTCTTTCCCTAATGAATCAAATCCAGTGAATGCGAAAGAGGTGGCAGCAGGCAACCCTGGTGTGTGATGGTCTGGTTGTAGATTTTATTTCCCCTGGACTTCTCTTTAGCATTGTATTAATAGCTAGCAAGGCATGTTAGGCTATGTTGTATGTCCCATGAAACTGGGATCGTTATCATGATCAAACCAGCACTAAGCGTTGGGCTTGCCACTGTCAAGCATCAACGCAGCTCGTATCTGTGTGAGTCCAACATCACTAATGAGCTTTACCAAGTAACAATAGGTCACAACTTGTTATCTGGTTAAGCCTGGCTCTGCGTCGCTTCAGAATCAGAATCAGGTTTATTGGCCAAGTAAGTTTGCACAAACAGGGAATTTGACTCGGTAAAGTGGCTCTCAGGTGCTTACACAGAATACACATCACAAAAACAAACATAACAAAACAAAACAAAGCAAAACAAAACAATACAAACAGTCCGAACAGTGCGACCATCTGTTGAGATGGTTTTTTGGTTCTTAAAAACAGAAATATGTCTTCTTATGCATATCAAATCTTAGTTTTAAAAAGGTTTGGCAGCTTTGTTCAGAATTCAATGAGCAACAACACAGCTTCACACATATTGTATATAATCATTACTGTAGCTGTCTGCTGCTGAGCCGTAGCCTGGAGGGGCTGTTTGTCTGAGCTTGACATAGTTCAGAAACCGCCAAATGGCCAATTGTACAAATCACCACCTCTCCCTTCATCATCTCTGCCTTCTGTCTGTCTCTGCGCTTGATCTTTATTTGAGGGTTACTTTCCAGGTCTGGCCGTATGTTTTGATCAGTGTGTGTCACACAGACTCCCCGCTGTTCCCTCATGTGTCAGCATTTACAGTATGACCTTAAAGTCCGGGCTTCTCAATCTGTTACTTTCCGAAAAGATAAATTGTCTCCTGTTCTCTTGTATTCCTGCTGTGGCTTGCTGAGCTTAGCATTGATGCATTTAATGAGAAAATGCACAGCAGGAGTGAGACAGAATTACAACTTGCTGGCCTAGATTAGAAATCTATAAACAATCCCTCAAGAAGCAGCGAGACTTCCTGTTTTCCTGACACCAAAGCCAGCCTTACCCTTGAAAAGTGAACAGGAGGAATGAAGCAATTTATTCACAAAGTTGTTATTTCTCATTCCCCTCTCCTTCCTCCCCCGGCCTCTGTTGACTTAGAAATTACCTTGCAAACATTGTGTGTTAATATAGCGTATAATGTGACACTAAATATGCAGATCTGTACAGCACAACACCTGATTTCACATCTGAGTGTCAAAGTGCCATCTGTGCGGTCACCTGGTGGCCCCAGTCTGATGTCAGAAGCGGAAACGTGCGAAAGGAGGGAGAGAGGGGAAGAAGAGTGAAAGAAACTGTGAAAGGGAAAGAGGAGGGAGTGAGGTCAAAACACCCACTGGCTGATTTGTTTAGTTACAAGTATGCGGTTCAACTTTCAAAAGCAGATGTAATGTGTCAAAGAAAGTTCATAGACAAATACAAAAGAACGGTGTGGGTGGTAAAAAGAGAGAAACCAATGATCACATGCTCAAAGGGATGCTATCCTGTCTACAAAATTCTATAACTGTTCTTTAATTCAATCCATTAATGCTGTGTTTTAATATCGTATCTATCACTAAAATTACAAAAATTATATTTAAGGGTTGAACCTGACTCCTAAAGCCACCCTGTGTTTGAAACCATCTCAGGACTCACAAGGCCAATGCTTACAGATCGCCAACCGTTTGAGATTTCTCTGCGTCATGACATAAATCTGAAAAGTCAACACGCTCTAATAAAAGGTAGGCTATCCCACCCCACTGCCAGTGACCGCTGGTGAGTGGGAATCTGGAAATCTGCGCTCATTTTCAAATCCACGCTGAAACTGAACTCCTAATCCACCATCGTAAACCATTCAGAGACGTTTCATGTCCTCTCCTGCTTGTCCATGTCCTCAGACACGACGGCTCCAGCCCTGTTTGTCTCACACACACACAAACCATTTGACTTGGGACCACCATCCTCCTCAGACACGGTTGTTTCAGCCCAGGCTGTTGCAGCACCGGGCGCCTGTGCCAACGGTTTGAAAAGCTCTAGATGACCATGCTTTTGGCCGCCAGGAAACTTGCCATGTATGCGTATTTATGAAGTCTGTGTGTTTATGTTGTCTGTGCTTGTGTGGTGGGGAGAATGATCAGATGGTGGTAGCTGGACGTTTGGGGAATTTCTGAGGAGAGCCACTTCAGCCAAAACTTAGGGGTGAAGTCAGATTGTAAATATGTGCTGAACTGTTTAATCTGGAAATCTGAGGGCCAAGAAACACTTCTCACTAATGACTCAGAAATGTGTTGCCTCCACTTAATCAATGAGTAAAAATTACCAAGATTCTACTGTAATTTTGGCAGCAAAAATATATATTCCAGTGTCTTTGTTCATATAATGTGTTGGCTGTTTGACACGACTTGCACCGTTCAATACCTGCAACCTGTTAAATTTTTATCAAAAGTAAAGAATTTTTCATCAGCTCCACTGCATTGCTGTTAAGAACTATGTCATAATTTAAGACTGAGAGAATGATGGAAGTGCAGCGGAGGAGTGAGAGGAGGAGAGCATGATGAGACGGCACATCTGTGTGTGTATGTTTGTTTTTGTTTGTGTGTGTGTCTTGTGTTTGTTTGCATGTGGGGAATTGGATGACAGAGCGTTTGTCACTGCAGCCGCACTCCACTGCTCTGGAGTGGCACTGCAGATGGATGTCTCTCGAATGCTTCAGTGATGATGCCAATTCACCAGCTCAAACAGATGCTAAATGCAGACATAAGCTGCAACTGCTATTTGCCTTTAACTTTGGAGCTCGAGCGTCCGCTCCATCAAGTGTTCTCATTGGGAAAAAACACTTGTACGTTTTTTACGATGGGTGCAGTGGGCCGTTGGATCACTCTTTTGTTTACATATTGGGCCGTTGCCATTATATTTGCCCCAAGTTCACCAGGAGATTAATGTTAATCTCTCTGGTTCATTTGCTGAGTTTGTAGCATTGCTTTAAATTTAAAATTTGGACCTTGACTTCATGGCGGGTCAATTTCCTATCAACCTGTGTGGTCAATGCTAAAGAAGCATGCTAACTGTAATTTGCATTAATGTGTGGAAGTCTGGAAACGGCACTTGAGAGTGAAACCTGCGTCTCCACTTCCTCCCACCTTCCAGAAACTAGGACAAAACATCAGTGGAACAAAAGCTGTCGTCTTGTGCCGATGACATCATTTGAAGCCAGAGTGTGTGGATTGGAGCTTCTGGGATGGAGACGTGGTATTTATGGCACTTGCGCTCAATAGCAAGTCATTCCCAAACATGACGTTTCAACATCAATTAACTAATTAAAGCAAATGTATCAGTATGAACCCTTGGTGTGATAAGAACTAGCCCAAATGAAACCATCTCTGAGAAAAATGTATTTGACGTTTACTTTGACTTTTTAGTCTGATCCATGTCCCATATGCTAACATGGAGAAGGCAGTATATATGTGAGCTACTATATATTGTAGCCTGCGCTAGGGGGCATGCAAGACCCTTTGGCTTCAATTCTGGGGAGCCATCATGTCATCCATCTTTATATACAGTCATGATGCAAGAAGATGATGATGTAGAGCTTAGCCTGACAAATACAAGATGCCTTGAAACAGGATTTAACCTGTTTAGTTTTGATTATAACTTCACACTACCTCCTAACATTTTGTGAATAGTAGTAAAAACTCGAAAATTAACTTCCTCTACTATTTTATTCATCAAATGATTTTTTTCTTACACATTTTCAGCTATTGTAGAGACCAATATGCATGAGATTCCCTGCAATATGTATACACAAAATATATCAGGAAGTTTTTATTCTTACCTGAGGTGAAAAGTTGGTCTGCTAAAAAGAAACAATGGTGAGATAAAGGCTGATGGAAACAGACTTTTCAAATACGCCTCAACTCTGCAGTGCCTCCTGCTCTTTGTACTGTAGAGAAACCCTTGATGTCACGCTGCCACTCCGAGCGCTGCTGCGGCGGCCTTGGTACAAGAGAATAGGAGGAGAGAATATTCATTGATAAGAAACTTGTTGTAGATGGGAGGCTGCAATGGAATGCAGTGATGTACAGTATCAGCATCTTGTGCATTATTAATTGCATAATTTTGTTAAATATATTCTCTACAAATACATTTGTATAGAGATAGAATATGGAAAATCTTAGATTCACACTTTATTTTGCCAGACATAGCAGAAACTTTCCTCTGCAAAAATCCTCTTATGTCATTAACATTTTTTTATATTCTTTGATTATTCATAAACGTCTCTGATCATTCTTATTTCTCCGTCTATGTTTTTACAGATATAAATAATCTAAATAGAAAACTTATACAAATTTAAGTAGACCAAATTAAATATAAAGCACAATTGAAGGAAGAGTTCATACATTTGACAGACAATTCATTTACTTCGTTTCCCTCAAATCACAATGGTAGCATATCATTACAACTTAACTCTTCAATTTAACTACCTGAGTAGGATGTCACTAACATTTTATATCTACTTACCCCATTAGGAGTGAAATCTATTTAATTTATCAAAAGCTCAGTTTCTCCAAAGTTCCTTCATGCTTTCAATAAAGTCTTGTAACTTGCTGGTTGATTCTGGCTGTAACCATTTTCCTTTTATAAATGTTTAGACTTTTTGTACCTGTCACATTTGCAGGTAAATGGACCAGATATAGACCCTTTGTGACGATGGCTGCCACGGTGTTGCGCTCTCTCGTGCTCCCAACATCAACACAATTCTCAAGAAGGCCCAGCAGAGGTTCTACTTCCTGCGCCAGCTTAGGAAGCACAACCTGCCTCAGGAGCTGCTTATCCTGTTCTACACTGCAGTCATCGAGTCTGTTCTCTGCACATCCATAACTGTCTGGTTTGGATCGGCCACCGAATTGGATAAAAATAGACTCCAACGGACAGTCAGATCTGCAGGAAAGATCATCGGTGCCAACCTGCCCACCATCCAGGACCTGTACACCTCCAGAGTCAGGAAACGGGAAGGAAAAATCACTGCAGACCCCTCTCACCCTGGACACAACCTTTTCAAACTCCTCCCCTCTGGTAGGCGCTAGAGATCTCTGTTCACCAAAACCACCAGACACAAAAACAGTTTCTTCCCCCTCGCCGTCTCACTTCTGAACAGCCAACCCACTGTGGCACTGTGCAATAACTCTGGATCCTTATAATAACCACTGTACAGTTACTCCCGAAATTATATTATATATAATATAATATATATTATAATTATATTTAATTATGTTTACTTATTTCACCCTCACTGGATAATTGTAATACGCACAGCTGCACTTCTTTTCTTAGACCGTCGCACTGTTCGGACTGTTTGTATTGTTTTGTTTTGTTATGTTTGTTTTGTGATGTGTAATCTGTGTAAGCAACTGAGAGCCACTTTACCGAGTCAAATTCCCTGTTTGTGCAAACTGACTTGGCCAATAAACCTGATTCTGATTCTGATTCTGATTTAGTTTGTGGATTTCTGTCTCTTTGTGTTTTGTGTTTTCTGTTTCCTGTTTTATTTTGTAGTCTTGCTTTCCTTGTGTGTTGTTCCAGCTTCTCGGGTGTGTCGCTTCCTGTCTTGGTGATTGTCTATCCCAGTCCTCATGTGTTGCACCTGTGGCTAGTTACCCAGCCTTCCCTGTGTCTCTATTTAAGCCTCTGTGTTCCCTTTTGCCCTTTGTCGGTTCGTTACTCGTTTTTACACGTTGTCATATACGGTTTGTCTTGTCATGCTGTCTCGTCCAGCTTCCCCTGATTATCTTTCCTTGTTCTCCTTGTCGCCAGTGGTTACCGGTTAGTGTTCATGTTTTGTTTTTGTCTTGTTTAAAGACTCCTTTTATATTAAATACCTTTTTTGTTATAACCTCTGCATCCTGGGTCCATCTCTTTCCTCAAACCGTGACACCCTTAATGGGATCTTAATACCTCAATACCAATGTATATTGTGGTGTATTTGGCCACAAAGGGTGAATTCCATATACTTTTCATAGAATTCATCGTTTGAGAACTTGGTTCGGTTAATGCCGATCATTATCATATTCTAGGGAACGTAATGTATTATAACTCCTTTTTTATCAACTGAATAAAGCATCATAATCCAGGATTGGGTACCTGTAGAGATTTTAAACCAATCTCCAGCTGAGTAATGTGATAAAATACTATCAAATAATCTTTCATCGGACGGGGGAGGGGTGAGTTATTTTATTTCGTGAAGCGTTTTGTGTCTGATTTTGTGATACCATCAGTAAAGCATGAACGAAAAAAGGCTCAGTGGTGCCTCCCGATGTTTTCACTGTCAGGTGTCTTTTCCTGAGCAGCCTCTATTCTATATTTGCATGCGCCAAGCAGGCAGGACTCCAGCACTGGCTGTGGCCACCACACCGGAACAGATGTCACACCTGGTTTGTGTGATCTCTGTTGTTGGGGTGACCTCTTGGTCTCCCAGCAACACACTTGTCTCATGGCTGAGGGCCCCTGCAGTTGTGGTAGCGTGTGCGTCTACGAAGGCTTCAGGTCCTGTGGATTTACATGCTTGTGTTGTGCGGCTTGTGTGTCTTGTGTGCGTGCACGTTGTCTGCTTTCCTCAGCTCACGGGAAGTGTATTGGTTGACTCGAGTGGGCAGAAGCAGAGCAGTCAAGCCTGACGACTACAGAACATGATGATACTGTACAGTATATAAGAGAAACATTACACTGTATGAAGGAGCCGATATGTAATGGGTGCTACCACATTACAAATAGGGCATCTCTCGACTTCTCCGCATCCCCCACAAACCCCTCAGTGATGGCTTTCCTGGTTGTCGTCTTACTGTTACTAAGAAAGCATTGGAAATCCTTTCTCCTGGGCCTGCACCCCTGAACACACACACACACACACACACACACACACACACACACACACACAGTGATACAACAGTAATCTCCCTCTCACAGTCTCTAATGGAAAGGATTCAGCTGAGTAGCTTCGGAGGGGAAAAAAATGGAATGTGAAGTGAGAGAGCACTGAGAGGGATGATGGTGTGTTCAGAGAGCAAGGACATAAAGGGAAGAAGAAAGAAATGAGTTTGTATGTCAAGAGAACATGCAGACATGAGAGGGAGAAGAAAGGCGGGGGGGCATTAATACAGAACATGGAAAAAAATGGCAAAAGAAAAGCATGTCACCAGAAATGGCTTACCGGCTTCATTTCAACCCCCACTTCACGCTGAAGAGAGAAACACTTTTTTTGAAACTTATCCGCACCTACACAATCGAGGATTACTGCCTCTATCCTCACAACATGTCAGACTCTAACAAGGCTCCGTCAGGCTGGCCCAGCAGTGATAACATGCATATGGAACGCACAACACATCTGGTCGTGCTCGCATAGGATTGACGCGCAGATGCATGTGTGTCCTCGGAGGTGCGCTGCAAAATGACACCCTGTAAACTCTATGAGAGTAATTAGTGCGGCTTTGACGAACGAGCGGAAAATGGCTGTCTTGATGTACAGCGTCAGCGTGTGTGTGCACAACCGCGTTTGTCAGCCGGTGCCCGCGTGCACGCACACTTGTGAGCGAGACTTCAGCGCCTCCCCTTTCTCTCCTCTGCTGTTGTCCTACGTATGTGTGGACACAGCACCCTGTATT
Source organism: Pleuronectes platessa (assembly GCF_947347685.1). Classification (NCBI taxonomy): domain Eukaryota; kingdom Metazoa; phylum Chordata; class Actinopteri; order Pleuronectiformes; family Pleuronectidae; genus Pleuronectes; species Pleuronectes platessa. Next base: position 8,476,891 of record NC_070639.1, read on the forward strand.
TAGGAATGCGTGGGATTGGAGAGAGTAGGAAAGGTTGCATCGGAAAATGCAAATGAGTTGAATGAATCAGCCGATCCAAATGTAGGCTGTGCATTAAGTTACATAAAGGCCGTGTTCCTACAGAGGCGCTACACCTCGGTGTTGATCCCTCTGCTGTAGGGTCGACTGAGAGCGCTGACTGTGTGGTGCCACGGGCTAATGAAATGGATTGTAATGATTTTTTAAACACAGACAAATGTACCAGGAGTTCCTCTTGTTTTACACAACCTGTGTTTGATCTGCTAATAATGCTCCAGTCAGACAGTACAAATAAATATAAGAGCAGCATTAATCCTGTCACTTTCTTACTTCCGGAAATGTTCTTTTTTTTGTTCTCACATCGTCAATATTATCTTCTCAGTCGTGGCCCATGTTCTGGTGTTGACGTCCGCCCCGGGTGATCCGATTACAAGCTCTAAGTGCGACACCTGGTACTGGATGTGTCCTGAGTGTGTCTCCTGTGACCACTTGTGATCGGCTATCACTTGCCTGCTTCATATACAAAAAAAAATACGTACATTATATCAGTTTGCAAGAGACCAAATGGTGATGAGTGTGTCGTGTGGGAAGGAGAGCGGGGGGGGGGGGATCCAGCAGTGGCTGAGCGAATTAATGCCAGTTACAATGAAGTAAGGTTCTTCTCATTTGTGATCGGATCACAAAAGCCACATGTTAATACCAGGTGTGCACGGGGCCGCCCTCGGAATGTGGTCTGACTGATCGGATCTCAAATGCATCCATTCACATTTGTTCTCAGAGCTCTGTTATGTGACAGAATCCTGAGCTTGGTTATTGGATATTTCCTGCACTCTGGAAGTCATGGTTAAAACCCCTGAAGGTTTTATCTTCCTTATATCTTCAATTTCTTTTTTTTTCAAATCAGAGAACCAGATATTTTATTAGACGTTCACCCTGTCATCGAGCTAGTTTGTTATTGGCCCCTTGGCAGCACTTTCACAGCTCTGTTTACTGTGCATGCGCTAACAAATAGACCAATATACTTAGATTTTGCAAGCAGAAGTTATACATCTCATCTTTTATTATCCATCAGGGACATGTTTGTAGCATATGAATTTGAGCTAGCTTTGTGTTTCTATCATACAGCCTAGAGGCCAACACCAGGGCCGGTTATTACTGATATTGATCTACAGAAAATAAGCTTTGTTTGAACTCAGAAAAATATTGCGAATGTAGATAGTTCACTCTTTGTTATCTCAGGTGCTATTCAAAGGCTACCTGCTGCTACCGACTTTTAAGTTGGAGTGTTTTGTTGCTCAATGCATGGAATGATATGGTGAATCGATCAATACACTCAAACAGAGTTTAATCACTTCAAAAATGTTTCACATTCAAGAGGATAATGCAGATGGTGAAAATAGTATGTGTTCTCCTTGACTCTCCAGAGATAGTTTGGGATTAATCTGAGACTCCAAATTGAGTGTTGGTGGGGGGGGGGGGGGGGGGGGTGAATGGCTATCTGTCTCTTTACAGTGGCCCTGTGATACGCCTGCGACCTGTCTGCCCCGCCTCTTGCCCAACGCCAGCTGGGATGGGCTCCAGCTCCCCCCACGACCCTCGGATGATAAGCAGAAGAGAAAATTTGTGGATGGATGGAGAAAATTGTATTCCCACACTGTGAGGAAAGAATCGCTCTGGGGCGTTCTAGCAGCTCTAGACCTATGCATAAGTGATGTTTAACCTGATTTCCTTGGGAGGGTAGTCAACATGGCCGTCTCCAAGTACACACAACAGAGTAACATGATTGGTCTTGAGCGATGACGCTGTACGTGTGGACGTCTGCACATGTACGTTATTTGTGAATGCTGTTTCCTTTGGTCTATGCGGTCATGTTTTCCTTTGTGTTGCGAGTGGGAAGAGCCATTAATGAGATCTGCCCTGAGGAATGGCCTTGATACTGTATGTGCTCTGACACCCATTTATTCTAATTGAGGACATATTGACGCGCATGAGGAGGTAATGATGAACACAGGTTATTAATCAGGGATCTGGGATTCACACAAGGCCCAAATACATTTTGATGGACATAGATAAGAGAAGTGTGTGTGTCTGGTGTGTGTGTGTGTGTGTGTGTGTGTGTGTGTGTGTGTGTGTGTGTGTGTGTGTTCCTGTTATCGGTGGCTCATTAGTTATCTGTCAACTGCAGTCAGAATAGAGCGCTCAGAATCTAGTGACAGGGAGAGATTAAATCAGTAGATGAGAAATAACTCTAATATAGACATGAGCACACAACACTGTCTATAATATTCCATCATAACAAGTATATCAGCTCATATCAGGCTGAATTAATTATTTCTCGAACAGAGCCTCCTCGCTTCTCTTTAAAAACACATATTATTGCGGAAGACAACAACGACTGGTGGCAATGTGTCGCTGAAGCTTCTTGAAGCTGCATTATAAACAACACTTGCTGACACTGATGTCTTTGTTATTCCCTACACTTTGGTAGATTTTTGTATTTTTCTTCCCGTTGTGCCAGTAAGCAGACAGCTTTCAGTGCCTCTACAGGACAAACAGCGATGCCTCTGCAGGCAGTCAAACGCGGCATGATTTATTCTCGAGTCTTGCTCGACTGTACCGCATTACACTCATGGGCATACGCACACACACGCACAGTTAAATCATGTATATTTAGCATGCAGCTGTATTGATCAATCGCCGTTCGTTGCAGGCATCTCAGGACGGGGGAAATCTGCAATAGTATGAGCATATTCTTATATGAAACGCCCTGTATAGTGTGTAAGCTAACAACACTTATTCTTACAAGTTATTACATCAGCCGCACACACTCTGGTACAAGATATGTGATTGGAGTTGGCTGTTTTACTTAAAATAGTCTTTGGAGGAGTTGGTGTAGAAACCACTGAAGTGCTCCATTCTGCTGCTTCAGGATCAACATGTCACTAATTGGAGGTACTGTCTTCATCTAATGTAGGAATTCGGTTTTACATTGGCTAATAAACAGTCAGACTTTTATTATATGTGTGTAAATACTATAACTCCATTGCTGAGAATGTGTTTTAGGTTTAAATAACCAAAGCTTTTACCTCAAGGATAAGAGCTGAATTTGTTCAGCCTTATGCTCATAAATGGATTGAAAAATAAGCATCACTGTTCGATTTTAATGCACAATTTAAGATTTTCTCCAACGCACTGTTGTCAAAGCACAGACCTGCTACAAAGCTTTAGCCTAAAAACACTCAGACTTGAGAAACAAGCACAACCTCTCGCACACACTCACTTTCAGTCTCAAGCATTTCACACACATTATTTTTCTAGATTTAAGACTAAAATGCTGCATGTGAAAGTAACATGATGCAGTTATTAACATAAAAAACATACAAACCCCAAAAATATTGTCGACTGCATAAAAGACAGATCATATCTTAAATTTGCACAGAGATGTTTGAAAAACCTAACCTATTTCTTGGTTTTCATGTGTAATCCCAGGTTTTGATACTACTGGCAGTGAATCAAAGCCACAAAGAGATGTTTACAAATTAATTCTCTCTTTTGAATATAAGTTATTACAACATTTACAGGATATGTGCTGACATGATTATATTTTTAAGTTCTTAAATGTATATCAAAGAAGTAGGATGTTATTATATTTATATAAACTGCATTAGATAAACTGCCCTCCATGTTTCCAGCAGATTCTTATGATTTGGCAGATTGCATTGTCTACTGGAGCGTGACCAATAGGTTCAGTTCCTGTCACTGACAACACATGTTCTCTATCTTTCCTTCGCTTTCGTGATAACACATCACTTTTTTTCCAAACATCCCACATTTTATCTTACTTAATCCATGCAGTCAAAAATTATAGCTTTTAAATCTGTGGGGAAAACATAATTATCAGGTCATCAACTAGCAGACATCTCAATTATGAAAACGTTCTTTACCTAGTGTGAACTGAATACATAATGCAATTATACAGTTACATCATCTATTGTATTCATGTGGATTCAGTGAATCTATATTAGATTCACTTGCTATTCATTCTGTATTGATCTTGTCTTTTGATTCTTACTTGGGAAACTTTACCAGGGGTTGATGTCCTCAGCGACCCAGCCACCAGGAACACTAATACACACAAACGAACGGGCCAATTATCTGGGGGGGGGGGGGGGGGGGGTCCAAAGGGAGCAGAGAGTATAGTGCGGCCCTTATGTGTCTAAAAAGTAATCTGATCCAGTTTGAGCAACTGATTAGGATGCCTCCCGGGTTTCCGTGGCACGCCCAACTGGTAGGAGGCCCAGAACACATCGGAGATAGTGTATAGCATCTCACCTGGGAACATCTCCGGTTCTTCCAGAAGGAGCTGGTATGTCGCTGGAGAGATGGAGGTCTGAACTACCTTGCTTGACCTGCTGTCATTTAAAATAGAAAAAAGAAAGTACAATTTCTTTTAAAAAGATGTCATGTTATAATCAATGGATTTGGGGCACAGACGTATCCTCACTGACTACGGCACCTGGATGACCTCTAAACAGCTTGCAAATTTGCAAAGGTTATTACAAGTATACTCAACCAAGCAGTATGTATTACACAACAGTAATAGCATTTAAAGTATAGTCTCAGTGGACAAACAAATTCCTGTTTTTGAGTTCCCAGGTATCAAACTGTGTTTATTTATGAGGTGTTTATAGTCAATGGGCGTCATGTTGTTTTGGAATCAATAGAAAAGGTTGAAGGGTTCAGATGATCTTTTCTCAGTGGCATTAAGCTGCCCTCTCATCTCAAGTGCTTTCATCTGAAAACAAACAATGGCATCATCACCAATTATGGCTATGATTAGTGTATAAGCCTTATTTAATGGAAGAAAGATGGAACTAAAAGACGAGGAAACTGCGCGGCTCAGAACACAAATGGGAGTGTGCATGTAGGGTACAAAGAGTGGTGGTGGGTTGGTGACACTGTTGCCTTTGTTGTGGTCCTTGAAATGTCGACGGAACCCTCGCATCATGATCCTGTTAGCGATCAGCGTGAGTCATCATCACGGGCTAGCCATGTTTGACATCACGCCATTACCTCACATAAAAAAAACCATTGCATAACCTTGCACAGATGGAGCATCTCGTTTAGTCTACTGCACCTCTGAAGCTACACCTGCCATCTTTTGGTCTCATCACAGTCGTCTTTAGTAGCCGGGTTTCAACCTTGAGATCGTAACTGTGCCTTTGTCTATCAAAGCCAACATGTAATTCCTCTCATATAAGTCTAAACCAAGAATACATGTAGATTCAGTTTGTGTACTGTATGTCTGAGTGAGGTTGCGGTAAAGTAACTGTGATTTGTTGGGAAGCCGAGTGTACTTTATGTAACAGTGCAGAGTCGATCAGAGAGCAGAGCATGACCTATTTTTAAGGCTCTGTGGAGACAATGTTTCTGTTCTGTGCACTGGAAACTATGAGTCCTGCTCCTCATAACCACTTTACACAGCTTATGGTGCAGGGGAAGGTTGAGCCATGGAGGACTGACAACTCACCGCTCTTACAGATAGTCAGGGGAAGCTGCTGCTAAATTAGACTCCTGTATGTGCACTCAACCTGCCAGTAATCCTGTGTGTGACACTGTGATTACACTGGAATGTTTGCCTTTGTTTTTATATAGAACGGACCGGGTCTTATTATTTCTTGGCTCTTCTGGTCACTGTCCTCATCATACTCTCTAAGGCCTGCAGTAGACTACTTATATAATCAAGATCCTGCCGTTCTGGTGGGCAGTAAAATATTTCATAGACCTCGCCACCTTTTTCAAATATGGTTTCTGTCATATAGGCGGAACGCTGGTGTTTTGGTTGGGTTCAGCCGGGGTCTTTTTGTGTGGAGTCGGCAGGCTCTCCCTGTGTTGAGTTTTTTTTTACGAGTTCTGCAGGTTCTCCAGGTTTTCTGGCCTCCTCCCACAGTCCATAGACATTTGGGGACCCCGAATTCTCTTTAGGTGTGAGTGGTTGTTTGTCTCTGTTGGTCTTGCGAATGCTTGTGCAACTCATCTCTCCCCCAATGTCAGCTGGGTTTGACTCCAGCTATCCCTGCAGCCCTCAAAACGATAAGCGGGTTAGATAATGGATGGATGAATTTCTGTCATTTTAGGTAGTTCTAATGACATCTGATGCATTTTCAAGTTGTCATGTTTCCGGTTGGCAGCTGAGACTGACCCGCAGTTTGTCAAGCTTGTGTGTCGGTGGGATCTTGATGCCGCTCCACGATCACGACTGTGACTGTGTCTGTATGTAGATGATATAATATCGATGTTACCAGCTGACAAACACACCCAAACATTCTTAATGATCCCACTGCTGGTGAGGTGAGGCCAGTTCACTGTGTTTCTCTCTCCTGTGTGAGTTTGTCTAGTCAAAATACCATGTTCTTTGTTTGGAAAGGATCAGACCATTGAACCGCTTGTGTTTGAGGAGCTGATGTTATCCTTTAGCTAACATCTAAGACTTAAACCCAAATCGGTGAATTTGGTCTTTCTGGAAAACATATTTATGATTCAATTATGTTGTCTGAAAATATTCTATATTTTCTTCTATGTTTTTAAATTTACTCATTGTTTAATTAACCTTGTTGCCAAATACCATTGTAGCTTTACATTTTGAGTATGTACTATAAAACTGTTACATAGCAGCATGTTACTTTACTGCAATGAACATGGGCACTTTATTTGAGTCAATCCTAAATAGACCATCCTGCTGCTTTAATAACACATAAGTGCACAGAATAATTTTTAATTCAAACCTGAAAATAGTCCTCAACAAATCAAGGTTTAAGTAATTTTGAGCATTTTTATCCTAAATCTACAGTAACCAACCATTGTAGAAAGTAAACCCCCCAAAAACATCATACCATGTGGGGTCAAGAAAAGTGAGAGTGTATTTTATTCTTCATCGTTCTCTATATTTACTTTTGTCCATCCTCCCTATGACTTCATCCTTTTCTCTTCCTACCTCTCTCTTTGCCACCTCTCTGTTTCTTTGCCTCCTTTTTTTCTCCATCGATGGTTATGTAAAACGGTGTGAAGGCTGGGCTGTGTGGGCTGCAGAGAGGAGGAAGGCCTCACCTCTTTCTGAACTGTCATTCACTGTGGAGCTTCCAAGTTCAGCAGCCTTGCAAACCTCCTCAGCCGGCTCAGTGTGTCAGAGAACAGGACTATTTATGAACCCACCTCCGTCGCTCGGCACATGAACATCCCAACACCTTCTGTTGCTTAAACGTTCTGCTCCCTACAGAACCATAAGAATCTTTAAGTAATGGATGCTATTTTCTTTAGGTGCTGATTTTAAAGATGTTCTCAAAACCATATGACAGAAATGTCATTGAGGCTTCAACCATAAACTTTATCCTAAATAATAAAAGAAATAAACAACACAAACACAACCAAATATTTAGACTTTAAAATAAGAAAATAAACAATACAAATCATTGCGTAAAGTAAAAAAGAATCATATTGGCAAACAAACAGATACCGATATGTCTGTTAATACTCGCATTGGCCCAAGAATAATTTCCCCATCAGGACAATAAAGTATTATTGATTTGTATCGGCTGATGTTATTGGGATCATATTATATAATAATAAGATGAAGGAATAATAACTTGGTTGTATATTTCTCTGTTGGAATCCATGACTCAATGTTAAAGAACTCCCAGAGTCTAATATGGCTATTTCATTTACAAATCAAGCACATGCATCATAGATGTGTGGTTACTGTTTGATTACTTAGAGTTAATCCACACCCGCCAGCCAATCACACATTTTCAGTAACCACGGTGAAATAACAACATGATTTATCTAAAGGTTGATAACACAACCACTATACGGGGGAATCCTTTTCAAAAGGAAGAGCACGAGCTCCAAAGCAAAACACGTTTTCTCTCACAGCATGCACCGAAAACATACACATGAATAATGGCTGAACGGGAGCAGCAGGTTCTGGTTTTAATTTCCATCAGTGTTGATCTCGGAGACGCTGTATGAAGACAGCGTGTCACTTTATAAGGTGGATGGATGGGATTAGTATCAGCACTTAACAAATGAAGAACATCCTTCATACTAATCTTCCGGCTGTCAGACATGAGCGAGGCAGGGGAGGCCGCGGCTCCCTCGCTCCAGATCAGCTTACTGCTAATGACACGCCCACTCCGGCTCTGCATCCCACCGCAACCAACACAACAATAACTGCGCGGCTGCACCGACACAACGGGCCCGTTATAACTCAGCCAAATGAACCAATATGAATGTTGATTATGCATCTGATACGTTGAGTTATTAGATGTAGATTTCTATCTTTCTTCATGAGGAATGTGAACCCCAAAAAACTTCTTCAACTTTTATACGAAAGTCATCCATATAGCACGTTTTTGTACCTCCCCCCCATCCCCCCAAGTTGGCTATTCAATTAAAAAATTTTGGCTGCAGAGAAAATCAGTCACAGCGTGTCATAAGTCATCACACAAATTCATGCAAAATCATTCACAGCAAACTGGTAAATTGGCAAGCATCTCTCACTCCTCCTTCTGTCACTCCAGGCTAAGAGTGCTCTGTCCTTCTCTCTGTGTCTCATGACCCTCAGTAACTTGCTGCCTTCCACCGGCGCACCTGCTTTTCGTGTTTGCATTTGTCCTTCCTCTCCGCTGCTACGGATGGCTGATTGGAGATTTCTCCATTTCCTCTCCATCACGCTGACATTCCCTTTTCCAGAACGTAGCCTTGGCCCCGCACCCTGGTCGTTTTGAACTGTTTATGTGGGTAAAGGGAGAGAAAGTGAAGCCACAGAATTTGATTAGATTCTGTTTTCGTGCTGACAACAAGGTGAAAGGAATGTTGGGCAAACGTTTATTTTAGTTTATTTAGCTTGAAGACAAATGTAAAATATTTAAGATTCTTTATTATTTTTGTGTTGCTGTTGACAACAGTGAGACCCCCTGAGATTTAGAGAATGGAAAAAAGCTTTTTTAACAAATACGTGAAGGGAACACTGCACAAACATATAAATGTGGAAAATATAGAAATGTCAAATTTTAAAACAAAAAGTATTTGTACATAAAGATCAGGCCTTAACTGAATAATCAGCACTATCATTATTAGTGTTATTATCTATTGTTCTTATCCTTTGGGGGTTGCAGGGAGCTGGAGCCAATATCAGGCGACTATGTGAGAAACATCCTGGACAGGTTGCCAGCATATTGCAGGGATGACAGACAACAAAACATTTACACTCACAGTCACAGCTATGGTGCATTTTAGTGTCATCATTTAACTGAAGCTGAGCAGAAACTCCACACAGATAGTCCTAGTCCCGGGTTCCAACCCAGACCCTACTGTTTGTGGTGCAGGGAAAAATGCTCTCGCTGTCAGTAGATCCTACGCACGGAGCCTGGTTGTGTTTCGTCTGCTCTCCAGTCTTGATTGGAATGGCCCACACAAACCTGTGTTTGTTGCCCCAACCTCATCTGCAACCTTTTTAATCTCCAGACAAACGGGGCCATCACTGTTACACATGATGCCGCGGCTCTACCCCGACAGAGAAGGAGTGTCATTGACTTCTTTTCCACTGTAATTATAGAACTCGTGGCTGGCAGCTTGGGTGCACTGATAATGCGTCTTTGCCTGTCTCTCTCAGCCATTAGCCCAGAATGAACCGGAAACACTTGATGCATGAGCGACGGAGTGCAAGCAGATGTTGCAGCGGCTGTCCGCAGACGCCCCGTCACTTACGCAGAGAGAAACTGCACCTCTCTACAGGACTGCTTGTTTCACCCACATGAACACAGTCATGGTGGGTTTGTTTTATTTTATGAGTCTACAATTTGGGTTTCTTGAGTGGTTGTAAGGTTCCGTGATATTTTGGGGTATTTTAGCCTTTACTGATGGGACAGACTTTAAGCTTGAAAGGAAGAAAGAGAGCTGGGATAACACATGAGAGAATATTGGGAACATCAAAGGTGCTGTCACTGTGTAGGACTTCTTCATGTTCAGGCCAATTGAAACACCGAGTGGAAATAATGATACCCTGTCATGTAAATTAATGGGACTACTCTACTGATGCTTACCGAGTGCAAATTTGCGTGCATTTCAAACTTTGTTATTTTATGCGCCCTAACCATCTTTAATCTATACCACTGTATTCTTGCACTAGTGAGACACCTACTCATGCAGCAATATTATTTCTTCGAATCGACCTGGATGTGCTTTGGGCAGTGTGTATGTCTTCATTGATAACAGTGTGTAGGATCGGTGTGTTTGTGTAAAGGTGGCAGCCATGTGTGTGTATGTATGTAAGCATGTTACTGTTTTGAAAGCAGATGCTGTGTCCACGGCAAATTTCATGGAGGGGGGCTGGAGCCACACCTCCGCCATTAGGCTACTTCCTCAGAATGAAGTTAAAGGATTTCCTTTTTTTAAATCGGTTTTATTAGTCTGATGATGAATGTGATTCCGTGGCCAAGTTGTAGATGGGTTGTGGTGCAGCAGGGCTTCATATCTCAGAGTGGGGGTTGTTGGAACAAACAAAACAGTATAGAGTCACACTATAATGACATTAAATCCCACATAAATATTGCCAAAGAAATGAGTGTACTCAATATTAGAGGCTGCAACCAGACCTGCAGTCTGCTGGAAAAAAGAGATCACTGTGGCCAAACCTCTGCTTTATTATTCACCCAACAACAGCAGCATCATGTCATGGACAGAGTGTTTAGCTGCCACTGTATGAAGTGGGTGGATTTAACAATCCAGCCCATTGCTGTGTGGGTTCTTGTGCGATTTCATTGAATTCTTAATGTTATTCTGCTATTCACTGCTGTTACAATGACCCTTCACTCTCAAAGGCAGTGTCTGCGACATGTTGGTCAGTCAGCTAAGATCACCCTTCTGTTTATCTGCTCCTTAGAACCAGGGACAAGAAGTACAGACTTCACCTGCCTTAACAAGAGCCACCAACACACTATTATTAGGCTTAGTTCTCACGATGGATGGATGGATAGATAGATGAGATGGACAGATTCAAGAGGTGGCTGAATACGATGGATCAATGGATAGATATAATCAATAAATGGATAGATACGATATGATCAATGGATGGATAGATGGATGCATTGATTCAATAGACTCGATGGATGGATGGATAATGGATTGGATGGATCGATTCAATGGAAACAATATGATCCATTCAATGGAGCGATTGATAGATGGATGGATTCGATAAATAGGATAGATCGATGGATAGATTGATAGGATAGATGGTTGGATGGATACAATGGATAGATAGAGTAGAGAGATAGATAGATAGATATGGTATTTATTGCATATGATTTCCATATTCTTGATAAATAATTCACAGTCTGATTTTTATTCATGTTTATCCGTCTTGCGGAATGCAGGGGTCAGGAGAGCCGGGAAAGTGAGAGCTACAATACATTATACAATAAATTATACAGAGCTAAACGCTAAATTAATGAAGAGATGTGGTATGGAAATCTCTCTAATGTCCTTACTTAAACATCGATGCTCATACTTGTACTGTATCGTCAAAAAGATAAAAAAATCACTACAATGACAGAGGAGAGGATGCGCAGAGTGATTGTGGTTCTCCAGCCTGCGCCTCTGTCAGACACTTTAAGTGCAGATCTAGCATGCGTCTACCTCCTGGTGTAGAGCCTCTGATACAATGCAGCCTAGAAAAATGAATAAATAATCAAGCACCACGCTTTTTGTCCTTCCAACCACTCAAACACTGGCGGTTATCGCTGTGTAATGTTGGAGAGCAAAAAGTGGAGGGACCCAGTTAGTTGGAAAGTTAGCGGAGGAGTTCTCGTCTCCGTTTGTCTCCATCTGATCCAATTTGGGCCTGCGATGACAGGCAAGTGGGCCTATCTAAGAGGCACAGCGGAGGAAGGGCCTTGTTCTGACTGCTGCAGGTACGCTACTGCACATCTCATGACACCAGGACGTCGTTAGAGGAGACATCCCTCTTATGTGTATGATGGAGCTGTCTCTGCGCGAAAACTTCAGACGGAGAGATTCAGACATTTATCAGCATCGGTATACAATATAGTGTATTATACATGGTGTGGGTGTATGAGAGAGAATGAGTCAGTTAGAGGCAAGGAGACCCACTCATCCCTCTCCGCCCTACGTAATAGTCGGTAATTGTTTTACGCTGAGTGCTGACGTCCTGCGGGCGTCTCCGGGAATGAGATGGATTTCATTTCCATTTTCAGTTCTACGTGGATGAGTCCTGGCCGACGCTACTAATAAGCAGATCCGCCACACTTAAAGGACCGGCTTAATTACTGAGTCTTGGCTGACCTTGCTGTCTGAACTTTGCTTTAGAGCATCAATTGTGGCTCGTCAATTTCTATGTTAATGAACACTAGAGGCAGTATAGGGAGGGACGGGGGGCGGGGGGGGGGGACAATTGTTTTCAGACAAAGTTGATGCTCCGGAGACGAGCTGCGTTATTAAAAGACTGTTAAGTAACCTTGTGTTGAAAGGGAGAGGAATAAAAGACACGCCGGCATAAATGGTCTGATTTTAGTGCGGTCTTTTCATTGGATCTCTCTTCAGTCCTAAAAAGTAGGCCTCTTTGTTCTACTTGTGTTGTGATATTACAAACGTCGATGTATTATTAAGTTGAGGACAATCAAACTCCAGCTTTTAGAAGAAAAGAAGCCACCGTCTCTTGAATCCTTAGCCCTTATAATCCTTCTTCCATCATTTCCTCTCTTATTTTACATTTTTCCTCTGTTTTACCTTTTCATATTCCTCTGTAACGTCTTCAAACCTCCTCTGTGGTTAAAGTTCACCCTTGTGTTTTAATATTTTACCTGATAAAAATTGTAGAATTTGACCATTTGACACCTCCCTCCTCAAGATGTCACATGTTGCATTTGTCATGAGGGTCACATCTACTGCATATGTAAGCAGAGGATTGAAGTAAGCCATACATTCCCATCAGCTGTGAGGAGCGTAACCGAGAAGGCGCGCATTCCTCGCCAACTCGTTCCACAGTAGTCTGTGACGTTACATTGTTGGTTCCTACTCGAGAGCGAGCGAGCAGCTTGCCAAATGTGTCTTTGGAATTATTTTGCCGCTTTGGTTATAGCAGCGCTGCTCGTTCCACGTTCACGTGACATCGCTCAGACTGTAATTCAGAGCAGCCTAGGATGTAAACCATTCAACGCAGCCACAACGTTTTGAACTTAAGTCAGAGGCATATCAGGAATTAATGAGTGAAGATATTTTCCTAGTAGTACGACTGTAAAGCCAACATCACAAGCATGTACATCAGCATCTGTCTAATTATTATTAGTTTTTATGTGGCTCGCATATCTCGAGATCAGTTCATCTTACTGCCTGAGATTTGACTTGTGCATTGTTATGGGCTCAGAGAAGTGCAGTGTGGAATGTGGTGAGATTTGGACTCGTGATACGTTCAATATTAATACACTTTGAATAAATGGGTGACCAGTGTTGTGTAGCAGCGGCGGCTGGGACTCATCGACACAAGTCACATTGATCACGACGACCGTGCATTCACAACGACACACTTGTACACGACAACAGACCTTTAATGACAATGGCAACAACAATTTTCTGATGCTGCTCGTGGTGGCAGCTGATCGGGACTATGATTACAACAAGACTGCTTGGCATACAATGAGCCTGTACTCACATATTTTACCATTACTGACATTAAGCCCTCAATTCACTTGTCATCGCCGTTCCTTCCATCTCCATTAGACATTTTCTTATGTACAAGCAGTTTAAACATTGACACACTTTTTCATTATGTCACAAATACGAATCAATGTTCTAAATCCTGTGATTTTGCTGGTGTTCAGTTACACGTCCGCCCTTGCAGAGGGATCCCTGACATGTGGCTCTGTCTGATGAGGTTTCTACTTTTTTCCCCTGTTAAAAGCTTTTTTCTCTGTAGTTTTTCTCTCGCTGAGGGTTAACAACAGAAGATGTTCCACCTTGTAAAGCCTTATGAGACAAATTGTGATTTGTGAACACAGGCGTACTGAGTGGAGCTTGTCTGAACTTTGAATAAAAAGGTGAACAGCTCTTTGTGCAGCGGTGGCACAGCTTCACGGTTTTGCAGACAGCAGCAGCTCTTTACTTGCTCAATCACTACGAGTCGCTTTAACAGTTTGAGAAAGAAAGCTGCAACCAGCCTCACCACAGGCCACACAAACAGCCCATTCCAAACAGGCAGGTTTAGTACGGCCACTGCACCACTCTACATAAAATCCAATAATGAATTCAGCTAATTTAAAAGGAAATTCACGCTCTTTGTCTGGTTTCACTTATGAGCCACAGCTAAAGTAGCTAGTTCAGACTTTCTATTAATCAACCAGACTTTGATAAAGCTAGTTTTTCTCTATTTGTGCGACCTGGTATATTGGAACCATATATGCGGTTTGATTTGATGTAGTTTTTTCTTTCAAATGTGTGGAAAGGAAAGCACACTTTAAAAAGACCAATAGATAAATGGATTTATAACTCATTATTGAATCTTCTCTCAGAAAAGCCACCTACAAACCAAACAGTGCACAATACAAAGGCAGCATGTGTAAAGAACATGTATGAAGTATGTATGTTTGAAGCTTTATGTTGCTGCACCTGTGGGACTCCAGCACCTCCCCTCTCTCCCCCTCTCCTCTCTGTCCTCCTCTTCTCCTCTCCTCTACCTTTCCCTGTGATCCTTTGGTACTCCAGCACCTCCCGTCTCTCTCCCTCTCCCCTCTGTCCTCCTCTTCTCCTCTCCTCTACCTTTCCCTGTGTTCCTTTGGGACTCCAGCACCTCCCGTCTCCCTCCCTCTCCTCTCTGTCCTCCTCTTCTCCTCTCCTCTACCTTTCCCTGTGTTCCTTTGGGACTCCAGCACCTCCCGTCTCCCTCCCTCTCCTCTCTGTCCTCCTCTTCTCCTCTCCTCTTCCTTTCCCTGTGTTCCGCTGGATTGAAATATGCTGATCCGGCTCCAGTCTTCTGATTAAAAGGAAAAACCCTCGACTGGGAATCATCAGGAATGCTCCCACGACGGCTCTGGATGCAGGCTTTTGATTGGCTGCTTGATGTATAATTCAGGTTAGACGGGAGACCTTAATGAGACTGGCTAATGATGTTGACAAGTGTCTCAGTGCCGATGAAAAGGGAGCAACGCCTGCTCACTCACTCATAACACAAATTCATTTAGATAAACAACATTTCGATAGCAACTGGTCGAAATGCAGTTAGTTTTGCTTAAGATCAACTATACACATATGTTATATACAAAATCCAGTCAAATCAGAATATGCCAACTGTAATACTTTTGGGTAATTGGTTTTTATCGCACAACATTTGAATCCCTACAGACGAGTATTACCCGGCAGGTTAGGGGATTTAATCGCTATTGTCAGCTTATCTGTAGCATCTTCTTTTACTTCTGACTGATCCAGCTGCCATCACAGTGTTATCTCAATTAATTTGTGGTTTGAAGTCTGTGTACATCAATTACTGTTTTTTCAACAGTATATCCTTTCTGTAGTCTTGCACGTGCATGCTTTGTGCACACAACCCGGCTCCTAAGCGTCTCAGCGTTCGCACCACAGGCACTCAGGTATGCATTTTCACAGCAGAGCTTCCACGGTGCTCCTCACTGATCCTCTCTTCTTCCTCTCTTCCTCGCTGTATGAAGAGCTGCTGCCTTCACTGGTTTTTATTTCTTGTGATAATTTCTGTGGGTTGGAGATGGTTTGTTGGTGCGCTGCAGAGGGGGGAAAATCTAGTTCCCTGTTGAAATATTTAGCAGTACTCAGCATGCGGGAAGAAAAAGCTACTGTAAGCCGAGAGGCTGCTACTCCAGCTCCTCACAAACTCTCAGTACAAAGTGGAATAACAAGGCAGGGAAAGAGGTCGGACAAATACAGTGATTATGCTGCAAGGTCTCATCACAAACTAAAGGATTTTCAGTCTTGAGAAGACAAAAGGAGTGATTCAAAGAGGAAAAATCAAAATGTATAGGGGACTCTTCAAGCTCTTCAAAATATATATATATTTTCGATAAAGACCTTCTGTCATAGCTAAATCTCAGCATACAGCCCGTGATAAGTTTTTTTTAAAAATAGATCGTGAGCATCTAGCAGTGGTTGGGACATTCTTCTTCATTCCCACTCTTCTATTCCTCATATAGATATAATGTGTAAAAATTCTTCATTAAAATGTCTTATAGTGACTAGATTTATGTTATGAATTGTGTTTACTTGTGTACCTACATTATCCAAGAGACAATGTACAAACACAGTGATATTACATTCAGGTAACATTTTCACTTTGGTCGCCTTTTAATTACATCATATTTCCTTCACACTTCCCATAACTTTTCCCATCTCCGCTATAACTTACCAGAAAAACGACGCAAGAATAAAATCACAATGCTAGTTTTGTCTTTCCACGATTTGTATTGGTCACTTGTTGCTGCGTATTGAGAATACAACTTTTAATCATGACCTCATCCGTGAAAATGATTTGCATCAGTCGCATCAGGTTCAACAGCGATGGTGGGGAACTCCCATGATCCCACACTGCTTTACGACGTCATCAAACTAGGTAATTTGTTATTGTTTTGATTGAGAGACCCCTAAAGGCTAAAGTTACATATAGTATGTTTTATTATAAATTGAGAGGCGACTTTCTCTCGGCTGAAGCCGCTGATTGGGTAAAATTTGACGCTGATGCCATTTCACAGCAAGACATCATACATCTGCACTGGACTACATTCATGTTGGATGCAACATGAAGGCAGTGGCACCGTGATATGGAAATGTGCCTCCGATCAGGAAAACTGTGCCAGTTGCCAAGCGAGGTGATCACAGAATCAAGGAGAGAAATCTGCCAAAACAAAGAAATAATCAACAACAAGAAAGTGTTGGCTAATATCCCAGAACCATCAGATTCCTTCGACAGGTTCGCGGTTTAATGTTTCCAAGTTCAGAGATGAACATGTTGGCAGTAACATTCCCACGAGCGGGAAGAGCTCAGCAGGCACGAGTGGAAGGTTTGGAAAAAGAAAAAAAAAACATTTTGCACGGTAGACCTCCGTGGGACTGGTGAGAATAAACTGATTCTCATTCTGAAGTATTGGTTTTGCTTCAGTCGTGTGCTCTGGCTCTCAGTGGTTTCGTGCTGGCACAGATGCACATAACAGATGAGCAGGGAGAATGGCATCATCTCTACAATTACGGGAAGGTCACGACCTGCTGTCACAGCAACCGCTTGGCATCCGTTTGGAAACTGCTTGGCAACCGCAACCTGCAGATTTCATAAACCTCCAATTAGGCAATGGGCATGTATCAGTCAGCACTCTGTTTGAAACATCTGCTTGTCTGCATGCCGCTCGCTGGTCGGTGTGTGTGCGTGTGTTTGTGTGTGTGTTTGTGTGTTTGGTGCGTGTGCCTGTGCGTGTGGGTGTGATTGATAAGAGAGAATCATTTTTTTAAGCTTAAATACAAAATTATTTGCGAGGCCCTCTTTGACAAAGATAAGCACAATACTGATGGAGTTTTTCATTTATATGCGAAAGTACTGTTATGACAAAATCATTTAACATTGATTTTTTTTATTGTATTTGTTTTGAATGTCCTGTTCCTCCACAATGTGATGACCTGTTCCACAGAGGATCAGGCTGGTGCCTCAACGTCTGTGAATATCTTCATGAGACATTCTGTACGTCACCGATAGATCCCACCCTCCGCTGTCCCACCTTCCTCTGTCCCACCCTCTTCTGTCCCACCCTCCGCTGTCCCACCCTCCTCGGTCCCACCCTCCTCTGTTGCACCCTCCTTGGTTCAAGCCTCCTCTGTCCCATCCTCCTCTGTCCCACCCTCCTCTGTCCCACCCTCTTCTGTCCCACCCTCCGCTGTCCCACCCTCCTCGGTCCCACCCTCCTCTGTTGCACCCTCCTTGGTTCAAGCCTCCTCTGTCCCACCCTCCTCTGTCCCATCCTCCTCTGTCCCACCCTTCTCTGTTCCACCCTCCTCTGTCCCACCCTCTTCAGTCCCACCCTCCTCTGTTGCACCCTCCTTGGTTAAATCCTCCTCTGTCCCACCCTCCTCTGTCCCATCCTCCTCTGTCCCACCCTCTTCTGTCCCACCCTCTTCAGTCCCTCCCTCCTCTGTTGCACCCTCCTTGGTTCAATCCTCCTCTGTCCCACCCTCCTCTGTTCCACCCTCTTCTGTCCCACCCTCCTTGGTTCAATCCTCCTCTGTCCCACCCTCCTCTGTCCCACCCTCCTCTGTCCCACCCTCCTCTGTCCCACCCTCCTCTGTTCCACCCTCTTCTGTCCCACCCTCCTCTTTCCCACCCTCCTCTGTCCCATCCTCCTCTGTCCCACCCTCCTCTGTTCCACCCTCTTCTGTCCCACCCTCCTTGGTTCAATCCTCCTCTGTCCCACCCTCCTCTGTCCCACCCTCCTCTGTCCCATCCTCCTCTGTCCCACCCTCCTCTGTTCCACCCTCTTCTGTCCCACCCTCCTCTGTCCCATCCTCCTCTTTCCCACCCTCCTCTGTTCCACCCTCCTCTGTCCATGTGGCCGGAGCAACCACTGTCAGTTGCTAGTGCACCAAAGAGGACACAATCCCTCACCGGCTTCCCATCGGAGAAAATATAAACTCTCTTCAATCATTCATTACTGCAATCGATCTCTGAAATTGCGATCAATATTTTTATATTAATAATGGATGAAATGACAGTGTAATAGGATGAATCCACAGAGAATTATTACCCCTGCGTTGTAGCTCCTCCCAGCTTGACAGGAAGTTTCAGCGTCTTTCGGCTCATCGATTTGAACAGAAGCGTTATGGGTTTGTCTAATTTCTCCCATCAGCCTCATTTTCAGACCCAGTGGGCATGTGAACGCTATGACCAGTGCAATGGTAGATGGTAAAGGTTAGAATTTATCTGGAGAACCCAGGGGTTGTTTTTCAAATATTGCTCTCAGGATTTAAAGCTAAATCATTATTGAATTTGGATTTACATTTTTCATGTGGCCAGAATTAAAACTTCAACTTCTCGGGCAAATAACGGTACACATGTAAATTCAATTAGATATATGCCGGCTGCTTTACTCACTTAACCTCAAATATTAACATTTTACTTTTTTGTGTAATTTTTCATAAAAAATACGCCATTTGCAAAAATAAATTCCAGTTTGGAAAGATGTTGATGGTTCCTCCTCTTTCACCACAAAGTCAAGATGGCGACTGCTGTGTGAGATTCTTCCCTCAACTTTTCTTTACAGTTTTGAGTGAAGCATCCAGATACAAGTTTCTATAATTGTCATTGTAAATATACTTTTGCCCTCCAACTAGTAAGTGAGAGAATGGGAGTATGTAACATCAGTCTTTTGGTTCTTGATTGATAAACTAATGTCCTAACATGAGCGTCCTCTTGTGTGTGTTAAACCAGTTTTATTAGTATTCAGTGGTTTTAAACATACTGGATCATGTCCCTTTTTGTCGTGAAAAGAATCTTTATCCAGTCAGATCATAACTTCAAAATATTCAAGAGCATATAAGATAAGATACATTTATTAATCCGAAACACATGCACAGACACACTCACAGATGGAAATTTGTCCTCTGCTTTTAACCCATCTGGTGAACAGAGCAGAACACACAGAGCAGCGAGCAGCCATGTACGGCGCCAAGGGAGCAGATGTTGGGGGAGTAAGGTGCCTTGCTCAGGGGCACTAGACAGTGTGGGTAGGGAGAATCCACTTGGACTTTTGAACAGATCCAAGTGTTGTCCATCCAGGTTCGTTTTTTGTGGAGTCGATCCAGATCCTGATGTCTTCCCAATTTTCTGCCCATAGTCCAAGTTTTCTGCCACTAGTCCACCGCCTCTCCATATGAATGGAATGAGGACTTTTATCTTACTATCAATCTGTGTGTGTGTAACATTGTGGTTCACCTGCGTAATTCCCAAATCCTAGATACATCTGTTCCAGTGACGATTCACTTATTTTCATTTTTAACCCAGGAATTAATTGTTTCTTTATCTGATTGCATTCTAATGCCTCGTCTATTTTTGTCTGCACGAGAAAGTGGGACATGATGCTAATTCCAGATATTACTCTTTTTTTTAAAGTAAAGCTGTTCCGTGTTTGAACCGACTGAGAGCGTTCGTGCGGAGCTGTTATCGTGCATTCAAAGACGCCGCTGTGCAGAACCATTTTAGAAGAAAGAAACTGGACAATGCAGCAGCAGGAGAAAAAAGAAGTGTGGGAGGAGGATGAGATGTGGTACTACGATCTCCCAGCAGTTTCTATGGCATCACTCATGCACTGTTTTATCTACTGAATATTCAGCTGGCTGCAGTGAGAGAGTGAGAGTGCTCAGCCATTTTCAGACATGACCTCTGGGTATAATCCGGAGAATTGGCCACGGAGTTTACCCGTAGTCTGCCTTTCACACATGCACAACACAGCGGGAAGTTTTCTGCAGCAGATAGTGGCAGGAGGTGACGTATTAACCCTTCTACCAAGATCACCTGATCGCTTTTCCAGTTTAATTTTTAAATTTTTGTGACTGTTGCGTGTTAGAAGCATCATCAACACCCCCACTCGCTTGTGGTGAACCCAGGGGTGGGTCCCCTGCTGTGTTCTAACGTCAAATTCTGGATTTTTAAGGACTTTATATTTGGAGGCCTGGCAGAGAAAGTCTGCAGGAACTACGGAGCCTCTCACAAGGACATTTGCTTTCACACATGCACCTCCTCCAGAGAAAATATGGAGGAGCTGCGGAGTGTTGTGCATGTCTGAAAGCAGCTTAAGTGTGTGTTTGTGTGTGTGTGTGTGTGTGTGTATGTGTGTGTGTGTGTGAGTGTTTGAGAGAGAGTTAGTGTTAATGTTTTTGTGTTAGTGAATGTATGTATGACTGAGTGTGAGTGAGTGAGTGTGTGTGTCTTAGCGTGTGGAAGTGAGTGTTAGTGAGAAATTGTGAGTGTGTACGTGTGTTTTAGTGTGTGTGTTAGTGTGAGAGACTGAGTGTGTGTGTGTGTGTGTGAGAGTGAGTTTTTTAAGGGGAGTGAAGAGGAGGATTTATGTCATATCAGCCAGCCTCTATATTTTCTGCATGACGGCGAACGGTCAGGTACCTACTCATGCTCCAAAAGGAAAAACTGTGGAGGCAGAAACGTCTGTGACGAGTTTCCTGAGCCCTGGGCAAGTGCTGTTATACAAGAGGGCCCTCCTCTCTCCCATCTCGTTTACAGATGCTACGGATCCTGATGGGATGTGATAAAAGGGGGGTTTTATCCTCAAATTGACACACAAACACACAGATGTGTCTGACGTGATGCGTGTTATTTCCTATTCCTTTTCCAGCCTATATTTTGCCACTGGGGCTGTTGTCTGAGGCAATTTATTTACGATGAATCATATGTTGAACCTTCTGATGTTTGGGGATTTCTGATGTTTGATGATTTTGATATTTGTTGGTTTGAAAAATGGTTTGATGTGTTCTGAAGTGACTGGCAGCCAAAACAAGCCTTGGAAGGCAAAATGGATTTTCTCCCTCATCTGTCATCTAGATTTTCAGGAGGAAACGTCACATGGTGCCAGCTTTGACTCGGTTAAAACTGGTTTTAAGCAGCTTTCCTGTACCTTGGAATAGTTTTATTTGCTGAAAAGAGTAAGTATGAAATGAGAAATGGTTGCTGAGAGTTGTGTAGAGGGCGGCGCACAGCAAGAGGAGTCCCGGTTCGATTCTCTGTTCGGTCGGGGTCTTTCTGTATGGACTTTGCATGTTCCCCCCCCTCGTGTCCCTGTGGTATGTGTGAATTGTGAGAATAAATGGTTGTTAGCCCTGCCATAGACTGGCCACCTGGCTCCAGCTCCCCCGCAACCGTCTAAGGATAAACGCTATAGATAATGAATGGATGGAGTTGTTTAGACCTGTATTTATGTACATTTCCTGCGGTGGAAAGATGGTCTTGTTTTAGGACGCCATGTAAGCGATAAAGGTTGGAAGAGAAAAAAAGAACCTAATCTTCCAACTATAGACGTGGGTTGTCTCATTTACATGTAGAATTTAAGCAATGGTATCCAGGAGTGAAAAGATGATGGATGGTTAAATCAATTTGGTTTCAATAATTTACTATTTCTTATGTTTTTGATGAAAATCAATAAATATGGTGTTAGTGACTTTCTAGCACTAAAGAAATCAGCTAATTACATAAAAGAAACTGTATTCTCCCCAAGATTGTGTTTTGTTTTTGTCTTCAAGATTTTGGGTCAAACTTCTAAATAATCATTTTCTAGAACACAAAGTATAGTAACAATAAGAGAAAGAGACTGATGGTACAATTTACAAGCAAATATCTCTCTGTGTGTGTGTGTGTGTGTGTGTGTGTGTGTGTGTGTGTGTGTGTGTGTGTGTGTGTGTACAGCTCAATGATCTCTCCCAGGAGACATGGAAATGCAATCGAATGAAATCTGGACGACGATATCACTACAATGGGATGCGGATATAGTCATCAGCTGTTTATATGATTTAAAAAGCTTGAGACAGAATCATCCCTATACAAAAGCTCTTTAAATAATTTGGTTATAGTGATCAGTTCTCTTACAGTGTTCATTTTGGATCTTTTCTTATATTTTGGACCATTCTAAATTGTTTTTTTACAGTTTTTACGGGCTGTGGCGGTAAGTTTACAAATTCTGTAATATGGACCCAGTCTAAGTTTACACATGTGTCCTACCAAACTGTGTTTGACTCCTGAAGTCACAAAAGTAAAATAAAAACTTATTTTAAAAACTTCCACAAGAGAATACATCCAAGATTTGTGTGGCTGTGTCTGTTTTGCTTGTTACTCTCTGTAAAATGGGCTCATTACGCTGCCTCTTGAGGCCTTGGTACCCAAGGAGGAAGAGAACCACATGTCTTTTAGAAACCATAATGGCCTCAAGGGGCAGCAACTGGCTTATTAGGCGCTTGAAAACAAAGGTGACATTTTAAACTTTAATATACAGGTATTAGTTCTCTGGGAGCTTCTGGGGCTGTCTCCAAGGCAGCAGGTGATTCTCAAAATATCATGTTAGGAAAGAAATAAACTATCTTGTCACATTCATTGAATTAAAAACCTATTTGACTTTTTAACATACATACAGGACAGTTCTTTTAACCCAGGGCTGAGCTTGGTCCTGTCTTTAAGAAAGCAGCCGCAGCCACTGGAGGCTGTGACAGGGGGCAGCACAAGGCAGGATTACCAACTATGGGCACCACAGGCAATTTCCAGCCATCCCAGACCACCATGGAAGAAGAAGCCCCAGGTTAACTTCATTTCAATTGCGTCTTCATGATTTGACCACACATCGGTTGAAATTTGCATCACTAAACTAGAAGATACCAAATTGTAGCCCATGAGAGACCCTGTGTGAAGATGTTAAACGACCACCACTTTTGAAAAAGAGCTATAAAAAGCATAGGAAAGTGCTGCAAATTGCAAAAACGACAATGGGAATGTTTCCAGGGGACCCAAAAAAAGCGATGAACCTGGTTGTGGCTTTTTTAATCGAAGGCTGCTATTCATCAGTGGTGATGTAACTTCACACAATTTCAGTATTTGCATGTGCTCTGACTTTTTGCAGCGCATTGGTCGGGAAATCACTGATGTTTCTTAATTAGCTTTTTTTCTTTTTTTTCTATTTGCATGTGTTTTATTAATTTGCAGTGTGTTGAGCCTGCTCGGCCACTGTTATTTTGTCCCTTTTAAAGATCACGTTTAAGAACCCTCCATATATACATATATATATATATATATATATATATATATATATATATATATATATATATATATATTGCTTTGACTCTTCCTGTCGCTGTCTAACTGCAGGACAACATTAAACTGGCTTGATTTCGACATATCTGAATTATGACAGCCACCTTAATGCCTTCAGCTTCATGCCACAACAACAGCCTGTTTGGCCACAGTGTCCTGGGTTGATTTGCAGAACTGACACTATTCAAAATTGGCCAACCCCCACCCCCCCCCCCCCCCCCCCAGTGGCAGTGACGTCCTGAACAAAATCTGAACATTTACATTCAGACTTTATTTGGAGCTGCAGGACATCAGCATATTACTTCAGTTTTAGCACCCCCCCCCCCTCTCTCTCTCTCTCTCTCTCTCTCTCTCTCTCTCCCCCCCACACACAAACACCTCTTCCCCATCTTCTCTATCTTCCAACAAGTGAGGACCCCTCTTTTCCCGTTAAGCGCCGAAGCTTTGATTTGAATTATAAGCGTCCCCCCCTTAACCCCGCTCCATCCATTTCGCTGTTAAATCGATGGAAATGACAGAGTACAGAAGCAGCGTCCGTTAGAGCCAGCCAGGGCCGGTGTGTGGTGCACTAGGACCGGGGAGAGATCCTCCTCGTCGTGTGCATTGCAACCACGGCGCGGGGCTGTGGAGGAAACCCCCCCCCATCGGATCTGGCCATTATATCCATACATTTCTTTTTCTCGTCGGAGTGCAGAGGACCGCACCAACCCGTGCGTCTGGGATGGTCGAGCCCCCCCCAGGAGAGGATAAGTAATTAAACCCGATTTGCGCAAAAGTCCGCCGTGAGAATTTTTCTTTTTTGGATTTCATTGAGGAGGGAGGATGATCACTTCGCAGCATCGCCCCCATTCGTTTTGATCCATACATTTTTGTATTGGTTGTAGTCGTGTTTTTTCTTTTTTCTTTCTTTCTTCCATTTCTACCCATCATCGTTTTATTTCAGGCGCGCAAAGTCACATCTGCGTAGGAGAGCGCCTCGCGCACTTCTTCCCCCAAAAGACAGAGACAAGATCTCCATTATTCTGTTTGGATTTAACCGCACGACTGGCTGAATGGGCGACCCCGCTGAAACACAGACTGTCACTGGCTCGCACCCGGTTTATGGAAACGTGTTTTCTCTATTGACATGGAGTTGTGATGTCCAAAGCCTCCCCCACTGACTAACGAACGGCGTTGTACCATTTTGGCATCGAGTTGAAGGTAGGCCAGTTTTCCCTCTTTGGCTCTCAGACCCTAGCACGATTTGGGGTTTCCTGATCATTTAATAAAGTTCACAATATTGAGTTTAACTGATTCTTCGATTTTTTTTTTTATACTTGGGAATGAAGTGATCACATAGAAAAGACGCGCCGGTGATTTAACACTCATCAGTTTAAAAGGGCTCAGAGACAGTTATGCGTAAAAGGAGGAGAAGTTCAGCACCTGACACTGTTGCAGCGAAGGGAATAAATCGAAAACCCTACGAATCATAATGTGCAACAAACGTCCAGAAAGCGATAATCACATATATTGAGATCGTATTGTGTGTGTGGAGGGAATCTCAACCATGTGTTGGCTCATGAGCTCCGTCATGGAGAAGACGGAGAAGCCCTCTGCAGTGCGGTCTCACACACCGGCCCGTGGGGCTCACTGGAGCTCAATGAGGGGGGGATCTATCGCCCAGATAAAGGTGTAAACGAAGCAGCAGCTGTGCCTGGAGACAGTCTAACACGAAACCTTATTACAGTGGCTCTGTTGATGCAGACGCTGCTGATGGAGGCAGGAAAAATAAACCCAAGATGTTAATGGATGTGGCACAGAAATAACTTGTAATGCGCACTGGCTCTATCTCTATCTCCGTCTCTCTCTCTCTCTCTCTGTGTGTGTGTGTGTGTGTGTGTGTGTGTGTGTGTGTGTTTGTGTGCGCACACTTGCACGATCCCACTGATTGAGTTTGAAACGACTGCTGCAAGCGCGTGACACGGTGCGTCACGGTTACTTACAGGCTCTAATTTGGAAATACCAATGCCCAAACTCGCGCGTCGTTTTTTATGATCCTCACAAAGCGCATCCGTATCAATACGCTCGGTGTACCGGCGGGCTATCAGACGGACAGCTCCGTGCACCATCTGCGTGCACTCTCTCACATGGCGCGGGTCTCCTTGCCATCTCGACTCTCTACTGTACGAGTTTCCCATGAGGAGCAGCGGCACGGTCCCTTGGGTGTAGCCGCGCGGATACCGACGCATGACGCAGGTGTCTGAGTGGTGATTGATGATGATCCTATTTGTGGAAGTGCCCCTGGATTAGAGATGCAGAAGCGCTAGCGCTTTATTAGTGGAAACCCTTAAGAATTGTAATATTTGTTATTTATCCGGAGTTGTGTTTGCTGGACACATCTTGAAGAGAGTTGATGCTGATGGTCTATGGTTCACTCTTATCATGTGCAGTGTGTGTGAGCGCATGTTTGTGTTGAGGAACTCTCTCTCTCTCTCTCTCTCTCTCTCTCTTTCTCTTTTTCTCTCTCACACACACACGCACAAAACAATACCTTGTACTTCTATCTCAGCCAGAATACTCATTAGTGTATTTCATTCCAAAGCCAAACCATCACCTCAAGCTAATTTTCAACCCTGCTGTGGATCAAAATGTCCTCACTCTGTAAGGTCTAGGCTTAAAATGCCCGCCCCCCCCCCACACACATACATACATACCCGTCCACACACAGACACACACACACACACACACACACACACACACACAAGGCTTTTTAGTTGGACTAAAACTGAGTTAAACTCAACCATTTCTGTGTCTGGGTGCTGGCTGGGCTGCACTTTGAGGGGACACTAAGTCTGTCCATGTCCATGTTTGCCAGAGGCCATTTGGAGGTGAGCCACATCTTCAATTCCCGTTGTTAACCGAAGGGAAGTAATGTAAGAAAATGTCTCAACGTCGGTCTGGATTTTGGGTGTAAATTTTATGAGCACGGAGCGTTACAATAATGAATTTTGTAAAGTCACTTGTGTCTGATGTTCCAACGTGCAGCAGATAAAAGTGTCGGCCGTAGCCGCTGCCAGCAGCACCTCCTCATAGGGAGATGACAGGAGCTGTCTGTGGTGCTGAAACAGACAGCTCCTTTGTTCAGCTGCTTTTGTAACTTGAAATGTTCGCTGGCTGCACCGACTGCATGACTTCACAATTACATTTTTTACTGCTACGGAGCCACATGCACATATATGTCATTCTGAATGTGCTACAAGTAAATATAAATACATAGAAAGCGTAGTAATGAGAACTATTCAAAATATTTTTTGAAGATTCAGAATAGAGGCAGAATGTGTTGTCTTTTCATGATAAGGAAATGGAATAACTTGTAATGCCTGTTTAATAATGGTATTTATTGTATCATCATATACAGTAAATACTATTATAATATACTTTACCCATTTATTTGACACAATGAGTTATGTTGTTACACATTTTCTTGGTATAATGACTCATTATGTCATACATTTTTTAACCCTATGCTTTTATTAGTTTTACCTTGCACAACACTGTTAAAACTTCAAGCGACATTATCATCTACTGTATGTTTTATAAATTGTATAAGAATCATTTTGTGAAAATGGATCATGGGAAAAAGGTAGACCCTGTCACAAAGAGACAGGTATTATCTCGAGGACCAGTTATGTTTGCCCATGCTTTTCAATTATATAATGTTTGTCTAAAAGAAATCTCAGGCTTTTGATTAATTCAAACGTATCACAGAACAGATTACCGCATGTCTGTTGTCACTGTGTGCAAACTGTGCAAAACATGCTAAGACACTTATGGGACCTTTGAAGGCAGTTGTCACTATTTTGGACATTGATCTCTGGGATTCTCCGCCACAGATCATACTCACTGCAGCGTTTTATGAACGTGGCTCAGAGTGAAGTGCCATCGAGACATATTTGATGCACTGATGATTACACTGACGAAAAATATTTCCCCTGCTGCAGTTTCTGTTTGGACTCGAAAGGGTTAAACGCTCCTCGAGCTTTAATAGTGCACACACTGCACACCATACCAGCACAGAAACATAGGATTTACAGCCAGAGTAGAATGAACCATGGGGAACAGCATGGCTAATACGGACTACATTGTCTTTTTAGCTATGTGCACGAGTGTGTCTTTCTTATCTTTACATGATAACATTATATATAAAACCTCTGCCAGGTTCACTAAGCTGCTCAGAGGCCTGTTGGACCACAGCAAAGCAATTTTTTTGTGTGGTAATGGTCATCGAGTGAAGCTGAATAGGTGGTGGAGTCTTGCTGGTCCTCCCCGGACTGGTCCTCTGCTGGTGATGAATGATGTGTGTTTTGTCCCCTCCCCAATGGTGATTGAATTAGACCACCCTGCAGACCTATTGCCTTCCCAAGGAGCACTCGAAGGCGATCCTGCGGTGAAGTGTATCAATAAGCGGGTGGATGGAGTGTAAGTGGTAGTGCTGCTGCAGGCAGACAGCCGGTGATAAGGAGGGGGAACACACTTGGGGAGAGTCCCGCTGATCACACAGCAGATTGGGAGCCCTCGGTGCTGGCGTCTGTCGGTCCCTGCAGTGGGGGGAGAGAGAGAGAGAGAGGGGGGTGGAGCTACACGGAGCTGACCCTGAACCACACAATGGGTCAAGTTCAGCACAGATTCCTGCCTGAATCCAGTTCATTCTATTTGATATGTACCAGGAGCTTTTCACATCAATCTGGCGCTGTGTACCTGGAGCCGCTTCTGCTCAGTTATTTGGTGATTTCGGTAGAACCGTTATCAGGTAATGGAAATTGTTGTTTCCGAAATAATGCCTCTACCGAGCCTGGTGTTTTGATGCCTTTGTTTTGAAGGCTGGTTGCTTTGACGCGGACCCCCATGAGGCCACTGGCAGCTGAGCTCCCACTGTGGCAGATTGATATTTGTAATTTAAGAGAAGATGTCACACAGCATCCTCCAGATGGAGAGTAGCGCACAGTCGATTAAACACGGTTTGTTTAGAAATAATCATTTTGACGTGGGAGCTGAGGATTCGTTTGAGGCATATTGGCTCAAAGGTTCAAAATGTTCAATTATGCACAGACACGCACAATCACATAATAATAACATGCAGATGTAGAATACAGAGTGGTGTTAGGAAGTAGAAGCTTTTAGTCTGTCTGCCATTTGATGAACCCCCCGCGTCACAGCAGAAAGGACAGGTCAGTGATTTGTGTCCCTGTCGCAGAAAAGGTGGAGGATAGGTTGTGGTTGAGAGCTAATTTATTAATTCACCCCATGGTTTAAAACCAAGCACAGACACACACACACACACACACACACACACACACACACACACACGCTGTTTTTGTCGCTGAGCTACTTGAATGGATATTTTGAGGAGGGTCATTTTTTAAAAGACCATCTCCTCCCTGTCACATTGATTGACAATAAAGGAACAATAAACAGCACAGACGGGATCCGACTTGATTCACTGCCCTTTAAAAGAACCAAACATGAGCAATAAATCAGGTTTCCATCTCACAAATTAGGATGATGGCATTTAGATGCAGGTTGGGAGACCTTCAGGCTTTGAACCCTTAAGGCTTCTGCTTGTACACAGGATCTAAATGATGGTTAGTCCTCTGTTCGATCAGTGGGTAAGAGCAGGGGTCCCACAAAGATTTCTGCACCGTTTTGCAGGCTGACAGAAGCTGTGTCCCAATTCGGGGGCCGCATCCTTCAGAAGCTGCTTTTGTGGACCGATTATGTGACACGTGAACCCTTCAAACGCGGTCCACAAATGCATTCCTCAGTTCCTGAGAAACAAAGAATCTAGTGGGTCGATCCCTCTGTGGCCAACCTATTCCAGGATTCATTGAGCACGGCTGACAAAACTTAAGTAAGTAAGTAAGCAGTATGTGCAGCCGTTCAAAGAAGTTAATGATGCAATGGTGGGACAAGTTGGTGACGCAAATAAGAAAAGCCTCTGTTGCCCAGATTGTCTCATTCTGTTTCAGTCTTTGTGGCCTTCCTGTACTCCTCTAAGCAGCCGTGTCCAAGAAAGCTGTAAGACCTTTTCCTCCAAAAGATAAGGCCCCTGAATTTGGACGTCAGCCTGCAGTGCCAAACACTGCAGACAACTTTGTGGACTCCTGACCTAAACCACTGCTCCATCAGAGGAGTGAACTATCATTTTTATCGTCTTTATTACAGGGGGACACATTTTATAACGTCTGTGTCGGGTGTTAAAATCAATACTGTGATCTTTTTTACTTGCAAAAAATTATTGCAAAGGTGAGGATCTGCAAGACGCATGTGAACCTGAGACATTTAAACACTGTGTTTTAGATTAGTTTCGACCTGGTCATACTGGCGAGGAATTAGTAATTGGAAGGATTTCTATCAGATTAAGGAGTTTCTGACCTATGTGCATTTTCAAACCGTAGTTTTTCTTTTTAATTAAATTTGAAAATACAAACTAAATCTTTGAAATGAACATGAAATGGGGTCAAATCTCATCAGCTATGTTCTTATGAATGAGATATGAGTTTTGTACATGGACTCCGGACGTAGAGGGTGAAGACAAGAAACCTCAGGATACATGACAATAAAAATCACTGATAACCTCTTTGACACTCTTCCTCTCCCAGCACACAGCAGAGATCCCGCTCTGTTTCTCATCGTTATCTTTCTTCGTGCTCTTACGTCCTGTCTCTCTGCTCAAAGTTCTGACCTGGAGCTCTTTTCCAGAAAACTTCACACATCTCTTCAACTATTCCTTGACAGGCGCTGATGTGGTAAACAAGGTCAGGCCTGTTGGAGTCGTTTTCACGGGCCTGGCCTTTTAATTTAGTCGGTAGAAATAGTAACCTGTCAGCAGTAACAGCGGTTAGACTTAAGTGGTGTTGATTTTTATCCAAGCTCGAAAATCACTTTACCGGCCAGGTGAAACTCCTTTATGTCCCAACATTCATGCAGAGGTTTTTTATGCAATGTGGTTATTGCGTCTAAAGCAATGAGGCAAAGAGACAGACAAGAAATGGGGGGGGGGGGGGGAGCAGAGCGGATAAAGGTTGAGGAAAGGTGAAACGGGTAGAATCTGAAGAGGAGGTGGGTTGAGTGTGGTGAGGGAGAGGAGGAGATGAGGGGATTAGGAAATGTAATAAACTGAAAGAAGGTGCTCAAGCTTGTTTTCATCTGCTGTACAGCTGGAGCTCTTATTTGCTCCACCGGCTTTGAATCAGGCTTTTCAAAACAAAACAGAGAGAACCTTTGCTGGATGATCACACCAAGAGAGCACGTGTGTTGGAGGGGAAAGCATCTGTTAAAAATGGTTTGCTAAACTGGAAATAGATTGAATGTATACAGGCATGTAAGTGCTCCACGAGCTGCTCTCTATCAGTGCTATTTTTAATCATTGTACTCAAATGACACTGTCCTCCCCAACAGCAACAGCAGTTGTTAAAGCACACCAACAAATACGACATATGTTTACGTTCGAGTGACAAAGCCACTTAATGGCCACACTTAAGGGCTTCGTCAAAAAGAATTAAGACTCTTGTCCATCCGGAGCTAATGAGGGAGTAGTGTGACCCGACTGTAAGGGTCGTAAGTCTGGAGAGGAAGTTAGGAGAAACGAAAAGTCTGACTTTCCAAATGTTCACCACAGTGGTGAATGACTTTATTGGTGAAGCAATGATTTTCCTCTGGGCAGCACGTTGGCTCGGGAACAGAATGTGAATATGTGGCTCTGATGGGCATGGACCAAACACACATTCGTATGACTTGTCGATTCCAAATCACAGCTCAGAAAAAATCGGAAGAACTACTGTATTTCGTCTTTGGTCCGAGATGTAATAAGACGATGAAGCAGACGTTTGAGTTTTTGAGTGTTAAAGTCTTAAAATATTGTAAAGCATCTTTTTCTCTTTGCTTTCTCTTTGCTTTCTCTTTAATTTCTCTTTGCTTTCTCTTTGCTTGCAGCTTCTTTAGTCCTGAATTAAAAGAAGTACTTGAAGTAAAAGTAGCTTGAGTTTGTCACAGTTTATTAAACCTCTTATGGAGGATGTTGAGGAGGATCCTGGGGGAATTTAAGTATGTGACTCTGACAAATGAATCCAACGGCTGAAACTTCTACAAACAGTGAAAATGGTTTACTTTTAAAAACATTCCCTAAACTCAGACCAGAATAGGACTGTAGACTTCACCTAGTTCTAACCAGAATTTGTTGTCTTATTCTGAACAAATGTAGGATCTGGTAATGGGCACATTTGATGGGTTTTGGAAGACACTGATATTTGATGATGCGACGCTGAAATGGTCAACAGATCATTAAAGGAATGTTCGAATGGGTCGTTTTGAAAGATGATGACAAATGACACCATTTTTTCATTAAGTTTCCAAAATGCGATGCAGCTGTCGGGCCCTCTCAGCTGCCATAAGTGAAGATGACTGCCAAGCCCGTCAGGAGCAAACCACTCTGGACAAAGATGATTATTTCTCACATGATCACGCCTGGTAAAGGCAACAAGCTAAATAGATCTTGCTTTGGCCTTAGTCTTATTAGGTTTCCGTCGTACTGTTCGCGTCCTGCCATCGGCCCTGTCACGTAGCGGGGAGGCTCGACCACACCAGCGGTAATGGAATCGTTGTCTCAGCTGTCAGTTTGCATTGATTCTGTGAAAATCGTGCCAAAGTCCCACGGGCGAGTTTGTAAGAGATGAGATATGAGCGGTGCCAACACATGTGCCCATTCAGTGCACACAAATGGAAAGAGTGCAGGCAGCATAAAAGAGCAGCGTAGTGTCTTCGCCGTCGTCCTCAGCGTGACACAAACACTTACACACTCGAGATTAGTCTTGGATAATTGCCTTGTCTTACAGGATGAAATTGCATTTAAAGGTGTAATTTAATCTTTCCCTTTTTTGCGGAATTGGTGTGGAAAGTGAATCACGGCTGTGGCGCTCCTCTGGGACGGCGATGTTGGAGAATCCCGGAGCTGGCAGTTACTTGTAAGAAAGTTGTCAGGATTTTTTTGCGAGATCAGATTTGCTCACAACAGTGAAATTGGAAGCTGCGATTTCTCGGCGGACTGGACCTCGGAAACCAAAAAAAGAGAATACAGTGAGGAGTGACTTAATCGTACTTTGCTGTTGCTTGACTCGCCGGCTTGTCTTTGAAATCCACTCAGATTGCCCCGGCTCGGAGCCATGAAAGAGGGAGAGACCAAAAAACACAGACGAGGTCATGCGAGAATTGGCAAGGGAGAGAGCGGGAGGAAGGAGGAGAGGAGCGGCGAGAGGAAGAAGAGAATGAGACGCGTTTCCACTGTTTCCTGAAGCTCAAACACTCTGCCCTGTTATTTTGTCAGCTGTAGCAGCCTGTGTTATGGTGCAATGAGTCTCCGGGGAGTAAAGTGGCTGCGATAAATATTGCGCTGTGGGCAACAGCCGTCTCTGATGTGGGCTCACACATTGTTTTCAGGATAATGGCTATAAGTGCCATTGGTCAGTAATGAGCGGGTAGCAGCCACATGTTAGGTCTCTAAACACTTGTGCACTCGAGTTTGGAAGAGGTGAACTCATGGCCATTAATCAGTGGGTGACATTTTTGAGAATTAGCTCAAGTCCGAGAACCCTGTCTATTGAGAGTTCATAATAAACAAGCGAGTCAACTGCTTTATAATCCAGAAGAGTCAGTTTGTTGGAGCTGTGACATTGCAGTGAGTTTGTCGAAGATCCGTGACATCTATGTGTCTCTTCATTTTGCGTGTGTGTGTGTGTGTGTGTGACTCTGCTGCACACTGATCTGACACACAGGCCCAGTCAGTCCTGTTCTTGGCTCCAGCAGTGATCTGGCACTTTTCCTAGTCCTGCAGCCCCTTCCATGCCCTCCCCCGCTCTCTCTCTCTCTCTGTCTCTCCCTCTCTACCCCACACCTCTCTCTCCTGCTGCCTCTCCTCCTCTGCCACCTCCTCCTCTTCCCTTCGCTTATTTTCTCCCTCCATCCACACACCAGTGCAGATCAGCCTGCCCAGGCCTTGCAGGGTGTCAGAAAAAAGGAAAAGAGCTAGCTGGACTTTCATGGCTCCACCGTTTTCCCTCCTCATTTCTGGCTCCCGCTACCACACTTTGCTATCACATGACATTAGTATGGTGGCATTATGGGCCCACTTACAATCCGCTCTACAGAAGATGCTGATCGTATGAGCCATGAAGAGCTGTATCTATTCACATTCCTTTGACAAAACGTTTGATATCCTCACAGCCCACATAGACACACATGCACACACACTGATTCAGTCTTACAGCCCTGTCTCTGTTCACATTAATCCTATAATAAGATTCCATCTGAGATAACTGGACTTCTCCCTGCAGGGAACTTTCCCGTCTCCAGCTGCAGTGGAGAGTGGATGCAGTGGTGGTCTGAGAACAGTCAGTGTTACTGAGTGTGTGTGTGTGTGTGTGTGTGTCTGTGTACCCGCGTTTTTTTTATAAATAACAAATTTCTGAATCACCAGCCAAAGTGCACACTAGATATTTGAGTTTAACATCCTCCCCTTAAAAAAAAAAATTCCATTGGGTAAAACGGCTTAATTGAAATAAGCCGGATGCTTTGACTGCCGCCCTTCTCATCATTTTTATAAGTAAAACATCAAATATGCTTGAATTGAAAACCTACATTGGAAGTTTGTATTGTTATAAGTAAGTTCAGGTGAAATAAAACTAGAGACAGACACAGGGAGATAAAAATGAAGTTATCCATCTTATACTATTCCCATTATCATAACAGTTCCCAGTGTTGCATGTACATGAATAGAATAGAATACATATCTTGATTGTTCACATCCCAGCCCTTCACATCGGCTCTCTCGTTGAAGCTACGCAGCAAAACACATTAAACGCACAACTGCCTGACAACTGCTAGAAGCCAACTCAAACTTCTTGCCATCGTCCTGTC
The DNA here is from genome assembly GCF_947347685.1 of Pleuronectes platessa. Taxonomy (NCBI): domain Eukaryota; kingdom Metazoa; phylum Chordata; class Actinopteri; order Pleuronectiformes; family Pleuronectidae; genus Pleuronectes; species Pleuronectes platessa. Next base: position 8,511,728 of record NC_070639.1, read on the forward strand.
TTCAGCGGTGTGTGTCTCTCCGGCTGATGACTCTGGTCATGCCCTGTTTTTCAGACAACTTTGTTTGTTGATGGCTATCGGGACGTGAAGTGGGTTACAGAAACAACTTACACTCCCTTCCTTTAACTGGGGATCTGACAAAGTTCAGTTCCTTCATTCAAGCATTCACATGGACATATAAAGAGAAAATTAGATGAGTGCCATACAATGAGCCTGAATTAGTAAAGATTTGAGGTAAAAGTGGTCAAATATAAACATCCCATACAAAATGATTTGTTTTGTAAAATGACAGAAGATGGAATAAAAGATTGCTCCAGAATATTTCTCCTTGCTGTGGTTTCTCGGAATCGATTTCTCAAACTTATTAAAAAGAAAACAACCTAAGGAATCATTTAAAATCAATAGGTTTTCCTGTAGTTTGCCAGTGAGCTTGTAGCTACAGATATGAATGTATGGATCTGTACTTGAAAAGTTCACAACAGGATTTTCAGTGTCAATCCAAACACATCTCATCCCCTGCCCTGGCTTCATGTTCGTGCCTGGACACAATTATTTCACAGGAGGAAATCCATACCTTGTACGTGTTGTCTGTTGTGGCTGATCTGGATGTTGTACCCTTTCCTCAGCGGTGCTTTATTTCGAGATATCTGTCTGAGAGTCCCACGGTGTCGCTCGATGTGGAGCGAGCACGAGGGGGTCGGGCTGAGACAAACAGGTGAGCTTGTCGGGTGGAAACACAGGAGATGGTTGAAGGTCATTGAGATGTGCTTATGGGCCGTGATTCGCTCACAGGAGAGCGGGAGTGAGATGGATTGTGTAAATAAGAGGAAGAGATAACGAGGTGAGCACATGTTGAATTAAACATTGTCTGATTCCCCGTCCTCGCCCCTCGTCCCCAGCGAGCGTACGATACCGACCACTCAATAAAAGCTCATCTGTGTAATGGGGCTTTTTTTTTCTTCATTACTCTCCTTGTGTGTGTGTGTGTGTGTGTGTGTGTGTTTGGGACTTTGGTTGGCTTTAGCTATTGTTCTGCAACGCCCACAAGTTGGCCTCATGGGTTCAGTGGCTGATGGAGCTTATATATCTTTCTCGGCCAAAACTGACAGCATCTCCAGCTCCTTGTAGGCAGCAACGTGTAGACGAGAAGACTTTTCCATCTCAGTGAAACTCTGTGATTTGCTGTGTAACCTCACTTTGGTAAGTTTGTATGGTGTCTTTGTGGTGCATGAGTTTCTCTGGCATGAACAAAGTAGGTTGTTCTTCTTTTTACTTTACATTTTCACACTATCAGAGCAAAATTTTAAATAGTTTTGTATTTACTGCAGTAGTGATGATTGCACTAAAAACAATATTTCAATACCCTGCTGTTAAAACTACATTTGTGCACCAGTCGCATTAATACGAATGAGAGTGTTGTATTTCCTTTAAGTTGCTTCGATGGGCAAGTGCAGGCTTATATATATATAAATATATTTATATGTGTGTGTGTTTGTGTCTTTGTGTGCGCATGTGTAGAGCACTGCTTCCAGGCCCTGCAGCCACAGTGGGCATGCCACACGTCTTTAGCTGTGATGGTCGGAACATAACGAGAGGAATGGGCGCTTATACAAGTCTCACTGTCTGTCTTACAGCATGAGAGTTCACTGACACCGTCAAAGCTATTGTGTTTTAGATCTAAACATTGACCAGGGCAACCAAAGCTCAATTCATTCACTGAAAGCATCATGCGATTAGCGAGTGCAATCAATATCATAATTACATCGTGCCCTAAATACAAGTCACACAAATGTGGCTTATTTTCTGACAAAACAAAGTTTTTTACCATTTGTTTGAAGAGCAAATGATGTTGTGTTTTGCAGAATGTTTGGTTTATCTGGCAACAAAGTGCTGTCCTGCTTTACTTTATCCATTGCGGAATCAAACACTTTTTAATATTTACCTCCTCGTTTGACAGATGAATGACGGACTTTTACTGACTTGTGTTTAAAAGCAGTAGAGCGAACCATTCGCTAATGAATTGTATTAGCCGCTTTTGCAATATCACGCAAGTTTTTCTCTTCTTTTTACGTCCTAAAGAAAATAACATCATAGATTCTCCAGGTTTGTCCCAATTTCTTTCTCTTTGAAGGTGACTCTGAGTCAAAGTTACAACAAAAGTCCCCTTTTAGAATCACATCTGTGATTAAACAGTCCAGCACCAAGTTGCGTTGCCTGACCTGAATACCATGTGCTGACTTGTTGAAATGGGCTTGTGTCCAAGAACATTGCTGGCGTTTTCATGTTTTCTGCTGTAAAACATGAAGTTTCAATTTCTGTGCTCGACTTGTTGATGACTGTCGGCCTTAAATGTCCAGTGGCTATTCCTTAATCAGAAGGATTGGTAGGTAAAGCTCCGGGCAGTGTTTCATATTAATGTGCCCCCCTCAGAAAACCCTTGAAGACGACTTCAACAATTTGTGTGTTTTCTCTGCGGTTATTTTAAGAGCTGCCCAGAGATGCTACATTAAGTGAATGGCAAGAGGCTCCAATCCTGAAAATTGCTTATTTTCAGCATAAGTCCTGTTCCGTTAGAACAGTAATGTACTGATAAGTGTACAGCGTGCAGGACAGAAGTAGCTGTATGTCTCTTTAATGGTGTACCAGGTATATGCACAAATAGATGCATTTACAGTTTTATTGTTTTACAGTTGATTTCCACAAGAGCGTCTCATTTTAATATTTACTACTTAGCACATTAAATACACATAAATAACAAATCTAGAGCTGTAAAATATTCAAGGCAAGATTTGACCTTTTAATATTGTTTTCACAACAAAAATAGTCTTGTCCTCATTTATGGAACACTGATAAAAAAAATATTCGGTAATTGAACATGTGTTTTTTTTCCCCCTCTTGTTTTATCTTCTTCCCACCACTTTTCTCTCCATTTCTTTCAGTTCTCTGCACTCCTGGCCTGTCCCTAGTCAACCAGAGAATCGATTTTTAAACAGGCAAGACTCTGTGGACAGAGCAGAGAATCATTATTGGCCTCATTTAGGCTCCATTGCGACCATGATGGCTCCTCTGGACAATAGGATAGAGTCTGTCATGGATACCAAAGCGTAAATGCACATTCCAGCTGAAAACCGCTCAGGCCAGCATTTCTCGTCTTCGGGGCGCTTTGTTTAAAAAAAGAAACCCTCTCGGTTTGAGCGGATGGACCGCAGTCTCTCCATAAACCAGTAATATAGGCGCATCCAGCACATTTCACAGCTGCAGCCGAGATAGGAGGGGAATATAGCAAATGCATTGGCTTTTCCTTCATGCTGTTAACTGCATGCACATTGCACTTTTTCATCATCGCCTTGGTTTTTGTGCAGTCTGCAACATATGGTAATTTGTTTCCACTGTAAACAGCGGCTGCTGATTTCTCATCAGGCGACCGTGCTCCTCTGTAGCAGCTGGATGTCTATATGTTTACTGCCGTCTTCCTGTAACTAGAATTTAAATGGTTTAGCAAAGCATCTACAATTCCAACTATACAATTTTTTTTCGATTGACCTATTGAAAGCACATATTCTTCCCTCTGGTTTCATTTTGTTTCTAATCAGGTTCTGATGAAGCAGCAAAAGAATCAAGTTGGAAATAATCTGTTGACATAAACCAATCTCAGAGCCAAGTGTGTTGTTGTGTGAGAGGTGATGTGATGCACCAGAGCACAAGCAGTGGGAGCAGGAAAGGATGTTCGTATAGATGTAAACCAAAGAACAGAATTTTAAGGCGCTAATTTAAAAGTAAATGAAGACATTTTCATTAGTTCGGCATATTTAGTCTTGCATAGTATTTGGATTTGTCAACTAAAGGGTGACTTTGCTTCTGAGGATGTAAAAGCCTCCTGGAGAATTGTCGTCCGTGCCTTCACATTCAGAGAAGTGTGCTGGCCTCACGCCGAACACTCGGATGCCCTCTAACTGCAGCTGTCAATATCACAAAACAATTTGGCAAATGAAGGACATTATATTCCATGCCCATAAAATGAGAATCAATTAAAAACCAATCGATTAGCGTTTGGTGCTATTTTGTTATTTACTTAAGTTGATGGGAGGACACAGTTTAGCAGCTCCACAATATTCAATTCTGTTGCCTGGATTTATTATTCACTACAGAAGGGCAAGTTATTTTACCGTAAAGACTGACCTAAGTCCTCCCACATGTTTGTAGTAGGAGTGTAATTTATGCTGCACAAAGGCTGAATAAGATTAGATGGAGAGAGAAATTGTTCATAAGTTTCAACTCTTTTATTGCGTGAAACTTCTTTTTTGTACAAAATGTTATATATTTTAATTTCCATGGTCATGTAGTCTGCTGGGCATGTCTTCTGCCACATTTAATGAAGCCTCATGTGACTTAAACCTGTATATACTCACAAATACAGGTCAGAATGATGGATGACATGTAGCACAGCAGGAGCATCTTTGGTTAGTTAAATGCCACGATAGACGATTTAACAGTAATAACACAATTATCCCTTTACATTAACCTTAACTGTGTTTTAAGGTAGAGAGCCTCACTGTAATTGTGGTTTACCGTCAAACTGCTCAAATGTAACTGATCTCTTGGCTTTATTCATTTAAAAATATAATTTAGTTAAGGAAGGACCTAAAAGTGAATCTTAGCGAATCATGGATTGTGGATGGATGCTGGACATATAATCCATATAATTAACCCCTCTGTGTTCATGGCCCCCCTTATGACCCCTTATTGAGAACATCCCTAGATGCGCCACTGATCTGAACATATAATGAACATAAACCTTCCCCAATGTATGATAAACTGCCTTTTAAACATTTTAAAGATATAAATAAGTATAACAGACTGGACAAGACTAATCTGAATGATAAAAATGATAAAAAAGAAACAACATGAATGTAAAATGAGTTTCAGAATATAATAAAGATCAATGAATGCTTAGATGAATATTTCAAGCTTAATGCATCAATCTAAAATACCATTGTATGTGAAAGTTGTTGTGTGTGCTCCTGAATGTGTGTCTCAGTCTTTGTGCGTGTGTGTCTGCTCATGCTGGACTGTGTTGTTAGTGGATGTGTGTGTTGGTAGTGGCAGTCGGCCTGCCCGCAGTGGGGTGTGTACACTAACTGGCTGAGGAGGATGTTGGTCCCTGCTCTCCATCAAAGGAAGCATTGACTGGAAGCAGGAGAGCGTCTCTGCGGCCAGTCATCCTTGGACAACTGACAGTGGGCCTGGACACGGGGGACATGGCTGAAAGCAAATCAACAACGACCGGAGGAAAACGCTTCGCTGCTGGTGGAATGTGCCGGAGCTCAGACCTCATGCTCGACAGTCCAGAGCTCAGCTTCTGACCAGTCAAGTGCAAATGGCTGTAGTTTGCCTTGAAGCTCTTCTAATTAATTATGAACACAGTGTTGCATGTTGCGTGCTCGAGTGTGCACTCCAGGAGCATGTACAGTTTCTGTGTGCCTTCGTTCGAGGTTAGGAGAACCTCGGGGGGGCGTATTGCGTCAGAATCGCGCCGTAATTAATCTCACTCGGTGAAGAGGTGCATGTTGGGACTGAGGCAGGACATAACTCGCCTCACCTTGCTTGTTAACTCCAGCCACCTATGGCCGGACTCTGGAGATTACCGGGGGCTGCCCTTGGTCAAAAGCGGTCAATTGTGTTTTAACCAACGCTCAGTCAACCACCAAGCTCATTGTTTTGCTTTCTTTCTGAGGCAGCGATTCGCAGAAATAATATTTGCAGGATCTGACTCACACTGTGACACATCTGGCAAATAGCAGAGCGCCGACACAGTCAGAGCACATGGCACAAACGCAGGGACTGGTAGGTGCACAATGAGCATGGTGCGCTGTGCCATTTACTAGCAATCCCAGCATGAATCTCTTTGACACAGTGACACACAGACGCACCTATGACTCACTCACTCATTTGTGTGTGTATTTTGGTCGTTATACTACTCGTATTTGTTATCCTTTTGGGTGACAGCCGTGCACATTTTTGCGGCATTCGATGCAGGCATCGCTTAAACTACACATGTACAACAAATAACCTTCCCCTTTTTAATAATTCTTTCTGTCCAATTGCAGCGCTTGAACCTGTACGACTGAGAGGACGGCACTAACCGTTGCTCTGGGCAGTCACTGGCATCTCCATCATATCAATAATTTATTATTTCATAGAAATGAGCGTTGTATATTCTCATCTCACGACACTACCGCTGCAATCTGAATGTAGCTGCGGAGTATTCTACCTGCCGACTCCTCGTTTAATATTCAGCAGTTATTACTCATGCAATATTGATCAAAACCACTACTAGTCTTGTAATGTGCATGAGAGGGATACAGAGTTTAATTTTGTTTTGTCTTCAAAACTATGTACATAGAATTGAGCACGTACTAGTTCTGTTCCTCTCTTATTGTAATTGAATCGTCTTCCGTGCACTCTGCAGAGACTAAGGCCCAATCCCATTTTCACTCCTTGGGGGGCATAGAACAGTCACGATCTCACTCCCACCTGGTCGGTGATTCGCATGCATTCTGGGTAGCCCTACATTCAAAGTGAGGGTCGGGATAAATCTCTGTTTGGAGGGCTATAAAGCCCTATGCCTTAAGGCCGAATTATAGTCGGGTTGCACGCACGCACGCATGCACGCAACACGCCCCTTTCGTGCCCTCTGGCGGCTTGCGTGCGTCCGCCAATTTTTCTAACTATACGACAAAGCGACGCGAGCCTCACGCAGCCCGCAAGGCTTGTGATTGGTCTGCTTACTACATCCCGTCCGGAGTCTAGTTTCCGGTTTCATGCCCCACAATACGCGGAAATCACGGAAGATTTAGAAGAACGAATATGGACCAAATAGAAGAGCACTTGGCAGAAGAGATCCGAAAGTATGACCACTTGTATAACCCGACACTGACTGGCCGATTTGTCCGCCAGAAATAGGCTATGAGGAGCCGGAGTGGCGATGTAAATAAACAGTCGACGAAGAAGAAGACTCTTCTTTGTGTGTTTTGTCTTCGACAAACAACGTTACTCCGCCTAGTGTTCTGGCAGTGAATTGCGTTGCAACACGCGCCACACGTTAGAGAAGTATAAACCAAAACGAGTCCTTCGATGCAACTGCGTGGCCTTCCGCGGTTGCAGTCGCAGGACTATAATTCGGCCTTTAGACCCACCATGCGTCCCAACAGGTATTGGGACAGCCTACCTCCACACGTGAATGCACAAAACGGAGGGGAAGGGCTGAGGGCCAATGGGTGAAAGGGGATTGGTCCTAAGGAAACGTTTACACTCGTTTTAAAACGCATCACTGCTTCTATGTTTACACCTGTTGTCCAAACTACTCTGGTGTTTATGAGCACCTTCAAGTTAAAGTCTCTACTGTTGTGGAGCTGAAACCTTCGTATCATCATTATTTTCAAGTATGTTCTGGTGCAAAGCAACCGAGTGCAGGGGACAACCGGCCTCAGGTTAACAAAGCAGACACGTGCCTAGTGTGCGTGAATGGTCGGGGATATATGTTTTAAAGTGTGTTAGCACAGACGCGTGTTATTACTGTTGTGGAGTTTGTGTGGATTGAGATCGTATTAGTTGTAAAATGCCATTTCTAAATTAAACATAATAGTATGGATTTAGCCCTAGATACAGACCCTAATGCGCCTGTCAAACACCTGACAATTGTATTTGTCCATTTAACTACATTTAAATATCTTTAAATCTGTTCAACAGTGTAGGACAAGCAAGGGACTTTTATATCATTTTAAATTGAATTTATAAAATATTAATTTGAAATCATTTATTCTATTAAAAAAAACACTTAGTGGCACAGAATTTACTTTGAAACAGAATGAAGTCGACAAGTATAATGACTCTGAGGAGACAGTAGATCTTTTCAGATGAACATTTTCACTGTCGGTATCTCTGCACTTGTCATGGCACACAGCCAGGTCCTGTACATGCTATGAGGATGCACTTTATCTCAGACCAGAGCACTGGCTGCCTTCAAATTGGATTAAATCCCTAAATAACATGATCAATCATCCACAGTTCGCTGTATGGCAAGATGGCTGAGCTTTCTCATTCTGTTTTAAGGTGGCACAACTCCACACCAAGGATATGAGCAGGAAAACCAGCGTTTTGTGAATGTGTGTATCCTGCGCAGTCTCCAGAGACAACAGAAATTGAATAAAAGTAACATGCACAGAGTCCAGTCTGTCTACACACACGCACAGACCACATGCACACAGACAGGAGAGGGTGTGTGCTAGCGACACAAAATCCTCGGCCCTTTGTCGGAGAGAGTCAGCAGGAGGTGCTGTGCCATGCCCCCTCGTTTTCTGGTCAGAAGCAGCAGGCAAGTGGCATGTGTGCGACTGTGTGTGATGAAGTGTGCATGCTTCATGCATCACTGAAGTGTGGGTATCACGCCACGACTCTGTGTGCCTCCTCAGACACACCTGCTCCCGACGCCTTAGAGAAAAAGCTTAATCACGACAAAGCCAGGACCCTATATCACATTAAGAATATATGCATGCACTACTTCTTACTCCTATACAGCACAATAGGATTTTTATAGTCACTTGTTTTGTTTGTGATATTGAACTAGCTTTTCACATTTTTGACACAATTGTTTTGTGTTGTGCATCTCAGCATCAAGGGAGATAGATGCCAAGTTGCCAAGGAAACAATATAACTTCTTAATATTGCTCAGAATCTCCAGACAAGGTCATGTGTTACAATTATTCTGAGATTAATTTTTCTTGTGTAGTTAAAAATAAAGTATGTTGTAGATCCCCGGCTTGCGAGGTCGGGCCTTGTTTGGAGCGGAAACTTAAAGGTTCATTAAAGGTGTATTTTCAAACACAGTGTGAGACAGCATGTCAGAATGATGAAAGAGCATTCGAGTGGAGTGAAGGAGGCTTTTTGAAAAAAAGACAGCTTAACTTTTCACTTACTCACTGCAAATCCTTAATAGCTACATGCTCGACAGGAGCTAAAGTAAATTTCTTCCAATCTGCACATTAACAACGTGGGTACACTCAGGAGTTAGTCTTGTTACTTAACCACCCTGTTTTTAACTATGAGAAGCTGCTTGTTGAGCACTTTTCAGCCTCTTTGTGGTGAGAATGCAGCGGATGGAGGAGGTGGTGGAGTGGGAGGAGATGTGAGCGGAGGACGAGGTGTGCAGGGTGTTTGTGGGGGTCATGTGTGGCGCACAATGCCCCTCTGTGAGCGAGGGTGGCAGGCTGGTGATGTCATGGCTGGCAGGACCCCGAGTGCACAGAGAGGGGTTGTGAAGGCGCGACATGACGGGGACACACAGGAGGGTCGCTGACATTGTTGTACTGAATCAGGCTGTGACGGGGGGGCCGCTCTCCACACTCCACCCTGCAGCGACAGAAACACAACCTGCCAGTCATTCGCTTATGTTTAGTAAATCCGCTTGTATCAGCAGCTTTGAAATGATCCACTTTTTGGCACTCTGCCTTTATTGAATAGCAAACAGTGTCAGGAAAATACAGCGGCTGGGAAACGTGGAAGAAAAGGTCCCTGAGCAGAATCGAACCGGGGCTGTGGTCGTTACACAGTGTGGTGAACGTCTTAAACCCCAGAATGACATTATATTCATTATCGCCGGTATAATTACCTTCATCAAGGAGTTTAAGTTTTCATTGGAATTTGTTTGTTAGTTAGTAGCATTAAACAAAAACTACTGAACGGATCCCCATGAAGTCTGGTGGCAGGATGTGGAATGGAAGAAGAACCCATTGAATTGTGTGGAGCCAGATCAGGAGGCTGATCCAGGAATTTTAACATTGTGTGAGGGTGTTTGGCACCATTTTCCTTGATTTCTCAGAATATAATTCACGGAACTTGATGAAATAACAAGAATGTGACATATTTAGGAAACTGGTATCTCTGAAATTTGGTGCAGTTTGATTGGATTTAAGGAAACTGTTGGGTATTGGGTATTGAGGTGTACTCACTACTCAGCGTCATTCTAATTAGATTATATAATATTCCACATTAGGTTTGCACAAAATTCTCATGAAATTGTCAGCATATGTTATTTTCACTTGCTTTTGAAGACAAATACTTTAATACTGACGTCTGGATTATAAGTGACCATTTTGCACATTGTTATTGTGAAATAAGAGAAGTACAGATAAGTAGGGAGCATAAATCAGAAGTCAGACAGATGCAGCAGGGTGGCCGGGTTAAGGAATTTTACAATGATCAGGGAATAATGTTGCCTACTGTCGTTTTTTCAGTTTGGAAAACCATAATGGTGATATCTATCTGTTTCTCTTTCTTTCTTTTGTGTGTGTGTGTGTGTGTGTGTGTGTGTGTGTGTGTGTGTGTGTGTGTTCCCATTTAAATTCCCCTATATCTTTGATTTAGTTTTTTCCTCTTGTCACTATGTATTAAGCAGTTGCTTTCCCCTCCATTACAATAGTCTTGCTAAATATCTTGGATAGATTTACAGGAAGTCGCGTTTATGTTCCCGAAAGGTAAACTCAGGATTGAGACTAACGAATCTGTTTTGACCTCCACAAGGATTTTGGACTCTTGACAGTTCCTCTCGTGGATGATGTGTGTGTGTGTATTCACAATGACATAAAATTACCGCGGTGCTCCGGCTGCAGCTAAAAACACACATTCAGAAACGACCAGATTATCTCTGTTTTAAAATGCCTTTTAGCAGAACAAAGAGACGCCAATCCTTCAGCCGCGGTATTTGCCAGAACGTTATTGGCAGAGCGGTGTTTATCGACTGAGCGCCGTTTGCAAGCAGAATGTGATCGGAGACAAGAGAAAGGCTTCTTTTCAGAGCGGGCCTCGCAAGTGTCGTGTAAACACACCGAGAGAGGCTCCTTTCATTAGCTATGCTAATCTGGAGCGCACGTGACTCGCTGCAGACTCCAGGGTCGCTCTTGGCTCTGGCTCGCTCAGTTTCTGTCTTCAAAGGCCGGGGTCCTGTCTTCTTCTTTCTGGATCATTGGGTTAATTTGCTGTGTGTTGTGTTCCCCTTCTCTTCCATAGTTAGAATGACAGAAATTGGTGAATGTGTTCCTCTCCTCCTCTTACCTTATGCTGTTGGACCCAGACTGACGGCTTCAGAAGACTGAGAGCTTTGATCATGTATCCTCTACCACAAGGCAACAGATCTTCACCAAACTTAAAGAAAAAAGTTTGACACTTTGGAAAATGCATTTATAAAAATAAAAAAATCCAGTTAGAGGAGCAGACAGATGCCAAACTTGCTCAGTATGACTGATGCATATGAAGCAACTGTCAGCAGCAGGCTCATACAGCCTGGAAACAGAGGCACTTTGTGCTGGTTGAGCACCTTCACCTTAACCAGAGGATCAATTGTTATTTTGTTTTACTTGTAAAGTTAACACTGTTTCCCTCAGTATTTGGAGTTTTCTTTCTTTTAAGTACCATTTAAAAAAAATATATACAGCATCAAATGTATCCAGCAGCATTGGTTCTGATTCAGGAAATGGCTTTTAAAGGTTGATTACTACATATTAGATTTAGTCATTTACTCAGAGAAGATGGGGAACAGAGAATGAGTCACCTCCATCAATTAATTTGATGTATGAACCGATAAGGTATATTGTTAGGATATTTGCTACGTCTCAGCATGTCGCAAAGTGATTATTTGAAATTCCCTTCAAGGTCTTTATTTTTTTTTAATGAAGCTGCCGATTAAAAGTGGTGTTTCTTACACGGGCAATTATTTCTTTATTGATTCGTCAGCATCTTAGGGAACGGTTTCTCATAAAATATATCCTTGCTATGATAGCCTGTCTCAATTGCAATCAGGAGAGAAAATCATTTCAAGAAATGCTCCCCAGGGTGATGTGGAAACGGGTGTGCTGATGTCAGTGCCCACAATTGTGTGCGTGTGAATGTCGGGATGTGGTTGTATGTACAGTAATGTGTGTGGATGTGAGTGTGTGGGTGTGAGTGTGTGTGCGCGCCCGCTTCTTCTAATGCTTAGCCTGTTACAGAGCACCTCTCCACACTGACACTTACTCTTGTCTTGTAGAAACAAGGATGCACTTGATCTCATGTACAAGCAGTGACTGATGGCTCTTTTCTTTCTTCCTCTCTTGCCTTTCCTCCTCTCCTCTGTCTCTTTTGTCTTTTCAGGCTGTGAGGACGGGGGGGAAGATGAGACCTCCCAGCCCTCTGCTGATCTTGCTGTACATCACGCTGTCCAAGAGTGTGAAGGTGGTCTCTAAAAGAGGCTCAGGTATTTAACCTACTTCCTATGTGACTTCATACATGTGCCTCTGCTATGTTATCATATGGGAGCTGGGGACAATCTGTCAAATTGTGCTGATGCAACTTAATGGTGTCATTTGTGCTGTTGTTTTAAGAAATCCTGTCGTTTTTTTCACGTATGTTTATAGATGTGGTTGTGTGTGTGTAATTTAATACAATATATCCAGTAGATCATCTCAGCAAGCAGCAGCGACACAACGGCTACAATGTAATCCTATGGGGCAACTGCAACAGTCCAAGAAATGTCCATTTAAAGTGCTTCTCATCACCAATAAAAGGCGCTGGTGTCTGGCAACATTACACGTCTGGCTTAACAAAATCTAATCTTGTGAGAGTTGGGTTGTTGCAGGAAGACGGGGGTGGAAACATGAGTGAGAGAAAGAGTTGTAGATAGGAATTTGGATTTTACTGAGAGAAACTATTATGGCTGGACAAAGGTAATAAGGACGAAGGGCTCTCGCCAGTTGAAGAGTTAACGAGCACAGAGAGAGTCTACAAGCAGAGGCGGGACAACGAGCGCGCTTGTGAGTAAGACCCCACGTTGAGCGAGTCATGTTACCTTTCCAAACTAAAAGCAGTTTTAGTGGACACATCTTGGACTGTCGCAGTTGCCACATTAAGATTACACTGTGCCCATTGCAAGCGTGTCGTGGCTGCTGGCTGAGGAGATCTACTGGACCGATTTCAAAAGTTTGTGTATGTGTACCATTCATTTATAAACAGAGGACACCTTTTTAAAAATACTACAATTGAATGGCCTCAAAGTTATGTTTCTGTGAGGTTCAAAATTGGATTGTGCTATGCTGGTTGGGAAACTTGAATTATTCTGAATTGCTGATATTTTACTTCATGGGACATTTTTAGATTCTGCTCGTTTTAGATATAAAGATACGTCCAATAAAAAACATTACTGAAAAGGTTGATTGACAGGTAAAATGTAAAGAAAATTTCTGTTTAGATGTAAGTTCAGTATATTGCCTTTGTCTGAGGAGAATTTATATTAATGAGAATATATTCAGTGTATTTCTTCAAATGAGCTCGACCTACCTCAATCTAGAGAGAGTGACAGCTCCCAAATGATCCAGTCTCTCAGTGACTGGGTCACCAGGGGTTAATGTGAAACTCATTTTGGCTCTAAATGCCAGCAAATTGAACATCAATTGTGAACAAATGCAAAGGTCAAAAGAGAAAATGGAGAGCTAAAAGACTTAAGGTAGAAACTTTTCATGACAGGAATACAAAGGTGGTTCAAACATTGTGAAGGCAAAAGGCCATTGTTGGAAAAAGGTAGGTCTTATACAATGTGTTGCGATGAATACAGACTATTATATAGTCACTATTCTCAATCTAGTTAAATATACGGGGTCTGCTAAAAAAAATGTACGTGGCAGGAAACGTCGTATAATAGTTTTTGGGGGTTTACTTTAATATATTTACATACATTTTTTATTCACTTTTTCAGTATTTAGATAGTAAGATATATTTGTTTTAACAATCCATTGCTTACGTTTGTATGTTTGCGTGTATATTTATGCTCCTTCCAAACTACAACTACGTGTGTGCTACAGACACGAGCTGTCTGCAGATTAATGGACTGACCTTTTGCTAAAGGTTTTACATTCAAGGACACAAACTTACAAGATAGACTGGAAGAGCAGCAACGTATCAATGCATAATGTTCCCCAGCCTGCACACAGGATGGTCACTGTCACAATCCCTTATCCCTGTGTTCCCTGTATTGGCTAAAGACTGAAGTCGCATTGTGTAAAATGCTACAAATTGCAGAAATCAATGTCTTAAATCTGTAAAAATGTGTAACACAACAGTGCAAGTGTGTGGTTCTAGTAAACCTGAAACTATAAGTCAATCAAAAACTATTAGTAAACATTTTGTATATTGTTGTAGTAGCTAACACTGGTTAAGTTTGACAGATGATGCCTTTCCAGTGGTTGTATACCAGCACAATTTACACGTGACACGCTCAATTTTGTAGAAGTGATGGATTATAGTGGTGTGTAATTATGGATGACACTGTTGTGTCATCATGTGAGCCTTCAGTTAATTGTGGAGCCCATTCACCTTCAGTGCAGGACATTGGTGTAGTTGCAGATATCATGTATTGGAATATAGGTGACATGGTCTGCTGTGGACCAGGCGACCGATGCCACTGTGGACCAAGTCAAAGCTAGGTTGATGATCGCATGTGCTGTTGTCGACCAAAACAGAACATTTCCCATTAGCTGCATAAACATCTGGGGCCGTATTCACAAAGGATTTTAGGGCTAAAAGTAGGTCCTAACTGGCGAATTTAGGAGTAACTCCTAAAAATAATGGGCGTGTCACTCTTAAATGTAGGACTCCTAACTTTTTTCACTAAGAGCAATTCACAAAGTATTTTAGGCCTAAAAGTAGCACCTAAGTCAAGGAGAGCTTAAAAGTCCTCAAGAGGACTCCTAACTCACTAAGACCTATTCACAAAGAATCCTAAAATGGCTGCGAGACGAAATGCTTTGGAGACAATGGAAGACCGTGAGTTAATCAAGAGATATAGGCTAAATCGTGAGGGTATTCAACTTGTTGTGGACTTAGTGCGGGATGCAATAACATCCCCGACTAACAGGAATAATCCCATTAGTCCCGAAATAAAATGTTTAGTAACACTACGTTATTTAGCAACAGGGAAAATGCAACTTTGCAATGCCGACGATTTAGCAATATCACAACCATCAGTCAGCCGTGCCATAAACCAAACTATCAACGCGCTAGCTAGACCACATATCATCCAACAGTTTATCCGGTTTCCTTTGGACATTCAACAATTACACAGGATCAAAGCCAACTTCATGGCGATTGCAGGTATGCCCGGTGTGGTCGGTGCTATTGACGGGACACACATAAAAATAATTGCTCCATCAAAAGATGAGGACGTGTTCGTCAATAGGAAGAAAATGCATTCCATCAACACGCAGGTTGTTTTTGATGCAAATTTCAACATACTGGATGTTGTTGCAAAGTGGCCTGGAGCTACCCATGATTCGCGCATTTTAATGGAGAGCGGTCTGAGGCAGCTTTTTGAGAGGCACCATGTACCAGTTGGGTGTCACTTGCTGGGTGACAGTGGCTATCCCTGCAAGACGTGGCTTTTGACACCCTACCTCAATCCACAACCGGGAGCACAGCTAAAGTATAACATGTAAGTGATTACGCAGATTACGCTTAGTCCTATGCGTAAAACACATCGTATTGGCTCTTTGACGCCTTTTATTTGTTAAATCCATATTTATTATTGTTTACCGTTTTCCTCCATATATGTTAGAGCACACAAACATACACGAAATGTTGTGGAGAGAGGAATTGGGCAGATGAAACGTCGGTTTCATGTACTCCACGGCGAAATACGCCTCACCCCAGAGAGGGCAAGCACAGTCATCACTGTATGTGCCATTCTACACAACCTCTGCAAGCGGAGGAACATTCCACAGCCAGACGATGATGACGATGAAGAGGACGATGACCCCGATGATGATGATGATGGCGCTCGACAACATGACAATGAATTTGGCCGTGGTTAAATACCTGACCCTCATTTCCATCCTCAATTTCTTCTCGTACAGTGAACTGGTACCAGCAGCAGGAGGGAGAGGAGAGCCAGTGGGTGCACCAAGAGGGAGAGTTGGAAGAGAAAGGGGTGGAAGAGGAAGAGCTGTGAGAGGAGGTGCAGCTGGGAGAGGAAGAGCTGTGAGAGGAGGTGCTGCTGGAAGAGGAAGAGCTGGCAGAGGAAGGGCTAGGAGGGGGAGAAGAGGAAGAGCTGTGTGATGTGATCATGATAGGGGGACTTGAACGGCGGTATGGGCTGTTATTTAAAGTGTTTTAAGTGCTGAAAAATGCTCATTGGATAGTATTTTGCAGGGTGCTTTTAATTGCCTCCTTGATTGAAAGCAATTTACGTATTTTTATTGTTTGCTTTCTCTCTCTCTCTTGAACGTGCAGGCTACAACGTCATTATCGTGGTCTGCACAAACTTGTCATCATGCGTGTATTCTGCTAACTGCACTGTCCATAACTACTTCATAGGAATTCATTTCTAGCCTAGTCTATTTCCTTGTTTTTTGGTAATTTAGTGGGCTCGTCTGAACAACCAATCACCGCACTGACCGCTTCTAAACTCGTGCACGAGAATCAACGTCATCCATAGCAACGGCGCGTCACTCTTAGTTCACTCTTAGTGATTTATCCTTAGTAAGAGTAGGTCTCAAAGGCTTTGTGAATAACTTTTAAGAAAAAACTCCTACGTAAAATGTTTTAGCGCGAGTTAGGAGCACTCCTAGCGCTAAGATAAAATGCTTTGTGAATACGGCCCCTGATGGTTTCCTTGTTGCTGGTTTTGCACAGACTGGAGTTTCTTTTCTCCTGCTGCCCGTTGTGCCCTCAACTGTCTGTTAAAGGGCTTTAAATGGCTCTGCCCAACGCCATACATTTCCCCTATAGCTGACTTTTCTGCTGACCCATGTAAAGCCTGTAGCCCGACATCCACAAGTTTTGGGCTTGCACTCACCAACCTTTCACTGACTCCTGCACTTTTATAGCCCTCGCTGCTTTATTCTGTGGAGCGTTAATGGTCTCTTTATCAGGGGATGTGTTCTGAGCTGTAGCAGTTGGCTCACTCACTTCTTTATAATTGGATGTGTTGTGGGAGGAACCCCCCAAAAAGACACGTCTCTGAACAACAAAAATACTAAGACTAATCTCTATTAACAGCTATCTGTGTGTAAATGCAGATAAATAAAAAATGCTGATAGCTGATCATTTCCTTCACTGTCTTCTTCCAAATGCTTCCGGGTCCACAATCTTGTCCCTCACCTTCAGATTCTCCATATTCACATTGAATAATCTGTTCACCGTAACTAGCTCCTTATAGATTAGCCGCAGTTGCCGTAATGCTGCATCCAATTTGTATTTGATATAATGAAACACCGACAGAACATGGGCATTGTGGACGTCAGACTGCTCATCGAATATGCTCTCACCATCTGGCGTCAAATCTCCAGAGTAGCCGGTAATGCTAGCAGGAGTCAAGGATGGAGTCTCTGAGGAAGCGTCATTGTCATGTTCCAGCCCCGTGCAGAATACTCTGACAGCACCGGGCAGTTCCTTCAGTGACAGGCGGCTTCAACCTGCTGTGTGTGTGAAGGAGAGATACTGCAGGTCCGTCCTTCCTGCTGCCGTTAGCCTTTACGATCAACAATGCTCTAAATGGACCACTCACACTAAATCTGACAAATTCCCTGTGCAATATCAATGCATAGTAAACAACCGCAATATCAATATCCCGCGTGTGAAACAATGTGAATTCAACCATTAGTGTGGTTTACTTGTTTAGAGTACGTAGTTTATTTGACTTATGATATCCTGCTTTTACTGGTGTTTTCTGCTGTTGGACGATCCCATTTGCTGCCGTAACAGTGCAAACGCCCCAGCAGTGGGATTAATAAAGGATTATCTTATTTTATCTCTCACCTTATAGGATTGGACAGGGTTCACTGGACAAACTGTTGGTCTTGTCCCAAGGATTTAGTCCCGCTCTTTAAACGGGGAATTTTTCTGTCTCTACTCCCGAACTCCACATTATTAATTTAATCCAGCTCCGGCCAAGGGAGAGGAGCTGGAAAAGAGCACAAGTGAACAGTTGGAACACAGAATGTTCACATGTGTTGTATAAACGTGTAGATCTGCCCAAATATCAATAAGGCAACATATTATGAGCCAGACCTTGATTCATTCAAAGTCCAGCTGCTAAAAAAGAGACTTTATACTTTGTATGTACTTTATGCTGCATCAACTTTTATTTATCTCCCAGGTGTCTGAACATGTATAAAAGTTGTAAGTATTGTCCTTAAACATCCGTAGACTATATATAGAATGCACTGAAATAATTGTTGGTAATTATAATAATTGGATAAACTCAAGATGGAATTTATATCAGTTCAATTAGCTTTTTTCCTTTTCTCAAACTATTTAAAACAATGTGAAATATTAAACAATTAAATATAATTTCAGCAAACTTGAAGTGTTATCATGCAATATTATTTTATAATTAAGTAAAAGTTAAGGCTACTTGTCATCTAGATGTAATGTTAAAGAAAAAAATATCAACTTATTTGCATTTCTTTTAATCTATTATCTGTCATTAATACAATATTGTCTTCCTATTTGTTTAAGGTGGAGTTAGTATAATCAGAGTTCTGCCATGCGTTAAGTAGGACCTGTGTGTGAGAATGTATGTGGTCGATTGAGGGCATATGTGTGATTGTGTGGACACACACACACACATATGCAAACTCCTGAGTGGTTATATGCATTAGTCCGTTGAGGATTTCAATATAGATCAGAACCAGGGAAGCACATCAGATCTATCAAGTGGGTCCTCTGGGTCCTCTGGTCAAATATCGATAGCAGTTAAGTCCATATTACACCCCTACTGTGGGGTCAAAGGTGAGGGAGTGTTACTGGGCAGTTTGGCCGTTTAATACCTCTTTGAAAGGCCCCTCTGTGTCCTCTCTACCTGAAAGATTACAAATGGGGACATGTGCAAAATCAGATCAGCTTCTTATCTGGGACATGGATACTGTCACTTTTTTTTTTCTCTTGCGTGCGTTCATACAGCACTGAGGTTCACGAGGGACCACATTAACATTCAGCACACAAACTGATGGAAGCAGTGGATGGTGCTGAGCAAACACAAAAAAATATCCATACTGTAGATGAGAGGTGTTTTTTAATCTGTTTGAAAAACTGAACCACACAAATGGAGCTGGAAGAGGCTTCATTAAGTATTTAAACACACTTAATTTAAATATCTTCCTTAAATGCAGTTTTAGTTGAGCTAAATGTAAAATAGATCACCACAGCCTTCTGTCAGTGTGTGCACTGCAGCAGATGTTGTGATTCCAGTATTTTTCTTTTTTTATATTTAAATAAATATGGCATTACCTGAACACACTACCACTCGCAGTAATAAGATTATGTGTCTGTGTCTGTGTATTAATTGTGTGATGAACCTCCGGGTGGCTGATTTTCTCTATGGTTCAGATGTTGGCGACATTTGTCTACATGTGCAGGAGAATAAAAAAGATGGAGCAGCTGAGCTCTCATGGCGGCTAATAACTTCACTTACAATGAGCACCTCTGGCATCGGACATTGACCCACTGTATGTCACAGTCATTTATAGTAGGCTGTTATTATTATTGAGTCCAAAGCAGAAATTTTAATACAAGTCAACAGGAGATTGATTTTCCTTCCCAGTGTCCAGATGGCATTCTCCTATAATTATTCAATGGGGCTTGGATGTGTCTCTTATCCCCTCATTCTTTGTGCCACACTTGGCGCGGCTCAAAGTTTTATTGGGTATAAATTGGGGCAGATAGTTTTTTCTAGTCGTGGGTGTGTGTGTGTGTGCACGTTCAGTAGAAGCATGTATGAGCTGTTCATATACAGCTCGTGTTTGACCCACATCTCGGCCGTGTATGCTCTGCTGCTGCGAACGAGGGTTTTAACTCTAGGCGTTCTGCTCAATATGGTCTCTCACCTCGGTGTGATTGTGCAGTGGACTGACCAAGGCCGACCTGACACCGTGTGAGATTCACTCCCTGGGACTCTGAGCTGGTCTCTGACAGAGACAAGCTGTCAAGGTCCGTCCATCTGACTCCCGATTGTCTCCAATGTCGGGCAGACCCAGCCCGGTCGAGTCTGAGGGGGACCCATATCAGCCTGTCTGTTGGAGATAAGCCTGTAAAGAGACAGTCTTCAAGCAGACCACACTGGGAGCCTTCAACTGGTCCTCGCAAACCAAACGACCAGTTTGATGAGAAATACGAATAGGAACTCGACAACATAAAAATTCTGTTGATCACAACACTGGTTTCAAGATATGAGGCATCATGAAAGATTATCGATTGTAAAAAGTAAGAGTAAATTGCGTAAGATACACAAACATCTTTTAACTAACAACAGTTACATGTCATTTTGTTTTTTGTGAATTCTTACTTGAGTTTCATTTCTGCCCACGTATATATTTTTAAGGTTATTTGAACATACAATATTTTACTTTGGCCACTCTGGGTCTCTCAATCAAAACAAAAACAAAAGAAGTATTGTGGAGCAGCAAAGGGACTTTTCATGGGAGTTTTTTTGTTGATTCCTAATCTCCATGGATTTCTTGGCTCCCCTGTGTGTTTGTGCCTTAATTGGACAGCTTCAGCCACAGAACGCACAGCAAACGCCCACAAATACTGGTGATCCATGACGAGTGACCTGAATCAACAGTGAAAGAAACCACTCACTGGCTAGCAGAGTGTTTTCCCTTTTTACATGTAGTTTGCTTGGGATGTTATACCAGAGACGGACAAAACCATGATAGTGGATATGATGCAATTCAAAGGCGACCAACATGCAAAATCCTGTTACGTTGGATAACATTGGGAATTTCAATGGGTTTGAATATTGGAACATTTTGGATTATGTAAATTCACAAGCCAACAAAATATATGTTTAGTCATTTTAATGAAGAATCGTTATATTTTATATCTTAAACAGGTAATTGATTGATTGAAAATAAACAATGGATGATAATGAAAAGTTATCATATAAAAATATGCAGGTTGCTATTTTGAGCATGTTAATCTGACACAAGAGTGGAACTACAGTTGGCCTGACCTAAAATTTAATCTGTTTTCACACATTTTCACACACCAGTTGCCCTGCAAAGGTTTAATGAGAAGTAAACATTTTTGAACATCTTATCAGAAATACGCAGGTTTTACACGCTGGCATTTAATTCTCAGAAGTGCCGTAATTGCTATTGGTTTGATGTTGTCATTTTTGAAGTATATCCTGGGGAAGACGTCTGGTTTCTGCCCAGTATATACAATGTTTTTTGGGCAGGTTTGGGAAAAGAACAACAAAAAGGCAATGTTAGACGTTCTGTATCTCTGTGGATTCGTTAACGCTGCTCTGTCCAGTGGACCGGATCGGAGCTTCAGCAGAGATCAGTCAAGAAATGATCACGGGAAGTTAGGGAGGAATTGTCAGTGGTAGACAGTCAACCAAATTAACCTCATCTCCTCTTTAAATTCAGGCCTTGGGGCCGACAACGTCCCCCTCACTGCTCTCCAACACACCCGGCTTCATCCTAAGAAATAGCCCCTACCCAACTCTTTCTGGGTTGAGTCCTGAATGCCTTTTCCTCATTAAACGGAGGCATTGAAAATATGACACCTCATTCATTCCCCTGAAAAACACCTAGGACTGTGAAGTCTCATCAGACTGTGATGTATCATAACAATGGGAATCTACCAGTCCCGGTGCAACTGATGCTCTTTCTGTAAAAAGCCTTTAATTCAGCCTTTTATGGATTTGTGCTCAGGCCATATTGCTTTTTGCGCATGACCGCACAAAAGATTGTTATAGTCATGATATATGAGCATTATATGCCTTTGCATGTCTGCTCCAGGGTTGATGGTAAAAAACGGTAAAAGGCAGTGGACTTTATGAGAGGTGCTGTAAACTTTCACATTAACCATGGATGTGTTGAGAGAACTGGATGCATGAAATGGTGTTCCATGTATTTCAATGAAAACTGGTAAGTCCATGCATTTAACAATAAAGGTATTTAGGCCTCCGCACTTTGATTTCTCTGGCCAGCAGATTGCTCCGTATCCATTTGAATAGCATAGGGAAATCCATTGACGTAGCTTTTTTGAGTCATATTACTGTAATGCCACAAATTATGATAATATTATAAGAAATAACTTATTTTTGTAGGTTTGCTTTTAGGGAAGATTACACAAAACTAACTATACCGATTTCCATGCAACTTGGAGGAAAGATGTGGTTTGGGTCAAGGATTTTTTTTTCTTTTAAATGTTTTTTCCTTGATTTCTCAGAGAATAATTTATGGATTTTAATAAAAAAACGATTTGGGCCTGGCGTAGGATTTCGGTATTTATTTAGATACTTTTTTTTTTCTTTATCAGTGTTTGGACTCCTGTTGATGATCATTACATGTGACCCAAAACGCCCACTTATAGTGCAGTTTTAAGCCAAATACAATGAGAAATATATTCCTAAATAGATCTGGTCAGTCATACTGACATTCTAGGAGGCACTGAACTAAAGGACATCAAGAAGGAAAACTACGTCAGCTCAGCGGCTGCACATTACTCACGACTTAAAACACACACAGGAACAGTTTTAACACATCAGACCCATTTCTGACTTCTCACTGCAAAACTGTGTGAGATTCACCCGTGATGTATTTTACACAGACATGATTCAAATGCATGCGCTCAGTCAGAACCAAAATTGCTTTCAGACCAGTTTTTCGGCATCACAGGTTTTCTTGATGGCTCACCATATGCACAGGGTGAGTGCTGTGCTGGGAAGTGCCCCACCTGCTCATCAATCAGTGTCGCCAGGTCAAAAGTTGAGTTTAGTGTATTATCACAAGAACTGTGTGTGTGTGTGTGCGTGTGTGTGTGCCAGGACATGAGCAGACAATATGCCCTGATTATGAACTCCTCATGGCTGCACGTTTTAGCCTCAGCTGCCACGGCTCACCCACACAGTGAGAAAAAAAAAAAAAAAAAACTAAAACGCTGCATGAACACTTTGTCAGTTTATGCAGTCCAAATGTCATGAGAGAGACAGACAATACACATCACTAAACACATCCAAGGCCCGCTGACCGGTCTGTTAGCTGGAATAATGGCTTTTAAACACAGCCTGCAGGGATGAGTGAGCATGCTGCAGTGGAAAACAACATTCTGCACTCTGATCAAATGCAAGGACGGGAGCCTCACTATGTCTTACACTTAACCCACTTGAGGCCCCGGCTACAGTAAATATATAGAGTGCCCGAGTTGATTCAATTGCCCTTTAATCTAGTTACTGACTTTGCATAAAAGGTTCAATGTAAATAAAAAAGGAACCCTGCTCTAAACAATCCAAACCTGCTCAGATGGTAGTTGTCTTTTCTTGAGCATGTTTTAAAGGCCTGTTAACATCAGCAGTTAAAATGATTTTTGTATATAAATATCTATTAACCTCTAATTGACATGCTCACCAAAAATAAAAAAAATAGAAAGGACTGAGAGCTGCAGAGAGGTTTACCAGCTGCGACTGCTGGGGTAATGTAGCATAGTGTCCCAAAGCCTCTGCAGTCAGCTCACTGTCTACACACTCTGATGTGGCAGGGAATAGCTACCCAATTATCATAGTGTGTCTCTGTGTGTGTGTGTGTGTGTGTGTGTGTGTGTGCGTGTGCGTGTGTGTGTGTGTGTTTGTGTGTGTGCGTGTGCGTGTGTTCATCTGACTGTCTCTCCTAGTGTGACTTGTGATATTCCCGGCGATGGCCTCTTGCTGTTTCTCTGAGCGGGGATAAAAAACTATACAGCCAATATTCTAGATGACTCTGCAAATACCGCTCCAAATTCACGATAAGAGCCCGTCATGGATAACTGTAAATCTGACATGGCCCCAAGGCAGCGTGGGGGATGAAGTCCACGGAACTGACGCCTGAATAACCTCCCGATAAGTATGAGGGCATGCAGGGACACAAAATCCAGCCGATCAGTCGTCTGAATTCATTTAACAAGGCGTTCTCTTTTCATTTCACAAATCATACTGCTGCAGTGTCTCTGACATGCTGTCAGGCCGTTGGGCTGAATGACGTACACAAATAAGATGTATCGAGACCTTGTCTCCTCTTGTCATACTTGTCTCATACCTGAGAGGCTTTCCTAGATTCTTGTATTGAACATTCATTCCTCTAATTCCTGGCGGAGGAAAAGGGTGTAATAGTTTATTGAGTGATCATCTGTCCACATTTACGTCCCTACGCACTAATCTGGGATGACAGCCAGTCTCCAGTTGAACAATTGATCACCCTGAACGTGGTAGGCCTAAAATGATGCGACACTTTCAAGAGTAGTTTCAGCCTCCACCTTGTCTCTCTCTCTGCCAAGCCAGTTACATTTGATGCTCATTAACAATATAATGCTTGTCCTTGGTATCTGTTTACTTGATGCGGGCCACTAGGCAGGGACGTCTAACTAACGATGTATGATGTAAGTGCATTAGAGAGTATGGCTCATGTCAGTGCACGAGACAATCCATCCATTCTATCAATATGGAAAGGAGCCAGACAAATTCACACAGAGGCACATGAGCATAAACATCGTGCACACACATATTCGTATTGAATAACATACATGCAGACACATAACCGTGTGTGGTTTTAAAGTTGTGGCCGATCGGTGTAAATGCAAATGCAAACGATGGAGAAACAAATAACAACAACAAATAAGAGGATGTATTTTATACACTGGATGTTTTGTTTGCTATTGTCTCACAACACACCAGAGTACTACAGAGGCTGTCCTGGCCTGGTCAATACCTCTCTCTCTAAATGATGAGGAATGGCCTGTGCGGCAGTAACTGCGCTGGGAGATTGATCACATGCAGACTACTGGAGATTAAATGGCTTTCTTGCGGGGAGCCAGGCCGCCCCTGCATGCTGCATTGTGCGGAAACGCAGGAAGCCTGTTTTCCTCGCTCCGATCACAACACCTGCAGGGAAGCCGGGTGGGCCAGCATATGGAGGCCATCAAGCGTATAGCCATCTTTATTGTTTAGGATTAAGATAAAATAAGATGCACTTTATTGATCCCACGCTGGGGGAAATTACTTGTTACAGCAACAGATTGTCAGAATGAGTTAATCCAGAGAACATGTGTACACCTAAAATAGAAAAAAATAGGCACTAAAATAAGACTATAAAATGTAATTAAATATGTAAATAATATAGAAATTTCACTACTGATGGAACATTTTATGTGTAGATAAGAGATGTTTGAAATAAACATTATTGAAGTTTGAGTGCGTATATAGACTGTTATAAGTATATAGTCGGTATGGTATACAATATCAGTGAGTTTAATATGGGTATTAATGCACAGTAGTAAAGTAAATAGTAGAATATATATAAGATATGTATATATATGTATGTTTTATTTTAATATTTATATAAAAATAGTGCAAGTAATACTTAATAGTTGAGGTTTGAATATTACATTTGATTACAGCATCATCTTGCAGGAAAGAACAGGGAAATTGTTGCATCATCTGTCAAAGATTGGAATTGGAAACTGTTGTAATGCAGTTAAATTCTTTAAAAACGATATGAAATATGCCTCAATGTGTTTTCAGTGATACAAAGCATATTGTAGGCCAAAGGGAAGGTTTTGTTTTCCTGTATTTTTATACAGTTGGTCTTAAAATCCCCTCTAATGGTTTCCATTTAAAGAAGAGCCCAGCCTGTGATATTACTTCCTGTGGTTTATGTATGTTCAGGGAAATTACTTGTGTGAGTAGGTAATGCTTTGTGTGTATTTTTTGCACATGTGTTTATGTGTGGAGGCTGCGTTAAGGGGATTATTATAGGGACATGTGGTGAAATATGTATGTGCTGGTCTTTACTGATAATGAAGCAATTATGCTGGGGTGAGCATTCACATCTCTGGCTCAAGTAAGTACAGTGTAATGTTATATTCAGCATGTGCTCTGGTGTAACGGTGTGTGAGGGCGTTTATATACACGACCGGAATAGACTGTCAGGTAATTAAACGATGCTAAATGAGGAGAAGTGCCACTAGATGCTTTTATAGACATCAAGGCAATTTAGCCCACATTAAATGGTTGTGATACAGCAGCAGAGTGTGTGCTCTGTTTATTAGTGTGTTGTGATATGCGATTAACCAGATGTGACGGTTGTATTCGGGCTCACTGGTCATTTTCAACATGGAATTCCTGCTGAGGTTTAAAAATGTGTGTATTCCCATGTTTTCTCTCATATTAGACACGAGTGAGGGGAGACGTTTTCAATTGTATCACTTAAAAAATGTAACCTTTCCGTTTATTTTACAGTGTATTTATGTCTCTGAGGGGGTTCCCAATGCAGAACACTGTAAATGTCATAGGAGCTCAGTTGTGTAGTCAGTCAGTCAGTGAGCTGTTCAGATGTGGACCCTGAATCTACGTAGGAGGCTCAGGAGAGAGGCGGACCAAGTTACTCCAAAGTTCACATTGTCTGTAAAGTTAGAATGAACTAAGTCATTTTAACTTTATCTATATAATCAATCTAATAATTCCAGGAATCTATCTGTCTGTGTGTCCAGGCGACTTCTTCACTTGAGGTGGGATGGCTTTTTGAAACACAAGAAAGTCCAGTTGCCAACAGACTCTTGTACACCGTCGTCAGCTCTTATCACCAAAATCCCTCGACATCTCCCTCTGTGTCTTCTTTGTGTGTGTCACCGCTTCTTCGCGGGAGACATTCGTTTTCTTTTAGTTTATTTCATTTTTGCTCCTGTTGCGTGTTAGAAGTGTCACCAAACCCCCTGAGGTGTTCACACATCAACTTCTCTGGATTTCGACCGACTTTTATATTTTGAGGCCAGTCAGAGAAAGTCTGCAGAAGCTGCCGAGCCTCTTACTCGGACGTTTGCATTCACACATGCTACCCCTCCAGAGAAAATACAGAGGATCCACAGAGCTCATTGCATGTCTGAAAGCAGCTTCTGTGGAACACACATCTGAAAAACTGTTCATGTTATCGGCTTCACACCTGGTATGTAATATTGTTAAGGGCCCAAGTAGATACAATTTCGATTTGGACATTTAAATAATTTAATAGGTGACCAGCACTCTATAGCAGCAGCATTTGGCGCTCATCAACGCCCATGACAACTGATTCTCCAGTTTGGGGTTTTGGGTCGAGTTCACTGAACTCTGAGGTGAACAGGAACATTCTGTGAGGTGAACATCCAGCTCATCAATAAGGAAACAAGTCAGACCCACTCACACAAAGCTTCACTGAAGTGTGAGGTGAACAGCACTTTGTGCAGCAGCGGTGCCTTCAGGGTTCTTCAGACTGAGTCCTGCAGTAGGTTTTGCTGCGGCTCAATACTGCAAATCACTTTATACGGTTTCAAAAAGTAAGGCATCGCCACAGGACAAACAAACAGTCCATTCCAAACAGGTACAGTACGTTCAGAATGGCCACTGCGCTTGTAGTATCTATTTCTGTTATCAGTGAAGCATCATATTTTATCATTTTTGTAAATAAACTTGAAAGTCAGTCCCAAGTAAATATAATTGTTTATACTGCACCAGAATATACAGTATGTAGCTGACACTTTATTATAGATGGCGGTGTGTTTGATTGCACTTTGACAGTAATCACATCAGACGCCTGCAGAAAACCCAGAGGTTATTCTGCAGGCAGCACAAACTACAAAGACCAGTATTCTAGAAAACCCTCCAGGCCTTTTAAACTACAAGTACCTGCAATCCTCTGTCATCCCCCTCTGTCAATGGGATGTGCGCTCAGCTGCTGGTGTCAGACCTTAGGAAGCGCAGAAGAACAAGTGTTTCACGGAGCAATGAACACACGCACACACGCACGTCCGCAGTGTCTGTGTGTCTCCAGCTTCCTTCCCTCATTAAGCAAAAACTTACAAAAAAGTGAGCTCCATGCTGCGAGTGAGGGGGAGGAATCTGAGTACGTCTCCAAATGCTAATGAGAGGAGCCTGCTTCAACACAGTGCTTTGTCTTATGTGTGTATGTGTGTGTGCCAGTTTTTATTTTCCTCCAAAGGTATGTCCATATCCAAGCACAGTTATTTTTACATATCATTAGTAGCGCAATGCAGCCCCATCGCCCTGACAACTGCATCCCTTCCCTTCCCTACTGCTTATCACCATAACAACTAATGTACTGTAAATAGTGCTGTCTCCCCGTCGGCACGGAGTTCTTCTTTTTCTGTTTCTCTCCATCACTCTTTATTTCTCCCTGCCGTCTCTGCGTTCCTTTCCTCCCCTCCAGCCCTCTCGTTGCCACTGCACCCCCCCCCCCCCCCTAACCCTCCATCACGGCCGTTTCCCTAATTCCTGTCTGGTTGCTCCACTCGGAGTTGATTTTTTCGGTGCCACTACAGATGTGGGTGGTTCTGGTGAGCGCACAGTAACCTTTCTCCTGCCTCACGTTGTCAAGGGCCTAAGCTCACATGGCAATCGATAAAAAACGTGCAGCTGTATAAGTTATCCCGCAAAGTTCCAGATCCTATATTGATTTTCGTTTTTTTTTTTCAAGTAAAAGGAGCTTTTAAAGGCGTTCCTCTTCCCACATACTTACAGATACATACTGGGTCATACCAACTTTGGATATCTGATTGGATAAAGGTGTGTATTCACAAGATTTAGTCCGCTCCGTGCCTTTGTGTTTGACCTAAATGTGTTATTGACGGTGAGCCGGGCCTGACAACTTGATTGGTCCACTCCGCTCCAGGATTAACTTGCCAGCCTGGCAGGCTTTTACAATCAAAGATCAAGCCAATGGTGTGTTTGGCTGAGTAGCTGTGGGATTGACTTAACAGCCTGATGTGCTAATGCAGAGTTATCCCAAGGTTGAGCTGTGTACAGCAAGGACACGCATGCTGTTTTGCCGTCGGTGTAAGATCCACAATCTATAAGAGAGAGGTGACGGTAAACACTTATCTGTGCACCCCTGGAATAAAAAAAGGGGGAAAAAAATCCTTTCACTTGAATTAATTTAACATTTTCTATTCTCTGTCTCTATTGTTTCCTTTTGCTTGACTCTCTCTCTCTTGTAATCACTGTCTCAAATCACTAATTATTCTGGTTTATTCCATTTCTCTTCCTCGCTCCCTCCCTCTTCTTCATCTTGTCTGACTCAATCTTTTCCTCAGCAGCACACGGGAGGTCACCTATGCCCCATTTCCTGTCTTTCTCTTTCTACGTTCACGTACTCCATGTTCATCTACTCTGCTCTTTCCTATCCAAAGCTCAGGGGTAGCCCTCCTGGATCCATTCTTACATAACCTCCTGCCCCTCACTCTTCCTGGATAGGTCCATGTGTAAAGGTAGAGTGGAAATAGGTGTGAATGGCGTCTGGTGATCATCTCCTCAGATCACAGCTCAGGCTTGTTCCCTGGAGATTGACTGGCAACAGCGGAGCCCAAAGAAACAAACAAGAAAGAAAAGACACTTGAATGGTGTTTGGAGCAAACCAGGCGAGGTGTCACTTGAAAGGATATTCTTTCCGGGCTTTATTTTAAGGCAACTCTTACCGCACATCTTGAATTCCTATGATGTCCCCTCTCGAGCTGGTTCCCATACACACGCCTCAGTGGCTCGCTGTATGTGATGTTGTAGCCTGTGACGTCGGCAGCTCTTTTGAAGCTATAAATGCCCTCTCTCTCTCTCTCTCTCTCTCTCTCTCTCTCTCTCTCTCTCTCTCTGCCTTCATTAAGAGGTTGTCTTAAGCTACCCGGCTTAACGCTATTTACATTTTCATTATTCCACCGTTACCGGGAAGAAATGGCATAAAATCCAGCAGTGTTCAGGACATTAGACAAGCTTCATTCTCACAGCAAATGGATTTACATAAATAAGGAGGTTGATACATGGAAACAGAGAGGAGGAGATGAGGCAACAAAAGATGGGAGAAAAAAAGGAACAGTGTAAAAGGACGGAGAACCTTTCAAATGGATCAAGAGGACGAGTCGACGTGCAGAGCCCGGAAGTGTGTGCCTGCGTTTGTGTGCGTGTGTGTGTGTGTGTGTGTATGTGTGTGTGTGTATGTGAGAGAAAGAGATGTAAATTGGTAAATGAGAGGCAGTTGTGTCGGGTTCTCTGGTTGCATAAAGTGGGCTCTGAGGGACTGACAGAGGTCGTCTGATCCACTGCATGTGATCAATACAGCTCTAGGTTCCCTCATTAGTGGAACAGACCTCATTGTGTTTACCATACAATGGACGAGTGGGAACTCTGTTCATGTGTATTTGTCAGCCCTGTGTGTGTTTGTGTATAATAAGGCGTCTTCATTTTGGCCCTTTTCTCAGGACCCTTTTGTTTACATCTTCTGTTCAGACGATTTATTACCTTCGCAGAGGAGGTTATGTTTTCACCTGAAGTTGTCGGACTGTTAGCAGAAAATGTAAAAACCACTTAATTGATGTCCATAAGCTTTAATGGATTGTTATGGCATAGGTCAAGGAAGAACACATTATATTTTTAAGCTGATCCGGTTAAATAAGGAGAACCAGGTTTTTTCTTTTTCCAAATTTCTTTAACATGGTGAAATCGGGCATAATTCTTGGTAGGTATGGTTTGTTTTGGTTTGCCCTTTCATTGTTCCCTTCTTGTTTTTTTCTTGCCGTGGATTTGCTTCAAGATCTCTGACTTATTCTGTGGTTAAACAATGACAAAGTAAATAAATAAAACACATCTTGCCATATTGAAGTAAGTGAAAAATAAAAAATTATTCTGGATCCACCCCCTGATCCGGATCCGGACCAAGACTTCAATGGGTTCTGATCCATTCCGCATTCTTTCACAGGATTTTGTAAACTTGTTTATGAACACTCAAACAAACACACAGGGAGGTTAAGGAATCTTCGTTAATCAGTGAGAGATGCTGAAAACAGAGTTAAAAGGATAAAAATGAACGTTCAGTTCTTGATACTGACAGTTTCAGGGGTTTACCCAGAAAGACTTCAATTGTCTGCTCAATACATCACGTCATTTCAGCGTGTGTGTGTGTGTGTGTGTGTGTGTGTGTGTGTGTGTGTGTGTGTGTGTGTGTGTGTGTGTGTGTGTGTGTGTGTGTGTGTGTGTGTGTGTACAACTCCCAGTGGTTCCTTTAGAATGCTAATGATAGATTAGCCTCTGAGGCTTCACCGATTTTCCTTCGGGAAATCTCAGCCAGTCATGGATGGCATTCCTCCCTTTCAACCCTCTCAGTGCACATTCCCCACCACTCTGACCCCGAGACTCTCTCTTCAAACCCGGAATAAAGAGCCCACAATGACAGAAAGGAACTCAAGTTTCCCCTTTTCTTTACCCTGTGTTCTTTTCATTTACATTTTCTCAGGAATTTTCTGTTTGAAACTGTCTGAAGCTCTCTCGCTCTTCGGTGCCGTTTGTGCGGTGAATTCATCACCCATCAGCCCAGGCCCCTCTCAGTCGTCCAGGGTGAAGCTGGAAGAACTGAAACAGGAAGGAGGCGATGAGGGCACATCACAAACAGCTAATGTCCTCAAAGACTGTTCATTTTAGCCAGCTGCTGCTTAGCTGGTGTCTCTTAGTAAAATTGGCCTTATTGATGAATGCAAAATAGTTGTTTTAGAGACTATGAGCTTCAGCACATTCACTTGGACATAAAAGAATGGATAATATATTAAAGTGCCTATAGTCTCAGCTTTAACTCGGGATACAGAAATAACTGTGCCTGGAAAAACTCCTTTGATATTAGCAAACACACATCTTTAATTTCTCTCTGATAGGTTCTAGCCTTTTTTGAGCCTCATTATTATTGTCTTCACTTGCAAGTTCTCCTCATATTGACAGATAACTCTAACTTAATATAAATGGTGACTATGATGTTTTTATGTTCATTAAGGGCTTTTCACACCTTAACGTGCAAACCAGGGTCCAAATGAGGTCCATGTCTTCAGTTTTGGTTTCACACCTGTTATTTTGGTTTTGGCTAAACTAAAGGTAAGAAG
The DNA here is from genome assembly GCF_947347685.1 of Pleuronectes platessa. Lineage (NCBI taxonomy): Eukaryota > Metazoa > Chordata > Actinopteri > Pleuronectiformes > Pleuronectidae > Pleuronectes > Pleuronectes platessa. The sequence continues at coordinate 8,543,690 of NC_070639.1, forward strand.
GTCCCAACCAAACAAGGTGTAGAAGTGCCCATCTAACATTAAAACACATAGCGGTCCATGAAATTCCAAAATGTGGGCACTTTGTGATTAAAATATCCCACTCAGTTAATGTAGTGTGCATTATTTTATTTCAGATTTTTATATTTCTTTCCTAAATACTTCTCGTCATGACTCTGATGCACTAAGGATGTTATTCTATTCACTTTTTATTCTTCCTTTAAAACACAGAAATGTTATTTAGTCTCATGGAAGCTTCTGAATGAAAAGTTACCTCACAGTTTTCCCTTGCCAGGAATACAAATGTGTGACAACATAATTTCGTGGACAAACAGTACTTTGTTTGTCTAAATCAGGACTGACACAGTATCCCTCTGAATCCAGTAACATTTTTAGGGAGTGAGGAGTAAATTACGATGGAAGGCGACTGCCGATGCAACTCAGGGGCTTTCGCTGTAATAGACACATCGCCCAGTCTAACAAAAGGTAAACGGCATGAACACACAGACAGGAGACGAACCAATGTGTGCACAAGAGCTGAGTACACAGGCTGCGCATCCACTCTCCAAACTTGGCTCTGTTTGAGGACGGAGGTCAAAGGTCTCCCTCTGTACACTGTGGAAGATTGAGATGGAGACTTTGTGTTTATGCAAGAGCTGCTGCCCGTGTCTCAGGCCAGTTTAAAAAAGATATAACAAGCTTCTGCTGTATTGGATGTTTATGTTTCAATCCTCAAAATTGAATTTACTCAGCCTGGTTTGATTTTACCCCAACACATGTAAATCCAATGAAGAGTTTCTGTGGTAGCTCATTGCGGTCCTGAAATGGTTGTGATGTACTACACTCCTCTATTAACCGGACATTTGCCCGCTGTTGTCATCCATCATACAGCTGAAGTCCCCCCCCCAACCGGAACACACCACACACATAAAAACGTGCTACTACCAGAGGTGATGCATTCGTCAATCCCATCTAGAGCTCATCATAACTGTGCATGTGAGAGAGAGAGAGAGGGGATGTTTGGGAAAGCGGAGTGCGGTGTTGACGGTGAAAGGGCGGAGGACAACTCCTCTCCAGCAGAGGCACACCACCCCAAAAGAGTCCTCATGTCCCTGATGGTGTGTCCGGACCACTCCTGTGCCCCTCTTCATCCGCCGCTCTCGTACCGCAGGTTTCAATGATTTCAACCCACGGCTTCAGTCCAATTAGCCGAATTATTTTGAAGTAGCTGCTTTTCACTGAAGGGATGGTGCTGTTTTATTGAGAAAGGGACGGTTGGAAATCACTTTGAATCTTCGATGAGAGTTGTTGTATTATTGGCAAACAGATTTTCCTCGACTGAAGAATGGGAGTGCTGTTGAGACAACTTCACAACAATCACCAATTGCTCTTGAGCGTAAGTACAACCCCGGCTTCTCGCAGAAGAGGAAATTTCTAACTCGCAGAAATTGTAAGAGACAGTAATGACCATAAATGCCTGGCAAGGCTCATTCACATCCACAGCTCGATATGCGGCTGGTTGAATGTACTTCCCTCATGTGAATCCTGACCTTCCTTTGTTCTTTTTGTCCCTCATTCAGCTTGTTTCCTTGTTTAAACTTCCAAATGTCTTTCTAGTTGTAAAGCCACAACTCTTATCTTATCATACCACAAGCCTTTGCACAGTGACCTTCAAGTTTATTCCCTGACCTGTCTACCCGCCCCCCCCCAGCCAATATCTTCAGCTCTGCCAGTCCATTCAGCTTCTCTCCCTTCCTGTCCAGCTCATATCTGTCCCCACACGCCTCACCATTTCTCGAGGCCTCCTGCCTTCTTGGTCATGTCCGTTTTAGCATCATAGCTGCCCGCTTTGTGTCTGTGATCCACGGTGCATCATTGGCATGACTGAGCAAGGCACAGCTGTTTCGACGCTGGGCAGAGCGGGTGCGGGCCCTGGTCCAGGCTTGCCGGCAGCTGGATTAGCTCTGCCACCATTAGCATCTGAACTCCTGTAATGTGACAATATGACAGGGATTATGCCATCTGAGGGCAAGACGCAGGAGCTGTAAGGGAGAGAGGGGGAGGCTGGGAAGTGGAGTAATATGCAGAATTGGGAAGCTGGCAGGTGGGGAGGTATGCGCACTGCAGGATTATTGGATGCTGAGTAGAGAAAAGAGATGCAAAGGGAGCGGACGACCAAAGTTGCAGAGTGGACAGAAAATGAGAGATTGGGTCGGAGGTAAAACAGGATTATGCATAACAGGGAAGAATCCTGAATTAATGAAAGAAAACAATTGCTTGTGTGCACATGTAAGAAGAAAAGGTGATGTTCTCATGAAACTCCTGTAGATTTGAAATTGAAATACCTTACAACCATGAGCTCTCTCTTACACAGGATTAATATAGTGTGGACACAATTTATGTCCACACTATATTAATAATGTTCCATGTTATCAAGCATATAAGGCAAATTCATATGCTGCAACAAATTATAACTTTTTCACAAGTGATCATTCTGCCAATCATTTTTCAATTCATAATTTGGTGTATAAAACATAAATAAATAAATAGAAACATCTTGATTCGCTACATCTCAAGTGAATGTCAGCAAACAACCGCCCAAAATATATGAAGATTATATTTACACTGCTATAGTAATAAGATAAGAAAAGGTTGCAAGGTAAAAGGTTGTCACATTAAAGAATCTGGGAATCATCCAAAGTTTTACATTTTTATTAAAATTGCAGTGACGGGAGTTTTGAAAGAAATGTGTTGTTTAACATTTGTGCGATATTCACAACCCCTTGATGTTGCGATAATATCTTTCACGTTCTCAGTAATACTCCATATCGTGCACTCATTGTTTCCCACATTGCATGATGAAAAATAGTTTACAACCAAGGGTCACTAACCATCTTATAATATAAATACGAACAGAGCAGAGTAAAACTCTCTGAAGGCCTAGATAGCCTTGCTACTTAGCATTTTTGGCATTTGTAGCAAAGCTAAACCATGGGTTGTATAAAAGTACGGTGTAGGTAGACTCTCAGAAGGCCTGCATGGGGGCTAGTAGCTCATTAGTATACCTAGCATCATTAGTTGAGCCTTGTCATGCTGTTTGTTTCCCATGGACTGTTTGAAAAGAAAGTTTAGTTGTGCTGTTTCTGGTTTATTGCCACAGGGGGTGCAGTGGACATGTTAAAGACCCTGGTAAAGGTGAAAATTACTATGTCCACCCGGGTGTCGTGTTTTACCTCGCTCAGCCAGAGCCATCTTGCTTCATACGAGGAACCACTGCTTCACTGAGAGTTATGATATGAGAGAGTAAAAAATAAAGCCAAGAGGGGGTGACAGGGTGAACTGTGGTCTATTATTTACCTGGGTAGAAAAACACGAGAGTCCTGCTCAACAGGGACAGAGAATGAAAGGTTTGGAGAGGCAGTTATACTCCCGAGTTCCCACTGCCTCTTCGCCATCATCTCCCTTGGAGGGGACTGATCGCTGCTGACCTCTCCGACACAACTAGTCTCTAGTTGCTGTGGTAACCAAATCTGCTGTTGGCTTCCTTGTCCTCAGTTAAGTGGTTCAGATGGACTTTGTACTTCAAATGGCCCAGGAAGGCGCTGCACTTAACTCGGTGTGTGGTAATGCAGTGCGATCAGGAGCAGGATTCACAACATACCTCAAGTAGAAAGAAGAGGTGAAGGGCTATTCAGGCATTTCCAACTCGACCATAGTAACGATACACCGGTGGTGTTTTAGTCAACGTCGGTTGGATGGTTAAGGGAAATTAAATAATAATGAAGATTAAACAAACTCCAAACCTATAGTACCGAAACTATTGCATCTACAGAGGCCTCAGGAGTTACTGATGAGAAAGAAACACTGTTCAGGGAATGAGATGAATAAAAATACACATACAGGAGAGGGAGCACTACACTAATTACTGCTGTCAATCACTTTGCATTTGCTTTGAGTAATTAAAAACGGTGCTAATTAAATAAGGATCGGTCATTGGCAGCTCACCGGTTATTTTAGCCTTGGTGTATCTCGGGGCTGGACGTTAGTCGTCTGTCAGTTACTGCTAATTTTCGAACACATGTAACGACGTTACAACCCGGAGTGTTGGAAAAGCTGATGTACAAATGTCAGTACTTGGATTGTGAAGGAATAGTTTTACATTTAGAGAAATACACTGATTCACTTTCTTGTCGATAATTGGATAAAAAGTCTGTGAGGCAAATTATGTTGCTGGAGCCAGCATCCCCTTATCTTAGTGTAGCATGGGGTGGGTTCTTCTTTTGTCTTTAAGCCAACAACAATCCATCTTCCACCACCTCTTAAGCTCAATAATTAATATTTCATATCTTGTTGTTTTATCCGAACCAAAACCTAAGTATAAAGACAAAAGTTTACAGCCCTTTTACAAGGGATTATGTGCCAACCTATTTTATTAGCCAATTTTAGTTGTCAGGCAACCAGGAGAGAAAGTTTCTGGTTGGGGATAGATAAAGGACAAAAACTGAGATCTCAAGGTAAGAAAGAGAATTAGTGCACTTTCCCAGAATGTTGATTTCGTTTGTAGAAGACATGTGGACAAAAAAGTACACTTTAACTTTAACAAGCACTTAAACATAAATGCCACCATTGAAATCCTTTGAGCCCCTACAGACACATTTATGTCAACAACGGGCAGCAAAAGGTAAATTATGCACAGAGGGCAACTTAATACCCTATTGTGATGGATCTCTTGATGTCAGATTTTACATTTGAGAGGAAAGGAAAAACTGAAAGTCTTTTTAGATAAATGCAGGTCAGGGGTGTAAAGTGAGGGGTAACGTCTCTGATTGCGAGCCCCCTACTTCTGGCATATTTGCTCGGACCACGATGTTTGAACTCCCGAACAAATTCACCAAAATTTCTTGATTTTCAGATTTTGGCCGCGGAATAGCATCACAACTTTGCAATATGCAAACATTGGCAAACACATACAAAAGTGAAGCACCTCTATGGTAGTTCCAGCTACAGACTATGTCTCCACAACCGCATGGTGAAAACGTTAGCAGCCTTGCTGCCTTGGCTGGAAATCAAACTAACTAATTATTCTGCAACTTGAAATAAATGTAATGTCAGTTTTTGCAGTGAAAAGTTGAATAGATTCTTCCAGTGTTTGATCAGTCTATAAAACTATAAAATGTTTTTTCTTTCTCTCTTAAGCATTGCAGGAAATAGAGGTTAAAAAAAGACTATAACTACAGTATTCAACCATCTGTCTTCATTGTTAATATTTTAAACTCCCATTCTTTGACTGTGAGGCTGAAATGATGAATATCCAGCAGAATGCTTCACATAAAGCGTCTTACCAAACGTATGTTTGACAGTCTGTAAAATATGTATTTCTGTAATACATGTTGATGTATATAATTTGGTTTATCCCTGGGGTTTCTGGTGCGAGGCAGGTTGAGTGTCCCATTCATCTTTAAGAGTAAAATAAGGTATAAAAACGTTTACTCAGAGAACAGAGAAAACCATTCTGTCTTCAAGTCACAGCCTTTCAACTCACCGCTGTTCTTCTGCAGCAACACTTCTGCCTCTTGGTTTGTGGCCATGTCTGGAGAAGGTCCTTCCAATCTGAATAAAGCCACATGGAACATTTCTAATTGACATAATAGACACATGTGGATTTATAAAAAGTAGAAATGTTTTTCCCTTCCCAATACCCATTTCGATAACTGGACTTTTAGCATCAGCCGATACCACCTTCTGATGCAGTGCATTTATTACAGAATAAAAACTAATGTCAGGTATTTTCAAAGCTGTATGCCACTAACCCTGTGGAAGTGATGTCATTTCGGAATTTTAACCCTTTGAAAAACAAATAAATGCGGTGAATGATGCCATAGAACTGCTTTTATTTATTAGTTTGACTGAAGAAGAATACAAATAAATAAATGTAGGAATACACAACCCTCTTCCGTACATAGAGATTTGTGGATGAGTAATTTTCTGTTATTCCTCGTCTGAAAAATTGTCTCACCATGAACAATAAAGGAGAAAATTCTTCGCTGCCGATATGTGTGTCAGACCAAACCCCAGATAACCACCTGTCCAATAATTCATCCGCGTCCTCTGTGACTCGTCCCCAGAGCGAACCCAGCGGGAGTTCACAACTGTTGGCCTGCTTCCCTGGTTCCCTCCAGGCTGAAGTGCTTGTCACTGGCAGAACTGCATTTAGATACAATGCTCCATTACATCAATAATAGATAGGAGGATGAAGGAGCAAGGCCAAATAGGATGGGACAGCTCACTCAACAGGACATGACATGTCACAGAGAAAAGGAAAAGTGTGTGTGCGCGTGTGTGTGCACATGCAGAGTATGTAAATGTGTGTGTTCAGGTTCGCACATGTTACATGAACCAGAGGTGCATGTGAGAGGAAGGATAACAAGCGAGCGAGCGACTGTGGGAAAGTGAAGGATATCGACTTTGTGGGTTTCTGCTACGGTGGCACCATTTAGGATCAGACTGACCCAGTTTCCTCCGAGCCCATACATTTTAGATAATCCCTGAGGAAACTGGGTTTGCACAGTCTGCCTCTCCTGCGTGGTTTTACATCGTGGCATACAGCAGGTAGAGGCAGGGACACAAAATGAAGCACTTAAACGTACATGCTGAATCATGCACGGTTGTGTTAAAGAGAGGATATTCATTTCCCTCCCCCTGTTAAACCACTTTCCTTTGCTCCTTCCTCCTCCTCCTCCTCCTTCTTCTTCTCTTTCCCCTCCCTTTCTCTCCCTTCTGCACCGGTTTGAGTGGTTCTGTGGCTTTATGCGGCAGCCATTTAAATCATTACCTTTCCCACATTGATCCAGCCAGAAGGTAATTGGCTCAATCAAGAGAATTAAAAGCCCGGGTAAGATTGAATAATTCAGCTCCCAGATCAAAAGAGGAGGGGAAGATGAGAGAAAGAGGATGGGGGGAGGGTAACAAGAGGAATGCCAATATTAACACAGTGCATGAGAAAGTATACACGGCATGTAAAGGAGGAGGGCAAAAAAGGGATGAAAAGAATATTAGCGTGTGAATGACAGAGAAATGTGAACGAGAGAATATATAGCAGCAATATTACAACATTTTGATGGACTTCATAAAAGCGTAGAGCGGGAGCACCATCACTTCACAGAGAGAGGCTGAGGTAAATACCAAAGTGGAGATGAATGGGGAGATAGCAGTTGTAGGCTTCACAGGACACACTTTCATTTTTTTGGTAATCACACAATGTTCCCTTGACTGTGTTTACTTGCCATCGCCATCTCTTTCTGATTGAGTTCAGAAATGCACACCGACTCGGAGTTTACCCCAGAGTTGAAATATTTTCTCAGTAATAACACAATGAGTGGCAGTTCTGCCGTGTCTGCCTTTCCTGCCATTTTTCTCCCTCACTATTGCTTATCCAAATAAAAGGCCAGTGGTATCATGCTTCCAAGCACAAGACAGTGAGCTGGACTGAGCTGCTTACAGGTTTCACCTCATTTGGCGATAAGAGCGTTGCAGAGGCTGCAGGAGGCGGTGATTTCACCCTGCTGTCAAACTGCAGAGGGGAAATTAAAAATACATGTTTTCTTTCTGGGGGTCGTGACACCAAAAGCATCCAAATAGATTTTTTCAATTTGATGTTCCATCTGTAATTTGGTCAGTCAGTCTTATCATGAGCGTAATCATCCACCTCATTGTTCAGTAATTAAATGATTTTCAAGTAATCTACAGTCAAACCACCTTATATGGATAAATGTAATTATGGGAACACATCTGCTTTCATTCTAAGCATCCGCTGAGATCTAAGACCTGATGCACGTACAGTTACAGAGACGCTGCATTCAGAGAGGTTTCACACTGACTTCAATCCTCATTAAAACTCATTAATTTGAATAAGGCCACTGTACAAGGCCAGTGGGGATACCAACACAGAGGAAATGGAGGTGTTCTTGAAAAGAAGGTTGAATTTAACTTCAATCCAATGCAGCTACATCTGGGAAATGACTGTATTATGATTATAGTTATAACATGTCGAGGTGCATTACTTGTAGATTATTCATGTATGTGGAGTGAGGTCTATATTTGTATTCTTTACCTCACAATCGTTGCACTAAAAGATAAAAAATGTCCAGCCATGATCACTTTTAGAGTTGTACAATCGTGTCTCCGGCGATTTTGATGTCTAACAAGATTCGTTGGCAATTACAAGACAGAAGAGACGATGTTTTCATCTGTGTTTGCTAGTCAACAGGATTAAGAAAAAAAAGTACTGGAGAAATAACCATTGAACTTGTTGCAAGGATATAGCAGAGGTCAGGGAAGAACACAGATACGGATCAGGGTGCAAATCTAGGATTTTCTTTTTTTCCACTTTCCACAACGTGAGATTTTGCAACATTTTTGTTGATTTCTCAGAGAATAATTCATGGATCTTGATTAAAGAAAAAAGGCTGATAAATAGTCTGTGCAATTTGCTGCAGATCCAAATAAAAATCTGGATGTGTCTTCATAAGGGGACTGATTGGCTTTGGTGGATGTATGCGCTCGACTGAGTGCCTTTCTAATTTTTATCTTTAAATAATTAGTTTAAATTCTTTCAGATCTCAGTACCTGTATATTTTGATGTTAGCAGAGCTACTGTAGGTTGAAGCAAGAGAAAATGTTCCTTCAGTATCCATTAGACTTGTTGCCTTGTTATGGGAGTGATGCTCTGGATTTTAGTGCATTACTCACACCTGTCATCATTGAATTGCTCATCATCTCAATGTGATCCACTGTATTCAGAAGATATTGAGAGTAACTGTAGGTTATTCAAGGTGTTGGTGCTGAATACGCTGGAATACTCCCAGACTACAGTGCGATGGTTTCACGTGGGGATGTACAGAACATGAGTTGGATTCAGGGTCCCAGCAGTTGCCATGTAAAGAGTCACAGATGAGCAAACCTGACACGGGCATTACCCCCAGGCTGATTAGGATGAGGAATGAAGGCATGTAGAGAAAGAAAAGAGCGGGAGGTGGGGGATGTAGCGTGAAGCGTGAAGCGATGACTCCGTGATAATTAATGATGTCCATTCTTGATGTGACATTTTGAAGAAAAAGAGAACTGGAAACGAGGGTTATGGAGAACGTATGTGTTTCTAGTTTGTGTGGCCGAGGTGGAGGTTGGAGTTGGGGATATAAGGAAGAGATGAGGAAACAAAGGCAGTACTTTGTCTTTCAACGGTTCATAATTTATTCATTCATTGATGTGATGAGTACGAGGAGGTCAAGGACACATATGAGTGTCAGAGAATGCTTAGAAATCTGAGAGCAGCAGTTTGAAAGCACTTGGAAATCAGTTTATCTTTTTTAAATGACCGATGGAAGATCGGGGTCACAATCTATGTCCTGAACTGTCGCTTTTCTAGGTCACAGTCTTTTGTGTCTTTGATTTCGGTTCACGTCAGTCCACCTGATGCAGTTCCCGCTTTGCTTTACTCGGCTCCAGTCCCTCCTCGCACGTCTCCAGCATAGCCTCACTAGAGTCCTCCTGTCAGCTTAACTGCAGTCCCAGTCGTGTACGCCAGCTTGTCAGTTTTCTGCCTCTTTCTCACCAGTAGCACAGAGTCACATGAGCCCCTGTCCCCCTGCTGCGTTCCCTTGAATGCAGCGCAACACTGCTACAGGAAAACTCCAGAGGGAGACGTCTGTGCCTTGAAAGCACCATCCAGGCAGCCTTAGAGAGGGGCCACAATAGAGACATGAATATATAGCGCACTAGCTTAAACGGCAGCTAATCCACAGCACAGTGTTGATAAGTGTGAGCGCAAGCAGCTGCCTGTGTTGTTAAATGTGGTGTGTGTATTCACAGGCCTGATTCTGGAGGGGTTTTAATGAATGTTTGTGATCACCTTGTGAGCGAACGCATCATCTCTTCATCAGAATGTTTGCCTTTGATCGAGCCCTTTTGTTCCATCGTGTGCACTGCACACACACACACATACAGTACAGTGTGATGCGTCATCTCGATGAAACCGAATGGCAATTTTATGGAAATAGAAAAGAGAGAAAGGTTATGACAAGTTAAGAGGATGAAAATGCAAGTCAAGAGCGTTCATGCTAAATATCTCGAGCAGTGTGCGACGCTCTCCCGATCTGAATGCACGCACACAGATGTACTCCGCGCACGAATTACAGCTACTACAGCTTTCATGCATTTGCACAGCACTGACTGTACCAAAAAAGATAATATCAGTATGATCTCATGTGTTCAGACCTAAGTGTAACTTGTCACGGGCAATGATTCATAAATTATGGACACGGCTCGTACGCTGCCCTCACGTTCACACTGTAGCATGTGGAAATTTGCATATGAGATTACTGAAAGCTCCTTGACCTCTAGCCAAGGGCGTGATGGGGGGTGGGAGGATGTGATGTGGGAGATGAGGCGCCCAAAATACGAGTCAATATCCTGTGGGGCTTATCAGGGCTGTTTGACTGGCGTGTGAGCAGCGAGCGGCCGTCACTTGTCAGGATTTAAACTTAGGGAGGAAATGAGACGCGGGTGTGTGCTCTGAATATCCTGCGTTGATGGGATGGAAGTGAGCGAGAGAGGAGGAAAAACCCACACGCCAAACGCCTCATATCGCTGTAGAGGGGAACGCATACTTCAGGGGTATGGTTAGTATTTACAAATCATGTAAATAGAAGTGGAGGGCTAATCTGTAGTTCTTCTCAGCTGGAGCGGCATTAAGCGCAAAGCTTTCCCCGGTGTGTTTTGAATAGCTCCAGTGCTTTGCTTGTGGCGGCTGCATCAGACTGTCTGGATGACAGACACATCTTCCTCCCTTCATTAATCTCCATTTAGTTCTGCACTGGAGAGGAATGAGGGAGGGAGGAGAGGCAGCGTCGGACAGGGGTAAAGGGGAAAGAGCAAGATTGAAGATGCCTCTAAAAGGAGATGGGGGCTATGGGAGAAAAGATGGGGAGAAAGAGGATGAGGAGGACTAGGGGTGAATATTGAAAGTGAAGGTGCAGTATCCTAGAAGACGAGCGAGGAGATGAGAGGGAAAGAGAAAGGGGAGAGCGCAGACTGGCTGAGGTATTCGGGTATAAATTGGAGGAAAATTGAGGAAGCAGAGAACGACAGGAGGAGGAGAAAGCGAGCCGGCTGTTTGATCCTTAACAGGATTATTTTTTCCCCCTGCCGTCCTTTTATTTATGTGATTCTTCCTGATATTTATTCATATGTAAATGCCGGCTGTGTGGCAGCAGGAAACCATATTGGTGTTTCTGTGCCGCGCCCACCCTGCGACTGTGAATCACCGATACACACACAGCCATACCGGGTAATCCTAAAGGGATTTCTGTGGACGCCCACAATCCCATAGGCTTGGACACAGGTGGGGATGCAGCAGATTTTAGTATGGACTCAGTATGGTCTGCATGCTTTTTAGTTTTTGTTTCCAAAGCTCGACCTTTAGAAGGTGATGTTCGACCATGTGACCGTTTGTTTACTTGCACTTTGGAGTGAGATGCACGTCCAACATCCTCTTTTTTTTTTTACAGTTTCCATCAGCCCATACCGAAGGACACCAAAACAAAGCCAAGGCCGGCCTGGATCCCGACGATTATTTTGATTCCCTTATTAAAACCAAGGGCTTGGGATTTGTCTGGTAGTTGGCCTGCGGGGTTGATAGAGCTTTTCCAGTCTCCTGTTTGAGTGGGTTAAACCCTCATCTGAGTGTGCCGGATCCTGTAGTGGATATTGATTTCTCTAAGATTATACAAGTCTGGCTCTGCCGATTGTCAATATGGCCGTTGGAGGACAATACTTAATCTCTGTGGCCTGTAGCCCAAACAGGATTTAGTTATCTCGGTGTTTGTCTGTTCGAAAAACTGAATGGTTGATACTTTTAGGATGCATTGATCCCTCACTGCCGTCCAAACATGCTAATCTCATTTTGAGATCTTACATAAGTTTATTATCGCATATCATTGCATGTACAGTATATATGTGTGTGTGTGTATGTGCACATGCTTAACCTGAAAACCCTCTCAAGTGGGATGTACAAGGCCGCTCGGGTCAATAAGCAGAAGCAGAAAGGGCCCGATCGGTCCGATGTGACACGACTGTAAGCCTGACGGACTCTGACAGGGATTTGGTACATTGTGACGCCGTAGAATACGTAAACAGATTAACACACATGTACGTAAACACACACTGCTCCGTGACCTGTAGACCCGCATGAGAGACCGCTGGTGCGTGGCCACAGATGTGTGAGGGCTACACAGATGCTGAGTTGTGAGGTGGTTGTGTATGTGTGTGTGTGTGTGTGTCTCCCCCCCAAATACACTCCGAGGACCATGCCATTAGAGCGGTATTGCAGATTGTCTGGTAGGGTGCTCAGGGCCACAAAATGCAATTAGATTCTAATATAAAATATTTATTTCCGCAACACCTACTGTGCACCAGAGAGGAGCCTTCCACCCACTGTGCACTTAAATATGAAAATAGTATATAGTGTGCACGCCTGAGAGAGCAGCAGATACAGTCTCCCAGTGTGGGCTTGTGTGTCGGCCCTGTGTGCCTGTGGGTATCAGGGATCAGTCCGTGCACATAAACGTGAAGGCAGGCCATGCTAATAGATGACTCCTGGATTTATTACTTTATTACGCATTTATATCAATTGCATTATAATGTGCTTTATATGTCTGGGGTCAAGTTGCACACAACGTACCATGTTTTGTTTGCTTCTAGCAACACTTGAGGTTGCACATTATCGCAGATTGAACCACAAACAATATATACGGTGCTGATACTTCTGCATCTGTATGTTGATTATGAGTTAAAGCATCAGTAATAAACACTACTCGTTAACATTTGAAATGCAAAGCCTTTGTCTTGTAGCTGAGTAAATTTTACCACTGCTATACTGCCTCCACACCACTGCTTGTATTGTGTATATATTTCTGTCCATCCGGTCTTTTTTCTTCTATTATTTGTGTGGTAGCTAGTTAAATGCAACGCAGGAACATTTTCAAAGCAAAAATATCTAGATTTTGGAATCCAATACAGCCGTCAGTCGATTCTTGCCCAACCTTTTAGTTGTTAGCACTCGCCGCAGGGTCAATTTAGACATTTAAGCCCAGAAAGCACACAAGGAATTTAGCGTGTCTGCTCGGAATACTCATTCCGTGTCCTAACCCCTGAAGGAGCAGGGATTAATTGATTGTGGCTTTTCCTCTTCTAGTGCTGCCCATCCTCGGCGCTGTGTTCTGAACAAGGACCATCCAGCTGCCATTCCTCACCTCTCCAGTTTAGGCTCAAGTGCTTATATACCAACACTGCCTCAGCTGGGCCTCTGCAGTGATATTTTGTCCAGGGCTTAATGAAGTTTACAAACCGGTGCTTATTTTAGAATTATGTCAAATGTAGGGACAGGTGAACTCTGGCCGTGGGAAGCTTGCAAGAGATGGAGACAGTGAGCTGCAAGCTGTAGAGCTGCCTCCCCAGCCGTGTGTCTGTGCGTTGGTGTGGGTGGATGAGTGGGTGGAGGCCAAATGTGAAGAAAAAGTATGAACAGTAGTTAGTGGCAAGGAACCAAACTCTGGAAATCATAATTATATTAATCAAATACACACTGACCACAAGGGACAACTTTAGGTACACAACTCTATATATAATTGTGATTGGTGTGAACAATAAAAAAATCACAAACTGTCATGCTCATCACATGACCCTGAGAAAATTTGTTATCTGCATTTTGATGCTTGTCTGTATTTAGCAGCGTTTTACAGAAACATCTGGACGGATTACCAGGAAACTTGGTGGAAGGATATGGTATCTGTCAGGGAAGAACTATATCCTGTTTGGTGTTGATCCGGATCAGGCATCAGATTCAAGAAAAAATGTCACTTTTCTTAACATGGCAGATATTTTTTTAAGGTTTTCCCCAACTTCTAACTAGGAAGAATTCATGGATCTTTCTTCTGTATTTTAGTTTTTTCAATTTTATGCATTTTTAATTAGAAAAAAACACATGCATGAATACACAACATGTGTCTTCATGTTCATATGAACACTGGCCTGCACTGGGTGGATTACTGTAGATTTATGAAGCTTTGTAACAATGACCAGACCCCCCCCTCCCCCCCGGGACCCTTACTCAATCACGATCACAATGAAACGCTGCTAATTCCAATTTAAAGCCGCCGCACAGGCTCTGCCCTCCCTGCTCTCCAGGCCGAGGGTGAAATTCATAGAGGGCGCGAGAGGGAATCCGTGTCATTTCAGTCAGTGTCCTTTCTGTTCATTCATGGTGTCTGAGTTACTTTTTTTAATCTGCACCTATTCTCCTCTGGTCTTTTCCTGGATGTTTATGAGGTCGCTTCACGAGACTAATGTGCGTGCCACTGGAGAGCAGTGAACGTTCAAACCTGTGCGATTCGTCTTTCAAATGCCCACCCAAAGGCCCTCTCCTCTCCAGCAGCGCTCCTCACTGGCGAGCTGCTGAATAATTCAGCTGTTTCTGACGTAAAGGGGATTGCTTTAATTCCAGGCTAGCAGGTTAACGTCGGGAGTTCGCCGCTGCATTAAGTACGAGGAGCAATTTATTATGTCAAGCACAACAAATAAGAACATGCTGCTGTTAGTGTATTTCCTTCAGGGAATCCAGTGTTTTGTGTGTGTTGTTATTCTTACTGTACTGTGACATGTGGTTAATGTGGTTGTGGACCTGTGCGGTTTCATGAAACACTCGCACAGGGAGATTGACTCGCAGAATTGCCGTCTCGTGTTTGCTGCTTTTGCCGACCGCTGCTGTTTCCTCTCCGGGCTCCTGCACAAGCACTCATTTAGAGGAGAGCTTTTAATTGGACTCGGAATCAGGGACAGAAATCTCCAGCTACATAAATATTTTAGAGGAGCGCATCGGCCAAGTCTGCCTATCTGACTGTTCTGCGTCCTTTTCATCTCTTTTGTTTCTCGTCCCTCTTCTTGCTCGCTCCCTCCCGCTCCCGTGCACCAGAGCATGTGCTCTCCTTATGCACAAGCACACACGCACCGCGGAGGTTTCTGAGAAGCTGTATGGATTTTTTTCCCTCGGCCATTAAGAGGAGATAAATTATTGGCATCAAATCACTTGAGGAATCCATTTTACTTACACACTAGACACACACGTGGATGCAGGCACTGGCGAGCCAACACACACATGCTCGTGTACAGTGTCTTTTAACTGGGGCGCTATCGTTATGGGGTAATGATTTTTGCATTATTAATGAACCACGCTTCATACTCGTCTTAATTAGAAATGTTCTTTCATCTTCGGCACTTGCTCATTTATCCTCTCCCTTAATATAAACGGTGTCATACATATACTGTCAATGTCACACATACACTCACAGTTCTGACACGTATCAAACACACACACACACAGCTCTCATTTCATCTTTATTTTTCAACTCCCAGTTTAGCTTTTCTGTTCCTCAGGAGTTTTCAACTTGGTTTTTATTGGTACTTGATGGGCTGCTCTGAAGGTCACCAGCAGGGGTGACGTACAGAGATTCGAGCCGTGAACTTTCTTGCTAACACCACGACGCAGTGCTGCCCACAATTCTGTGTACATATGCAAATTAGTTTATTGGAAAAGAAGATAGGGGATGTTGGGATGTATAGGGTCGTGGGACAGTTGGGATTAAATGAGAGATGAGCACGAGGTAATGAAAGCGGTCGAAGGATGATCAATGATTGAGACGAGCTGGAAGGTGTCACGGCGAGAAACGCTGGGAGCAAAATCATGATGTGTCCGGAGATCATCACGGCTTCATCGTCACCTCTGTGCGGTTGATGAAATTACAGAGGTGGAACAGCAGCAGAAGGGGGGTTATCACCAGTGTGAATGTGTGAGTCACTAGTCTGTGTTGCCTCTGTGTTTTCTCTTAAGTGGCCACTCTCTGTGGCACTCTGGCCTTGTTAATACACTGGTAGAGGCTCAACGGATAATAAGAGAAAACACGAGCGGTAAAAATAGATGGACAGTAAGGATAGATGGAAAAAAGATGAAAGGATCGAAAGAGGATGAAGGGAAACAGGAGAAATTATTTTTAAGGCATGTGCAGCAGAATGAATGGTATAAAAAATACCTTATTATTGACCTTTTCGACTCTGGTCCCTACCTGCTACCCACATTGCAAAGGGATTGCAACAATGCTACGTGCGTTGTTGCAGAACAATGCAGTTGTCATTGTTCTGCTCCAGTACCCAAGTAGTTAAAAAAGAAATTGCTCTTAGCCCATCATAGCACCCTTAGGTTTGTTGGTCTTTATTGGCTCTTTGTAATCTGGAGGCGTTGCATGATTGACCAACAAGCACTTAAAGTCCAGGGAGCACCATTATTATCACCACCGACAATATGTTTATGATTGTCCCGGTATTTGTTTGTTCTTAGTTTGCAGGATTTCATAAAAGCCATTCACCTGATTTCCATGGCGGTGATCAGCATGACCGAGGAAAGAACCCATTCAATTTGGTGCAGATCCGGAGGAGGAGCTTTGAATCCTACCTTTTCTTAAATATCTAAAGGCTTTTAGTTTTTGTAGATTTCTTAGAGTATAATTCATGGATTTTGAAGATACAAACCAGAAATGTTAGTGGCATTCAAATTTATGGATGTGTAATATTAACCCTTACCCCTAATGTATATTGTTGGGCCTTTGAAGATACGCACCTTACTGAGGGCCCCCTTCTTTCAAGTTATCAAAATAATGATATGCACTTTCTTAGGTGAGCGCAAAACCTGCATTTACGTCACTTGTTACACACACAGATAGATTCCTTACCCACATTACTTGTCTTACTACCTGGGAAATCTGCCATCATAATGGAAATCCACAGCAAGTGCACCTAGCTGTCTAAGGGAGTGGTATATGTCACTTTGAATAGTGCATTACATGTTACGCTCAAAACACAAGCATGATTACATAAGAAACTGAGCCCAATCCTTTTCAACCACTTACCTGGCCTGTCAACCTTTAACCAGCAATAGATTTGGACACGGCCTAAATGCATTCGCAGCATGTGCTTTAGATCATGTGCTGGAATTGTTAAAGTAGTGCCTTTTGTGTTATCAATCAATAATCATCATCAGGCGATGACAGACCACACATTGCTTTTATCCATCATAGCAGTTTGTAGCTTTGTCGATAAAAAACTACTGTGTGTGTCTGTGTGTGTGTGTGTGTGTGTGTGAGTGTGTGCCGTGTGCGGTTTGCGTGTGTGTGAGCTGATGATCAGGGGCACGGTGCCCTGCTCTTGGCCGGGGGGCACTGTGTTATTAACTCTTCTGGCCCTGAGTGCCGGCTCTCACTGGAGACGTCTCTTCACTGACTGGATGGATGGACGGGTCATTGCCTCCACCGCTCTCCCACCATCTCTCTCACTGACAATTCTCCTGCCATCACCTTGGTTTAACATCACATTTCTTATTCGACCATGGACTTTTTTTGCTAAGGCGTACATTTTATTTTATTCATGGATCCATTTGTTTCAGACACAGAATGAAGAGACAAACCAAACTGTTTTCGAAAGGAAAAATAAAATATAGATTAAAAAAAGTTAATTGTTTCCCCTTGTGTCCGGATTTATCCAGTGTGTGATCATACAAACATATTCTCTGATCAAACAGATTAAATTAAGAAATAAGCATTTAATGCCTAAACATGAAACATAAAGGGTTTCTATGGTGATAAACAGAATGTACAAAGACTATCACTGAGATGCTTAATGTCTTAGATGAATAAATCATCCCTATGTATTATGAAACATGGTAAATAATGAAAAATGCACATTGATGACCAAAGTAACATATCAGTAGATCTGACAGCAGTATGAGGCCAATGCATATAAAACATAAATATTGTATTAGGTTGTCTGCCTCAGAAGTATTACATCCATTACTGTTCATCATTGATAGCTCCTCGGGAAACAGTACAAATCTGAATCACTGGACCAATCTACAGGGACTGTCGCAGTCAACCAGAACCATTAGTGGTGGTGTAGCGTCTATCCACGACCCCAATTCTTCTGTGTGTTCTCTTACGCAGTTTGATTTTACGTTTTGGAGTTTCCCGCAGGCTGCAAGTCGTACGCCGAGTAATAGAGGTCATGAGAAATACTCGTTCACGAACCCCGAGGCTACATAATCCAATGGTCCACTAAAGTTTTGAGGAAAATACTGAGTTTCTGGAATTTCTTTTTTCCGGAATGGGAAGCTTTCTTTTGTCATTACTGTCACTGAGTCATTTTCAACATAACCAATCAAGTGAAACCACCACTATTGGATTGCATCATCATCCTAACAAGGCCATAGTGATACATGTAAACAATCATTTATAATATGAGAGACGCTCACAAGAAACACAAATCCCTCATTTATTTCAGTTAGAGCCCAAAAACGACATATGTTTACATTAAAAGGACAAAGCCCCCTAGTGGCCGTAGTAAAAATCACTAATTTCTACAGAGGGTAGCAGGTTATGGAGGATGAATGAATGAGTAAGACCACAATTTTTAACTACAACTGACGATCAACAGTGTTGAATTATTTAACCTTATCAAGCTCTTTAAATTAAATCATGCTCTTTCCACAAATCCCAGCCAAATTGTAATTTTGCCCAAACCATTAACAATGAGTAAAAATGGACGTTGCGTCTCCACTTTTCTCCAGATACGGGTGCCGCCATTTTGTGCACAAGAGACTAGCACAGACTCGTCAGTCACAGCTGTCAATCATGACGTTTGACCCTGTTTATTAAAACCAAATTAGCTGGAAAATGAACACCTCAATATATATCATTGTGGTTAGAACTACCTAAAATTGCAGAAACCATCTTTTAGAAAAATGTATTTAACATGCACTTTGACTTCTTAGTTTGATCCATGTCCCATCTGCTAACATGGAGTAGCTGGGGTTTATACTGATGTCAGCCTTTGGCTTCCCTTTTTGGGAGCTGACATGTCCTCCATCTTGAACTATAGTCTTTTTCTCTTTTTCTCTCTCTCTCCATCCATCCATCCATCCATCCATCCATCCATCCATCCATCCAGCATCATCTGATTAGCATCAGATAAGAAAACGCTTTGAAGAAACATCCAGGCTGTTAAATTAAAACGTACTGTGTCTATGCACAGTTTTCTCACGACAGCTGTCTTTGTCACTGCTGACTTCACCGTCAGCCCCGCTGTGTGAGAGGCCTCTTACTTTTTCACCAGACAAAAACTCCGCCGTGAGGGCTCTCTCTCAGGTTTTTCATATTTCATAAACATAAGCACACCTTAGGGGACGACTTTTTTCAAAGACTGGAGAGAAGTTAAAAAAAAAAAATGATAATAACAATAATCCTTCAGATTCTAGCCTAGGTGTTTGGATTACCTTATTATCGAGAGCACAATTGTGCGTCTGCGAGTGGGATTTCATGGCCTTGTTTTCCTCCCTCAACTTTCTTCCTCTCCTTTATTTTTGTCTCTCAGGCCACAAGAGGGAAGAGGGAGAGGAGCATGGGTGATAATGACTTGTCAAATTAGGAGCGATGGAACCTGCAGCGAGTGTAAACACAATTCGGAATGTTGGGATGACATTTTCCAAGCTGTATTTCTACTGGGGGAGATTAGCGGAGTGACAGCTCAGCCTGAGTCTCATGGATCACAGCTGCACGGTGGAGAGCACTCACGTACACACACACACACACACACACAGGCAGGCGGAGAGAGGAGAAATTACTGGCATTTAAATACGACACGGCGGACTGACACCTGCATATAGACACAGAGTTTCCCCCGCAGAAAAACATATGTGCACGCCGACTCTGCATTTGAGATTCGTGATTTGAAACGCGTCTCCTCTTTCGAGCCTTTCTCCCCAGTCACGGTTCAGGCTTCCCGGCTCAGCCTGCGTATAGATTCATGTCCATGTAGCTTGCCCACGCCCCGTCAGCATGATGGATGACGTCCACACACAGTCTTGACTTTACAACTTCTGGGGACTTTATTTGCATGTGTTCCAATTGCCAGTAAAACTGCACATGATGAAGGTGAGCGGGAGACTTTGTCATTGTTAAGATATTAGGGTCTCCTGTTTCTTAGTGTTCCATTTAACGCATGGCGGTCCTCCGCTGTCCGGCAGAAGCCGTGAACGCCGGCACTCATTTCCCCAACTTCGCCTATGAAATAAAGAGCCATTTATGAGGAACAATGTCCCGGCCAGCACATCTCCCACCATCCCGCTTCCACTATTGGAGAGATACTATTGAGAACCCTGAGCGCATCAATTTGTGGCCTCAAATGACTTTCTCCAGCTGGCCAATTCCTGACAAGCTTTCTGTTCTTCTTAAAAAGAGCCCTTTATCGTGAAGAGAAAGGAATAAAGAGTGGGAGAGGGAGAGAGAGGGAGAGGGAGAGAGGGAGAGAGAGTAGGGGAGAGAGGGAGAGAGAGAGAGGGAGAGAGGGAGAGAGAGAGAGACAGAGAGAGAGTCAAAAAGCTAATGTCTCGGTGACACCCTTTCTCACACAACAGGGGAAATTTCTGTTCTATAACGGGTTCTGGTTAATTTGAAGTCAATTGGAGAGTTATTAAAAGGATCTGTTCAGCTTTACTGAACTTGGTCAAGGGCAACTAACCCACCCTGGTTTCCATGTGAAACCACAGCACCACTGACTGTCACCTTCAGGCAAACTTTAAAGTGTGTTTGATCCTCCTCTACTTAGTAGACTTATGTTTTATTTTACTTTTTGTATTTATTGTAGCCACAAATACATTTGCTTGCAGTTCCCGTCCGAACACCTGCATTTAAATCTTATTGTCAGGGATTTGCTTCAGTTTTAGGTATTGTTCCTGGTTTATCTCTCAAAGCTTCATCTTGCCTTTTAAATTACTCTGCCAATATGTATGTAAATTTCCACATCCACGGCCAGAAATTAGATTTACTTCATTTCCCTGTTGTTCCTGTATCCCCCTCTGTGGTGCTCAGGTGGAGGTTCAACAGTTTCATGTAACCCTGTTGCACATTATAGCTCAATTTACAGCGTGTGCACTAGAAATAATTTCAGGTTGGAAAAATAATAATAGTAAATCAAGATGTGGAGAAGTGGAGGCGTTTATTCAATTAACACACAATAGGATGGGATGAGTATATCGTACTAATGTGGTCACACACCCACACAGACTCACACAGGTTTATTCAGGGTATATTTTGCCCAAATTAGTGGTGAAAATGCTCTTAATATATACATTGAACAAGCACATTAATGAGGTAATAGCAATTCATTGTCTTCGAAATATGTTTGTCATAGTTTTCCGCCTCACTGCCATAGAACCACAAGAAAAATAAAACCTAAATATATAAATAAGTATCAGACATGAGGTGGACACAAAATTAGACATTAAAATAAAGCTATTACAGACATCATTACAAGTACATTAGCATACATTTATTAATGCAAAAAGTCATTTTGTCCTTACTTTAAAATCATTTATAAAACAATATTATAAATTTGACAATGGGGATAAACCCAGAAAACAGCCTCTTTCACTGGTTAAGTGAAAGATTAGTTGTCTCAAGCAGAAGGCCCAGTCTGGAGCTTAATTACCTTCTAGTGCCAGTAAATCAGACCCGAGTGGAATCCACACATTTCCAAAAGGTTGAGGTAATGTGACAATTTGAAAACTTGCACAATAATTTTACTGGCACATTATCAGCCCGAAAGTGGGCACTTATAGTCAAAGGTCAAATTGATTTTATAGCTCCCTTCCCAACTCGTTTGGTTAATTTGTCTTATTTCTGTTTGGGGAATAAAAATGCTCTAAATGTTTGGAACTGCAGTTACTTTAATTTGTGGCCTTTAAGGGGATTAAAACGGGAAGTAAAATGTTGCCATGGAGTTAGTAGTTGGGCTGTGACCATAACCACCATTCAAAAGCTTGTGTCTGCAGTGTGCCCATGCATGTAGTTACTACTTTGAGACTGAAGACCATATTGGAACATTATCACTCTAAGGCAACTTCAGAGCATCTGTTCTCTCATTCAAGGCGCATTAATGGGCGTTTATTTGTGGGACGTGCAAATCACAGATGATGATATCCTCAGGGAAGTCAAAGTGGAAGAAGTTTTTCTGTGTTCACATTGGAGTGGATTATGACTTCGACAGAAATATATAATTTTTACACACATTTTAGCAATTTGCTGCCAAAGGATTTTAAATGCCTTAATTTCCTCCCTGGGCTGCATGTCACAGCGGCAGCTGCTGAAACATCAGGTAATCAGTGTGCGGCTTCCCCTGTAACATCTCCCGGTACCGTGACGTGGTACAGACTCTTTTATATATTCCAATGAATATATTTTCATATTAAATACAAATAGGCAGCAACCAATGTACACATGGCCCCAGCTTATGTTTACAATAAGAAACAGAGAGCAGGATTTTGGTTTTGATTGTCTTAATAGAGGAAAGATCTGTTGCTAAGGACAAAACAATCACTGGTTGCTACGTAACTGGTTATTAAAGAATTCATTTACTTAAAGTTAGAATCCACATCTTTATTCCTCCCTCGGTTATGCAGTCGTGACATGTGAGAGAAAGACGAAGTGGAATGTCGATTTATCCAAATTAGAGAACCGCTCCCAGTTTAACTCTGTTTCTTGAATAGACAGCAAAGGTAGTTGGCCACTGTCTTTAGAGGGAAATTATCTGTATTGGTCCACATTTGCATATAAATGAACAATGGTGAACTGTCGGTGAAAGAGAATGATGTCGCGACCAAAATATTGAGTGGCACAGCACAGAGGGGGAGATTAAAAGAAAGATAAGTCACTTAGAGTAGTTCCAAAGACAAGGAGACGACGGGAAAAGGAAAGAGCAAGAGTATTAAAGGGAGTATTAAATACAAACACAATTGTACTGACTCACAGTTTTACCAAAGTAAAATATTTACAGTGTGTTCAGTAAAGTTTAATAAACAGTCTTAAAGGGTTGCGCAGAATTACCCTGCTGTGTGTCTCGTTCGCTCGCCTCCATGTTTGTTAATGTTACCTTTGTTCAAATGTCAGCATAAAACACTAAACCTCGTTAATATTGATCAGTGACTCAATAAGTAGATAAGAGAATAATATAAAATAATGGACATTTCTCTATTATTGCCCAATACATATCATCATAGTGTGTTTGCCCTGGTTTGGAATGAAAATGATCATTTCTACTTTTTAATATTATGTTAGTTCGGACTGAGCATAGATTTCATTAGTGGATTGAGTTTAACGGAACTTAACAAACCTTGATGGAAGGACATATTGACGTTTGGTGTGTAGCAGAATCAGGGGGTAGATCCAGGACTTTATTTTCACTTTCTTGGACAAAATAGTTATTTTTTAAACTTTTTCCCAGTGACTGATTCATGGATGTTGTTTAAAGAAGAACATTCAGGGGACTGATATCTATGAGTGTGTGAAATTTGGTGCTGCTTGATTGATTTAAGGAGACCGTCGGGCCTCGGCGGAGATATGCGCTGTACTGTGTGACATTCTAATTATAACCTGACACTCCTCACTATCACTCCGTTGATGCACGGAGTGATACAGTCTCCTCATCAGGGTTTGCTCTAGAGAACATGTTTACATCGCATGCTCCGTATGCATCAACATTTCCTCTCCTTGTCTGTTTCGGTCGCTCTTTGTCAAAACTGCTTTTTTCATCATTTGTCTTTTATCGCAGAATCTTCTAGTCCTTGTTGGCTTTATTTAATATTTTTTCAAAAAATGTCTGTGTTTGCAGTCAGGGTTTTTATGTGCACATTGAAGCTGCATGTACAGGAGAGACAGATGGATGCAAACCCCATTAAAAGTTACACAGGAGGTTGGATGCTTTCAACATTTACCTCTCTTGGCCAACGAGGGTGG
This sequence comes from Pleuronectes platessa, assembly GCF_947347685.1. NCBI lineage: Eukaryota > Metazoa > Chordata > Actinopteri > Pleuronectiformes > Pleuronectidae > Pleuronectes > Pleuronectes platessa. The sequence continues at coordinate 8,567,629 of NC_070639.1, forward strand.
AAGAAAGACTCAGGGATCAGACAGGGACACGGTGGAACAGTGGAGGTGAAAAAGATAAAGCCAGTGATCTCCAGTGACTTCTGCTGCTGCAGGGTGAGACCCAGGTTCTCTCTTCTGAGGGCCTTTCTAGTTAGGTTCTGTATTATGTTTCAAGTTGTCTTAAACATTTTGACTAAATATGATTTTGAAGGTAGTTGGAATGTTTTATACTTTTGTAGATTAGATCATGTAATGGTATAGATTGGATTAAGTCTTCAGGGGATGTGATGGTAGGGGTATGTGGCAAGTGTGTTTAGGGCCCATGGTCATAATCTTGTTAATCTTTTGTTCTTTGCCAAAAGATTAAAGATGTTTTTTTGTGTTTTATCTTATACCAAGGCTACCTTACTGTAGGGAGCCCCACTACCTGCACTGTTAAGGCCAGACAGTTATGAAGATCTATAGTGCACACTTAGCCTCACCTCAGAATATATAGGTGGAATTTAATCGAGATCTTTGTTCTGTGCGGTAAATGTGTATTCCATATGAAAGTAAATTCTACAGAATGATGAATAATATTGTTGTCAAGATGAGGAAGGAGGAGGGAAATCACCAACCAGGCCAAGTTAGAGGGATCAAGTCGTCTGGACAGGGAGATAAAGATGGAGTCAGTGGGTGCAAGTTAAGGAGGAAAGAAGAGAAGGAGCGAGGCAAAGTTATTCAAGAGTCCTTATCCACATATAGATCCTTGAAAGTCTCCATGGCCTGTGAGAACCCTGCCGCCCACCCAACATCTGATAATTACACTTCATTAGGAGAGCAGGTACTGATGAGAGGGGAGACGCCGATGACTGAGAGTGATATGAGAGGGATAGTGTGAGAGTGAGAGACATGCGAGTAGGAGACCAAGGCACCCTGGAGTAATATGCGGTGGTGAAAGGATAATGGGGATTTGATTATAGGACAAAAAGAAAGCAGGAGGCCTCTGTGTGTGTCTGAGTGTGAGTGAGAGAGAGTGCTGCAAGGGTGTTTATTAGTTTTTTTCTAAGAGTGTTTATGCATGAATGCGGATAAATTTATTCTTGCTCAGGGGTCTGTATTTATTGACTTGGGTTAGTGTCACACTGGAACGGACAGGTCTGCCTCGATACAGATAATGATAAGGTTTCTATGAGACGCGCTCACACACACACACACACACACTCACACATATTCCGCAGCTTGACATTCCCTCTTGGCTATTCCCTTGCACCAGCCAGACCTCTACACGTCGCGTGATGTAGCAGTGTTGGGGCATCAGAGTAGCAGTGGTCAGTAAAGCTGTGGTGCTGCAGTACGATCCAGTGGAGCAGAGGCCAGTGTGACATGCCATGAGGGACACATCCTTTACATTATGGACTTGTCTTAGAGTGGTTGAACAAAACTGCTACAAAGGTGTGATGTCCCAGAGGTGCAGCAAGGGAGTAGAGGAAGGAGATCCTGTGTGTGTGTGTGTGTGTGTGTGTGTGTGAATGTGTTGTCAGCAGAGACAGAGTGAGAGGTGGGCACTGCAGTATTCCTCCAGCTGGGGGAATCATTGATTTCCCGGCCCAGCGTGGGGATGAGGCAAATGTCAGCGTCTAATTGAGTTGATAAAACATTTTTTGAGTTTCAGATGTAAATACGGTTTCCCTCAGGCCAACTGTGTTATATAACTCCCATTGGGAGGTCTGTTAGGAGTTAGCCTCCTTGTTGTGTGTGGTTACATGTGTGTACCCTTGTGCATGCAGAGTTTGGTACTCCGATAGCACACATCGTCCAGACTGCCCGGTGAAAGCAAATGAGGGGCAACTCACACCACCTTATAGTTCACTTGTCTCTATCCTTGCAGAAGACCTTTCGGGAGAGGATGGTCAAGGTGCTTAGAAAAGTTATGGAACAGTCGTCGCTCTTTAAGAACAAAATTTGCACCCCGTTTGCTCCCGTCATCATTACTCCGACCACTAGAGGTCAGCGAACAAGGTCGGGACAAGCTGCGTGCACAGACGACCCGTGGGCTCATTTTTCAGAAGGAGGTCAGACTCCCGCTGAATGTAATGTTTTTTCATTGTGAATCAGGATACCGGCTCATTAGAATAAATAGTTTTTGTTGTGACAGAGCGGCTGCAAATGGAGTGGGTGAGGGAGCGAGGCAGAGGTCATATCCATTAGGAGGTGTAGAGGGTGAATAAAGAAAAGGCTGAATGAAGCCTCCGCTGTCCCTGCTGATTAGCAGATTGATATGCAGAGAGAGCAGAGGAGTTACCTGCTGCCTTCAATGGAAATTCTCTCTTACGTTAGAGAGCGAGTATTAGTCCGTGGCTTTGTGTTTCTCCTCAGGAGCTCAACAGCGCAGTTCTGGAAGTAAAACCCGATTCCCTTCCTGAGTGGGAGGTTTTTGATTACCAGCCATAATGTTTTTACCATCCAAGGTAGAGTTGACACAAGCTATGAGATTGGGAAACAATATTATTTGCTGCTGTAGAGGCCACAAGTCGTTATGATATCAACTGTGCATCAAGAAAAACGTTTTAAGTTGTATTGGCGATGACCAGGAGGAATATGACACGACCCCTAATACTCAGGTGTTATAGCCACGTCTCTGATTGGTGAAGCTCGCTGTTAACACAGAATTATCTACTACAAGTTAAAAAATAACTTCAGCTATGATCAGTTTGTTCAGCGTTACAATATGACCATGAATTCTTCTTCCTAACTTTTTTTTTACAGATCAAATAAAAATCACTACAACAAGGTTACATTCAAGGAGAGGCTCAATCGCAATGGTTTATGGGACGCAAAGTTCCTTCACTCAAATAAACACAGTCTTGTACTTTTACCTTTTTTTCCTTTTTCCTTTTTCTGATTGAGTTTTTTTGATTTGTCATCCTGATTCATCTCTTAGCAGATTCCAGGCTTAAAAACCTTTCATACAGATTTTCTGAATCGTCATTGGAGCAAATGGAAAGATGTACTTCAGAAACCAGGGTCGTTCAAAAAGGATAAATACACAAAACAAGAGAAATTAACTGTTTGGGAAAAAACAAAACAAAAATCTTAGTTTTAAGGTGATATTCAAGAAATGTAAAATATGCTATATATTGTATCTATACTACAGTATTTAGACTGCTAATGGTTTTCATCAGTAAGAAGCTTCACAGTTGCACAATCACGTTTTAAGTTGTGAAGACTACATGTGAAAAGCATATGTGTCCTCTTTGCTTCTATAGAGGGCTCTGCTCTCATTATAAGGAGTGATAATTAGACAGGGTTTCACACATTACACACACACTCACATCCGTGCACACACTTAATGTGACTCTCGCATTCGTACGTAAGCTTGCGCACACACACACATTTGTGGATAAGCCTACCAGTAATTAACAGACGTAATTAGGCAGACAGCCATTCGTAAAGGGAACGCACACTCATGCTAACACACACACATTTACACACACACACACACACACGCAGACACACACACATTATTTCCCAGGTAATTAAGAGTATTAATTACAAGCATAGCTGTCCCCATGAGACTCAGTATCACTCACAGACTGGCACGCAGCAGGGCTCTTATTACTTTATCTCACCACGCCATCACCACTTCTCTCTCTCTCAAGCACTGTGGTTCCACATGCACCCGCTCTCTAATATTCACCTGCTGGACAAACAAGTGCTAGTTAATTAGTCAATGACTGATAGTTGGCCATGGGTTAACTTCTGGTTGCTCGGGGATCGAGAGAGATCGGCTTGCTCAAACCAGAGCAGACAAGCGAGCCTAGGGCCCCTGCGTCAGGGTCTTTTATTTTTGTCAAAATATCCTCTCAGCCACTGTGTCTTGTTTTATCTCCACTGCAATTTATTTATAGTATCTGAAGTATCATTACATCTCATGAATAAGGCAGGACGATCCAGTTTTCCTGTGTGTTACATGTGCGATCTTATGATTTTATCTGTAAAAACTAACGACTCTACCTCCACTTCAGTATGCACACTAACCTAGATGGACATGTAGGCCAATCCCAGTCCGGTCAGCAGAGAACGTAAAAAATGGATGAGCTAGCCTGTTTGCTATGGACGACAAAAAGGGCCCCGGGAAAAATATCTGTCGATAGATCTGTTAGACAAGCGACACGCCATGTTGGAAGAGCTCCAGGCGTGCACCCAGTTAATGAACTACCCCTGCACTCCTTGGGCAATGGTGCTACGGTGCAAACTCTGCACTTGGAGGAGCCTGACATCATTTATGGAGATATTTTACAGTTCATTCGCAAATGTCACAACGGTTGCGTGTTTGGATATTGCGGGGAGATTGTCTGAGCCGTCTCCGCAGAGGCAAAGGTGGCCCACTCGCCCTGAATGCGTGAGCAGCGCCGAGATAGCAGGAGGGGTAAAAACTGCAATCCCTCACAAGCTCACACACAATAAAGCTCATGTTATACGGAGGAATTGATACATTATTCTCCGTGCTCGGCATCTCCGTGCAATATTCTACCTCCACGGTGCTGAAGAGCGCTTGGTGTCTCATAACTAATAAAGTTATTCTAGGTAGTGTTTTCTAATAAATAAGAGGAGCATTATTGTGGGTGGTTTATGAGCTGGTAATCCTCATTTCTCTGATATGTTTTTGTAAAGTAGTGTTTTGCCAGAAATATAATATCTCTTGGTATTTGCACATTGAAAATATGCGAGCTTTCATATTTTATTACTTTCAATATTTCGTTTTTTCCCCTCACACTCTTGTGTAATTTGTTGTTGAATGTGTCTCTCTCTCTCTCTCTCTCTCTCTCTGTCTCTCTGTAGCGGATGGCTGCACAGACTGGTCAGTGGACTACCTGAAGTACCGGGTGCTGCAGGGCGAGCCCGTGCGGCTCAAGTGCGCCCTGTTCTACGGTTACATCCGGGCCAACTACAGCCAGGCGCAGAGTGTGGGCCTCAGCCTCATGTGGTACCGCAGCTCCGGCCTCGGCCACAGCGACTTCGAGGAGCCCATCTCCTTCGACGGCTCGCGCATGAGCAAGGAGGAGGACGCCATCTGGTTCAGACCTGCCGACGTCCAGGATGTCGGACTGTACTCCTGTGTCTTACGGTAAGAGGTAGCAAAGGAATAGAAATCGGTTGTAATAGGTTCTCTAGTTTAATTGACGTTTACCCCCTCGAAAGTTCAAATATATACCTACCTTGACTTCTAACGGTTCCTAATTAACACAGTGGAACACCATCGACTGTGCACACAAACAAAAAAAGGACTTGGAACAGTGTCCATTTGTAATTTGTGTTACTCAACGGATATTTGATCTCCTAATGAAGAGAAATGTGCATCCTCATTCAATCCGGCAAGATATAGGATATGAAATAATCAGGTTAAATAATTCTATTCTCTTTTTTTCCATTTGCAAAGGAGGTGACGTCTCCATTTGTTTGTAAGTAAGTTTACACAAAAACAAGGGAACAGATTTCCACGAACCTTGGTAAGAAGATGAGCTATGGGTCAGGAAAGAACCCATTGTCCCAGGAAGTGATTCATGGTTCTAGGTGAAAAAAAGGTTAATTTCAGAAACTGATATCTTTGAACTTGATTCAAGTTACAGGGACTGTTTTAATTTTGGCAGTGATGGTGCTCTACTGAGTACCTTTCCAGTTACTGGGTTTAATAATAATACCACTGCTATTGTACAAAGACAAACTATACACTGCAACACTGCGACATGCACAAAATGATGGATTTGTCATTTATGTTTCTCAATAGATATCTTATCTTATGAATTGAGACATGCACGTCCTAATGCATTCATGTCAAGAAAAAGGGAATGACTAGAAATGACGCAGCCAGAAAATAATCAGATTTAATCATTTTGATTCTTCATGTTTTTTATTGTTTTGTGAAAAGGATTAAACAACCTTTCTGCTATCATGGGAAATTCAAAGCCAAGTTAAGCCTGTTTTATTCAGACTGAGGTGTTCATAAGGCACATTTCTATTCCGCTGGGGCTTTTAAACTGATTGCAATGACAATATTAGGCTCCATATAAATATACCTAATGTGAAGGGTAATGTAGACGCAGCAGAGACAACCGAATATAAACTCAAGTAATACAAACTAGAACACCCACTGGTACGCACACTCTTTATCGACACTCTAATACAAGATGCATAATTATGTGGCACTATCTTATTAACCTTTACAACAAAGAACATCCCTCAATAAACGGCTCGTTGCAGCTCTTTGTTCAGGGCGTTTTTTTTAATAAACGCAGTTAAAGGCCTCTCGAAGACTTGCTGGGTTCACGTTGAATGTGCCAGAGGGGAGTGCACGTGTGCGGTGACACCCCCTACCACCACAATTCATAATGACCTCTGCAGGACTAATGTGGCACAAGTACTTCATAATGTCGTCTGTCTGTAAATTCATCTGCTCTTTGATTATTTGTGATTTTTTTTTTTTTTTTTTTCTCACACATCCTCGGCCCCGCTCGCCTGTTTGTGATTCCGAGCGTGCTGTAATTCTGCAGAGCTCTACAGTTGTGAAAAGTGGCCCCTCGCTCTGCGTTTCTCAGCCTGCTCGTGTTGAGCTTGGGGGGATTTCAGGCTTCTCAGATACCCTAATCAGAACACTGCAAGAGATTTGCCTCTGCGCTGGAATAAATTCTCTTTTTGTTTCGGGAGTAAGCTTTTGAGTCACACAGTTTAGCACGTATGACCCAAACTCTCCCCCCCCCCCCCCGAAAACTCCCTGCAGGCCAAGAGAAGGGAAATGTGGCTTTGTCTTCTTTTGGCCGCAGTCTGATTTCACGCAGAGGATGCGGCAGACGTTCCTTCATCCAGACATCTAAATTACTCCAAATATTATAACAACCCCTAATGACACTACTGTGGATTGGACAAACATTGAAAAACAAAAAACAAAATGTATAGATACGATTTTAATTTGGCTCTATTAAAGGGTTTGGTTTATTGGTTTAGTTTGATTTTAGATTTGCTCAATAAACTACAGCTCAGTGGATTTAACAATCCCCCAAAAAACGTTATAGTAACAAGAATCTTATCCCTGATACAAGGTGATACATGTCCCAAACCTCTGATATGACCCAAAAGAGCATCTCCTGAAATGGCGCCAGGCCCTACCAGGTGTAACAGACCGTTGTAGTCATGGTTATAAAAAGGAATATATGGTTAAGCCTTATTGATCCGGCCCAATTTGTTTAGATTTCAGTGCAAAATGACTTAGTTGACTCATTCGAAAGATTGGGGGTTTGGGTTGGAATCGGAATTTGCTTAAGGAAAGAGTTTGTTGTCATGGTTACAACAACAAAACTGAGAACAACATGCACATCCAGAAGATTTTCAAGGGGATTAGCAGAATATCACAGAGCGTTTTAAAGAAAAGGAGAAAATCCCGTAGACGAGGAAGAGCCTTGTGTTGGAAACGTCACCACGGCAAAATAAATCCTGTAACGGGAGCTTCTGGGTGTTGGGATTTTCCCCTTTTTTTCATGGTTACAACAAAAACAGGTGACCTGGTAGAGAGCTCACGGACAAAAGAAACGTCAAAGGCTTTCAAAAAGGAAACAAACAGTGGTTTCCTGTGTCAAAATCCAGTGACGTCACGGTAATCCTCCTTCGCGCCACGTCACTCACTCTCTCCTTTGCTTACATTTACTGTGTCATAATGACTGCAGTCGCTAGAGGTCACCTGACAATAAAACGTTACTATGGGTCGTAACAAGCTGTTTGCACAGATAACCTGTGGGCTGTTTTTTTATGGGAAGATTCTTTCCAGTATGTTTGATATTTCACAAATGTTATTTCACTGTAAAACGTGAGACCTTATTAAGTGGCTTCAATGACCTCCACCACTCTGACCAAAAAATGATCAGCTATAGTGTTACACGTCTTTCTACCAAGACGCGGCAGACAAGACAACTAGCTCCAGCTCATGTCATGTTTTCCTGTCAAATGCTCAGCAAAAAATTATGTTAAAATCTTGAAAATCATTAGATAATCCTTAAGAACTAAAATGCTTGCTGCAGCCATTTTAACCGTCTTAATCTGCTGCTGCTCAGAATTGTGGATTTTTAAATGTTGACATTTAAAAATCCACAATTCTTGGCAGCAGCATCTTGTGCCCGGGCTTAAAAACGTAACATGTCGAAGCTACATAATAGAAGAATATCATACACCACAATTACTGTGATTTATCAGATTCAGATGCATTTGTTTTCTTCCGTCTGTTGAGCTTCAAAACAAATACACACCGGAAATGTGGTGTTGATGATGACAACGATCGTTTAGAAGTGATGGAGAGTTTTGTCTTCAGTGATTTTATCGTATCTCACTTAAAGCTAATCTTGATGTAAGCAAACTCAAATTAAAGCTGATAGTCGGTAGTTTAAAGACAAAGTGATCGCTTCACTTAAAAATCAACTGTGCTGAAGAAGAGAAAGTCAACATCCTGAAAATCCTCCCCCTCTCTTACACACACGCACACGCACGCACACACACACACACACACACACACACACACACTGCAACAGGCCCTTTGCGTATTAAGGCAGATAAATTATTTTACAGTAATAACTCTGTGTTCTGCAGTGGGGTGACACCGTGTGTATTTCCTCCCCTTGATTACATTATCCAACACGTGGAATAATAATGTGTGGAGAATTACAGCTGACGTGAGCCGCAGACTAATATCCGCTGCTAATTTCCAGCCACACTCAAATAGAATGTGACAGACGTGAAAGACACCGCAGGACTGTGCATCGACCCCCGGCTGTCCATCAATCAAGCAGCGCCACTGACACCTTCCCACAATGCCACAGGGCGCCCGCTGTGAATATTTAACTATTAGAGATGTCTCCTATCGGCTCCCTGGGGACCGTAACGGCTCAGGTGCTGCACTGAGAGAGGTCATTTCTGATCATCCCCCCCGTTATGTCCACCAGCGCTTTGGGGGCTGCCGTGGGAATTCACCTCCATGTGCATATATTTATCCACATTTGTATTTGAGTGCACTTGGATGGTCTTTTCTTTAAACAAATATACTGTTCAAGTGTACTTTGTAAGCTCCCAGCATCTTCCCACTCTGTTCCCTCCAGATAGGAGGCATGGCGTCGATAATGCTGGATGTCAGCACAGAGAGGGCACGGCTCCGTTGCAATATCTTGCATCTTACTTTTGCTTCCTACAGCATTTTTCCAGATGCCCTTTTAGTCATCTTCTATCTAGCCAAAGTATACAGCATCTTTTTTTTTTCTCTCATTCCCTGTTGCTGCTCTCCTTCTGTTCCTCTCATTGCTATCTTTACACCGTCTTCCACAGATGCACGTTGCCACATTTTTCTCCCACGTGTGTGTGTGTGTGTGTGTGTGTGTGTGTATACGTGTTTGTGTCTACATCTGTGTTTTATGGCCTTGGGGAGGTCAGAGGTGTTTACATGAGAGAGGCTGACTCCCTTATTGTGTCCATAACCTGAGTAGATCATATGAAGCCCTGTCATTTCCAGTGAATGGGAGCATATGGTGAGCCGTAAATGTAATGAAATGAAATGAAAGCCCATATGGCTGAAAGTACAGCCCGGCATTCGAGCAAACCCAGGGACCGGCCGAGTCAGATCACAGCCAGGCTGGACCTTGCAGGCAGCAGACAGACTGACTGTCATTATAAAGGTACAGGGGGCTCTTAGTGTGGGTCTATTTGTCTAGGTTTGGACGAGGCCGCTCACTTTCTATTCAAAGAAGCTGTACGTGTGCTTCAGGTTTGAAGATGACCCCTTTTATTGTCCACCCTGACAATGTCTCCCTGGACTCATTGGGATCCATAAGGAAATGGTTTGACAAAGAAGAATGTAACCGACACAGAGCCATGACCCTGACCCTGACCTCAGTGCTGTAGAAGATGGAACTGTGGGATGATGTGGAACAGCCACTGTGAGCCTGGACATCAATGACCCTGTTCAGATCGGGTGTTGACATCCGTCCTGAGTGAGTTCAGGTCTGACCGCACCACACCGCCTACCCGGCTGAAGTCCTCTGACCCTCTACAGTCTCCCGATGAACAACCATATTTTTTACATTGATGTGTTTGTAGCGACCACCACAAAATCAACACTAATCAACACATGATTCATACTTTTCTGTAATTGGTCATTTCTGTCTTCATGGCTACATGCTTACATTTATTCAGTCCCTGCCGATTCCTCTCACTCTCCAACTCTCTTAATCTCTACCACGAACACACACACACACACACACAAACATGAATTCCAGTTAGAAAAACATAATTTGGTCTTTGTGAACAGATAAGACGCACCTGATTATGTGCACAGAGAGCTGGGAAGTGCGATCCGATCAGGCCCCATGTGAGCAGCCATAGAAGAGTGGCTGTCCTCATAGCTTTGGCCACGCAGCGTGGGAGCTTTTCAGGGAACACCTTGTCACAGTCACTTTTGGGGCGTCGGGTGCAGCGGGACGTGGTGGTGTCAGCGGTGACAGGGGCTGAAATGATGGAGGCTGATGGTGGTTAATGATGATGCTCACGTCAACATTGATAAAAGAGACAGAAAGAGAGAGAGATCCCTCACCTCTGTCAGCTTGTGTGCATCAGGGGTGAGGTGCTGGTGGTTGCCGGGGAGAGCGCGGGGGATGTGCGGCGGGGACCGACTCCTTGTGATGACCAAGCAGCTTTGCCTCACGTCGCGAGGCCCTCCCAGCATTTGTCTCTCCTCTGATTAGCATTCGCAGGCCCGACCGACTCCCGCCCATAAATCCAATAATGGTCGTGAGCGTGAGTCATTGACTCGGTAAAGCTGCTGAACACGTCGTTATTACTAACCCCACAAAACACGGGAGGAGGAAGGAGACAGAGGAGAGACGTGGAAGAATAAAACTAACTGAAAGGGTGTCTAAGGGAATAACACAAAACTCCACCTCATTGAGCATGTAACAGTATTTTTTTATTTATGAACATGAACTTGATTAAGAGTCATTTTCTCTGTCTTTTTTCCTGTGATGTAACATCAGTACTTAACAGCTATGGCAGGCGACAGGGAAACGTCCTCCCCGGTTTCTCCCAGTATCGAGATGTGTGATGTGTGGTTGTTCTCTGCCCACAGGAACTCAACGTACTGCATGAAGGTCTCCATGTCTCTGACCGTGGCGGAAAATGAAACAAACCTCTGCTACAACTCCGACATGAGACGAAGCGAGAAGGCTGAGCTCAGCAAGAGCAAAGACATCCTGTGTCCCGACATAGACGACTATGTTGAACCTGGAAAAGAGCCGGACATCATCTGGTACAAGGTGGGCAGATGTTTCTTCACATGTGGTTGTATCCCTTTCCTGATGGTTCCCTCAGGTTTTCTGTTTGTCTAATACTTAATATATTTGCAATGTTTTGGGGAAAAGTAATAAGGAGGGCAACCATCTCTGTGATGATACCACAGAGAAATACTCTTACACGGTTCATTGGTTTGTTTTCATCTAAATTCTAGGCTGTTTATGTTAAAAAGCCTTGTTGGAAACATGGTTCCAGATCCCTCAGACAGATTACTCTATAGGGACATCAATTCCGGAGAACATCCGCAGAACTGGGTGCAGACTTTCTCCAGAGGTTTTACTGTCACACATGAACAATGCAGCAGGGGAATCTTCGTTTAGAAACGTTCACAACTGAGTGTTTAGCTGAGGGGTGGTGCAGAGGCAGGACGTAACGTAATCCTATTTTTGATCCTGATGTCTTTTTCAGCTTTTTTTCACATTGGTTCCTTCGGATATTTTGTGGACTTTATACTAGGGGGCTGGCTGGACAAAGTCTGGACATCTGCGTTCACACATACATTTCCTTGTGGATTTTAGTGCATGTCTGAAAGCAGCTTATGTATGGATGCAAATTATAACAGAGAATCACATGCGCTATGTTAGCTGTGCACCACCCTGAAAGTCATCTGAACAGAATAAGGACAGAGGGCAAACACAGAGACCTCTTTCATTGGAAACCCGTGTGAAGAGAATATTGTGCGACACCACTCTCTGCCCTGCAGAATGAGTGGATGTCCTCCAAATGCTCCCAGTCCCTGATCTTTATTCAGAGTGCACCTCCTCCCCCCCTCACCTGGGTCCTTGTCTTTTCCTGGGTCATGCACGGCCTGCGGACAACAGAGTGCATCCCGAGAAGGGCTCAGGCCAGACTAATCACAGGCAGATCAGCAGTAGATTAGCTGGCCGGGCCTGACCTCTAGGTTTTTCCGGAATTCAATTATGGCCAGTAATGACTGGGAGTGCTGGAACCCAGAGTTATTTGGAAGACTGTGGAGCTGCAGTGATTGAATTCAAAGTTTGCCAGGGGCAACGGCGGAATGGAATCTGCCGAGCCATCCTTGTCCCCTACCAGAGCACCGAGGGGCTGGAGAGAGGATCATGCCGTGGAGTCACACACTGGGCCTGCACACACATGTACTAACACACACACACTCACACACACACACACACACAGCCGCTGCAAATACACACGTCATTTGCCTGCAGAGACCACTGTATAGTAATAACATTCTCTGTCCTCTGTGGCTGTATGGGGGTATTGAATGGAGAATATTCAGTTCAGTGCAATAAATCTTGATCTGATAAGTAGGATAATGGCCCGGCCTTATCATTTTACTGTATGGAGGTTTTATGTCAGCTTGCAAAGCCATGCATCCCTATCACTTCATCCACCCTCTTAATGCTCAGTGACGGGGTTGATGTTTTGTTTGACTTATCCGTTTTTTCTCCGATGCACAGGAGTGCCGTCCCAAGCAGTGGCGGGCCAGCATCATCCAGAAGAGAGACATTCTGACTTTCCAGGACGTGAAGGAAGACGACATTGGGAATTATACCTGCGAAATCCAGTTTGGTGGTTTTGTGGTCAGGAGGACCACTGAACTCACAGTAACTGGTAAGTTTCCACATGAAAAGAAAAAAAAAAAAATATTAAAACCACATTGGCCCTCGGTTGAGTGCATTTGCTTACAGACAAACAAATGGACAGGGGTGAAAACGTAACTTCCTCTGCGGAGGTAATAAAGTGTGCGTTTGTATGTGTGTATAAAAATTATACTCAATGCACAATAGCAGTTGTATCAATTTAAAACAGAGAAGAATTAGATCACACACACACACACACACACACACACACACACACACACACACACACACACACACACACACCACTGAGCACTGCACCAATGTCCTGCTGCTGAGTTAACTGCTGGGGCAAGAAGAATGCTGTGGCCTGGCATCCGTCCCCTTCTTCTAACTCAGCAATTTCGCGCCAACCAAGCGGTGTTGAAATATTTAAGGCTATAGGCTGAACCCCTTCACACGGAGCGCTGAGGAGCCAGGACCAAGGTCAGGAGATTAACAGCACAGTGACTCTGCCCGCTCGCTGTCTCTGTCTCTTTGCCTCGCCCGGCTGCGAGCTGAGCAATAAATAAATGCATTCATGTGTTCTTTAATAGTGTGAGTGTTCTGCGGGGTCAACTGCTCTATTATGGCTGATGAAAAGGTCAAATACAGTTGTTGTTTTTATCCCCTCTCTCCTTTTCCCTGCTCTGAGGCCAGTTACGATTGTTCCAGCCTCATATTCCAGTGTCCACATCTGCTCGATGATTCCGTTTATACTGTGTCCACTGGGGTCACATTGATAAAGTCTAGAGTTAAAGTCTGAAACTGTGCATGTATTCTGCTCAGTGACACAAATTAACTGTAACATTGTTTGACCTCCAGCTTTGGACAATATTATTGCTACCACCACTACTGAATAAACATTAAGTTTTAATTATTGCTCTTTGGTGCATTCATTGCATCATTTTGATAATGAATCTTTATGAGATGCTAAAATCAAGTTAGGGCCGGCCAATTAGAGCCTTCATATTGGAAATGCTTTACACAGGTTAGCAAAGGTTAAGGTATCTCAGGCCTTTGTTTTGGATAGGACTAAAATGCCATCCTGGAGATTCGGCTTTGAGACTGGCTGGTCCTGTGATTGATGGACAAGAATTTCATCCTCAGCATCAACAAGTGTGAGGCAGGGAGGAAGAAGAGACACTCGATTTTCTTAGATCAATCTTACAGGAAACTGGAAATCCCTTGGTACATGCATGAGCGACATATAACCATGTAGCATTTGAGGGACCACCTGCTGTAGGTTCTTTAAATAAATGTTGGTTCTATGCAGTTTAAAGGGTCAAAAGAAGCACAACTTCCTTTCTCTTATATCTCGTATTTTGGTATATAAGCTGTTATGACATTGATAGAATTCGGGTTGCTCATAGAACTAATAAATTATACTTTTTCAGTCAGACATCTCACGGTTGAAATGTTTATTCCAGCAGCAAAAGTCACTTTGGCCTCAATTTTACTCCCTCAGATATGGTTAGCTAAATATATTGTGTGTGTGTGATGGGGGATTGTGAAGAGTGAGTCTGGAGTAATGTGGCTCTGGAGTTAACTTTCTGTTCTAGTTCTTTGAGCAAAGACAAACCAAATTCGTATTATTGTTATTTAGATTTAAAATTTACTCTGTGTGATTGCACGTTTTTATGTTTTGCAAGTTACCAGGTTGACCATATGGTGTAAGTGTGCTTCTGTCGGCCTGTCAGCATGACCTCAATGTTCTCTAATGATGTTTGTCATAAAACCTTTATTGGGATATAAATATCCACAGTCAACATTAATGATACACAGAGGAGGGAAGAGACGATGGAAAAAATGTATGAAAAGGTACAAAGAGGGAAAAATGCACAGGTCGAGTGCCTTTTTCTTCCTACATGAGACGTCCATGTTGTTTTTATACAGTGTAAGGTATGAATATAGTGAGTGAACAACAAGCGCAGGAACATGGTGTGTCAATGAAAATGGCAAGTTTTAGGGTAAAGTCAACCATGTGAGTACGAGTGAGGCAGTGAGCAAGAAGAAAAGAAATAAGGTATTTTCTAATTTTGATTTTATTCCACCTTTTGTTCTGTAATCTTATCATATAACTAGAACTATAGTTTTGTCTTAGGCCCTTGCACCTGCATACCACTCTGCATGTCCACGCCCACAGAGAAACACCCACACAATCTCTGAGGTAGCTCAATGCTTGTTCCTCATAATGAAATGTCTACAAGTCGTCAAAATGAGGGAAGCAATTTTATGTGACACGCAGGCTCTAAAGCTTTATTGCCGAAGGTTGATGTTGAGATCCGACAATTGTTTCCCCTCCTGAAGTAGGTAAAATAATTTACATGAGCCACATTTCCGAAAGCGAACACGACGCTCGATGTCGCCTTGTAAACGGCTGCATGGGACTAACCCAGTGTCTCATAGTAATTTTAAAAACCGCCAGCGACTCAGTCTCCAATAGTCCGTCAGATATGCTGCATCTGCTATAAAATTACGGCTCGCTCTATTACCAAAGCATTTTGCCATATTAACATACCAGTGGGAGTCCTCCTTTTTAGCACTGTAGTATCCTGCTGATCACCATAGGCTCATTTCCTTTAATAAACCTACGCCATCATCCCCTCAAGTGGGTGTGAAATTATCCACATTTTATCACATCCTGTTAAAAGCGACATTGCCTGGATGGTAAGCATAAGAGGCCGAGCTACGTTTGAGATCCGAGGGCAAACGCTGGAGTTTATTTGATAGGCCACGAGGATGAAGGAGGTCATTACGTTTAACTAATCTTAAATAAAGCACAATAGAAATTGGTTTTTGCTCTGACCCTGGGCAAGCTGTGCACGAGTGTGTGTGTGTGTGTGTGTGCCTTCTGTTCGGATCTTCCTGCGCCCCGTAACAGCCTCCATTTAAAGCAGTAAAGGAGCTGCGTTCAGAACTGGGGTCAGTTTTGAAATAGAGGTTAACTATGGGAATAAACACGGACTCATCTCAGATCAGGCTGATGCAGGATCACCTTAATCAAGCGCCGATGCTCCTCAGGTTAATAGAAATGTAAAAGAAACAGCAACCCCCTCGCCTCGTTTTATGTTCCCTCCGGTTTACGTCGGGTCGCATTTAAATGCTCCTGTCTCATCTCCGGCATCTGGAAAGGATGAGGCAGGGCCCGTGCGGCGACGGGGGGTGTGGATGGAGAATAAAAATATCATTATCAACAGATGGAAAGTCTTTGTTTTCTCTTTCCCCTCCATAGACCTTCACCTCCACCTCCCATCTGTAAAGAGAGTGCCTTTTTGTGTACTCTTATAATTGATTCATGGCCGCAGCAGGTTCGCTATTTCCCCATTTACTCTGAGGAACACAGAGCGTGGTCAGATTAATCTACGCTCATGTTTACCCCTTTCTCCTATCACAGACCCCGGGAAGCAATACGTCAGATGAATACCGCAGCCCACCTATGACTAATTCATACATGCATTTAGAGTAAGGGTGGCGTTTGTATTCTTAAAGATATATATGCATTCCTACAAGTGTCTGGCGTGATATATCTGTTTTGTAATAGTACATCTTAATCATTTCTATTGCATTTTTACGGTCCTCCCAGGCCTCATTCCAGCACTGCGATGGTAATGCCTACAATACTGTAACACCAGATAAAAGCCCCGTTCAGCTGATGTATGCAGCTCCCTCCGCGTTCTGTCGGAAAGGAAAATATTACACAGAGCGAGCTGAAAAGGATAAAGAGAACAAGGGAGTGAAAGTGACTGATAACGGCGAACGAGAGGGAGGAAAAGAGATAGAAAGAATGAGGAAGATAGAGCAGTTGCAGCCGCGGTATCTTATCTATATTCTTTGCCAGTGTTTCCCAGCAGAAGCTGTGTGTCCAGGACTATAAACAGACTGTTATCCCAGTGTTTATCACAGTGCACATTACTGTTTGCCTCTGTCGGACTTACTGTAATGGAGTCGTTTGGTTTTGATGGATGCCTCGGGCGTGGGTTTCTATCTGTAGCTCCCATTATACCTCTGTCTGCATGCACCCGTTGTAGAAGCGTCTGTCTGCACATTCGGCATCGCCCCGAAAGCACGGTGATTGAGGTTATGGCCAATGTAAATGTACCGTTTGGCACAGTGAATTGCAGGAGCAGAGGGCAAGAGGAAAATCGAGGGGAGGAGAGGAATCTTCTGCCTGGTGTTACCTCTGGTAGAATGTCCTCGGCGAGCGGGGGCGATGCTCGGCAAGCTGGGTTTATGTGCTCTGGGTAAATAGATACTGTATATGCGTATGTGATACGGCTGAGGGTGTTTCATTTGTTTGCTGGCAGGGAATGTTCCTCTATTCCCTGCTCACCGGATCGAATATTCTCCAGGAGGCACCTGCTTCATCGCGGTAACCTGATTGCCCTTGCCTCTCGTTGGCCAGATCTCACGTTTGAGACAGGATAACATGCATATTGTGCGTGTCTGTGTGTGTGTGTATGTGTGTGGATGTGTAGAGAGGGTGTAGTCTGTGTGTAATGAGGGGCTGAGGTGTGGGGAGGTGATCCAGGACATCGTCTCATCGCAGTAAAAGGTTCCTTACAGTTCTTCTGCTTCGGGGTCACCTTCAGAGGCATGAGCACTTCACAGCCTTATAAAACGTTACTGCCTGTGTGCACATGTGCGAGCAGCACTGTGTGATTTATTCATCTATTTATTAATTTATGATCACGACGATAGCGTGACTTTTATCTGGCCAGCTGGGCATAATCTTATCACAGCGGATGTTGAAGCAGCAGGCGGAGAGACAGTCAGCAGGGACACGGCGCAAGAGGACGGTGGCGTTCGCACCTCCTCCGTCTGTTCCCTCCGACTGTCGGGCTGAAGGTTGATAGATAGATGGAGAGGCAGCGATTAGAGCTGATATTATCCTGGAGAGCAGGGAGAGGAGGAACGAACGGGGCGAGATAAGAAGTGCAGGGTGAGAAAATAAGATGGGTTCGCTCTCGCCTGAAACCTCCTCCACCTCTCGGTGGCTATTCGCCCGAGCCTTTACGTGACTGCATCGCACCTGTGCAGCCTGTTGTGTTTGCGCTAGACACTCACACTCGGCTACACGTCCTCGGAGAGAAGATGATAAAATCACACCGGAGAAAAGTGTTACTCCAACAGTTTACCCTTCCTGACATGTGTGTACAGTATGTGCACCTGTACGCGCGCACACACACACACACACACATGCACATGCACGTCAATCCAACACAGGCGGGCCCGGTGCTCACAGTGTGAAGAGCTCAGCTGACTCATGTCCGTCCAGCGTGTACAATATCTGTCGCGTCGAGGGACACATTTTTGAAGCCTGTAAATTTAATGAGCGGTTGAGTAACTCATGAAACGAGTATTACCACTGTAGGGTGGAGAAGAGCAACTCATTAGTTTAAGGTCAACTATCACTCTCATCATTAACTAATCCCTCTCTTTCTGTGGCGCTCGTCCCCACCCCTGACCTCTCCTCCCCCTTCCTCCTCCCTCTCCCCTCCCCTCCCCTCCCCTCCGACCCCCCGTGTCTCTCAAGTGTTCTCCAACTTCGCTTCATCTCTGTTCACCAGAGTCGAAGCAAGCCAGGGTTCACATTGTTTTAATTCAATTAAAATTGACATCAATCTGCATGTGACGAATGAAATTTACATCCTCCCCAATTAATCTTGCCTGACCTACCCCCCACTGCACACGCACACACGCACACACACACACACACACACACACACACACACACACACACACACACACACACACAGCCTCAGTCCCCAGTTGTTATCATTATCCAGGCATATAAGGCGGGCAGACGTGAAATTAAAATAACGTTTTTTTAATATGGAGCCTTTTTGAAGTGTAGGTCAATAATTAAACAGAGGATGCACATCTGGAAAAGACGCAGGTATTTCAGAGACCAGTGACAAATGCTACACACAAATTTACATTTCACTGTTACATGAGCATTGTAGAGTCGTTACAGCAACTGCTTGAAAGACATCAGTGTTTGTCACAACTTTCCCTAATAAAACAAATTTGAGCATAATCTTTATTGCTTTCCTATGAGTATCGCAGGGGAGCCCGAGACAATCCCAGCTGGCATTGGGTGATGAGGTCAGGTACATCCTGGAGAGGTCCCCGGTGTACCACAGGGCCGACATACAGAGACAAATAACCATTCATTCTCACACATTCACACCTACTGTCAGTTTAGAGTCTCCAATTAACCTAACACCAATCTGCATGTCTTGAAGAGGAAGCTGTAGAAAAACCCACGCAGACACGGGGAGAACATGCAGGATTTGAAACGGGAGCATTATTACTTTGAGGGGACATTGAAAACCACTGCGCCACTGTGCCACCCCAGCTTCATGGTTTAACAGACAGATACGACAGTGGTATCTTACCATCTGACTCTTGACGAGACGGTGAGGAAACATCGTTACCCTAAACATTTAACTTTTCCTTTCAACATTCGGCCCTAGATTTTCGATTATTTTTTTTACATCTTTTCAAAAACCCAGTTGATTTTACAAGAATGCCATCTCCTTCAAACACCCAGAATTTTATCAAAGGATGGACCACTTGGACTTCATTTTGAGTGAGAGTACGCCTGAGATTGAATTTGAACTTGATATTAAATGATGAAAGGAAGTAATTAAATATCCAGTATAGTGGCTTCCCTCGTAATCATCTAATGTTTCTCTATTTTGACTAGAATAGCTCTGTTTTTGTCAAAGCATTCTGCAAAGTTGCCTTGACGGACATTTTCTTAAGGGCTGCCCCTGTAAGCCTGCTGAAACACTGCAGGTGTAAGCCCACCCCTCACTGGTGCAAGTAAATCCAACGCGCTGAAAAGAAAAACAAACACTGTGGCCATGTATTCTCCTGCTGACGGAAATCCGCCATGTTGGGGCATCAATTCGCCTCCAATCCTTTGTCTCTGGAGAGGCCGGATCTCTCTCCCTCTGAGGACAGTATCTAGCTTATTACCTCAACATGCATGTTCGAGCAGCTTCTGTAAACTGCAATTTTGCCTCGATTTTACATCCTGCTCGTTATCTGAAAGATAAGGTCCCTTTGAACTGTTCGCTGGGAGACTGCTACACATGAAGTTCAAGGACTATATGTGAGTTACTCTGCAATGTTGTGCCTTAAAGCAAAGTCAGAGTTGCTCCTACACTCAAATTGTTCCACACTATAGGAGGTGCTCATACAAGCCTGCTGAAACAAGGCAGGAAATCGACACCTTCTTTCTAAGAGTGCAAGTATTTCTTTCCCTCTCTCGCCTTCACTGTGTGCAGCCTATTGCTTTGCCATGCATTTACTAGAGGTGCCTGTAAAGCTGCTTTCAATTGTATCCAGTTCCTTCCTTTATATAATGATGGACGACGTGACAGGCCCCCACAAATCTCCACCTGGTGGCTGGCTGCAGTGTGCGTCATAATTCATGCCTACTCCATGTTAACAAATTGGACCAGGACCAAATCTCAAAAGTAAAATGTGGTTTCTGTGATTTTTATGTATTCTTATCACACTGATGTTCATCCAAGTGTTTTTCTGCTGAGTTTGTATCTAATTAGTTATATGTCGCAATAAAAGCAGGGGGACACATCAGGATTGACGGCTGAGACTAACTCATGATTGGTCGAGTGTGTGCATTGACAGGATCTCGCTAACGCAGCTCCAAGATGGCGACACACTTTTAGGGCTGGTTAGAGAACCCAAGAGCAGAACACAGAGACTGAGACGGGATAGGGCTGGGTGCAGGAGGAAGCCGATCTGAGGGAGGATCCAGAGCAGAGGAGATCAGGAGGGCTTGATGGTGAGGACGAGGCAGAGCTAAGGTCTGGTCCAAGGCGATATAGGAGAGTTCAGGGTGGTGGCTGGACTCCTGCGACGAGGCAGGAGGGAGCAATGGACGGAGGAGGGAGTCGGGCAGAGGAAATGCAGGTACAGAGAAACACACAATACTGGCTGGCAGAACAAGACGCAACAAACACGACTGACTGAACCGAGTCTGTGATCTGAGTGTTGTGGGAGGAACCAGGTATTTGTAGCTGGAGAGGCTGATGGTGATGACTGGCAGCTGGTGGCCTGACTCCTGCACATCTCTCTGCTGTAATCAACACACACACACAGGGAGGGGGATAGAGACACACTGCAGTGAGGCAGAGGTTGAGGCCCTGTCACATTCCTATCTGAGATATTACAGCTTTATTTCTGTGTAGTGGGAGGAAGTGGAGACATGTGGTCCAACTTTACTTACAGTCTGTATGTGACTGTAATACAAAGTCCAGGATAAAGGTACACCAAAGGTTTAAATCCTACATGTGAGTTGCTGTCCTTTTTTTTCCTTGTACCATAATGCGAGGTGAGCAGGTTCCTGTCGCCTCATTTTTAACACAGCAGTAGCTGCAGCCGCGCTAATGACCTCAGTGTGAAGTTTAAATTGAACATCTGGCGGAGATGTTCTCGTGATTGAGCGTGTTACTTACAGTACAACACCTTGTACTCACATTAATGGGTTTGTCTCTCATTCCTGCTCCGTCCCCCCCTTCCCTCTTATGGGCTCACTAATGAAGTTACAGTACAATGTTGGCCATTTTTACACTGATCACGTTATGGCCTTTGTTATTCCGATCTGGCTGCAATCACCCTTCTACTTGCCGGCAATCTAGTTGTAATTGGCCCCTTATGTCCTGACTCACTTCTCCCTTCAGACGATTGCCTTTCCCTCTCCCTTCCTTTCTTCCACTTCTCTCACACCCACCGCCCCCGTCACCCCACCTCCAAAAGGCACCAGCTATTTTCGGGTGTGTTCAGGCGCTGGCTCGACAGAGGAAGTTTGCTCCCAGTTCTGTTATAGCCAGAGCGGTGCCAGCTGCTGTGCGGTTATGAAAAGGTTATACAAAGATATGGAAAGGCTGAAGGTCAATAAGAGGGTACTAACAAACCATCTCATTAAATAAGTGTCCTTAAGAAAAGAATACTAAAAAAAAAAAAAAAAGACCTCCCTCCAATTAAAAGATAAGAAGGTGACCATTAACAACCACAGGGGACGGGGACAGAAAATACAGAGATTGTCACACGTTTGATCTCAGCCACAAAGCAGTAATAGACACGCTCTTCAGCAAACCCTGAAGTGTCCAAATTAATGAAGGGCTACGTGTGTGTGAGCGTCTGTGGCTGTATTTGCATACACTTGTATGCATGTGTGCGCCCACAGAAGGTGAATGCAGCATGTTAGACATGAAGTGTGGAGAACAGGAAATATGGGAATTTTCTCTCAGCGCCTTACAAACCAAAAGTAAACAACATCAAACTTCTCTCATACATCATCCCTCTCTCGCTCCCATTTTTTCCTTCTCTTCCTGTCTCTGTGTTACACCCCAATTCCTTATAATTTTGGAGCTTCATAAGATTGAAGCAACCCTTGCCCTCTCCGCGTCTCTCCGTGCTCTAAATCCTACATGCAGTGGGCAGTCAGTGCCTGTGAGACCAGGCACAAAGAGAACTCCGTTAATACTATCCGCAGAAGAAGATCCTTTGTGCGCATGTGTTCGTGTGTGCACGCATTTGTATTTGGTCTGTCCTGCCCACTCACCTCAGCAGCACTGAATAATATCCAGTCTGCATGTCCCTCTACATCATAGTTATTTTGGGCCCAGCAGCGTTGCCTCCGAGAATGTCAGTCATGTCAAAATAAGGGGGATTTTTTTTCAGTTCCTTCCAGTGAGTCCGTGACTTAACACCTTAACTGTCATTACCATTTTGTGTTGCCATCACTTTCTCTGGTTCACAATGGAAATGATGTCTTTACAGCAGCATTGCAGCTTCTCCTGCCCTGTCTCTCGCTCTCCTCCTCTGGCAGCCATGCATAGTTAGAGAGGCTGTCCGGGAAGTCAGTGTCAGCATCTACAGTGTGTGTGTGTGTTTGTGTGTGTGTGTGTGTGTGTGTGTGTGTGTGTGTGTGTGCATACTTGTTTTAGTGCATGGTTGTGTACATCACTGCAGCTGCCCATCTGTATGTTCATGCGTGTTTGTGTGTGTGTGTGTGTGCATGCTCTGTGTACACATCCATGCGTGCCTGCCCAGCTGTGATAAGTGCAAATCAATGGTTGAGTTTCTCTTCCACCTGTTCCTCCCTGAAGCCAGTCGCAGACACACAGGTTTAAAGTCCCATCTCTTCTCTTAGCCACAGAATAGATGGTTTCTCTAAAATCAAGTCGTCGACCGAAACACCAGATGAGATGATGGTTAATAGGCTGCAGCACCAATTTGAGCAGTTTTCTTTGCCTTAGCAGTGATCAGGTCACACAAACCCCTCTAATGTGAAGGCTGGGGGTGCTTTTCTTTAAGCCTAGAGTGTAATGTCAGATGGTAGTGGTGGTGATGCTAAAATGGCTGAAAAGCCAGAGAGAAAACCTGGACATTTCTTGTGGTTTCTTTCTGTGTTGTATCAGTTATCCACTCTGCAATGGTTCTTCTAGACAAAGTGACACTTTGGAACGGTTTTACTTTTCAAAAGACTGTTAAAGCAGCTTAGCCGTGTCAACAAGGCCTCTCCACGCAAATTGTCTTTCTGGATGCGGTTCGCCTCATTAGCTATTTTGCCTGCTCAACACAAATCTTGCCTGTGTAACCTGTGAAAGTGGTCTTGTGAAATTTCCTTGATCGGCAACCAAACCACAAGGATGCTAACTCTCTCCATGTATGTCTTGGCCACTCATCCGGCTGCAGGTTTCCAGCTGTAAGGATGCAGGAGATTGTCTTTTTTTCATAATTGCGACCAAATCCTCACAAACACTTATCCTTGACTTTTTCTTTCACCCAAAAAAAAATCATCTTCACCCTGACTGTGAAAACATAATTGCCAATTTTCTGTATTTCTAAGTTGTACAACCTGCAAAAAACACCGGTGGCTGTCAGAATACATAGGCTGTTAGTGTTGGAAGATCATTCTGATAAATGTCTCGGATTGCTGCATTCACTTGGCTGAAACCACACACTCAGTCAGATGCTCAACAGTAGGACATATGTTTTGTAATACAAAATATGTCTCTTCTCCTCCTCCTCTCTTCCCTGTGCCGCCCTTTAGATTTGTCTCCTTCCTTCTCGCCTGTCACCACTCCTCTCTCCTAACTTCTTTTGTTGTCGCTCAAAAAGATAGGAGGTAGAGACAGGTAATTACTGTGGGCGAGGGCCGTTTCCCTGTCCTCTCATTTTCTTTATATTCTCTCCCACAAACCCCATTACCTTGCTCTCTCTCTCTCCATATTGCTCTCTCTCGCGCTGTCTCTGTGGTTATTTTTAAATGCCCTCTAATTACCCACTTTAGAGCGACAAGTGAAACTAGCGGAGACTAAATCTATAGGAATACTGTATTATACAGATGTATTTATTTGGTTGATAATGTATTTCCCTTCTCTGTCCGCATGGTTTTGAATCCCAGTGTGGCGCAGTGTGAGGGTTGGGTCCTTTCCTGCAGTTGTTGTTTAGCGGTGCAGTGGAGCAGGCTTTATGCTGATTAACTGCATCACATCTGATGGATTCCCAGCGACCTCTCCACCCCACAATATAGCTCTGGGAGCCTTTCATGGGAAAAAGGCTTCCCTTTTTAATTAGACAAGAATAGGAAATCTATTAGTGAATGCAGAGAAGGCTCAGCGCCGAATTGGGGATTGCTGAATGCTGCTCGTGTTGAACTAACTACGGTCATCTCCCCTGCCATTCCTGCAGGAGACAAGGGGCTGTCTGTATCTCACATCTATCAGAGGAAAAAAAAACATATCACAGAGATAAATGCTCCCATATCAGTATCAATAGGCCTTTTTCACAGCGGACATTTTGACTTGTTATGGCAAGAAAAGCCCAGGAATTACCAGTAACATTTACAATGGCTCGGTTCTATTCATGTGTCCCAGTCATCCATGAAGGTGTGACAGTGATCTAACATGAACAACGGTGAACAACAGGACCCTGAAAATAAATGGAACACAGCCCTCGCTGTGACATGTCAAATGTCTGAAGGCCTTTGGTGATCCTGCGCCTCATTTGAAAAAAACTGTATTTTTTACTCTACCTAGTTTTGTTTAATTTTTACACGCTAAATGTTGGCCTCACTTGATTTTACTACAAAGCCATGAAAGAGTCCTGGATCAGTGCTTCTTCCGGCTAAGATTATGCTTACACAGAGAGAAGAGAAGATGCTTTCTTGAAATGACAGGGCTAGAAATAGTCTATAGTTTTTCTAATCCTTAATAAATCTGATTAAAATACCAACTAACTAACAGTGTATTTATCTTCATGATAACAATAATAAGTGGTGCCCGTCTTCTATTGACATCCTTTGCTGTCAATCTATTACAAACCATGAATTGGCTACATCGTTCCCATGGGTCAAATTAACATGGGCAGTGTAGTTTATCAGCTAAACACAACCTACCACATCCCGTATTGAAAATCCTCACTGCTGCACCAAATGGGTATCGACCCTCAGCTGGAAATAAAGAACAATTACGGCTGAGTAAAGGCTCATTTATGCTGCCGTTACTAGAGATACGTCTGTTTCAAACAATGTGTCCCTCACGACCCTCATACTTCCATGCTTAGTTGATGTCTGCGTTTCTGAAAAAAGAAACGCACACTTTGTGGACGAGGTTGTTAATATGTAAAGAAAGAGGCAAAAGCATCAGGTTGTCCCTGTGCCAGGCCGAATCATACAGATGTATTCTTAACAACGCACAGATTCTCACCTCAAAAAGTTCTACCACTGTTGAAATGTCTGGAGGTATTGCTCCGTTTTGTCTGTGTTGTCAGTATCCGTTCTGAAAACGTGCACCGAATGGACGCAGAGTACAGATGGAAGGCTCTGTCCATTTTCATATACGTACAGTGCCTTGCATAAGTATTCACCCCCCTTGGACATTTTCCCATTATGTACTGTTACTAACTGGAATTCAAATAGACCTAAATAAACTTTTTCCCGTTTGATCAACAAAACATGCATAGTACTTTGGAGGTGCAAAATAAATTTTATTGTGACACAAACAATAATGAGAACAAAAAAGTTGACATCTGTTGGGTGCATAAGTATTCACCCCCCTGTGTCACTACTTGGTAGAACCCCCTTTCGCTGCAATTACAGCTGCAAGTCTTTTGGGGTATGTCTCTACCAGCTTTGCACATCTAGAGATGGAAAGGTTTGTCCATTCTTCTTGGCAAAAAAGATGAAGCTCAGTCAGATTGGATGGAGACTGTCTGTGAACCGCAATCTTCAAGTCTTGCCATAGATTCTCTATTGGATTGAGGTCTGGGCTTTGACTGGGCCATTTTAAGACATTAACATTCTTTAATCCAAACCATTCCTTTGTAGCTCTGGCTGCATGTTTAGGGTCATTGTCCTGCTGGAAGATGAACCTCCGCCCCAGTCTCAAGTCTTTTGCAGACTGCATCAGATTTTCTTCAAGGATTTCCCTGTATTTGGCTCCATCCATCTTTCCCTCTATTCTGACCAGTTTCCCTGTACCTGCTGAAGAGAAGCATCCCCACAGCATGATGCTACCACCACCATGTTTCACTGTTGGGATGGTGTGCTCAGGGTGATGGGCAGTGTTGGGTTTTTACCACACATAGCGTTTTGCATTGAGGCCAAAAAGTTCAATTTTGGTCTCATCTGACCAGAGCACCTTCTTCCACATGTTTGCTGTGTCTCCCACATGGCTTCTGGCAAACTCCAAACGGGATTTTTTATGGATCCCTTTCAACAATGGCTTTCTTCTTGCCACTCTTCCATAAAGGCCAGATTTGTGGAGTAGACGACTAATAGTTGTCCTGTGGACAGATTCTCCCACCTCAGCTGTGGATCTCTGCAACTCCTCCAGAGTAACCATGGGCCTCCTGGTTGCTTCTCTGATTAATTTTCTCCTTGTCCGACTCTTCAGTTTGGGTGGACGGCCTCCTCTTGGTAGGTTTGCGGTTGTGCCATATTCTTTCCATTTTCTTATGATGGATTTTATGGTGCTCAGAGAGATGTTCAAAGCTCTGGATATTTTTTTATAACCTAACCCTGCTTCATATTTCTCCACAACTTTATCCCTGACCTGTTTGGTGAGCTCCTTGGTCTTCATGATGCTGTTTGTTCAGTAATGATCTCCAACAAACTCTGAGTCCGTCACAGAACAGGTGTATTTATACTGAGATTAAATTGCAGACAGGTGGACCCTATTTACTAATTATGTGACTTGCAAATGTGACTTGTGAATGCAATTGGTCGCACCAGATCTTTGTTAGGGGTTTCACAGTAAAGGGGGTGAATACATATGCACTCAACACTTTTCAGATTTTTATTTGTAAATAATTGTGAAATCCATGTAATATTTCCCCCCACTTCCAAATGATGCACTATTTTGTGTTGGTCCATTACATAAACTCTCGATGAAATAAATTTTAATCTGTGGTTATACCATGACAAGATGTAGAAAAGTCCAAAGGGGGTGAATACTTATGCAAGGCACTGTATGTACCACTGAGCATAAATGACCCTTAACAGTGCATAGTGTTTTTATTTGTAAAGGAAAAATGTGTTTCCCAGTTTTGAAGTATCGTATGTTCTATGCAGCCCAGAGGTCGATGTTGTTGTAGAAGTTGTTGATGATGAAGGAAGGACTCCAAGGACCTAATTCTTTCAGTGTAACAAAGTTTATTACAAGAAATTACAGGTAGGGACGGGCATCTAGATACCCGGAGACATCACACAGCCAACTGGTGAAAATGGGGGTATTACACACATTGATATAGGGACGTTGGTTACTCCCATGATTTACTAAATAAGGGCACGTTTTTGTGTCCGAAGATAAAAACACATTGGTCAAAAACATTCCCTCTGCATCCATCCACCAGCTGGACAGAAACAACTCCCTAAGTCAAAGGTCATTCCTGAAAGGTAGAACACCAAACAAGGCAAGCATCTTGAGGACTCTCTGTCTGAGAGTCCAACAGGCAGGGATCATAAACATAAGCCTGTCATTGTGTTTTTAGCACATACCAACATGATCCACTCTAACGAATATACACGACAGAAGACTTGTATTATCGAACAGGAACAGGAAGACGTGCATGTTGTATGAGGCTCTATGATAAATAAATGAAAGAGGGCGGTCTTCTTGATAATAAGTTTTATCTATGCTGCGGAACATAGCAGGAGAAGAAGAGAGCATCTGTGCCACGGCACTCTCGCCGGTCCAACCGTTCACTGCCTGCGAACACACAGCCCAGCTTCAGTCTCTAAAACTTGACTGTAAAATAAATGTAAAATTTTTAATGCAGGGGCTGAACTTTCACTGGGTAATGTTTGTTGAATGATTAATTCAACGAGGCTTGCTTGTAGAGATGGATATCTGTGGTTCGTGTGAGGATGGCCTTGTTTATGTAAGGTGCCGACTTTTCATCGTTTGTCCTGACTTGACTGAATGCTTCTTAATTTAAGTTGTCTTTGTCTTATTTAATTTTTCTTTCTGCACTGTGACTCGTTCAAGCAGCAGATGCAGACTGTGAGACACAGAGACACATACTGTCTCCCTAAATGCTTTGCTTTGCGATTCTGCACACTCCTCCAAGCGCCTTCATCTCGTGGCATCTGGGGCGTCTCACTGGGATAGCATGTTACATAATTAGCACCAAATTAACACTCAATTAGGCAACTCGTGTAGAGCGGGTGGGGACACCTATCTTCAGAGGCTTTAGAAATCACATTAGAGCCTCATCCACAACCCTGGTCTACTGAGAACATACTGTAAGTCTCTTTCATATAGACTCTCACACCTTTGTCGATAATGTTGAGTATCTACAATATCTTAAAGCAGCTCAAACTAAATGTGAGCTTGGCTTAAATGTTCGGCAACCCCCGATAGAAATAGAGACGGATAAGGGTTGATGTGATCTTTGTCTGTCATTTCAGCCCCGAAAAAAGCATTGGTTAATAAATCAAGCTCCTATCTGTGCAGCTTATTATTCTTATCTTGGGGAAAATAAGTAGTTTTGAGAAAGTTCGACTTGAAAGTTGAAACTTTATCTGCAATGGGGTCAAATTCTAAATTCCTTATGTGTTGTGGGTTTCTGTTCAAACACAAAGAACAAACTCATCTGGCATGTTTCCTTGTCTGGAAACGACTTCAATCATGAGCACAGCGACCTCTGATACCACTTTTTCCTTTTAAGTATTTAGGTTTGGTTGGCAGTTCAATATCTCATGCTGTAGAAAACACAAAAGATATCAAACAGACACAAGTAACATCCAATCAACATGACTTGAAATTTATTTTTGTCCTGATTTATTCCCGTATGCCTTTTATCAAATCTTCACAGAGTTTGAAAACATGGGAGACCACATGCTAGTCCTAAAGGAATGCCTCCGTCATCAGCTGCTTGCTGTTGATTGTTATGTTTTACATTTTGCCACAACTCCTCAAGTTTCTCCTCTTTTTATCATCTTCCTGGCACGGGAGACAAAAGTCTTCTTCAAGCCGTAGGCAGCCACGTTTCGCCTCTTAACTCATGTGACATCTGGTTGATGACTGCTCACTCATCCAATCGCTGTTCCTTTCAGTCTACACGCATTTCTGAATTTCTTATTTATATAGCAACGATTCAGCCAGCGACATAAAGAGTTTGTCTGTAAACCCTCACACTGCAGGATGATATAATAGTCCTGTCAGATCAGGCTCAAATCTGCTGAATCTGACCTGAAATCTGGCCGATTATCATCTAGTGTGCAGCATCTGCAGCAGCCGAGTAGAGACAAGCCACCAATACACCCAAAGCTCATGGAAGCAATGCTTTTTCACAACATTTCACACAGAAGCATTTACAATTACCTGCTTATATATTGAAAACATTGATAAACTCTTTGCTCCTCTCTGTAAACATTTGCTCTCTGCTGTAATGCCCGATTCTCTTCCTCGCTTCTCTAACTTTCTCCGCTCTGTCCTCGTCCGTCTCTTTTTTATTTATTCTTTGCACGCATGCTTAACCGTGTTCATACCTCTGTCCAGGGTGAGGCTCTTTATTTCATTAACAGCCGCTTGCACGCCAAAATTCATTATGCCAACCGTCTGTTCTCGAGCAGCCAAACATGCCAGCTAACGGGCGGAACAAATTTTCTTTCTTCCCCCCTTCTTTTCAACCCATCCTCCCTCGCTCTCCACCCCCTCTCCGGCTAATAAGTATGTTTAGGATGTGATTCACCTGCATCAAAGGCGGCCTGTGAAGAGGCCCACTTTGTATCCCTGGTCCGTGATTAGTCATTACTGTCAAACCCTCAGTGTCTCCCCCTGCTGTGACGCTTTGAAGGCCACAGGTGGCTGCATTCCAAATGCAAATAACGCATATCTACATCTTTACATCCTTTCTGGTCTCCTCGCTCTTACAGAGTGCAAAAGTAAACTGCTGATTGTGCTTCCTCCCCGAGACCTGACTGCACAGAGTGGCTGCCTGTTTT
This sequence comes from Pleuronectes platessa, assembly GCF_947347685.1. NCBI lineage: Eukaryota > Metazoa > Chordata > Actinopteri > Pleuronectiformes > Pleuronectidae > Pleuronectes > Pleuronectes platessa. The sequence goes on from NC_070639.1 coordinate 8,598,058, forward strand.
ATTCCCTTTTACCCGAGCTGGACAATTTGTTTTCTGTGACCTCCCATTTCACACAGGGCTTTGTGTGAATTATGATTGCGTAGAAGGATGTTAAGATGGCTGTTACCAGTGGCACAAAGACGTGGCTGCCAGGTGCTCCTCTCCTCCTCCTCCTCCTCTCTTCTTCCTCTCCCCATTCTCTCCTCTTCCTCTCTCTCCTCATCCTTTCCTCTCCCATCCTAATTCTCTGCTCCTCTCCTCTGCCTTTTCCTCTTCTCTAAATCCTCCTCATCCTTGTCTCCTTACTTCCTCTCCTCTCTTCCCCTTTCCTCTCATCGTCTCTTGCTGTTCCTCCCCTCCATTCCCTCCTACCATCCCCTCGTCTTCCTCATCATCACCTCTCCTGTTTCCTTCTTCTCTTATTCCTCTTCCTTGACTCACCAACTATTCATATACTCTTCCATTTCTCTTCCTCTCCTATCTTCTACCCTTGTGATCTCCTCCTCTTTCTCTTCATCTCCTCTTCTCTCCTTCTTCCTCTTAACCTTCCTCCTCCCCCTCTCTTCATCCTTGCCTCTTCTCTTCCTTTCCCTCCTCCTCTCTTCATCCTTTCTTCTACCCGCCCTTGCCTACCTCTCCTCTTTCTCTCCTTTCGTCTCCTTTTTCCACATCCTCTCCTCTCATATGGAAATCCATATCCATATGTGTTTAGGGCCTCTTCACTAGATTAGTAGCTAAACTCAAACTTGATTAAGATTTTTAAATATTTCTATTTACAGTAGCCACATGCTCATGTTTAAACCAGAAGAGTTTTCCTTAGTGATGTTATAATATCAATTTTGAATCTAAATAAAAAAAAAAGTGTATTTTGCTTCCTGTGAATCACAAGTGAATATCCACCTCCATGGAGACTGCCCACCACACTCTACATTTGCCAATGCCATCATCCCTGTTGCCATGGAAATTGATGGGCTGGCACACTGAGTTCAGCCATGTTGTGACAAGTTATTCCAGGTGAAATAAAAAGGGGCTTTGTCTTGAAACAAAGCAGCGTCTTAGGAGGGCTTTCCAGCCCGCCGGGACTTTCCTTATTTATGAGATGCCAGCGAACAGGCCACCATGGAATAAAACAGCCAAACATGACTACCACTCAGACCTTAGGTCTCCAGTGCTTTTTCTTGCTGATGAATGGGTTTGAGCGGAGCACTATAAATCTCTTAGTCCGCTTATTTGTTTTTTATCATGGACGATATCCCAGTCAGCTCCATTGACTGAATGTAACATCAGAGGAATGACTTGCACAGTCACTGTATTATTGGGGTTTTCATACGAGCACTGATAGGACCAAAACATTTGTTACCAAGGGGACACATACTACTTGGCCAGATGAATAGCTCTGTATACTTGCATGGACTTTCCTTTGCTCACATCTCATCCTTTTTCCTCTCTTTATTTGTCATTTTACTTGACATCCGTCCTTGTACTATACCTTTTCCGATATTACACATTTGGCTCTTTCACTGCCTTTGCCATTTTGTGTGTAGTGCATGCAGCAGCACTGGTCAGGAAGTGGTGTGGTAGTGTGGGTGTATGTGTGCCTGTGTGTATTTGTGTGGGTTTCCGTAAGGCTTGTAATTGCTGGTTGATATGTGGTCAGAGAGGGTCAGACATCCTGCAGGGAATATGTCAGGCTTTTAAAAGCAGAGGAAGAGAGCCCAGAGCCTGCACCCGTTTAACCTCGATCAACCCCCACCCCACACCCCCGGAGGTCAAAGCACTCAATCAGCTACTTTTATTATCTTATGATTCAATGTAAAACATTGACAAGAAGGGTTACTGCTGGTCGTCTCTGGAGCATGTATACCCTTGTTTTTCTTGGACGCATGTGGACTCATTCATGTGGAGGCCTACATTTGCGTATAGCTGTTACAGTGGCTGAAATGTCAAGTGGAGCAGGACTTGTAATTTGGAAGCTGTAGGCCTGAATACCACAAATAACAATCCAGTATTTAACGTGAATACAGCATTTCCCGGAGTAAATACTTCCAGGAAGCCATTTTAGTCCACACTGGAGATCACCATATGCACTGAAAGAAAGAGACATTCTCCAAACTTCATTACCGCTAATGCATCGCTGTTGTAGCCAAATACTAAAGCCTGACCTTGAGGTGCTGCTATTACAGTATTTAACTGGATCCACTATTCAGCTTCTGTTTCCTGCTTCCAATCACTTTCAGACTGTTAAAATGGCAGCTTTTGCTGGTACGCACACATCTGAACATGAAGGTGTATACTTGCAGCCTAACAAGTGACCTAATCCAAAGCAGTAAAACCATGGAGTGTCGACAATTACCCTAAAAGTGCAACAAATTAAAGGCCAAGAACCACGATCCTGTACCTGACTCCTCTGACAAAGCGACTGGCTGCATGTGACAGATGTTCTTTCCCTTCCACTGCACACAGCAATAACCTCAGGTCAGCACGAGAACGATAATCATCATTTTCCATAGAACCACTCAGGCACACTAAAATCAGTTTGACCAGCTTTAATCAAATTACTTTTTTATGGTTTGAAATGGGTTTGTTTTTTTCCATCTCAAAGATATTGTACATTTAAGAGGAACTGTTGTTTTTTAAAGATAAGATATTGCCACACTTAAAGGAAATGTAAGCATTTAATATCCACTACTTTTCTGCCTCACCTCAATTTGACCAGAAAAGGAACCTTTTGAAAACACATAACAAATATTTCAGACGTGCACTGTACTCCAGATGATCTCTTGTAATTACCGTAGGGGCTATTAGCGAGAAGGCAAATGTCGGAATTTGTTTTTCCTGCCAGCCCATGAGTAAAAACTCAGGTTAATTTCTGAGTGCAGCCCATTTGAGAATACAACAGGAGGATGTCCAATATGCTAATACAATTATCTTAGGAGGAGAAAGAGTTGCCATTCAAGTAGATGACGATTTCAACTTGGAAAAAACAACGGGATGCAGGAGTTTCGGGCCATAAAGGTGAGCGCCAGTGGCGATGTACTGTTCAAAAAAAGATATGTCCCACCTGCCACCCTTCAGCTGATCACTACGGACAACTTCCTGTGTTTCTGAACTCATTTGACTCGGCAACATCCTGCTGCATTCCTCACATTTGAAAAGCAATCTCCGTAAGATGTCCGTACGCAATCGTGTGGACATACTCCGAAGTTGATGTCTGAAAAAGGATTGAATGAGTCGGGCTGCGGTGGAACAAAGTGATGGATCAGTCCAGGGGATCAGGAGTCTAGTCGTGACAGTAGAAGCTCTTTTACACTTTTTTTGAAACTACTGGAAGCAGTAAATGTTGTTCCAGTGCCAACAAAAAGCTCCATCACACCCCACTGTGTGGTGTTTATCCAGCCACGTGCCTCATAACAATGCCATCACTGATTGAGATTAATTAAAAGATAATAGATTCTACATGCCTCTGGTGTTTGCGATTTACCGGGGGATTTCCTTCTGAACATTTTGGCAGATTTTTTGGCAACTGCAGTTAAGAAGTTCATCATCGAAATTACATTTTGACCTCCCTCGGTGCATGTCTGTAAAGAACCGGTGCATCTGACACGTGTCACGGGATTGCGGTGATGGAGGCCTTGCCGTTCACTCGAGGATCAGCGGAGTCTAATGGCTGCTCATCAATTCCTCCCGTCCGGGGAAGTGTGTGTCATGACTCCTATAACTACTTCTGACAAGAGTGATGAAGCACTTGTTAAAGTTGTAAGCTTCCGCTGGAGTTAGAAACCACGAGATATAAATCTGTGTAGAGGAAAATGGACAGAGACACCGAGCGAGGGCCAAACAGAGGATGACATGAGTGAAAAGGCGAGACAAAATGCGCCTATGGTTGAGACATGACAGATCGAAGAGAGCGAAGGAGGAGGGAGGGAGAGAGGGAGACAGAGAGAGAAGGGGGAGTGAGAGAAGCTAATGATCTCCATCTGTCTTAGGAGGCTGGGAGAGAAGAGCATCGTTAGGCTTTTGGAATAAGGGGAAGCCAACAAACACATGATTTGCAGATCTCACTCTGGCACCGTCTTATGTGACTGGCTTCATTTGAGTCATCTGGTAAATCGTAGCTTAGAGCCAGTTTAGACCATCAGTGGTGTCATGATCGCTGGTCTCCAGTAAGAGTGCTTGTGTAACAGTGTGTTGGTTTCACCGTGTCTATGCCATGTGTCTATTTTAGGCCTTCGTATGTTTGTGTGTGCAAAATGTGTTTCTGTTTTAATGTAGGATTGTGTATTTATTGATTGTCCCTGTGTCTTGTGATTATGATAGCCATCAGACTGACTCTCTATTTAGAATTTGGCAAAGGCTCGACACACATGATGGGGGACAGTGTGTGTGTTTTTTTTTTGGCTCAAATTATAATTTTTTTAGATATTGGAGGGTGTTAATCTCAAATATGTTTTTAATTGTCAAAAACAAATGATGGTGTTTCTCTATGACCTGTGAAGATTCTCAGTCATCCAGGTCAAGGCCTCTTCAGGAGTTGTACATGTGAACATAGACAACTGGACTTTCTCGTGTTTCTTGTAGATGTCGTCACTCTCATCCCAGTAGCAGCTTTATTTTTAACTGAATAATAGGAAGTGTCAGGTATTCAAACCACTGTAGGTTTTTTAATGTGAATGTAAATGTTGAGAGTTGTTATCTTACACACGCTGGTCGCTGGTGCATTCACAATAGGAGACATGGGATGACAACATTTACCTCAAGAGGACGATAGCGGACCCAAGAGTCTGGCGTATGCGGACACTTTGAATTCGCCTACAGACCACCTCCTTTGTTGAATGTGGGTTCTCTCTAGGTGGACAGATATAGCCTTTGTCACTCCTCTGTCTTCTCGGGCCAAAAAATGCACAATCCTCATGTGAGCTCCATTTGTCTTTGAGGTGTAAGTGAGCAGATTGAGATTTTCTCATCGGATGTCTCCATCGACAGGAAGCCATCGCTTGTTCGTGCCTTCAGAAATAAAGCAGTTTTATTGGATGACTATTGAAAATATAGCTCAGCTTTGGTGAACCATGTGAAGACGGGTTACATTTTGTGTTTTGGGTTAAAATAACGTATTTGCTGAGGGAACAGAAGCTTTGTTTTCTTCTGTATTAAAGTTTGATGTGTTGTTGACCCGTGAATTAAACCGACTCTCTTGCTTGCTCAGTTATATCACCTGACTTCTTGCTTCGTTTCCATTCGGCAACTTTAAGTCTTTGTCACTTGAAAATAAACATATGTAGTTTTGAGGCACTCACTGAAAACAGTTATGCTTTAACCAGCACCTCTCAGTGCGTAGGAGTGACTGTTTGAAACAGTCTCTGCAGTCGAATGGACGACAGAAAGGAGACAAATATCTTATGTAAGAAACCCTATAAAGAAATTCCATCAACAGTGTTCTTTTACTTGTTTGGCTTAGTTTCAAACGCAGTATCTCTGGATGTTTCTCGGATTGGAGGTGTACTGCTCCAGCTTTGTGCTGATAGACATAACAAAAAGAAACTGGCAGCGGGCGAGTTGTCTCACTGCTCTTCCTCGCTGCCGCTCAGCCTCCCCTCCCCTTAGTGAAAGGTGCCTGATGTCAACATGTCCTCATCAGCTTATTCTCCCATCACCACCTGTGTTATCTGAGCAAAAATCCATTTTCTGCCCTATCGAAAAAAGAACCGACATGGTGCCAATTAACAGTTAAGCCGCTCTTAGGGAGATGTGAAAATCATTTGGTGGGCTGTGAGAATCCACTCTGCTGACAAACAGCTCTGCCTGGTTATTTAATGACACATTCTCCGTGTTCTCTTGTTTGTGTTTTTATCTGTAAAGTGTTTAAATGATGAGTCCAAAATGTGGAATTTCTCCAGAAAAACACAAAGTTTATTTAGATCCTGCTCAGACCTTCCAGAGACAACAAATACAGACAGTAGAGGAAATACTATAGGACACCGTATTAAATGTGATTGGAAACCTGTGACACAGCTTATATGATCCGACACTCAAATGTATTCTATTGAGAAATATTAAAGGAAGATAATAAGCCATGTTTATGTTATTATTGATGAGGTGATGAGCTTTCATTTATTTGATCTTTTATAACCAGAAAAAGGTGTCATTGATATCAAAATCGCTTTTTAAATTACACCTGGCTAAGCAGGTCGCGCTAAAATATTGAAACATTAGTAAACAACCATAGACTTTATGTTAAGATGAATGACGTGACAGCTTGCCAAAAGTGAAGCTAAAGCATCTTGATCGCCTCCTGGTGGCTGGCTGTAGTATCGTTCATGAATCTTACCTCCTCCATGTTAGATGTTGGGACATGGACCAAACTAAAATGTAAAAGTACAACATCATGATTGACAGCTGAGAAAGGGCCTCGCTACTTCAGCTCCATCCTTGAGGTGTTTGCCTCCAATGTATCTTAGCTTTATTTCTGGATCGTGGGAGGAAGTGGAGACACATTGTCCATCTTTATATACAGTCTATGTAACAGACTATAGTTCACCATCTCCAGATAAAATGTTATAAGGGTACCATGTATGAGTTAAACAAAACTTCAGCTTATCATTTGTATCCAATTCAAAGAATAAAAATAGTTATGTATTGCAGTATCAGTTGTATCTTTATGTACTCCTTCAGATTCTTTATTTTTAACCAAGGACATTGACGTATTATCTCCCTGAGTGAACATTACATTTCTGCTTTTTATAATAGATATTTGACAAATGGTTGTTGTGCAATTCAGAGCCAATACATATAATAATGACATATCAAACTTAGATCCCCATGTTTTCAGTCATCTACTTACAGAACATGTGTTTTCTTCGATAAACACTCAATTATCTCATATTCATATCCTGCAGAGTGCAGAGGAATTATTGTATCGACACATATTTTCTTTGTTCTCCGTGTAACTGTGTCCGTTAATCACGCTGCACAGAGCTAAGGATAAATAGTGGATTCTGGGAACTGCGATGTTGCTGTGGAGATGGGTCAAAGGGAGCTGCTGAAGCAGATGGTGGTGAGGTGACCCTGCAGGCTGCCTATCTGCTCCTCAGTTACTCCATGTAAACCTCAGCCCGGTGTGTGTCACCCCAGGTATTCTGCTCTTCTCCAACGGTGTGTTTGCACACCTGGATGGACCCCAGGCTGGTATACAGCGAGGCAAATAAAGCAGACACGCATACACACAACCTTCCAGTTGGATTATACGCTGTGCATGCTGATTGTAATGTGCCAGGCCTGTGTTAATCCTGTCCCTTGGGTGTGCATCCACCTGCTTTGGCTCCCCCCTGCAGTTGACTGGGTTAGCCTGGTCCTGCTGCTCTGACGGAGGAACAGAATGGACACCGAGCCACGAGGGCTTCCCTCAGAATTGCCCACAGAGATTGGCACTGATTACAGAGCTAATCCTCGGCCATTGCCTTCTGTAAGACTTACTGCTGGATCCGTCGATGGTCAATGTCTCATCTGAAACCGTTTCTCTGCATTTCTCTGTCTAATGTCTCGTCTCAACCTTATTGAGTACCCCCCCCCCCCCCCCCCCCCCCAGCCTGCCTCTCTGCATGAGCTCCACACGCTGTATTTATTGCACATTGTATTCTTTTATTTAGCAGGAATTACTTCTCTATCGCCGCTCCACCGCTGGGTTCTGTTATCTGAGGCTGACAGGGAAGTGCGTACTGTGTGAGACAGTGTTTTGCACCTCGCCTGAAAGATTGTGAGAACGCTTGCAAGGATCAGCAGCCTGTGAACGCAACTGAAGCGCGTGTAAATGTTTGCATATATGCATCCGTGTTTGCGTGCGTGTGTGTGTGTGTATATGTGTGCATCCATTTGTGCGATATCAGGTAACAAAGGCGTATCCCATTTTCTTTCTCTTTTTACACTGGCAGAAGTTAAGCACTGTCCTGCATTATTAAACATGTACACACCGTTTGTGAGCTGAGCCCTAATGGAATAACAGTGTAGTGTACACTCTGCCCATTGGGGAACATTAAAGTTCACAGTGATATTGTCCAGGATACACTGCACAGACACACACACACATACAAGCTGCCAGGGAGAGACAGAGGCACAAGTTGGGTGCAGAGTGTGGAGGAAAATGAGCTAAGAAAAGAATTGGCAGGATATACTGAAAGGTGCAAAAAGAAAAATACAGTGTTGTGAGGCCAATTCGGGGACAGGAGGGGAAAAAAGGATGAAAAGATGACAAGAGGGAGAGAGCGCCACACTTCTTAGTGAGATAGAATAAAAGAAAATATCCCTCTGCGCCACAGAGAGAGAGGTTAAGAGTCAGAGATGGATGAAAAGAGTGAGCTGTTGTGCTCAGAGAAGCCACAAAGCAGATGGTGCTAAGCTGCACCCACATAAGAGTCAAAGATGAGAATCATCAGTCACAGCGCCCTCCGTTGTCCAACGCTATTTTTTCTTTCTTTTTTTTAATTGGTTTTATAAGTCAGTGTTTTGCATTGTACATTTTGTTCCAACATCATGCTACAGAGTGAGTCTTTGTTTCTACGCAGCTGTCAATAGTTAAAAATGCCGACTGTGGCAAGTTAGCCTGTTTGGTCTGGTGTTGATGCTTCATGGATTTGCAGAGCAGGAGCCAGAGTGAGTTTCAATGGCGCAGACCAAGCTGCATTATGGTCACATCTTCCACTGAGTGCATCTACTTGTCACTGAGTCCCCTTATGAAACCACATTTAAATTTACTAGATCCAGATTTCTATTTGGATTGGCACCAAATTACAAACACTCATAAATATCAGACCCCTAAACATCCCAAATTCTATTTTTCATGAAGGTCCATGTATTCCGTTGAAAAATCAAGGACAAAAGAAATAAACCTTGCATTTGCCTTTCGGCTTGGATCCAAACCAAATTGAAGGGTTTCTTTCCTGACCCATATCACAACCCTCCACCGAGTTTAATGGAAATCCGTCCTGTAGTTTTTGGGTAATCTTTCCTAAAACCAAACAAACATACAAACGGACAGGGGTGAAAACATAACCTCCTTGGCGGAGGTAAAAAGGGCTTTTTGTTCTTTTCTATTCTATTCTAACTAATTCGATTTAGTTTATTATCTAATGTCGGCACATATCTTGTTTGTATTGTTTGCAAACATTTTCTTGGAGAGATGACTTGGCTCGACATGATGATGCTTTAACATTTGACACCTGTTTAAAAATTGTTCAATAAGGAACCAACAAGTCTTAATCTGGCACAGCCCTTCTCTTTTAGTTGTGTCCTCTTCTGTACTTACATCTTCCCCCTGTTTTCTCTTCATCTTTCTTTCCACTTCATATCCAACCAAGCACCCACAGGCAGCGTTGCCCAGTGCTGCTCATGAAACAAACAGACCTTCTCGCACTACATGTGGTTTAGCCTCCTGTTTATTCATAATCATTAGAACCTTAGATTACATCAAGGGCAGACACATCCTCACATGCTCTGTTACGTAACACTGAGACGATCACAATCATGCGGCGTGCGCTTCGTCTCTCTCACACCTTGTTGCCCGTCCTCTCCCACAGTATTCAAATCAACACGGATGAGTGCGCTCACTTGCACGGGGTTGGAACATGCAGATTCGCTTCCTCACTTGCATAATTCCACCCTGCGCCCACTGTGGCTTTCTGCTGCTGGGTCTTCTGTTGTCTTTGTTGTGTAGCTATATGGTGCATTCGAAGAAGAAGAAAAACAAAACAGTTTGAACTCCGCTTTGTGAATCTTGGGCTTTGCTCCAAGAGCAAGTCGCCTGGCGTTGAACATCTGGCTGCTGTAGAGCTGAAACAGTCATATCTCATAATGTAACGTAACAAACAACATATGTGTCATAGATCCCTATGGAGTTTGTGGAGCAATGATTAGGGCATGTGTGTCTATGTGTGTCTGTGTGTGTCTGTGTGTGCGTGTGTGGAAAGAAGCAGAAGAGACAGAGCGACTGTTGATTTTATCAGTTCTGTACCTGCTTTATCAAATTACTTTCATTTCATTTAATTAAATCCACAGAAAAAGTCAATGTTGTTCGTTTCAGCGATGCCTGCCTCATATCAGTCATCAAATTCTCGCTATATTTGTTTTTTCTATACACAGCCCATGAATCTGAGTATGGTTTACGTGCTCTCGTGTTCACTGCACACGCTAGTCTGTATTCAAGCGTTTTCATTTTTCCTCACTCGACTGTGAGGGGAGACCATTAAATCCTGAGGACACCTCTGACTCTCGCTCTCTCTCTGTTGTGTAAACAATAGTCCCATAAAACCGCTCCTCATTCATTTCATACACTCTTCACATTCCCTGACTGTTTAATTGAAGCTCTCGCTGTTAATACACTGCGAGTTATTCTGTCAAGCTGCATAAAATATGATTATTGTTGAGAGTGTGAAAAAAAAAATAACGAAGACAGACTTAATGAGGCAGCGTTTTAAGAAGAGAATAATGGATTATGGTATTGTGGGTCGAGCAGAATACAATTTTCTTAAATCTTTAAACCTCAGGCAAATGATGCAGGTTTATGGTAGCTGTTTATCATAAATACAGGTTATTTATGTGACAAATTACATTGTTTCAGGGGTTCAACAGTGTTACTTTATCGGCAGAGGTACGTACTTCCTGGGCTTTTATTTCAGCAGCCACTTGAAGTCTGACTCAGAGGATTCCCAGACTAATTGATGTGGAGTAACAGTAAACGGCCTGTTGAGGTTTGCTAGGGCAGGAAACCAGAAGTCAGGACAATAGTCAGATAATAGAATCAAGCATTAACTGTTCAAGATCTGTGGACACGTACAGACCTAACCTTAACTTTCTCTTTAACTGAAACCTTAACCCTAACCTTAAAACAATTATCCACCTTAAATTGAATGATTCACATTATGGGGAGTTGCATTTTGTCCCCATAAGGAAGACAAGTAACAGATTTAGGTCCCCACAACATAAGTAATACCTGGACCACACACACAAACACACACCCGCTGTGAAAGTCTGATCATGATAAACCTCCAGCTCTTCTCCTCATTGACTCATTGTTTCTGTTAGTGTCTCCATCTCTGTATCACTCTCACGCAATTCTTCCACTTTCTTTAAGTTTTCTCATCCTACTTATTAGGTAATGAATTGTTTCCATTAGTCGACCAACATGTGCCGCAAGTGAGCCAGGAGCTGATTTGGCTTTTAATTTCCTCTTTCATGTAGGATATGGATTATGAGGCCTCGCAGTGGGGACCCTTACTTGCACAGCACGATCGCCGCCATGTTTCATGATCCCACTGTCTCTTAAAGAGCTGCTTTGTCAGAAAAACTTAACTGCCCACTTTGACAAAAGAGGCCAGTCGTTTCATTTACGGTCATGATAGCCATTTAACGATGCGTGTTACCATGTTGCAGGAGCCTGTCTGGACATATTTGCAGTGATGGAACGCACTCTCCTGTTGCTTTGATGTTGAAATATTTCAGTGGTGCCAGAGGCAGAAGTCTCGGAGAGCACAACAGTGGTGCACAGTGGGGAAGCGTGATGTGGTTCAGGATGAATATAATTGCTTTTATTACCTCACTCTGGATGGCACCATGCGGCTCCCTGCTCAGCCTCTCTCATGTGGGAAACGGTCAGAGCTGGAATTGAATTCCGTGTAGTCAGAGGTGACTTTATAAGGGAATCATACAGGATGGTTATTGCACCATCACGAATGTAATGAAACCGACTCAAAGGTGACAACAGTACAGAAGAAGGTCACTGTTAATATATGGTGATCTCCTGCGGTGCAATATAGGAGTTCGCCAGCCGTAGAGGAGAACTGAGACTTCTGGAGTCGAGCTAAGCAGTCTTGGGAGACTCAAGGACTTTGTGTTTGCTGGAGACTCCTTCTATTTTTCCTTTCTGCTCTGTGCTCGACTGCCTTTGTTGGTGAAATACTGAAAACGTTTGGGAGCCAATTTCCTGAGAGCAAAGGACAATGCGGCCCATTGTTCACGTCTTCACGTGCGTGTGCACGCTTGTTCCTGGATTGATGTGTGTGAATGTCCGTTACTGTGTCGTGCCCATTTGTATGCCTGTACGATAAGCGAGTAAGTACCTGCGCACCCACATGCAGCACGTGGAAATAATTTATACATTTGATTTGTTCTTGGTTTCACCTTTGTTTCCAATTTGCCAACGGCATATTTCTTTCTTGCAAATCCCCCAGAACCGACCCCCCATTAATGAGACGACTAACAGAAAAAGCCCAGTGATCCAAGTAGCCCAGCTCCATCCTTAATTCTTTAATTTGCTGTTTCCTCACAGTCAGTCAACCAGAATAATCAATCAGGAAAGTCCAGTGAGCTTTTCCGCCACCAAGCATAATTGGGATTGTGGCTGACTGATCACAAAGCTTATATCCACTCTTCAGCATGTATGCACACACATACTGTACATGGCTTGACTTAGTCTCTCCTCAATAGCCCTTGAAACCTACTCACAGCCCAGCAGGGAAGTTCCTTCATACCAACTGTCATGTGTCAAATGCTCTTAGCCTTTGAGAACACAAACCCAGCCATGCTCAGGATTTATTTTTAACATTACACACAACCTACTCTATTTTCACACAATTAGACATAAGCACAATCACTTCCACTCCATACGTCACAATGTCTGCAACTTCACATCACAAGGCAGAGGAGTGCAGCCCAGCTGTCATGGCATCAAGTTTACTGAGATACTCTGTGTCACCTCCTGAAATGAATTCAGCCGAGTTTGCTACAGAGAATACACAATGCCTCTGCCCTGAGGATACGTGTAGTGTACATCAAAGTTTTATACTGAGTCACTGATCTAATGGTATGCCTCCACAAGCACGCCAGCCCCAGTCCCCTGCAATAATACATGTCAAATCAAATACTAATTAAGAGACTCTTGCTGGAGTTTATATACATTTCAGCAAACTTTATCAAAGTATATGAGCAAATTTTCCTTTTTTCAACATCAAATGCTCTTGATATATCCTCCAAATTTCTGAAATTGTGAGTTGCTTTGTTTTCAGGTTCGATCGTTAATTTCAGGCCAGGGTTGGTGGTTTGGTCCCCAGCAAGACTCTGAAGGTGGAGAGAGGGATATATCGCAGTTTATCCATCAATTACTATGAAGGTCACTCACTGGCTTTTTTTGGTCTTTAGAAGTTATAGGGGGAAAAAACTAGGCTTCGGTCCGTGGATCCATCAATCCATCCATCCATCAATCAACCATGCATCCATCCCTCCCAGCTGACATTGCATGAGGGAGGGTTCACCCTGGAGAGGCTGACAATCAGATACAGACCCACAGCCATTCACATTTACTCTTACATGAAAGTAAGAGTCTCCGATTAACCTCCCGCAGTCGAAAGATATGGAGCCCTCCAAACAGAAAGACCCCAGCTCGGCTTGGCTGTAAAACCGTCCTGCTGTGAGGCGATGACCGAAGATATCGTATCATTTAGAAATCAGACACATAAAACAGCCACTTCCAAGTGAACAGCTCATCAGATTTATTTGCATTTTTAATAACCTGTTTTGTCGTCTGTTTTTTTTTTAATTCAAGACGTCGCCTGCTAATGAAAAGATGAGACTCTCGTCTTTGTGAGGAGTTGCTCCCAATCCTCCACGTTTTAAATGGTGCCCCCCCCCCCTCTCCCAGCCGCTCGGCACCGTGATAATTGATGTATTTCCCATAAAGGAGTGGTAATTAAGATAATGAGATTTTCAGAAGCAAGCGTTGCATGCCAAAGTGAGGGGGAGCATGTTTCTTGACTGGTTCACTTTAGGTTTTTTATAAATTTGCCTTTTCCCATCGTCTCCTGCTTTATTCTCTTCATTTCACCGGTTCTGCGTCTGCGTTGACGGATGTCTGCCTCCTATCTGTGCTCCCCTTACCACATCCGCTTCCCCTCTCCAATCCCATCCACAGCTTGTCCTCATTTGTTTGCTTAGTGCATAATTAGCTATAGGATCACCCATTGTGTAATTATGTATAGCGGTTTGATATGTAATTAAAATTGTATCAGTATCCAGTGTAATTTGCGCTGTGTGATTACCTATTAACAGTGCAAACAGTTGTGCCTAAAAGCCTGTGACCGCCCCCTCTCGTAGATGTCACTGTGCTCCTCTGTCACTATTTACATACCAGCAGGTGCTTGATCTGTTCTGACTCGCGCATGATAAACACCACCGCTCCGTCTCCGCCGCCTCACATGAAAACTTCTTCCTGACGTTCCGTGTAACTGTTCAATAAGTTATTCAGTCTCAAACCAAGCGTTTTACACGACCGGGCACTTTCCCTTCAGACCACACACTTTGTGCCGAATGACTTAGTGCAGCAACATAACGTGGTTTTGTTCTTCCCCAATATAGACGCCAAAACAGAGCAGGGCTTTCAAGCAGCTTGTTAGAGAGGTCTTATAATAAAGGAGAAGAAGGGGGCTTGTGAGGACACTCTAAGGAAACATCTTAATGAAAGCACTGGGCTACAAACTGGCCTGAATACGCTGCCTTTGCAAATTCACCACTGAATAATTAGACGTGCCTGAAAGGTCTGCTGTTTTCATCCGATAAAAGTTTTTTTATTTTCCCACAGATGCTTCAGGAAGTGCAGAGTTAGTGTTAGTGCCTTGCTCTGTGCATGTGAGTGTGTGTGCATTGTGTGTGCTTCCTCTAGTTGTGTCTCTGCAGTGTGCTGCTGTGCACATGGTCAAAGGTCATACCCTTCTTATCTGACCTAAAATGTAAAAATCTAACGCATAGAGTTTGTACCAGGAATAAATACATTTACTATACGGAGAGATGTACCCAAAGGCCTAAATATTCTTTTGTACATCCAACCTATTTCACTCCAGTCAAGTCCGTCTCTAAATCTGGCCTTTTAGACACTGTTGTATAATTACAATGGTCAAGTTCTGCATTTATTTTAATGCGGAGGAAGAAATCCCAAGGTCTGTGGTGGAATAAAACATTTTGGGCTGACAAGCATTGAAACGTGGGTTATAATGAGCTTAACATGACCTATTTTCCCAATGATGTAATGGTACAGCAATAAGAAATTGTGCTGAATAGATAACCAAACATGCCAAATTCAAACAATGTGAAAAATCTGCAGAAAGGGGATATGTAAGTGGACAGATTTTCCTTTTTCCTGCTATGTTAATGGGAGCACATACAGCTCAGCAACTTTAAAGCTGTTTTAAAGTAGTGTTTGTCCATTAAATATCAAAAAAGATTTTGTACATTGTTTTATTTTACGTTAAATACATTTTTATAAAACATCCACAATAACCTTAATGCATTTTTATAATTAACATAGGTTCTTTCTGAGCCGAAGTCTCATTCTTTTACCAACTTAATAGAAATCCATCAAGCACAGCTTCTGTGGCGGAGGTCATAATGTTCACATGCCGCTGACTAACCTTCTCAACGATGCTCAATTTATGAATAAAATAAACATACATGTTAGAAAAAATAGCCAGATCACCCTCGGCTCTTGTGTTTATGCATATTTAATACAATACATTGATGGAGTTTGTTTTAATCCTCACACAAACATAACCCTGCTGGGAATCTTTGTGTCCTTCAAAAAGACAGTTTCATCTTTCTGAGCGAGAAATAAAAAATTCCACACGGCCCCAGCATTCATCACCCCTGTGTTACTGTTGAGTCGTGTACATACAGTACAAGACCCACTTACTGTTTACCTTAAACCTTTAACCCTGACGAGCGCAGTGTCTCTCCCCGGAACACACAAACGCTTTTAACAACAATGAAACCACCGCGTTCCCCTGAGAAAGGACTCCAGCGGCTGGTTTGACATCCACCGTATGGATGATTAGCATCATTAGAGCATCAGCTGCTCCCTCTCATCACACACACACACCGCACAGACACACACCACAAACACACACCACACATGATGGCTCTTAAAATACCTAACATTAATTAAATGGTGACTTGTTCTTGGCAACAGGGTGACTTATTTATGATTGGTAGTAGGTCAGATGAAAGACTATGATCGAAACCCAGAGATAACATCTGCCTGTGCTGTTTGCTTAAATGCAAACAAATCAACGTGAAGCAGTGTGGGGGGGAAATGTTGTGGAAAAAGTAGAAAAGAAGAATAAAATTCGCACAATCTTTAATTCTCACTCCCCACACTTCTTCTTCAGTGACCTGTTTTGTTGGTCTGACTTGTGTCATACTTAAATTTTGTCTTTTCTCCTTTTCAGCTCCTCTGACCGACAAGCCGCCAAAGATCCTGTTTCCCTCGGAGAACAAGATTAGCAATATGGAGCTGCAGCTAGGTAAGAGCATCTTGGGATTTCCCTCAGCCGCAATCACTACTACAGCGTTCAACTTAAAATGACGGGGTGACTTTTCAAAATCCCCCTCAACACACCTCCAGGCAATGGGCACGGACTGATGATGGCACTTCAATTTGCTGGAGAAACGGAAAAAATCCAAATATAAGAAACTATTGTGAAAGTGCTTTCCATATATGCAAATGGTGGGTGCTAATGTCCCGAAGGCTGTTTTGTCAACAACAGCGAGCCCATATGGTGCCGGGGTTCCATACGCTGGCTCGCCACATGGACAAGCAGCCGCTTTCTGCTGCCGTTGTTTGTCTTCTGTGACTCGGGGTCACGTTGGGCCTTTCGTGTGTGCATACGTGCGTGAGTGACCATATGCATGTTTTGTTTGTTTCGTATTTTTTCTCCATTTTTTCTCCCTGTGACAGCATATTGCTTGATTTCTGGGCACAGTCCGCTGTCCACATGGTGCTCTGCGCTCCGTGAATGGCTAATGGGTCTGTCACGGTGAAGCCAATGGGACAAGACTGAGAGGTCTGGAGCGCAGAGACGGACTGGATGAGTGTGTGACAGATGGGGTGGGGGTGAGGATGGAGACAAAGAAGGTGCAGGGATTCACCGAGCAGATACCTTTTGTCTTCTGTCTGGTGCTTGCGATGCTGCTCAGGTATTGTTCGTTTAAAATGCCTCCACAGTCAGCTGATCAAGAGTGAAAAATCACTGAGCACTTGTCCGCATACCCATGCATGAACACAATGCAGGGAGGAACTTTATCTATTTGTGTAGTCTCCATCTTGAGTCCATTGAGTTTTGGAAAGGTTTTGCCCGTACTTTGAAAAGGTATTAAGTCTTTTGTTGTGGATCGGCAAGTGGGTTGAGGAGGACAAGATATCCTTATTTTTAATTTTAGGGCCCGTTCACACCAACCTTGTTTGGGCTGAACATTTGGACTTTTCATTTACGTCTCAACCAATTTGGTCCAACCAAAAGTGTTGCTCCACCGGATCAAACTAAAGTATTGTGGCTTGTGTGAAACCTTGTGAATTTTAGACTAGTTGCAGGAAGTTAATACATAATAAACAATAGAAGAAGAAGAAGAAGAAGAAGAAGAAGAAGCATTTTTGGTCTTTGCCTCAAGCAACATAACGTTTGAACAAAGAGGACGTTTATTTAGCTTGTAGTGATAATGATTGCATTGAATTTAACACAGCCAATTTCACTCTTTTTCTTTTTCAAATGAAAAAACTACTTTTCTGTACACTTCATTCAAAAAAGTTAGCAATTAGCTGATTTGACAACACGCCCACGTCAGACCCCTCTTCAAACCAATCAATGTTAAGTATAGTTAGAGGCAGCCCAAATACTTGATGATGACAGGACGTCAGTGTGCCATCCAAAAGTCTTAAGTACGCTCCCTATATGACAGTGTGAAAACTAACCAATCAAATATAAACAATCAAACAAAGACATGAGGCTTGTTCAGAACCTTTGCCTCTCCAAGTCATTCCAAGCTGCGATTTGCGTCACCATAGGCAGTGAATTAACGTACTGGAATTGAATGAACAACTCCAGTATGGGTCCCCCAAAACATACATTTCCCAAGATAGAATTCACTTTGCCTGATGAGTGCACAACTTCTCTACCTCCCACGTCCCCAGTTTTTTGCTAATTTTGTCTCTAAGCCCAAACGACAAGAATCCATGAGACGGATCACAATTATTTGCCTTACTCAACACAACTTGTTTCAGAGGCACATAAGAGCATTAAACTGTTTTCACAGCCTGATTAGTTCTCACTGTGCCCTGTAAACTGTTCTAAAAGCAGTGGAGCTCCTCTATAATATTATGCTACTTGGAGCTGTTGGTGCAGAAAGTGAGTCAATCATGAGTGAGTGAGAGAGAAAGAAAAGCTATACGGATGATGTCATGTGTTGAGTCCCCACAGTCTCCCAGCAGCATGTCGAAAGCACAGACACTGAATTAAATATTTTACAGCGGGGCTCCATTTTGTGCGCTGAAAAGTTGCCTCTCCACCACCAGAAGAGAGTTTCTCTTCTATTTAGCTTTATTTATTTATTGTCCTCTTCCTTAATATTTGTTGAGTCATGCCCTGAGCAGCTTTATTGAGCACCACGGCAGATTTATGGCAGCCAGAGCGTGCACACAGAGAGATGCTGGTCACAGAGGGAGAGGTGGGAGAGGGAGCGATGGGATCCACTGGAGGCCAGTGGACAGGCAGTCAAATCAGAGCCGTGAGCAGGGAGATAAATCTGCAACACTGCCAGGACACGTAGACCCACTTTATCTCCTCTGCTGCCCCCGGTGCAGGTCTTTCGCACAGCCGGCTTTACACACCGCACACGCATGGAGACATAAATAAAACACACGTGTTACATAAACTCTCACAGAAGCGACGCGGCCAGGATGTGAAGGAAAGTAAACGCGGATGAGGCTGGGAGAGGAACACCGAGGTCCATGAAATTGAAAGCAAAAGAGACTGACGGCATCCGAGTGGTCACGCAAGAGGGGTGTTTGAGATAAGGGGGAAAGAGAGACAGCTGCATCAGAGGGAGTTTGTCTTAGGGGAGGGGTGTGTTGTCAGGAGTATCCCCTCCCCTGCGCTCCTCAGGGCTCTATGCATGTCTCTGCCCAAAGACCCATAATCCCTCAGCTCCAGACCTGTACTGAACTCCACCATATAGCAGTGTCTGTGTGTGTGTGTGTGTCTTTGTATGTCTGTGTGAGTCTGTGTGAGTCTGTGTGTGCCCGCTCCACTCATCACAAATGTACAAGGCTTCTGTGCTGCAGGAGTCCCCGGGGATGTGTGACTGTGCGAGTGCAAACAGAGCAGCCCTGCAAGTATTACTTTTTCGACAACTTGACATTTTCGATGGCGTTTCCAAAGGAGACAAAAATCAAGGTTGTGTAGGACGGTTTGGATTTTTGTCAGCCATCCAGTTCTGCTTTTGCCAGATTTACTGCTGTCCCCCCAGTGGCGAGTTTGGTGCAGTCCACTTCCACTTCTTCCAGAATAGGAGGATGATTCATATTGCGGGGTTTGAGTTTGTGTCTCTGTGCAGCGGGAGAAACACACACGCTTGCCCTATGTGACATATTACACATAGCTCCAAATTTAAACACACACACACACATATATATAAATACACACAGACACAGACACACACTCACTGACTTGATGTTGATTCCCTCAGGAAGATTTGTCATGGATTCGCAAGTCCCAGAGGGTGGAGAGATTCAACTCACGCTTACGCAGCACTCCACTTTGAGCATCTCTCTGTTAGGCTGTTCGTCAAACACAAACACACACAAACACACACACACACACACGCAGATATTCACACTCACCCCCACAGCTCTCAGGATGGGTAAGACACACACGCTGGCGGAGCAGTCCTCAGTAACCGTGGGATAATAGTAACTGATAGAGGATTTTACTGTCCCCCAAAGCCAGCAGATGGGTGCACTCTAGTGAAAGGAATTAGAATCCATTATTTCAGAGAGCAGGAATCACCATTACGGAATGGGGCCGGCAAGAGGGAGATGACTCTTAAACCCACTTCATTCTAGCGTAGGCTGTGAAGAGGCGCAGGCCAGCCGCTGCACTCGAGTACTGACACCGCACACCGTCGATGCGCAGCCATCTGTGATAGACTGACACAGAAAGATGCCGACCGTTGACAATTTTTCCGGGTGTTTAGAAATATGTTGTTGGCCAGCTCAGAAGAACAGGGAGGTGAGTGTGAATGTTCCACTCTGACCCTACACGCTCCTTTTCTTCACCTCCATCTTCATCCTCCACTAGTTGGAAATATCCATCCGCTGGACCTAACTGCAGGGTTTTATTTAACTTCAATTAAATCTCTTCTGGTGATCAGGGGATGGTGCCGCAGAAACAATGGTCCTGCTGGGTCACAGGTTCAATCACACTGATTGGCTGATTACTGTCACAATGATGTGCTGATATTTTTACATAGAAGAGAAAACTGTGTAGCAGTGAGGAGGACCAGCAACACTGAATGATATTGTGTCTCTAAATCTACTTACAGTTTATAACGCCTTCCTTTTCCTCCTCATCTCCATCCCTAATTCTTATCCATGTTCTTGCTCTCTCCCTCCCTCAATCCCGCACTCTGTTTTTTCCTCCCTGCTTTTATCCCTCACCACTCCTCTGTCCTCTCTACCTCCACTATTGACCCAGTCACAAGATTTAAGGCACAATCATTGGGATCTACGGATTTTCCAAAGTTTGTTGTAGTGGTCAACGCTTCTCTCCTCACCTCTTTTCTCTTCTCTTCTCTCCTCACCTCTTTTCTCTTCTCTTCTCTCCTCTCCTCTCCTCCTCCTTGTCCTTTTTCTCTATTTTCTTCTCTTCTCTGATCCTCCTTTTACTCTCCTTCTCCTCTTGTCTTCTCACTCATTGTCCTCTTCCTTCTCTTCTCTTCTCTTCTCTTCTCACTCTTCCTCTTTACTCTTCCACCTTCGCCTCTTCAAGTCTTCTACACTAAAGACACCTAGCTGCGACCCCAGAAATGTCACCTTCCACGGTGAAGGGTGAAATTGAAATTGACATTGCGCTGGAGAATTTCGAAAGGTCATGGCAGAGTCACTTCACTAAATTACTCTCTCTCTCTCTCTCTCTCTCTCTCTCTCTCTCTCTCTCTCTCTCTCTCTCTCTATCTCTCTCTCTCTCTCTCTCTTTCTCTCTCTCTGCGGTAAACCTTAGTGTAACACGTCTTGGTCAAACATGATTTTTGCAGTTGTGGTAAACGTTTCTATTACATCCTGTGGATTGTGTGTTTATAAACACAGTTGATATCATAAGGACCTGCGGCTCCTACGTATAACATTGTTTCACAGTGGTTTAGCTTGGGGAACGTCTACCTAGGATGGTTCAAATATTACGGCTGAATCTCTACTCAGAAAATGAATGGGACTTTTACTTCTGCAGCCAGAATAGCAGAGAGAAGGAACACAAATAATTTCTCCATAAAAATGTTTGGGTGATAAATGACATATTTATATTCCAACACCAAGGAAAGAAAAAGACCCAGTGAGAGCCACCAGCCCTGGAAGGTCACACTGCAGATACGGGGGGAAAAAATGTCGTCATTCAATTTGGTCCCAGTCCCTTAGTGACCCAGCAGTAAGTAACCCGCAGTGACCAGTACGGTAACCAGTGTGTCAGCGAAACAAAGCTGAATGTTTAAGTGTGTGAACGGTCGCCATTAATCACTGAGTCTGGGCCTGAGAGCAGGAGGCTGCAGTATGATAAATGAACTAACAGCGCTCTACACATGCCTAACAGGAACAGGAGAGGGAGAAAAGCAGGGAAAGAGAGAATACCCAGCGGACGAGACAGAAACAGGACCACATAGCAAACAACACCCCACTGTGCATCGCATTCAGCTGCTTGTTTATTGCTGCCTCGACATTACTCACTACCGCCAGAGACGCCGGGTAAGGAATTCAGGAAAAAGGTGTGAACCACGTCTTGATTTGTACCAGGCTGCAAGTCGTTCTTTCTCGAGCTGACATTTGGACCCACAGGCAAATTGAGCAGCTGTAGTTTCGGCGGTTTGTGCGTTGCCGCTGTAACAACTGTACAAAGCAACACGGACAATGCA
Organism: Pleuronectes platessa; assembly: GCF_947347685.1. Lineage (NCBI taxonomy): Eukaryota > Metazoa > Chordata > Actinopteri > Pleuronectiformes > Pleuronectidae > Pleuronectes > Pleuronectes platessa. The sequence goes on from NC_070639.1 coordinate 8,620,018, forward strand.
AACCTTTCATCCAACAATTCTGTTCAAGTTAGTCTCCAAATGATGGCATTATGTCAGCTCCATTTATTACAATTGTGGACATGTTGGTTATATTAAGCCATGATATGTTCAAAATAATGCCTTAAACCAGAATTTGCTGAGTTTATTTTACCTTCGCCAAAGGGGTTATATTTGACCCCCCATCCATTTGTTGGTTTGTTGGTTGGTTTGTAAACCAGATTACACAAAAAAATGAATTGATGAAATTTCCACGAAAACCATTAAGTGGTATATGTCAGGAAAGAACCCATTCAATTTCGGTGCGGATCCATGATTTTCACTTAACATTTCACTGAAGATGGCATTTTTCAACATGTTCACCCTTTTCCCAGGGAATATTTCATGGATCTTAATGAAAGAATCTATTAGTCTGTGAAATTTCGTGCAGCTTAAATGAAATTAAGAGGACTGAAGAGCCTTGGTGGAAATATGCGCTCTCTCCATTCTAGATTTTTGCGGGGGGTCTTCCACATTAAAAACTGCCCTATACCGGGCTGTTACCTGATATGAATAACACAAAAAAATGTACATGTATCCCAGGAGTTAAAGACATAATAATAACAAAACAAAATACGATTCTTACAAGATTGTAAGTAATATTTCCATGCTGTGAAATGTGATGAATTGTTTTATTTGTTTGGAATAGAAAACACCAACTGTAGAATGTGTCTGATGGAGCCTTTACTGTTCTGCTATATGACGTTAGGTGACATGAGTTGATGCATCAGTCTGTTTCTCTCATATCCACGTGATCCATCCCCAGCGGGAGCAACAGATTTGCTTCGTCTCTCTCAGTTCAGCCTTGTTGTTATGTCAGTCCATGTGTTTGCCAGTATTTATAACACAACCATTATGGAGGTCCCAAGCTGTTACAATGAGAGTTTCTCCACCTTGTAAGCCAGGGGGATGTCTTTAAAAAGAGATGATTTCGGTAATGATAGCGCTCATCTGCCGCTGATGCTCAGGCTCACTGACGGGTAATCAAAGAGAAGGAGCGCCCCACTCATCCCTGCATCACTCTCTATTTGATACAACAAGGGCAGACAGGAGCAGGAGGGAGACATAATGAGACCCATCTCCTTTTCAGAGCCTCTCTCCTTCCTGAATTTGCCTTTTCATGCACTTCCAGCCATCAGCGCTGCCTCTGTTCGGTCAAGGTGGCAGTGACAAGGTCAGGGATATCGAAAAAAGCAACTTGACATATAGACCGGGTGCGTAAAAATGAAGTGGAAATTTAATAATCGGCCCATACGGCAGACGGAGATGGATGGACAGTAATAAGAGAGGCGGGAGGAAGGATAAGAAGTGAGAAAAAAGAAAGAGGAGGGTGGAGAGGGATGGAAGGGGAAGGGGGGAGGGAGCTGGCACTGGAATGACATGCATGAACAGCAAAGCGAGCAGGGAAAAAGATGGCTTTGCCATTCACTTTGAAGCATGCTCCACTTCTGTCTCTCTTACGTAAGAGAAAAATGAAGAAAAACAAGTGCCAAAAAAAACTAGGCAGGGCGGAGAGAGGAAATAAGGAGGCAAGACAGAACTTCCAAACTTCAGGGCTCTGATGTTTCCGGCGAGCGAGTGGCTGCATCTGGACTCTGGAGTTAGTCACCACGCCGCACCGCGCTTTGGTGTTGAGTGATGGGTAAAGGAGCTCGTATATATAGAGAGAGGGGGGGGGGGAGATCAGTCAGTGGTGTGAAGAGAGACAAGAAAGAAGGAGGGTTGAGAGGAGGCGGCAGGCGACCGGGAAAAGATAAGGAGACAGAGGAGAGAAGCGGAGGGGGAGGGAGGATAAACAGAGAGGAGGGGGGACCACACTGAGCATCTGAACCCCAGAGAGCGATCTACAGTAGAGATATCTACAGTATCTCTCTCCTCATCTTTCTTCATGTTACGTAAGCCTGCCTCCCCGTCCCCGCTGCCGACAAGTGCTTGGTGACCAGCTGAGGCCCTTCACATACAGTATATCTGTTCTTCATTAAGTAAAGAAGACCCCCAGCTGGAGGCACTGAGCAGCACTGAGCAGCACTGTACCTCAGACCTATACCACCGCTGCCCTCTTTGTGCCGTGCCATTGATTTCTTATGACAATCAGTCTTCGTGATGTCACCCTCGCCCACGGCAGCGAATGTTGCTATGGAGATCAGTAGATCTGCACCGAACTGCTGCCTCCAGGGGGGGGGTATCGGGGGGGGTGGATGCACGCCTGCACTGGTGCATGTGTCTGTGTGCACGTCGTCCTCGCGTGTGCCTGTGCACACTGTTCATCTTTAATTGCCATCTGCAATCTGCATCCTGAACACAGTCAGTAATTCGAGGGACTCAGCGTGGGGTAAATAGCTGAGACTCATTTACAAGTGTGTTAATGGACTTTCTCTGTCTTTCCCGTGTCCCTCTCCCTCCCGCACTCTTTGTTCTTCTCCATCACTCTTTCTCTACTTCTCCTCTCTCTGCTTGCACACGGTCACACTCTGCACCGTGCATTAAAACATATACTGCAGAGCAGAGTAAGAGCAGAAGCAGTGTACAGGTTGGTTAAATAAACTTCTTTTTTTGGTTATTGGTTGTCAATACTGTTTCGGGAACTCCTCTGGATGAAAGAGAGATTGCGGTAAAAAACAGATTAACCTGTTTTTATCTGTAATTTACCCAGTGGAGGGCTGTGAATCATCACATCCTTCAGCTATTTAGTCACTCGTTTCTGCTCCTTCCTCCTCCCTGCTTCTTTCCTTCCTCCCTAAACCACTCTGTTCAACCCCTGAAATGTGTTATTAGCACTAAACAATGGGATGGTAGGCATTTTAAGTACCAGCTTTACTTTCCCTAATAACTACCCTCAATAGTAATAATTACCCCCTTTGAAACATAAAGAAAGAACCCTTCTCTGGTTACTAGGTAATAAGCTTGCAGCTGGTATTGTGTATTTTATGTGTTTGGTGCGTGGGTTCACATTCACTATATATATATATATATATATATATATATAGTTAAGGACATGTCATTATAGATTGCAGACCTTTTCTCTTCATTTTTAGCTTTTTGTGTTATGCTTGCATTTGTTTGATCAAAGCAAATGTCCATAGCTAAACCGAAAATGTCCATTAACGGCCCATTACATAGTTTTCTTATTTTATTACTTACACTATTATAAGTACATTTTCACTTTTCTGCCTGACATTGACAGAAATCTGGATATGCATTGTATTAAAAAAACTCTCCACACAGGACATTCTAATTTTAAATATTCGCCATCAGTTCTCAGCACCTCCCGATGGGATATATTCAGAGTTAGTCAATTTTGAAACTTTATTCACATGCAAAATGTATGAAGTTACAAATAAATGTGATCTCTCCTCCCATCGATACTGGTCGGAGAGTGTTTTCATCTTGGTAGTTGACAGTAGGTTTACAGGTGAGTTGTGTCGTTCACAAGTGAGCACTGTCTACAAGGGGACCAGATTCCCGAGTCACTTTATGGCCAACAGGGACGATACAGCAACCAATAAAATACAGTTTCCTTTTCGTTCTTTTTTGATAGCTGACCATGTAGAGATAGGAAACACGGAACATGCGGAGAGAGACCCAGGCTCTACATTCATCTGTCATGTCTATCTGGCGTTGTCGCAGTTATGTCATGTGTCTGAACCACGAGGTCACCACTCCACCAAAGAAAGTGTCTTTACATGATCGTTGAGGTCTTTGTGATACCAGAGCCACTTAATAAGGTCAATGTTGGTGCCAATAAGGATCCAGTAAATTCCCCCATCAATCAACATATGTGAGTACTGTATTAACGTCACAATCTATCACTTGACTCTTTTACTTCCTGCCATTCCTGTGGGCTATTAACACCGGCCACATGCTCGGTGTCATTAATAACCACTTAACTTGTTAACCGGCTCCCGCCGAGCCCTCATTGATCCTGGTGTATGCAAGATTAGGAGTATGGATTGGTTTTGATAAAAGTCTGCTTTCTCGTGGCCATTCGCTTCCTCCTCTCTGTGCTCGGTCTCAGTTTTATGTCCCAGACTACAAACTGTGACAATGGGGGCGAGCTCCCCATAAGATCTCTATTATTTTTAATGCCCCTTTGCAACTAAATGAGGGGCATCCACAAAATAACACAGCAGGGACATTTTTACGAAGTTTTGGCTGAACCTAAGACACACACTTTGAAACGTGTCATCTTTTATAGCTTCCCTCTATGAGATAGCTGTGTCAATCCAAGCAGGCTTAAACAGACGTGGCGCACATGGTGGCTTATCTTTATGACAATATCAAGCACCAGTCTCTTCTCAGGATATTTGGTTTGCTATTATTTTTCCAGAAGGAGCTCATCATTGTTAATTCTATCAGGGAAAAGATAAGTAATCCCGTTCATCACTGGTCATGGGATACTGTAAAGCAGAAAATATACAAAAGTACGCACATCCAAATGGAGTCCTACACCGGTCATCTTTTTCAATTCTGCATCACTTGCAAAGCTCCAAACCGGACCTGAACAGTTCCCTGCTATTATTTCCAGGTCAAATTCAGACTCTCCAAGATACATTAACATATGATACCAGAAAGAAAAGAGACTCAAGACACATTTAATCAAAACCACTATCTTTCCTTAATTCTAACCAAAGTTCTTCTGTTGCCTAAATCAAACCATGGGCAGAACTGTGGGTGTGAACTCCAGTCTCTTTTGTGACAGTCACACATGCACCTCAAACACCTCCTCCACACACTGCCATTAATAAATCTAGCTCTTCACTCATTTAAAAGGAGCTTTGCCTCCGGACACAGTCTGTCCAGCCATTGTGTTTCCACCGCAGCTTAATTGGCAAAGCATTTTAGTAGTGAATGAACATAATTTCGAGGAGACGGGGGTTGAAAAAATACCGGCATTGGTTATTTGTTCAAATGTTAAAAGCTGGTTTAAAAGGCAGGTCTGCTCAGATAAGAAACAGAGCATATCTAAAAAGTAGCCTTTATCTCATGTGTGGTGTTAACATGAGAAAAAGTGTGATGCACAGTTAAATATAAAGCTTGTTACTTTGGGACATCAACTTGAGAATGATGAGTGACGCATCTCCACTTCCTCCGGTTGGACACAAATGAAGCTGAAATATCAACGTGACGGGGGCTGCCATCTTGGCTCTCGACATCGGCGGGAGTCGCAGTCTGTGCAGAAGTGATCATGGTGTGGAGCTGTGGTCTCGAGGTCCCGCCCATACACCCACTCGACCAATCTTGAGTCAGTCTCAGCTGTCAATCATCACATTTCACCCCGTTTTTATTATATGAACTATATGAATCAAAAACCATCTAATTGGAAGATGAACACTTGAACATACATTAGTGGGATGAGAACTATATAAAGTGACATATATGTGTTTTGTTAATGTCATATTCAGAAACCTGGAAAAGGCAGGGTTTGTGCCGGCCACCAGGTGGTGATCAAGATGATTTTGCTTTGGGAGGCTGTCCTGTCGTCCGTTTATACGTCTATGTTTTAGTCCCGTATCCTACCAATCAGCTTTTAAACATGAAAGCAATATATCCAGAACATTTAAGGTGTACTTTTTGCAGACTAAGTGGAGCCGCATCTTAACTTAGCTGAAGACGGATCTAAAAAAAACTTTTGGAACAGCTACATGGAGCAGAAATGAAAGCAGAAAACAAATCGGCTGTTCAATTAGAAGTGCTTCTTGGCATTTTCAAAGCATTTTCTGGACGTATAACGATTTCTCATGTCCCTAAACCTCTCCGACCTGTCATCTCTCCTCACTTACTCTCACCGCAGGTTTCTGTCACTGTCTCTTTCTGCACTCGGAGGAGGTGTTTTTTAAATTCCTGCGGAGCTCTCACCATCTGTCCAGTGCTGCCTGCTGGCACCAGAACCTGCCTGTCGTGAGGACTCGCTGGTCTGTGTGTCCAGCAGCCGCCAGAGTTGTTTAGATCTGACACTTCACTTTTCCTCTCCACTGTCGCCAACTGCTCGCTCATGATGGGAACAGTTGGGTTTCCCTCTATAATATAGTCAGGCCTTGGCTCTGCTCTCTAAAGTGCCTTCAGCCGATGGAGTTTGTGGTTTTGTGCTAGACAAATAATGAAATGATTTTAATCCTACATCCGAGGCTTTGTTCCGTTTGAAAATCTTGAACAATTGTGGTGCTATACATTGGTTAGCATTGTGGCGTAACGGCAACATGGTTCGATTCCCAGACGTGTTTCTGTGTGATGTTTACATGTTGTCCTCGTTTCTGTGTTATTCCAGCTTCTTCATGCAGATTGGGGCTAGATTGATTGAAGATGAGAAATAGAGAGTAAATGGTTGTTTGTCTCTGTGTGTTGGCCCTGTGATACGTTAGTGTTCACGCTGAACCCCGCCTAGAGCCTAATATCAGCTGGGATTGGCTACAGCCCTCACATGACCCTCATTGGATGAGTGGAAGATGGATGGATGCAACTGTAGATTCCTTCGCAAAGGAGGTTTTATTTTCATTTTATATGTCTGTTAGTTGGCATCATTACCCATAAACCACAAGTTGGAATTCCAAAAAGCTTGGTAGAAGGATGTAATATGGGTCAGGGAAACTACAGTACATTTTATGACATTTTTACAAATTGACATGTGAATAATCAATATCTATAATTGTGTGAAATTTCGTGTAGCTGCTCAGCATTGGGATATGCACTCTATTGAGGGTTCTTTTTTTCACTTTGTGCAACTTGTGCAACACTGCCCTGTATAACCATTTCAACATCTGGTTTCAAGCGTGACCTTTTCCATAGGAGGTGTGGCGGCTAAACAAAAGCGGGCAAGCATACAACTTCACTCTACTGAACTGCTACTATATTAATCTCCTCCTCTCCTCATTTTACTTAATTCGTCTTCTACTCACTGGCTTTTCTAATCTCTCTATTAGAGATAACATGACCTTTTGTGTGCTGGCAGTTTCCCGTGTGGCCTTTAAGTGTGAGGCGGACTGGGAACAGCTGTGGATCAAGTGGAGCATAATGTGGAGCTAAAGTGGACTCCATCACAGGGTTTTGACAAAGAGGGCCATCGCACCTCTTTGTCCTGAACTGGAAAATGAGAAAATAAGTCACCTTTACGAATGTGACAGTGTAGCCAAGCTTATAAGGACTCGTCTGACCTTATCTCTTGTTCTCCTCATTGTTCTCCTCGCTAGTAGAGGCCCCGCTTATCGCACCGTGTTTAACATGTGATCTGTCGCTTTCACTTTTTCATGGTGTTCCTCCTCATCGCACAACTCCTGCTTCGTTTTTTTGCTCCCTCCAGCTCCATCACCTGCTTGACCGAGGCTCTCTCTGTGTGGAGTTTGCTTGTTCTCCCTGAGTCTGTGAGGGTTTTCTCCGGGTACTCTAGCTGCCTCTCACAGTCCAAAGACATAATCAATACCAATATGTTTTACAACTGGAATAATCAGGAATAGTCCCCGTCCATGCTAACACACTTGAAAACGTAATCACTTTACCATCCATGTACACTGGGCATGTGTGTGCAGGTGTTAACAGTCAGACATAAGCAGATTATTATTATTATTATTATTATTATTATTATTATTATTCAGGCAAATGAATTTTGAGATTTGAGGGCTTTAACATGCTCCAATTCTTACCAAAATTGGCAGAAAGATAGAAAGTGGTAAAGATTTACGTATTCTGGAGGAATTTTCAATGGGCGTCACAAAATGGCTCAATGGTGCCCCCCGAGACCCCCGGAACGTGTTCCAGTGACCGATCTTCACAAAAATAGATACACAGGTGTATCATGACCAGACAAACAAAAAAGTCTATAGGTGCAATTGGAAAAACGCAACAGGAAGTCTGCTATTTTGCATTTAGTGGCCATTATTTAAAGATGTTTAAAATTATGTGTTACCTGTTTAGTTGAGTACTTAAATTAAATTGTATATGTTTTTGCCCTTCCTGCCTCTGTTAAGAGATAATTGTACATGTGGGGCTTGTTTTACAGAAGCTAAACAATGAACGAGTGGAGAAATTAATGTTTATGCAGGGATGACTAGAGAAATACTTCAATTTCATTTCAGGAAAGTACATCTGTTTATGTTTCATTCTGTGATGCGCACATCCCCCCCCCCCCCCCCCATCTCCAGCATCCAGTGTGGCATCCTTTTAGTCTGCCCCCTAACATGTTACTGGTTATTATTATTATCCTACATAACATACTACAAATTAGAAGCTATGGTAAAAAGAACTGCTTCTGATTTGCAGTCGGGTCAGGACTGATACGTTTTCAAAAGTCTCAGTCGTCGTCCGTCCACATTACAGCGCAGTTCTTTATCTCTCCACATCGGAGGCAAATACAGTATACCAACAGGTATATATATTCACTGTGCTGCTGCAAAGTTCAGCAGTGAAATGAACCTGGGCTTGTTTACTTCCATATTTGCTTTTGTTGCTCTTCCTTTTGAGTATTAAAAATAAAATTGTTTTTTGCCATTCCCTCTATGGACCTTACTCACCGCTGAGAGATATTTTTACTGAAGGTAATTTAACAGTGAGCATACTTTAATATGCTAGGTCTGGCATTACTGCAGTAGTTAATGTTCAGTCGCTTGTTAGAGAAAGCAACGGAAAATACAGCTTGTTTTTTTATTGCAGTATATATTCGCTGCAACAGAACCGTGCACACTAATGCTGCCTCTCCCCGTATCAGGCTTCCTTTTCCTTCATGAATGTGGCTCTTATGCATCGTATTCCCAGCAGAATCTGTGTGTGAAACAAATAACTTTTTCATTACCAAGATTCCCCGTGCTCTGCAAGATTTTCTTTAACCCATGTGAATTAAAAGCAAGTACACACACAAGTAAAAAAATACACACATGCACGTGCATGCATGCAAACAGGCACACACCACAACGCTCTTGCCTCATTGGAGAATTATGGTTATTCTTTGATGAATTGTCCTTTTTTTTTTTCATACATTCAACACGGGATCCTCATACATTCCCATGAAAGCTAATTTATGCTCACTAATTGTGCCAGTATGCTGAAGGCCTGCCTCTGGAGTCTCATCAGTCATGACAATGAGACACAGCAACATGTAGATTTAAACTACCATTACTTAACGTTGCCCTACAAATTCATTTCATGGTCCGTGTGCCAACTCATGCTTGTCTTCACTGAATCGATCGATCAGGGTGTGCTCACCTCAGAGGAGGATCCACCTGGAAGAGCTGCCACACATGAAGGAGTTCACCACGAAGCTGTAGCCTACATGGTTACCATGATGTCCTCATTAAACAAAGTGGCCCTGTCCTGTTTTAATTAGCAGCAACATAATATTAAAAGACAATTTAAATTGATGAGACAGCTGATAAGCAGGTCAGAGAGGAGAAACAGCCTCTGCCTCCCTGATGGGACAAAAACCTGTTCGTTTAGAAGGCCGGAATTAATGAAGCCGATGTAGAAATATTGAAATGTTATCTGATCAAACTCTGATGAGAATTTGGATGTTGATGGAATAATTATCTGAGGAGCCAGACGTCTGACTTTTTCCACCAGCGCTCTATTGCAGCATTTGTGAAAGAGAAGTTGCAGTGAAAAAGGTTTAAAAACTCTGTCAACATAGACTCAATAATCTGTCGATAAAAGCAAAGTAACTTCAAATCTTTCAGACATAAGGACAGGACACTTTTCAAGAGCATTTTTTAGATGCAGAATGCTGATTTCTCAATTGATGATTCTTTCCCCTTGATCATTCTTACATTTGACAGTCCGACAGTCATCCTGGATGGCTTCATCCCTATTCATGAACATACATATGCTCTGTGTATCACATAGATGACTGCATGAACACACACATGTGAACAAACACACAATGAATACAAAAAGGAAAGAAGATATTCCCAGTTGGACGCTGCAACATATACATTTTCTGTGAAACGACGTGGTCTTGGTGGGAATGATAGTGCAGTGCAGTGGATAAGTACAGAATGCTAATGATATCCTACAGGAGAAGTTCCAGTCGTGCTGCGATAATCATTTCTACAGGATTAAGTCCTGACCCACATCAGCTCGGCATATTAGCATTCTGAGAGAGTACTGCAGCAAGATTCCACACACACTAAATGGCTGCAGTCGATGGGATGGAGGGAAAAGGAAGGAAACTAGGAGGCGGAGACAGCGTGAGTGATGGAGGAGAGAAAAAAAAGGATGAATAATGTGGGAGAGCGAGTCAGCTCTCATGTGTCAGGACTTGTGTGTTTGTTGTTCGTGTGTTTTCCTGGCTTTCTAAGAGGAGCCCTCTTGCCAACCTGTGTTGGGACCATGCGCTCTCTGGTTTTCATTTGCATCCTTACTCCTGCATTGAGCCAGATACGTATCTGTGAACATGCCTGCACTACAGTGACACTGAGTGTTTGATATCGAACTTCAGAGGAACTTTATTTAAATTCAACTGATGTTTTTTTTCTTCTTTTTGAGGATTTCCGCATTTAAATGTGGATGGCCTTGAATTCCAAAGAGTTTTTGTAACCAGAGAAAGATCAATCAATGAAGCACAAAATACAGACAAACCAGACATTTAATATTCTCCACATTTCAAGACCAGAACAGCCTCAAACCATTTTTATCTCACCGACACGCTGCTTCATGGCACTTTTCACCTTTTTTCTTCTTTCAATTATGGTTCACGCTTTGATATGTTATATTATCTCAGGTTTTTATCAATAGAATGCCTCCGGTTGTCCTTCTGCGGGTTTGATGAAAACAACAATGTCGCAATCACAAAGTTTATTAAACACATTTTTAGTGGGCCTCTGCCTTAAATATTTTATACTCAGATTTAAATTTGTGGTGGGTGTGAGCTCGCCACAGATGGTTTGGGGGAAATAATGGGAATGCTGGCCCGCTGGCCCACTGGCCCACTCAGAGCTATTAAGGGAAAATTATATTATTTTCTCTCAGGGGTTTTTTGGCCACCGTTCCTGTTGGTTGTGATAACATGTTACAACCGAGATGCTTTTTCTATTTTCCTAAATGGGCCCTCACTAAAAGCAGATTCACAGCAGCATCCATTGGGATAAATAACACGAGCGAACATGAGTCTGCGTGTTGTTTTAAAAAATGGCTTTATAGAGAGAAATGAGCACTGGTGCTTAACTGCGTGAGGCCTCAATGAGGAATTACAAATAGATTGTGTTTACCTTGGATGACCACAGATAGACGGGAACAGCAGAAAGCCTTATGGGGAGAAGTTAGCTTTATTTTAAAGTTGTCAAATCTTAGGACACTTTCACACAAACCTGGCTCAGTCAGAGTGGTCAGCCTTCTCTGTTTAGTCTGAACCAAAATAACAGGTGTGAAAGTTGCCTCGCACCAAAAGCAACAAAAGTTAGTCCGACCAAAAGAGGTGGTCTCGGTTCAGATCAAACACAACTATGGTTTGACTGTCGTTTTGTAGTGTGACATTTTTTGGGTACGTGGACAGCATTGAACATTAGAAGAAGAAAAGGAAGTGGCTCACAGTAGCTTGTAGTCTTCCCCTCCAAGTATCTAATGTTTGAACAACGAGGACGTCCAGTCTGCTGGTAGCAACACTACAGTGATATTACATTACATGTCATTTGGCTGACGCTTTTGTCCAAAGCGACTTACAATTAGTACACTCAACATTTATGAGGGGCCATTTAGGGGTTCAGTATCTTGCCAAGGACACTTTGGCATGCAGATGGGGAAGAGTGGGGTTTGAACCCGGCAACCTTCTTGTTGGAGAACGACCACTCTACCCCCTAGGCCACACCGCCTAGGGGGTACATCAGGCAACGGAATAAACAAAGAGAACAGGTTCATTAAATTTCTCTAATCGGAGAAGGCCTTGTTCTGTGCATTTAATTCAAAAAAGTTAGCGAATACAATAACGTACGCACGCTGACGTCAGACAAACTTGCCTACAAACTAATGTTGTTTATAATGTAAACAATTTGACAAAGACACAAACCTTGGTTCAGGTGTGAAAACCCAAGCTACTAATGAACACACGCAGTGAAACAGTCTTACACATTTATTTATTTATTCATGACTCCAAAGACATAATGAGATTATTGACTGCAGCAACACACCAAGCGCATCCCTCTGTTGTTTTTCCCTCTGAACCTCCCTCTCTCAAAGACAAGAAATGATCCTTCACTTGTGACCTGAGCGTGTATCATATGTGCACGCACACTCTCATGCACACAGACCCACACAAGCACACTTTCTGAGTGGATCTCAGGGACACTTGTCCCTGAAATGAATCACCACGCCGCTTCACTGGTAATACCTGTCTCTTTATGGAATCAATTAGAGTCCAAGGCACGGCTTCTGTTGTCTCACAGAGAATAATCACTCACTCTTTCTCTGAGCCCAGCAGACCATGTATAAATCCAGCCTATTGTATGGTTAAGTGATGGACTGGTGCTTATTTATCATTTAAAGATTGTTTACTGTGATATCTGAGATTCTGAAAAGTTGTGTTCTGCACTGTGTGTTCATCAAACAATACATTTTTATTAGCAGGTTTTTAAAGTAAAAGAAATATTTGAATAGTTGTGTGCTTGTTGGTTTGATTCTTCTTCGTGCTGAACTGGAGCACACATGCGTCATGCACTGACTGCTTGAATCAGTTGCACTTGCTCATCTCTGTTTCTGCATTGTCCAAAGTTCTGATTAGACCTCCTATTCATCAGATTCGATTTTTTTTTAGTGCCAAAACTAATTTTGGAAATCTGTACATCAGTGGTTACAGGGCAAACAGAGACGGATAGCAGCTAATGCAGCGTCACTTTCCACTGTGCTGATTGTCTGACTCCATGGCATCAGTGCACTTCCTGTCTGTCAAGCCTGGTTTTAAGATAAAAAAGAAAAATCAAGATGTATGGCAAATTAAGGGAATGAGACAGATGAGTGCACACAAGGGCAAAAGGACCATATATTTTACACAGTCAAAGAATCACTATGGTTTGTTTTCCATAAACTGAGCCATCCCCTTGTGGCTGGCTGCAGTGTAGGTCATAAACCCATCTCCTTCATTCTAGTTATTGGGACATGGACCCAATAAATAAATAAAATAATATTTTTTCGAGTATGTATTATTAATACCTGTCCTGCATTAACTCTATAATATTACAATATAATTAATCAGTCAATATTTCACTGTCAACAAATGTAAAAATGCCACTGATCTGCAAAATGAACAATTTCAACCCAGCTCAGTCTGAATATATATTTATTGCATTTCTATTAGAGTTCAAATCTGTATTGAAATGAAGGTAATTATGTGTAACACCCGAGTCATTGCTAAACACTGACTTAATTACTCTCACGGTAAGGAGCCATTAGACAACAGGGCAGCACAAATAAATATAATTTATGACATTTATGTTAAATAGGCTTTTAAAAAGGTTTTTAATAAAGAGTTTGTAGAAGATGTTTGTTGCAGATAAACTGGTAAAATGTGACGTGCAATAATAATAGTCTATGCATTTAGATAGTGATAAAGATACTGATACCTTACAATATAAACACATTGTTTATGTGAATATATGTACAAGTCCATACATGCACACAATCTCTGTATTCTGGTTGTAACTAAAATCTATTCCCTCTTTGTGGAGAAACTGTGAAGGTAAAGTGAAGTTTTGTGTTACTCTAGTGACGGGATCCCACGATTCTCTTAAAGCAACGAACCTAAAAAACAAACAGGAGAAAAGTGAAAATAGGAAACGATGTGATGCGTTTTGATGTCTTCAGAATACGGTCGTGGCACAGTTTGGATCATCGAGGGGACTCTCCGTTAGATTGATGCCATCGATCATGTGATGTCGCTACAGTGAGAGAGCAACACAACTTACGGTTCTGGTCGCAGAGACCGAAGCGGTGGTGAGTCATCGCTGTAAGGATTTGTGCAGTGCGGCTCGTTTGACCTCTTTTGGAGACAAGGAGGCAGTGATAGAAGCTGAACACTCCCACTGGCATGATGTAGCATATATATATTCTGTAGGCAGACGCACACATGCAAATACTCGCATAAAATCAAACACGGTCGGCTTCTCACAGGAGTTCATCGGCATAATTAACATCCCAGCGTGCTCCCACGTTGCCAATGATTGGCTGAAAGTCATCCTAAGACGCAGCTATGCACGGTTCTCCCAGGTATTTTGGTAAATGATCCCACTGCTTGGCAGGTACCAGGGGACATCATCAGACTGTGTAAGTGTGTAAACATTTCTGTTTTTCCCCAAGTGCCCCCTGCCCCAGTGTCCCCGGCCCACTCGGCACAAGTCATTTGTCAGCCCTGATCTAGATTTATCAACACACTGGCCCCCTGTGGCCTGAGCTCAGTCTGCACTCCCACTCAAAGCCACGAATTTAGTGGACATGCTCTTTGTGGAGTTGAACGGGGGGGGCTACATGAATTTGATATGGGGTGGTGTGATGGAGAGGCGGAGAAGAATCAGAAATTGAAACGGGGAGAGGTGGAGATGAAGAGGAGAGAGAGCAAACGTGTATCGAGGCCTTTGTGTCCGTCTGTAGCTGAAGTGGTGTTTTGAGATCTGAGGTTACAGAAGCAGAGGGTGAGAGGGAGGAGAGGGAGGAGAGGGCGGGAGAGGTGCGATAAGAGGCTGAGGTGTGGAAGGTGAAGAGGGGTTTCATTTGTGTTATAGAAAGAAGAGTAGTGCTAAGTGGGGGGGGTCCCTTGAAGTGATGGAGTAAAGAATTGAATGACGGGGGGTTTGGGTGTCGTTCAGAAGATAAGCCAGCTGACACCTGGGTAGGTGTCAGCTGTAAAATGGAGGGGCAACATATCTGCAGGATAAAGAAGAGATTCAGAGGGTCTCTCTCTTCAGGAAGTGAAGATATATGGGATCTCGTCCATGGAGGAAGGAGATAAAAGAAAAAAATCTAATTAATTCCTTAGATCTGCGGTTCTTAAAAACAGCGTATGAGCATATGAGCCAGGGGTAGAAAGCTCCAGAGGGTGTGCAAAAAAAAGTATTACTTAAAGATAGAAAGCTTGTCACTTATAAACTTCAAATGAGTCTGATGTATCCTCATGTTTTCAAATTAGAGCAGCTTCTAGGTTTCAATGCTCCATATTTCTGTCTACAGGTCTCTATTGTGGTGTATGGTGCAGAAGCTCAGACCTCAGCTGGGACATGGTTAATAAGCGTGATGGTTATTCATCTCAATCTTCCAGTTATTAGTTAGGTATACTTTATTTAAACTGCCAGTTTGGAATGGGATGTGTGCTCTGCCTGTGGTCATGCTGGTTGCAGCTTTCTGAAATTGTAGAAGTGACCAGCTGCTGATCTCAGTCCAAAGAATCCTGAAGCTGCTGCACAAAGGGCCGTTCACCTGTTCATTGAAAGTGGGCCGAGGCTCGACTGGAGAATCCGTATCAGTTGTCGTTACTGCGAACACGCTGTTGTCGTGACGGACACCGCTTGAGTTGATGAGTCACTGCTACACAATTTAAATTTCGATGCCAAATGTGACGCACATAAATGGTTCTTGAGATATGTGAGCAGCATAACAGACAAATGGAGATTTCTGGAATTATAAGTTAGATATTAACAAGAACTAGCCACTTTGGTGAATGGATCCTTGTTGAATTGCTGTAATATGCACTATCCACTACTAATATCTTCTTCACTTTTCATTTATAATCACCAACAGGCACAGGACAAAAATACATCTTCTGTTACAACATCATGTCTTGTTCTGGCCTCACTATGTAGGTGCACAGCTACGCACAGAGCCAAACACTCCTCCAGTAAAGAGGCTGAATCCGGCTCTGAAGTTTCTGCGGTGAACAGTTGGGAAATTGTTAAAAGTAGGACCAGTAATGTAGTGATAGTGGATACGGATCAGAAAAAAGATCAGAAACCATAAAGAAGAGAGAGAAATGAGAAGTTACACAACTACAGATCCCAATGTGCATTTTGATAAACATCTAATAAGTGAGCTGCCATACTAAAAATAAAATTAGTTTGACCAATTTCAAAAATACTTCAATTGGCAACCCAGAAAGTTTGTTCAATTAAAGTTCACAAATTATATTTATACAGTTGATTATTAAAATTTGATAAAACTTTCTATTCGTCTATTTGAAACAACACAAAGTTCCAATATACCTCTGATTCATGTTTCTGAATTAGCTCAGGTTCATGGGAATCAGAACATGTTGTTGACAAAATAAAGGTTTGGTCATTTTTTTTTTTAATCAGGTTTCATTGGTGTCTTTACATGCAGATTTTATTTTCTGGTATATAAAACAGTATCATCAGTATAAAGCAAACATTTTAGTCTGAGATTGTATTGTTTATGTAAATGTTGAACAAACGAACATGGTAACATAGTAACCTTAAGACACTAGATTCCAGTTTTCTTAAAGGGATGGTGACAAAACAATTAACTGGATTCATATATTCAGAAAAAGAACAGTTCTTCCTTTAAATATCATGATCAACATAATGAATTACTTAAGAAAGGTCTCTGATCTGTAGGCCCATCATTGTTCGGTTCAGTCGGTTAGTGGAGCTGGAGCATCAGTAGATGGAAAAGTACTTGGGCTGTGTTTTTCTGTTCGTATCAGCCACTCCAAACACTTTACATCATATTCTCTCCTATTCATACACACTCACAAACCGATGGCAGAGGGGCCATGTGCAAATTGAAAATGTGAATAAACACAGGTGGATGGAAACTGACCTTGAGTCACCCTACTCATTATTTCTGATGTGTCTCACATCTAATGGTTACTGCTTAAGTGGAGGTGTTAGTAAAACTACACGTTTCTGACAAGTTGCTAAATGCTATTGTTTCATTATCACATTTGACAAAAATAAACCCTGCTACATTATCCAGTTAAAAGTTGTCCTTGTTCATCTTTCTCTTCAGAGCACTATTAGAAATCATGGGTATCATTACCTGAGCCCAGGAGGTCGGATCCAGACCAGCAGAGCAGACCCGAGAGCGTTTTCTCACTTTCTTTAATGTTGGGGGACAGGGTTGTTTTTCACTGTCCCAGAGAATAATTCACGGATCTTGATGGAAAAAGGCACATTTAGGGAACTGACATCTATGGGTGTGTGAAATTTGGTGAAGCTTGATTTAATTTAAGGAGACTGTTGGGTCTTGGTGGAGATATTCTCTGGTAGAGAGTTAGTCTGACCTCAGTCTGTATTCTGGTCAGTGACTCTGGGCCTGCAGCCACTTCCCTCTTGTGTCACCTGGTAAAGTGATTTTCCTCTTCAAGTGTCCTAATCACACTATTTAATTGGCCTCCAGCCCCTTTAACACGAGCCAATTTCAGCTCCCTCTCTCCTATGTTCTGCATGTCTGCTTCTTAAACATTCCTTCTCTTATTTCTCTCTCAGCCTCTTTCTTTTTCCTTTCCCTTACATCGCCATTTTCACAATTGCATGTATAAGCATTATTCTTTTTTTTTTAAGTCTTAATCAGTGGCAAATCTCAGAGAGTGAATTTCCCTGTCTGTCTTGAGCCAATTAAAAAGCAGTTTTTAGAAGCATAGACACCCAGTGTCATCGAAGGGAAATTAAAATCTCTTTGGACATAAAACTCAGATGAACCCACTGCAGTGACAAAAGTGATCCCCGAAACCCTCTGGCATTTAAATGAAAGTGTAAGAGAGAAGGGGGATGTGGAGCCTGTAGCTATGATAAGACATGAACGCTGTAAGAGAAGATACAGTCGTTTCTGAGTCTCTGAAATACAGTCTACAAGATTGTGGAAAGGGTAGAAAGGCAAGTGATGACAGAGTTTGGGAACTTTGGTGTGTTAGGTTTAACACAGCCCAGCCCTAACCCTATTTCTATTCCCAGGATGGACAGTATCATAGGATATGGACCAGGCTGATTTTGAGGAGGAGGTGACTGCGTCTGTTTCCACGTTGATCCCTGAGTCAGTATAAAGATAAAGGAGCGTTTATTTAGTTCATCATCCCATCATCATATAATCCCCCCGGTGCCTTCCCCGGTATAATGGGACTCTGTCATCCACCGGCTTAGACAGAGCACCTATTATGTCATCAAAAAGGGGAATTTAGCAGACGAAAGGGGGAGATGAAAGCGGGGGTACCGACTACCTGTTCACAAAGGCCGTAATTTTTACCAGTAATTAAAGGCTTACATTTCCCTGACAGATCATCTGGGGCCCCGGTACAAATGGGGAGAAGGAGCGGCAGAGATAAAAAGAGGCAGGATTCTCCTCCGTTAAAATCTCTCAGGGTAGAAATGGTAATTAAGGGCTTGTCTCTGGAGAGGGGACAATATTAGAGCAGGAGAGAGGCTGATGTGGTGGAGGGGACGGGCCCCGACTCTCTCACGTTCCTCGGCGCCCTTTTCTCATCCCTGCACGCACTCTGTACCCAAAGCCTCCAATCCACTCTCCTTTTGCTGAGCGTCTCAACCCTCTCCTGATTCCCCAAAAATCTTACAGCGACCTGCATTGCTCTGCAATGCGGAGTAAAAAAGTTCAGCCTGTCATTGTTTCACATCATCTCACCACTACAAAATAAAAGCCAAGAGTGAGGCTTAGTTGCGATTCTAGAATACTTTCAAAAGCGGCTTTGTAAAACAAAATCCTCAAATTGTTTGCACCCCAAATTTTGGTGTCTGCTCTCGTCCAAATCAGAGCAAACTTTGATTGCTTCTCGCCAATCGCATAAACCCACAGAGGCTCTGTTGTGGAACGGGGGCTGTACTGTCTGTACTGTCTGTACTGTCTGTACTGTACTCCGGTCCTGACGCCGCCCGCAGAGCCGCTCCTACTCAGCACAGTAGGTGTTGTCATGGTAACCTGCAGGAGGCTACAGAAAAGGGAATGACAGCTTTGGACTTTCTGAGCTCGACAGTCGACTCCCGATACGACCAGAAAACGGTAAACACACCAGTCTGTGTCTTCGGCTGTCTGGAGAGGCCTCCCCCCCTCCTGCACACTGAGATAAACCTGGACAGAGAAGCAGGATCTTGTTTGTTTTTAACAATGGGAATAATAAGCTTCCGGAATAT
The DNA here is from genome assembly GCF_947347685.1 of Pleuronectes platessa. NCBI lineage: Eukaryota > Metazoa > Chordata > Actinopteri > Pleuronectiformes > Pleuronectidae > Pleuronectes > Pleuronectes platessa. Next base: position 8,639,106 of record NC_070639.1, read on the forward strand.
GGAGAGGATGTTGTTGATGTTTACCAGCTGCCATGCAGCATCTTTTCTGGAGGATTGATATTATATGAATCACTCTCTGACTCTCATCTCCTTCTCTTGTTGTTGACAAGTGTACATGTTGAAGGTGCAGTTCTATGACAGCGATGTGAGGCTACATGTTCTCTATTGAAGAGCACATACGGTAAATGTACATAATGTGTGATCATAGACTGTGTGTACAGATGGATGAGATGACAGCTCCCCAAAAGTGAAGCCAAAGAGCCTCGCTCGCCCCCTGGTGGCTGGCTTCACTAAAGGTTATAAACCCAGTTCCCTCCATGTTTGTGGATGGGATATGGACGAAAAGTCCCCTGGTTGCTTTGACAGACTCTGTGCAACATGGAAACATTCTTATCCGAGAAACTTTGGCCTCATTCCTGGATAGTGGGAGGAAGTGGAGACATGTTGTACATCTTTATTTACAGTCTATATCAATGACACAGATGGATATACCACCTCTTGCTAAATTGAGCGTGCACACACACGGTGGTAATTGATTAAAAGCGATTTCAAATATTCCGCAAAGCATAAGTCAGTTGGAAATATCTCATAATTTTGTTGTCCAAAGCCCCGAGCGTCTATTTGCTGCTTGTCTTGTTTGCTCTCTTCTCCTTCCCATGTGCAGAGAGCGATTAGGCGGCGCCATGTGAGTTTGTTCATGCTTGTTTCACACCTTGTGGGGGAAGATTCGTGACTGACAGGACTCATGTCAGATTCTCCTGCAGCGATAACTGCAGGATATCTTTACCGTCTCTCTCTATCATAGAATCACATGCTAAATGGTTTGTATTTATATCTCGGTTTTCCGGTCTTAATGACAACTCAAAGCGCTTTACAGTAGTTGCCAATCACCCACTCACACACACATTCATACAAGAACACACAAGCGCTTTATTTAAATGCTTGAAATATGCAAACACTCACATTAAAGTCTCAATCAAAAGTTAGGGTGTCGAGTATCGCAGTGTCGCAGGAAAGCTTTGTGCAATTTGGTGTTTTTTCACTCTAGATGAAGGGTTACGAGGCTTTTAATGGTATTAGAAGCTTCTCTCATTCTTATGTTTATTAGACTCTTCAAATGTCATTGGATAAAATAAAACTATAAACAAGTCAGCATTGTTCTGTTGTTCATCAGACAATGGCCTTTAAAAAAATGTAGATTTGAAAAATATGTCTTGGTATGTTACTCCCAGAATAATCTGATCATGTGAGCAACACCCTGGTTTCCTAAGCGTCTCAATCAAACCTGAGTGGATGCGAACCGGCACATAAACAAGCTGCATCAAGTAAATACAAAAATAATTGGTATGTTGTTAATATTTTTGGCTCATGCGCTTGTAACAACCAGTGTGAAGTGGGGATGAGAGGGGACAATTAAAATCTGTCATTGACACCACAATCCCATATTCACCACATCTGCACAACCAATCTCAATGCACAAAGTGGTGCTGCTAATTCAAGCCTCATCTCAACAACACTCACTCACTGTGGGGGCCGTATATTTGTGGTCATCAAACCTTTGTGTTTTTACTGAATATTGTTACACAGTGTTTTTTTGTAGCACGATGTCTACACAAAAAACAAAAGCAGTAAACACCAGAATCAAATTATAGTTTGTTAGTTTTGAAATAAATGATAATGAGTTTTAAAGTGATAAGTGTATCAATGTTTGCAATGGCAATAAGCTATAGACATCACAATCCAGAGATTATTAATTAAATCTATTTATTTATGATATATTGCTCAAATTCCTGAAATATGGCTTAAAAGTTGCTTCCGTTGGATCTTTGACCTTCTCTGTACAGATTGATTCAAAGTAGTTTGAGAGTTTGTTTCTAGAAAGCTGCGTTCACACGAGTTTGACGTATGGGCTCATCTCTGTGACATCCCAGCGAGTGTGGAAGCCGGCAATCGTGGCCCAGAAATCAAATTGAAAAAGGACAAGTGAAATCTTGAAATCTCCAGTGCCTGCTCGGCTCTCAGAGCTGACACGACTCACTTTGGTCGTCAGTCCAGTCATTACACTTTTTTAAACTGTTAAATCTTCAACCCCATCTTTTGTTGTTTTTGTTTACTGAACGTTTTGTTGGAAAATCCCCATGTTTGAAATCTCTCATAGTGACGTGTTAACTGCTTGTTAAATGAAAAGTTACTTTCGTCAGACAAGTTGGACAAAAGGATATGATGCCTGCAGCTGTTTCCCATGTTAACCCTATGTTTCTGGATGAGGTGTACTGACAGACGACTGGAGGGAATAGACTTGAGGAAGGGATGTGATGTTAACATGACACAGGTTCTCTTATTACTGTGCAAACTTTGTACAACTCACGTAGACCCAGATTCTACATGTCTCCTGCGTTTGATGTGTTTTTGTATTTTGGTTCCATTATTTGTTTGTTTTTTTTGGTCTATGTGTTTTGTTAAGTTGCAGCATGTTGAGCGGTCATATTATTCTGCTTCTTCATTTTGATTAATGCATATTTCTGTGGCACTCATAATGTGTTCTTCATAATATAATAACCTTAGTATAGTATAAAACGGAATAGTTAAAGATATATTTAACGGTTCTTTATTAAAATGTCTAAAATATATATTTTGTTGACTCGTGTACCCGCATTTTCCTAAATGTTTCCAACAACGTTTAAACCCAGAAAAATCCCAAATTTTATTCGAGTTTACAAGTCGTTTCATTTTGTTTAGTTTTAAATGCATCATATTATCTTTAACTTTGGATTTGTCTGTCTCTGCTATAACTTCAGGGGCAAACAACGTATTACGAAAGTCATTGTTTGCTGTGTAACATGAATAAAACTTGAATACATTATCCATGAACATGATTTGCACCTGAGTCTTGTCAGGTACAAATACAAAAACACACTCCCATGATCCAATGCTGCTTCCAATTAAGTTTGTAGTTATTGTTTTGTTTGAGAGACAAACAGAGACAGACGTTTACAGCGCTTTATATTAACTTTATTTTTTCTTGCTAAAACCTCCTGCTTGGATAACATGGAATTGCCAACTCGTCATCCCTTCCCTCCCACCTTAAGAGAACAGGAGAAGAAGAAAAATCTAACAAATGAGCAAAGTGCAAAGTTCACTTCACGGCGATGAAAAGCACAAACTTGAGGTATCTCTTCCAGTGCCAGGTTTTTGTCGTTCCTTGGAAATTATAGCATTAAGAGAGTTGTGCTGAAGACCAGGGTGTTATTACGCAACATCACACACACTGACAATGCCATATTGAAAAAGTAACATCAGATTGTGGCCTTTTCTACAAACGCAACATGGCGGTTGCTGTCACACACAAAGAGACGCACAAACCAAACACTGAGCAGTGACATGTGAAGGACAGGGGTCTGATTCATTCTATTCGAGGAGAAAAAGATGAGACAGAAATGACATTGATGAGTGTGTGTGCGTGCATGTGTGTGTGTGTGTGTGTGTTCATTTATAATTATGTTTGAATGCACGCTGGTTTTATTGTGTTCTTTTCCCCTCCGCTTGTCTGTTCATTCATCTGCCCTTCTGTCTGCGTATCTGTCAATCTCACTGTGCGTTCACTGCGTCTGTGCTGAATTCGGTCGACATCTGCAGAGTGTTTTCTGTGCAGGGTTTGTTTGCCTCTCCTCTGGTTTGGAAAGCATTGCTCCGTCTGAATCTGCAGAGTGCCAACGTTGTGCAGCCTAATTATCCCAAATACTGTTAAATCAGCTAAATATGCACCGAGAGCTGATGCTAATCAGATTCATGACCCTGTGTAGCGCTCTCACTCATTTATCCATTTATTCACTCTTTCATCGGAGGACACCTGGCTCTTGTCAAGGTTTTGCTCGTGCTCAGCTACATTCGGTGGCTGGATGTGTCTTCTCAAAGTGGTCCTCCTAAATGCTTCTTTTAAAAAGCGTTATGTGGTTTTTGTTTTCAATAACGACATTTAAGTTACTTTAGACAGTAAGTGTCTGCAAAAGACTAATAATGTGCTATAATAGGCGTCTAAAAGAGCACAGGCAGGCAGAAACTGAGCAGCTCTACAGAGTAAATAAATAGGAGGCTCTCAGGATAAAAGTCTGAAGCACTTGTGACCACAGCCAACAGTCAACAGTGATGTCACAGTGCACTGACACATATCGGAATCCAGCACGGGTCCATTTTTGCAAACTGGCTCCACACCTGCAAAGCTCCGTACCATACTCGACCCATTAACCACATCCATCTCCAAGTTAAATCTGCGCCCAGACCTGTTAACATATGTCAAGAGCTGCGAGCCGTCACCTGTGGTTAGACCCACATGCTACACACACATCCACTCGCATTAAAAGGGTCATGGCCTCATTGTCCTCGTGCTCTGGAGTCAAGTTGTGTTCTTGGCAACATTTCTGTCAATTGCCGCAGCACCTGTGCTCCGGCAGCTCGTGGCTTTCACAAGCTAGTTCTATTTGGCACTTTGTAGAATTAGTGAAGCCACTGAGAACATGTTGTACACTGGCTACTTTTGTCTTTGTGGGATTCATTATGACGTCCTCTAGTTTGAAGTGAAGTGGAGTGAAGGGGTCAAAGGTGATGTCATAGACTTTCACAATAAAACAACTTGCAGAGGATGGGTTTCTTACAAGATAATTGAGATGTTAAAAGTACAGCACAGTCATTTTGATTTTCTGATTCGTTCAAAAAAAGGAAACTTTAATTTCTACCCATGCTCATACTGGTGAATTTAAAATAATCGGAATTCTTTTTTACCTGCTTCACAACTTTTTTGTGGGCTTTAAAGAAATAGTTTCAGGAAATACACCTATTTTCTTCCCTGCTTAGACTTAGATGAGAGGATCAATGGGTTCAGTGACTTCCAAGGCGAGGACAAGATTCCAGGAAGTCCCTGTGCCCACACAAACAAGTAACATGTCAATTAGTGAGTATTAGAGGACCCGTGGGTGACTTGTTCTTGTAGGACAGAGCTGGAGTAGATGTTTCCAGACTTTTCAGCTAAGGTGAGCTGGCCGGCTACTTGTTGTACTTTCACATTTACCTTACAAATATCACAGTTGTGTCTCTATACTCCTCAAACTCACCGCAAGAAATCAAACAAACGTTTTTTTTCCCACAAAATTGTCGATTGACTTATTATTTCGTTTTCGCTCACAAAGCAAAGCAGGCATGAAAAGAAAGGGTGGATCTCAAGTCTCGTCAGCATCAGGCGGCGTAACCAGCCCTCAGCCGGGGGGAGGATGTCAATAACTGAGATTACATGGATTTGTTCCACACCCACGCATGTGTGAAAGCAGAAACAACACACAAAGATGTGCACGTATAAAGTGTAGCACACTCATGAAAACACTTAATCATGCTTTTGTGCTGCACAAGGCACACATTCAGTCAGCGGGTGGGGGGGGGGGGGGAGATATTTTTCACACCAGGTTTTGCCAATTCTTGTAATTGCACATTTATTTGTGAATTTAAAAAATGAAACTGCCATGGGCCTCAGTTTTGGAGAATCTACCAAAAGATATGCAGCATAATAATCCACACGGGGGCAAGGAGACATCACATAAAACAGAATGTGGATCTTAGATGTTGCTGGAACCCTCGGAAATCTCATGTTGCTCTGGGTCTTTCTCCTTGAGATGTGTGTACTCATTGGCCAAATGTAGAAAAGCACACACAACTGTTTTTATAGGGTCTCACACTGTCAGTGCATATCAGACGACAAGCCATGAGGACGAAGGATCTGCCTGCAGGGCTCGGAGACAGGATTGTGTCCATGCACAGATTTGGGAAGGCTACACAAAACTTTTGCTACATTGAAGATTCCCGAGACAAACTTTGGCTGCCATGTTTCTTAAATGGAAGATGTTACTCTAAGGTGGAGCCCAGCCACCCAACAGAGAAAATACATTTCTGCCGTTTGATCTTGTTATTTCATGTCACTACCCAGAGCTCAGAGTAGAAACCCTGTTCATTCACATCGAAAGGGGGCATCTATATAGTAGGCCTCCTGAGTGCCTTCTGTTGGTGGTTTAATGAGCGTACCCAACCGGGAGGAGACCCAGGGGTATACTCAGAACTGGCTGGAGGGACCACAATTCCCAGGTGGCATGGCAACGCCCCAGGATCTCCCAGGAAGAGCTGGAAAGTCTGGCTGGGGAGAGGCAGGTCTGGTATGCCCTGCTTTCCAGGTAGCCACACACACCAAGGCCAGAATAGCGGAAGACAATGGTTGCATGGGTGGAAGAAGTTTGGAAGAACCAGAACTTTTTTGGAAAAAACAATCCAGGGGTGAAGGGCGTTGATGCAACTGAGAATCTGTTGGTCAGCGTGGCTGAGCTTCAGAACCCTGGCATGAACCCAAGTGAATATCTTTGGAGACACCTGACAACGCCTGCCCACTGATGGTCCAATGAACAGTGCCTGTAAAGAATGAGGAAAAAGTGTTGTTAAGCCCAAGGAGACTCACTGCAGGTGCTTTTTACTGTTTTAAATAAACGGTCAGAAAACCTCCGTCAGTGTCATACTTTTGTTTTTCTTTCTCTTACTCCCACTGCTGTCAGACTCAAAACCATCTGGACTGAAAAATAAAATACCACACTGTTTTTGTCACTCTACTCTCTACTTTTAATGCAGAAGGTAATTTCGCACATTAGTGTCCTCTGCACATTACCCGCATTAGACCTCTTATATATACAGTAGATCTATACCTGATTATCTTTCTATATTAACACTTTATTGCATACTATGGGGCATTCCCATCCATATATAGGCATATATTTATTTGGTTGTCTGGATTTTTTTTTTTTATTCTATTGCCTTTTTATATTTGTATTCCTTTGTCTACCTCAATCTGACTCGTCTGCTGCTTTTACAAGATTTTCACAGTGTGTGGATCAATTAAGTCTTACCTTATCTCACTTATATGTGTATATGTATATTAAAGTGAATGAAAAGTGGCACAAGTCCCAATGTTTTAGTTGGTATTCAGATTAAAGCCTTGAATAAGAATACAAGGGCGCACACACAAACACACACACACACACACACACATGGGTACCGAGGGTTACAAACCGCTCTATAATAGATAATAATAGATTATAATAATAATGACAGTGCTGAGAGATCGGACAGCAGGAGAGAACAGAGGGATTTTGAAAGCTGCTCCTCCTTCTCTGTAACTCCATCGTGTGCAAATGATTCACCTCATTGTTCCAGTCTTGGTTAATGGTTTTTCTACCATCTGTTCAAACCTCAACCGGCTCGACATCGTGGCACTTTGCTGGCTCCGAGGCTAATGAGTCATGCCAGCCTTATGTAAAACTGTTTCCTCTCTACCTGGCTAATATTTGTACGTCTTTTTCATTTTCTCTTCAGCCAGCCGTGTTTAACTATAGTGGCTCTGGCTATACACACTGTATTTGTACAACCAAGAGAAAATAGATAGGATTTTTAATTATGTGTGTGTCGTTTCGGCAGTGCACTGGATTGCTCTGGGTGTAAAAGAGCGGGAGGTGAAGGTGTGTTAAAAGCAGACAGAGGACATTTTGTGACAGTGGATGTGATAACAGAGCTGGATAAGGTGCAGTAGAATAAACTTTGCTGCCGATTTGGCACAGGAACAAGAAAAATATCATTTTCCCCATACGCCACCTTTGTAAAAGATGTGCCTGTGACATTGTGGACAGAACATCTTGAATGTCACATCATGGTCCTCACGTGGTAATGGATCTGAAATGAATATTCTAAGATTGATTCATTTTCATTCTATATTTCATATTCTTCTTTTATATGTGACATCTATTACCTTCCTGTCCATCCTGGGAGAAGGATCCCTCACTCGTGACTCTCTCTTAGGTTTCCACGTCTTTCCCTTATAAAAGGTTTTATATGTTTTTTATCCCTCACTTAGAGAATGTTGCACCTTGTGAAACAGTTTGAGGCAAATAGGCTGATTTGTGAATATGGGCTATTCACGATTGGATAGAAGGTCAATGGGATCTTCATTGTTGTAGTGGAGCAAGTTTTATCAAAATGAATGACCACCATCTTCGAACACAGTCTAGCTCCCAAAGAGTTTTCCTGAATGTAATGATGAAGCTGCAGATGTGCCTCTAGTGGGCCACCGGTGGTTGTAATTGTGTGTTAGGGGATGCTGCACTTGGATTAGAATGACGCAGCGTGAGGCCTTAGACAATTTCCTGTGATTCCCAGGGAGCTCAGTGGGAAGTTCCTCTACAGGCAGTGACTGCCGGCAGCATGACGCTCCCATGGTGCAATAGATCTTAGCAATAAACTAAGAGCACGAGGGAGAGTTCCAAACAGAGGAAAACAGAAATGTTGCATTTGTATCACACAAGAAACATGCACAGTTGGGCTGTATTGCAGAGTGTGGTTACTTTGCGTTTTTGCAACACAGATAATTAAGCGATCAGAACGTGATTTGAGGGGGGGGGGGGGGGGGGGGGTACAATTTGTGAATCTGCCATTCTCCCACTCCATCCCCTTGTCACAGGGGGTGCAGAGGTAACCGGGTTGTTTTGGTGAATGTTAAGTCTGGTCTGCCCTGCTCATAGATCCTTTATCTGCCTGAGGTTTGTTTAGTTTGGAATCTACAGCCCTGACGATGGCTCTGAAATATCAGGAGCCTCTCGGTGCTGCGTATTGATTAACCCTTGGGAGCTGTCCATGGTGCCGAAGTCACAAAATGATTAGTTATTGTGCTTTTTCCTTTAACGACAACACCATGGACCCCTTTTGACAGGATTTGGGTTTTTAGATGTTTTGTTCTAGTAAATTAAATGAAATAAAACTCAGGACCTAAATATTCATATATACTCTCGGTGTGTTACTGATGGATACAAATTATTGATTCCCCTTTGTGCCGTCTGGAACTTTGGGAACCTCTGATCTAAACCAGGGTTCAGAGACTGTGGACCTCCCCTTAGACAAACCTCTGAGAAACCTTCCTCCTTGCTCCATCTTAAGTTTACTTACTTGGTTTCATGATTATAACATTATTATTACATGTCACTTGGCAGACGCTTTTATCCAAAGCGACTTTCAATTAATGCATTCAACTTTCATGATTATGTTATTTGATCTCATGGACACTCAACAATGAATAAAGATGGCCTTGTATCTCTGTCTGGCACAACGTCAGACTGCAGCAAACACATAGAGAGGTCTGTCCACAGGCATTTATTACTTTCGGATTGTTGGAAGTTGGAAAAACATTCAAATTCCCCATAACTACTTCAAACCATGTGTTTAACCAGATCACACACATTTAGGTTGTTCTAATTGATCTCTTTTTGATGAATAATGTAATGTTATAACTATTTTAAAAAGCTCTGCTCAAAACTATACAGTATACTATAAATACTCAGTCATTGAAGCCCTTATACTTGTAATACTACTTTCATATCTTTGTAATTCAGTAGCAAACATCCAGGATCCTTTACTACGAAATATTTTAGTGGCGACAAGACTGCAGATGCACGGAATTCAGCTATTCCCCTATGTGCGACTGTACGGCACCAAATCTTGTGTGTGCATGAGTGTGTAAATCACACACAGAAGGCTCCTTGTTTTGTAGGTGCAGCGTGTTGTCATTGTAGAGCCCGGCTGTGCACAAATACCAAGCTGAGAGTGGCTGTTGAACTTTAGAAATGTCAGCCACTGCTCCTCACTGACGGTACTATTGGTTCATTCCAGGGTCTCCTCCAAGCTGCCTTTCCTACACGCCATAAAACTTTCCCTGTGCCGAGAGCGACCTACTGAAGTCTTTTGAAGCTGTGTCTGTGTTGTGGGCAGGGGGAGCGCATGCCCCTTAGTTCAAACACACACCATCCTCTCTCCAGAATGACCTCAGGACAAGTGACACCGGTCACGGTCAGAGAATGTGAGGAAAAGGAGCAGGACTTGTTAGCGGTGTGTTGGGTACAGAGATCATTACGCCGAGTGGATAAAATATTAGAAACCCTTGTGCAATCCAGTAGAAGTGTCTTTTAATAAAGGTTTAGTCACCACTGCCACATGAGAGTTTGATTGTAAGTCAGTCAGCAGGATTACTACAGAACTACAGGAACAATATCCATAAACATTTGTTAGGGTTGGGTCTGAACTGTGGAACAACCCTTTATAAGGGGTGTGTATCCATATTTTTATTTTCACTTCCTTTAACATGGTGAGATAGAGCATTAGCCTTGGAGAGCACGTGCCTCCGAGCTTTGAAACATATTTGTATCAACAAATTAAGTTACAGTTGATATTCTGATGCTCTGGACATGATTAAATTACTTCAAAATTAAGTGATTCATAGCTTTTTACACTTACTGATGAATAATATGTTGAACTAATAGTATTCAGCTAAACAGTCTGATGTGAATCAATATTTTGGTTTGACAAGTGATGAGGAGCAATGAGCAGAGTGAAATCAAATCTGTATTTTAGGTGCAGTGACCTCTGGGTTTGTTAGTTAGCAGGATTATGCAAAACATATAACTACTTCTTTGTGGAGGGGTGAGAAATGAGCCAGGGAAGAACCCATTACATTTTATTGTGGATCCAGATCAGGGGGAAGTTCCAGGAATATTTTTTCACTTCATGTAATATTGCAAGATCAGGTTTTATGCTTGTAATACTTGGATCTTGTTGAAATGTTTACGGGACTGATATTTATGAGTGTGCAATTTGGTGCAGATGCAAATATAACTGGATCTAGTGAATTTAAATGTTTCATAAGGGGACTGTTGGGCCTTGGTGGGCCTCAGCTCTACTGAGTCATTCTGTGTGAGAATGTTAGTTGTGAGGCTGTAAGTGCTGCGGCCAAAGACTTAACAGTGAACAAGAAATGACTTAATTGTGCATCTTACTGAATCCAGAATTGTGGATTGAAGTTGGACATATATTTGGCCCCTAGGTATAAACTGTGGGACTATATGGAGTTTCAAAAATCCCACATCCATCCCTAGTGGGGAGGTGTCCTTAGTGCTGCAACATGCTAAGCAGTATTAATGAATACATGCCTCATACCAGCGCAGTTTTCTTGGCACTCCTGCTCATTAAATCCAGCTGTAAAAGGAACGAGCATTTCACCCCGTGCCCCCTTCTAGCATTTCTCCTGCTGCTTCCCAAAAAAGAAAATCCCACGCCCCGCAGCCAGTCACTCACAGCGCTCGCTCTCCCGAGAACTTTACAGTATGTGCTGCACCACGAGCCTCCCTGATCTATGTGTTGTTTACATGTTGCTGTGGGTTCACAGAGAGGCAGCAGCATGTGATTGCTGCACCCCCGGCCTCAGAGAATTCCTCTTCAGACGAAGGCAGTATAAACATGTGCATAATATATGACAACAATGCTCCGTCTTTATGTTAACCAGCTTATTACTTGCATATAGTTCACAGACATGCATGAGTGCTGAAAGGAGCCTGTTTTGATCAACTCCAATCAGCTCTGTAATATTAGGTTTACATATTTCACTTTTTTACCCCAAGCTCTCTCCTGGGATTTTGATTCAATCTCAAACAGCAAAAACTAACACCTGCATTATTGAAAGTTTCCAATGCAGGTGGAGGAAACTTTTCTAAATTGTTGCATTACACATCTCTCTTTTTTGTCGACTGTTGAACCGAGGAGATAATCCATCAAGTGACAGGAAACAAGGGACAATAACTGCTTCTTGCTTGGATCAACTCTCAGCAAACTGCAATTGCTGACTCCTGACCTTCCCTCATCCCGAGCAGCAGCTCTAAATAAAATAATATTACCATCAGCCTCTGCTCACTTCCCTCTGCCTCCATTTATCTTTTGGACACGGTCTCTGGGGGTTAAGGAAGCTCTCGAGTGCCCTCATGTGTTCACTGCTGTTTACATGCATTTTAGATCAGTCTAGTGCGTGTGTGTGCGTGTGTGCGTGTGTGTGTGTGCGTGTGTGTGTGTGTGCGTGTGTGTGTGTGTGCGTGTGCGTGTGCGGTGAGGGTGTGTGTGTGTGTGTGTGCGAACATATCTTTACATTTTCTGAGATGTTTCCCTCGGGCCTGTGAGAAAGCAAAGACTGCCTGCTTTTATCAGTGTTTATAAAGTGTCCAGCTTACATGTTGAGTCATGTAACCATTTTAAATGAGTCTTGTGTATTTTAATATATGTGTATGATTTGTGGATGGACATCAGCACAAAACCAAGCAGTCCTTGTTCTTGTTATTGACTGACTCTGAAAGCTTTTCCGAGCGGGACAATTAAGCATGAGCGTCTTCTGTCTTTGCAGGAAGTGCTTTGAACCTGACGTGCCGGGCGTTTTTTGGCTACAGCGGCGACGTCAGCCCGCTCATCTACTGGATGAAGGGGGAGAAGTTCATAGAAGACCTGGACGAAGAGAGAGTCCAGGAGAGCGACATCAAGTAAGAGACACACATGGTGCTGCTGTGGCTGCTGCACGGTGTTAAAATCCTTTCATTGGCAGTAATGAGAGAATAATGGCGGCTGTGGATGAATTCACTGGAAAATATTATAGGAAGCCAGCAATAGTTTTGGATGTTTTAGCTCATTAACTCCAAATTGCATAAACTAAACCAACCATTTTCCAGAGATTTATCCGCCGCTTTAAATCATGCAGAGACTTCAAGCTTGTTTTAGATCACTATTCATTCACATTGACACCTTAATCCTTCCGTTCAAATCAAGCTTTTGCCCTGTGATATGCACCTGCAGTCAGGTGGGAACTAGGTGAGACATGCAACCCTGTGCTGGGAAACAATAGTATACACGTATCAAGATAATCATCTCTTATACATGACAAGATCTGGAGTAACAGGAAAAATAGATATTTTGATACACAAAATCCAAATCTCCTGCTGTCTCTCGATTTTTTCCGTTTCTGTAACACTGAATAGGACAATAAAGAAAAACAAATGTGGGCCACACCTCAATCACATCTCTACTCACCTCTCAAGCCAACGTATACCTGGTCAACCCATCATGCTCTGTTTGACTCAGACTCTTAGAAGACAGATTCGTGGTTCATGTCTATTAATGGATCCCCAACGGCAACTCCCTCGATTCAGATGAGGATATGAACTGTTAAAAACTAACTACCCCTCAGTCAGACCACGATGAGCCGCTAGTTGTTACTCCACCTCAACCTCTTCCCTCATTTCTCCTCAACATCCAATATATCAAGTTCCATTCAAATCTTTCAATCACAGACTTTTGCGATGAGGTCGATGAATGAAAATCTGTTGTGCATTCAATTCATCAATTGTTGTTTTATTTGTAAGGTTTAAAAATACTCATAGCTCTCCACAGTACAGTTTTTTCCATTCACCTTTTTACACACAGCTCTTTTGAACCATTGACCTTCTGATCAGTGGACAACCTGTTTAACCTCCTGAGCCACAGCCACCCTAATCTATTGTAATTAAAACTTGCTTAAAAGAATGAAACTTTTCACGGAGTAAAACATCCCTTGCTGTGTGACGTTCATGCATAAATCCTCTTGTGAGTTTAGCTGATGATTGTTCCTTCGAGTTCTGCAGCGTTTCAATTAGTTTTCTCTCTTCAAAGGAAAAGGAAGTGTGGAAATGTGATGGGAACACAGAGAAAATTCATGTCAATTGCTCTGCACTTTGGACATTATTAGAAAGTCGGTCTCTGTCTCTTCATAAGTTGTGAGACAAACTGAGAACTGGTTTGTTTTTCGCCATCTAATATCCTCTACTTAGAGAATCTCTTCCTCCTTTAACTTTCTGTTTCTCTGCTGCAGAACAGGAAGCACATTAGTTGGTTTATACTCACCACCAAACTGAAAGCACAGTTTTACAAAAAGCGAGTCCATGCCCTGCTGTCTGTTCGCAAAAATGTATATCTGCCCTGACATTTTCCACCGCAGATGAATGTGCTAAATGTCAAACACGTTATTTGAAAAATCTATTTCGCCCTGACCTCTCTTACTGTCTGATTTTACAGCGAAGTGATGTAAACGTCTTCTCACCGAGCCTCGCTCTCAGGCCGCTGAAACATTTAAAACAAGCCCATCTCCATGTCTCTCCCTGTGAGTGGTGTAACACATTTAAACAAGTCCATTCCCTGGCCCATGTGCGTGTTTCCCATTAGGGCTGTTTGGAGAGGCTGCAGCTCTGGGGAGACAGCCCTGTCAGATGGTTAACAACCGCCATTTTTCACACAGCCGCCACTATCACTATCTCCCATCGCTGCACCCACCTATAGCGGCATGCAGATGGTTCACGGTGAGCCGAGGCGGAGGGGAGGGAGCGGGGGAGGAGAGAGAGAGAGAGACAGAGGGAGAGGCTGACAGGAAAGAAGCGAGGAAGAGAAAATAAATATGGAAGGAGTCAGAGGAGGAAAGTAAAGAAGACACATCTGAGAAAGTGAGTTTGCTTGTGAGCTGATATGAACAAGCAACAGCAACAAATTTCATTTTAACCACGGCTGCTGCTCCTCTCTCTCTCTCTCTCTCTCTCTCTCTCTCGTCCTTCATTACCCCCTGACACCAGGAACCCCCCCCGCCCCACACACTCACGGCTGAGGGGGGGGTTATCTTTTCAATAATTCATACCGATATTTCATGCAGCGGGTCAATAATGTATTTGATCATCCGCTCTCTGTTGCTGATGCTGCTACTCCAGCTTGTTCAGGTCCAGTCAGATCCTCGGTTTTACCTCCGTGATGGCAGCCAGACATGCGGAGAGGGCGAAAGGAAAAAAAATGGAGGGAAGGAGAAACTAAACAAGAACAAATCTGTGCTTAACCTGCAGCCAAACCTCCCTTTTACTGGTCAGAGTGGACCGAAACAGTTTCTGAGGGTTGCCTCTCCTCCTCCGGCTGGCACCCACACAGTTTTAACTTTATTACTAATGCATTACTAAACCTGAGTTTAGAGAACAGCACTCATGCATCGGGCTCAGAGTTCCTGCAGGCATATCTTCTTTACCCGACTTGGAGCATATTGATTTGCAGGAGTTCATTTCTGTGGTATAACCCCCAGGCTATAAATTCTCATTTGTGCCAACGGGACAGGGCTATTGTTGCTATCATAGCACGGATGAATGGAGATTAGCATAGCACGCAGAGATGAATAAATTAGCAGAAGAAATCTGGCTCAGCGTAATGAAGGGCGTGATCGATGCATTGTTGACCCGTTTCAGTCGGTGTTGTGCAGGTGCCCGTCGAGGTGAAGGTATAAAAAAGAACGAATAAGTTGAGAATTGATCACGAAATGAGCAAACACAGAGATTCTGCTAATAAGGAAGGGAGAGAATATATTGAAAGGCAAAAAAAAAGCGCCTGGAGCAGAGTGTAGTTTGAGAGAGAGTTCACGATTAATTCATTCGGCTAACTCTGTATCAATAAACCCAATCAACCAAAAGAGAAGTGGAGGCTCTTACAGAGTTTTACAAAGAGCTACATGCAGTTCTACAAATCTGACATTTAGTCGGTTGGATTCACACGGGCAGGAACACTGCAGCTGATGGTCACTGTCTGGTTCAGGCTCAGCTGCGTCTGTGCATGTCTTTCACTTCTCATCCGTATCTGCTACTGCGATGCCCGTTGGGAACCTGCCTGTGTGGAATGCGCTGTTCTCTTGTCCTGTGTTAATGCCGTGGAGCTACTTCAGAATTATTCCTCGTCATTAGTGGGTCCCCGCTTAAAACAAATCCGACAACATACTGTCACCTTTTAGTGTGTGCTGGGTGTTGTGTGCAGAGTCCATGTTGCTGAGCGAAATTCTAAAACTTTTTGTCCATCCTACCTTCGTTATCTGCAATGAAGACTTTATGGTGAAGGTTTCTCCTAAAATGAAACTGAATTTGCTTCATTACTGTTTTTGTAAGTTAGAGTGATTCACTGAATAGCTGTTATTTTGTCTTGTGTTGTGTCAGAGTCAGTTAAACCATCAACACATTCTTCAGACTCGAGCTCACAACTTTTCAAAATAAAAAGCTTTTTGAGCTTTTATTTTTGTAGACGGTATTGTAAGAGTGTTGTTGCCTTGACGGAGATCAACATCAGTCCGATATGGTGAAAGAAAAATGAAATTATCAAAATGATCTAGCTGCGATTTTGACTCAAGAATTGGCCCAATTGCCAACCACTGCTGTAGTTAATCTGAGGACGGAGAAGAAGACCCGTTCAACCTTGTCCGCAGACAGAAGACACGCTGCCCCCCTCCCCCCCATTGAGCATGTACAAATTTGACAGTGCACTTCCTTGGGCTAGTAATATACAAGCCATAAGATAATGGTTATCAAGATATGTGTTCCACAGACAGACAGCAGGTAGGTGTGTTTGGCGTGCACCTTGTGATCCACCTACTTCAACTATTTCCCACGTGAGGCTCAGGTTGTGCAGCGGTGGTAGTTATCTATATCGGGTTGTATGGCAACGAGCTCTGCCAGCTCATATAGTGCGGTAATGTGAAACAGAGAGGCTTCAAAGTACCCACCACTCCCGGAGAGACATGAATTATTCCCATGCCTCTTTCTCACAGCGGCCCAGCCCCCAACTCATTGCACAACAAACTCAAACTACAAATATCATCATCATCATCGGCAGCGGCACTGAACGCCTCAGCCACTCTTATGCAAAGCCGGCGATACACATTCAATTACCGATATGTCCTTATGTGCAGTTTATCGGCTTGAAGACAAGAGAGAAGAGCGTTGCTTAAGAGTCATCATACCCCGACACACTTTCCTTCTTTTTCATTCCACTCTTCTTTTCATCACATCGCCCCTTATTATTACATACTGTAAATACACACACTGCGTACGTGCACACATGCAAACAAACAGAGGTGATCTCTTTCTAATTTGCACCATGTTTCCTCCTAAGTGTCCTAGTTGTGCTGAGGGTGCTGTAAAAGTGGGCTAAATAGTGTGTCTAAGGTACGAGAGAGCATTATCTCCCCATTTCCTCCTCCATCAGGCTCAAGCAGCCCAGCGGGGGGACACTCATTTACTTTATGGAATATTACTTTCTCTCCGTTTCCATGGCAGCCGCTATAAAAAGATTTCCCTCTCATTGCCATTATTTGATCCCCTCCCCGCACACACACACACACACACACGCGCCGTGGCATAGTCCTTATTGATTTTCATTTTTCATATGTTTTGTGTGCAGAGAAAGAAATTAACATACCATGAGGTAATTACACTAACACAAAAGGGGCTTCATCAAGATACCTTTGTTGTACAGAGGGGCCCCGCTCATGGGTAATCTTTTTATCATATATGTCATATTGAAAAGTGACTTAATGGGTTCTGTGATAGGGCGCTGCAGGATTGTGACTCCTGAGGCCCCATCACACACATGCTGCTGCCACCACAGGACAAATCAACTCGATTTAACAAGCTGCGTCCCTGTAATGTTGCTGCAGAGGCTTTGTTCTCTAAGTTCTGTTTTATTCTTTCTTGCAGGTTGATCAAGGAGCATCTGGGAGAACAGGAAGTGGCCATTTCCTTGACCATTGACTCTTTGGAGGAGGAGGACCTGGGAAATTATTCCTGCTATGTGGAAAATGGAAACGGCCGTCGCCAAGCAACTATCCAGCTCTTCAGGAGAGGTAGGAGCTCTCCAACGTTTCCCACGGCTTTTTTTGCCTTTTATTTAATCATAAGTGGCTTTAAATTAGAAAAGGTCCTGACTCTCTGACCGCAGCGTTAATGCAACGTAAAGCAACCGGCCTCAGAATTATTTCTCACATTAAAGTTTTATTATTAACTTATTAACAACCCCCACAACTGATATCAGTTAAATCAAGTAAAGTCATCATGTTCCTACTGTTTATTAAAGCTTTATAAGGATTGAAACATTAAAAGCCTGACCGCAGCATTATTTCAATTACAAATATTCTAGATGTATTGTACATCATTTTTTGCACAAATCCCCGAAATTCCATCAGATTAAGAAACGTTGGGCAAAGTTTTGTATTAATTCACAACATGTGTCGAAGGTTGAATCTGATCTTATCAGTATTTTTAGAACGATGAATTTGTCTGTCACTTTTTACCAAATACCATGGGTTGAGACCAAAGCAGAGCTGAAACAAGATTTGTTTGGTTGTATACAGCTCGTTATGGACAAAAATAGTTATTTATATTTATATATATTTTTATTATTATTTATATTTATTGTAGGTTTAAGGCAGTCAGGTGTACACACACACCACAACCACTTCATGTATTAGAATATTTTCTAACAGAATAAGGACTTCAGATATCTCACTTCGCACATTACAAGTCAATTAAAGTCATTATATAACCCAGCTATTATTTATTTTTTATTTAGTCTTAAATTAACATAAACAGGGTTATAAAAAAGTCTTAAATTGTTTTATTCAGTGACAAAAATCATACTTCAATAACCTCATTCTTTAAAATGAGTGACGCTGCTTGTGCAGGAAAGAAAAAAAAACCTTTCTTTCATATGAACTTAGTTTTGAATAAATTAAATTTAACAAGAAATATATATATACATATTTCTAGTAAAGATATGTATCTGTGCTTGGTGCACATACTCTATAAACTACACTGCAGTTGCTATGGTAGCCATGCGGTTCTCCAGCCTGTAGTGTGACAGTGATAAAATGTAAACCTGATCTAGCTGAGCCAGCCAGGTAAACGCTGCTTTAATACACACTATAACTCATCCTTCCCCAGGCTGGGTCTCTAGGTAGATGCAGAGAAGATAATAGAGAAGAGAAATGAATGGAAAGACAGATAGAAAGAAAGGAGGGGGAAGGAAATGCCAGAGCGAGAGTTTTGATGGCGAGGGGAGTAAGTGAGATGAGTAAACTGAAGCCTCTTGTTTTGAAAATGCCTCCATCCATGTCCAAAATTGTCACAAGTCCCACTATGGACGACAGCCAAAGTGCAGGGCTGTGTCACTGCTGCGCTGCGCCAAAGAAATGAATCCAATTTCTCATAATCTCTTCTTTATTTTCTCTCTGTCTCCGTGCACTGTGCTCTCTCTTTTTTCCCAATCTCATTATTAGCATTGTGTCTCTTCCCAGTGAAGATTGATGCAGCTCAGCTTTGAGACGAGCCCTGAAAACACTGACGACTGTCCAACCTCCCGGCCGATGCACATGTGTCCTGTAACCGCCTTGTTCTTTCAGTTTAACAGGAAACAACCAAACAGACAAAACAGAGTCCAATCTGCTGCAGAGTCAACCTCGTTTTGTGTTTTCATAATTGCGAATGGAGTTGGAACCATGATTGTGTCATTATTTTTGAATATATGTGTGTGTGTGTGTGTGTGTGTGTGCTGTCCTCAGCAGAGCTCATGTACACGGTGGAGCTGGCAGGAGGGCTGGGAGCGATCCTGCTGCTTCTCATCTTCCTCATCTCCCTCTACAAGTGCTACAAGATCGAGCTGATGCTTTTCTACAGGAGGCAGTTTGGCAGCGAGGACATTGATGGAGGTAAAGACGAGAGCGTCTCAGAACCCCCCCCCCCCCCCCCCCTTGTCTCTCTGGTGCTCTTTTTTCTGTCACGTCTGTCTTGTTCAAACTCCATGTCACGAGCGAGTCCTGGTGAATGTGTCTGTGCCTTTTGTGGGTTTGTTTCCATGAGAGTGAACATGTGTTGTTTGTTTACACCTGTATTGATTGATTTTCATTCTTTCAGTTTGAGAGCAGGATTTTCACAGTCAGATGCTCTCACTCAAAACCGTGCGCTCACACTCAAATATCCCAACCAATAGCATGCTAGGTGTACAGTAGACATGACAAATAGAGGTGCTTATGTTGTGGTTACTTTTGCTGATGGCACTGTTCCCATAAAATACAGAAGGAAGAAACAGGGTGATGTCAATGTGGTTGTTATAGTTGCTACCAACAGTGTTCCCATAATGTAAAAAAATTAAGATCCTTGATTATTTGTGTGCATGACCCTAGTTTAAGTAACCGCCCGTACAGAACTCTCTAAGACATAAAGCTAACACACCCACAACGAGGGCGGGACCGTCTCAGTTGTAAACATTACACCTCACATTCTTTTGCTTGGGGAAATTTCGCACCCAAAATCTCAAGCGACAATTCAAGGGCAGACGTTTCATGTTTGGACAGAAGCAGCTTGAGAGATCTCACCAGGTTATACTCGAGTGCAAGCGGAGGGACTTTGAGTGATAGCTTTGCAAAATCTGAAATAACCAAGTCTTGCTCTCGAATTGAAAAACCACGATCTTGAGTAAAGAGAAAAAACATGCCCCTGTGTGTGTGTTCTGTCAAAGCCACTATCCATAACACACTCTTTGGTAGATACAGATGTCTTTTCTCTTTTTTTCTGATCTCAACATCTCATTTCCTCTCTCTCATTGCTGTCGGAATAGACGTGCACGTGATTGTGTGATTTTGTGTGTCTGTGTGTGAGTGTGTGCGCGTCGCTGCATATGGAAGAGAGGAGACAGATTTTCAATTTGTTGCCCATTTAAAAAGAGATCAGTCTCAATATGTCATGGAATGATGCCCACCCTCTGTGGTACTCTGGGACTCCACGGGCTCGCAGCTCCGTCCCCGAGCGACACACAGGATCGAAAACCGCCTGAAATTGGAGGTCAACTTTTTGTTTTCGCTACAGAACATAGTTAACTTTTCTAACGTCAGGAAAAGGATTTGTCTGCATGTGTCCCAGTATCTCTCTCGTCTCTAGCTTTGTCTTTTCGAGGCTCTCTGTTTTCTTTTCAAAATTTCTGTGGGGAAAAAAAAACTGAACTCGTTTTCAAATCACTCGATTGTTTCTACGGTAGCATGAATTATCTATTACACACAGTTTTGTTGACTCAAACTTCCACATTATTAAGTCATACCGTCAGGGACCACTGATACAAGCTGATTTTGATTTTCGCTAGGTGGTTAATTTGCGAGCTCGGTTGCTAATTTGAAAGCGTTGTTTGATGTTTGGATCCTTATTGAGCGCAGCCCTGGCCTTTCCACCGAGTTTCAAAGCTGCACGCGCTCCTCAAAGAGTTTTGGAGAAAAAGTCCTTCTCCTCTTTTTTTTGGGCTGGCCCACATTCCACTTTCTACAGAGCATAATGAGTAGGACTTACTGATCATGTCACCAAGCAGAGCTTTTTCCTGTCGTCTATTTTCTGCCTTTTAAGTTCTTTCCTCTCCGTCTCCTGGGAAATCATTTCGAGGTGGAGCTGAGAGAGTTGCTTGAATCATGATCGAGGTGTTTCTTAATCTACACCCGTTTTCTTTTCTCATCTACGCCACATAAACAAAAGTATATGGACACCGCTGTCCACATTTCTGTTCTTGGTCTGGGCTTTTGAACTCCACCACTTTGTGCCTGTTTACCTAAGAAAGCAAATGAAGTCGACTGGTCTGCACCAAGTTGGGGCTTTTATGGAGTCATACTACAATAGTAAGAAAAATCGATCTAATGTGAGAAGTAAACCAACACAGCTCTTCTTTTTGCTTTGTATGGACTCTACTGTCAATTCAGACTAAATGAGCAACCGTTGGCTCATGTGGTAGAGTGGGTGCGTCGCATGTGGAGGGTTGAGTCCTCGGGCAGCGGCAGCGGGTTCGGCTCCAACTCAGCTGCTGCTGTCAACATAATTTCAAATGCTTCTGCATTCATTAATTCTGCATTAATTGCACATTTTTGTCATTGTATTTTGTATCGATACTTTACTTGAATATTTTTGAATATATATGATGTTTATGTATGTAATGATTATTGAAATGCATCAATTATTCAAACTGAAAAATGCGATTTTGTGATGCTCTGATGAATTCACGGAAAGATCTAAATGTTTAAAATTTGTGTGTGCTTTATGAGATTTTGGGCTTCAAATTTGAAAATGCATAATTTTGGTTCTGCTGTGGAAGTGGAAGGAGTAAAATATTATATAGGCTGAATGGTTTTAGACTGAGATGATGAATTAAATGTGCACACGTGTGATTGTGCGTCAAGGACTCAAGGGACACTTTATTGTGCAGGATGTCAACGACTTTAATCCACCTTTTCATTCATGATCCCTCCCTGTCGTTCCTCTCCGTTTCTCAGAAAACAAAGACTACGACGCGTACCTGTCCTACACCAAAGTGGACCCCGACCAGTGGAGTCAGGAGACCAGGGAGGAGGAACGCTTCGCCCTGGAGATCCTCCCTGACGTCCTGGAGAAACATTACGGCTACAAACTCTTCATCCCGGATCGAGACCTCATCCCGACAGGAAGTAAGCGCTGCGGCTGCCTGTGTGCAAGTGCCGGCCATACACGTGTGTGTGTTCATGTGACATGCTGTAGTCGAGTGTTGAGTTTACATTTGCTGTGATAGCTGCAGTGTTGTGGCACGTTTCTTACATCCTGTCGTAGTTTGACGTTTTTGTTGTGTGTCCTTTTGTCGTCAGTGTCGTTTCTCACTGTCCCCGTCTTGTGTTCCAGTGTTTTGTTCTCTCAGATCAAATTCAAGCTATATACAAACTTAGACACGATTAAAAGAGGGTTCCTCCAAATTTCCAAATTAAGGGGAAAAGATAAAAAAACATATTGATCCCAAAACTGTCCACAAGAATTCCTTCTCTTGCATTCTCTTCAAAACTCTCTGGATGAAATCAGAAAATCCTATTATTCCTCATTAACTGTTCCCCTGAAATGTTGTCTACTATATACGTTGTGTATCAGGAGCTGATATATTGAACAAGTGTGAAAATTCTGTCTGAACATGTTCTCATGCGTGCTAACTCTGCTTAGCAGTGCCAGTCTGTGCCAGCGGTACACAGTGTGCTCTGGTTAGCGGTGATGCTGCCTGTTTGTACTGTGGGCTTCATGTGGAACTGATAAAACGCAAACACGTCCTAGTTGGTCCAGACTGAATTAAACATCAGAAGGAAATGTGCAAAGGCTCTGAGCCCTGCTGACTGAACTGCCTCTTTCCTTTAATCAAAAGAAAATTGCCGGCTGTGTCAGTGCCAAGCAAAATTGTTGAAGATTAATATCCAATCAGGAAAACATGGAATATGATTAATCATATGTGCAATAAAAAAAAAGATGCGCGACAGGAGCGGCCACTTTCTTATGACTGCATGTGTTGCGTATTGTTTCTGTGTGTGTGCTGTGTTCCGCCTGTGAACTGAATGTGCAAATGTTTATGTTTAGGTCTCACCAATGAACATTACCCGGATGACACTCGGCTCTTTGGAGGTACCCGCCCTCAGTCTCTTCCTCTCCTGTCAACTGCTCTCATTTACCTGCTCGTAGGGAAGTTTCACCCAGACGCTGCGGGTGGCGCTCTAATGCGATCTGAGGCATCAGGCTCGCTTCTATAGACGGCAGCTCGGCCTAGTCTTATGGACTGTGAAGCTTTATCAATCACCGCCGCCCATCTGTAGCCATTTGCTGCTTCGCTTGTCCACCATTCACCCAGTGCACTGATTCAAATGTCCAGATACACAGAATGAGACATCACACTGCTTTAGATCTATAGACTCATTATTTACTTCACTAATGTCAGGATTTTAAATATGTCTCCACACAAACACATTTACAGTCTTTTTCTTGTTTGCATAAACTCCAGACTAAAACTAGAAGCTCTCTGTAGAGCTTGAATCTCCGCCAAGGCCCAACAATGCCCTTAAATTCAATGAGACCTCATAGCAAAGCCAACAAACCCTTCCGATCCTGAAATAACCTTTTCTATTGCGATTTTTTTTTTTTAAATAGAAAATTAAACTTAGAACAGCTTTTATTGGCAACATTAAAAGCAAAGTAATGAGAAACAAACTTATACTTGCTAACATTATCTCAGTTATACATTCGTGGTAGTTACAGTTTTCTTGCTCTATTTGTTACTGTACAACAGCTCAACAGAATCCTACACACCTAAACACAAGATCCAAACTGTTACTTGGATCTGCGCAAGATCCATAAATCGCTCCCTGGAAAAAATGGAAAATGTTGAAACACATGCTATCTGGCAATGTTACAGGGCTTCTTCCCTGACTCATATCACATCCTGACAAGTTTCATGGAAATAATATCAGTAATTTCTGCATTATCCTTGAAAAACATTCTGTCGCACAACGTTGAATAAAGTTAAAAAAAATTCAGGGATCCAACCCCTGATCCGGGTCTGCGCCAAAATGTATTGGCTTCTTCCCTACACCACACCGCATCCTTCCACCGAGCATTGGGATCCATAGAGTAGTTTTTGTGTGATCTTGCTTATAAACAAATAAACAAACAAATGGACAGGGTTTAAAAACATAACCTCCTTGGCACAAACATTGGGTCATTGTCTTGTGTTTTGTGTTTGTTGCTTCACGACCATCCATCATTGTTCAGTGTCATTGTCCTGTTCTCATTTAATAAATTCTTTGGCTGAAAATCCTCTAAAGTAGCATCACTCAGCTTTCACGTCTTTGTATTTCCCTTTCCTTCCTGCAGCCTACATAGAGGACGTGGCACGCTGCGTGGATCAGAGCAAACGCCTCATTATCGTCATGACACCCAACTACGTGGTGCGGCGGGGCTGGAGCATCTTTGAGCTGGAGACGCGGCTGCGCAACATGCTGGTGACCGGCGAGATCAAGGTCATCCTGATCGAGTGCGCCGAGCTGCGCGGCATCATGAACTACCAGGAGGTGGAGGCCCTGAAGCATACCATCAAAACCCTCACCGTCATCAAGTGGCGCGGCCCCAAGAGCAACAAGCTCAACTCCAAGTTCTGGAAGCAGCTGCAGTACGAGATGCCGTTCCGGCGCACGGTGCCCATGCTCACCCACGAGCCGGCGCTGGACGTCAGCGAGCAGGGCGCCTTCGGAGAGCTGCAGACCGTCTCCGCCATCTCCATGGCCGCAGCCACGTCCACCGCCATGGCCACCGCCCACCCGGAGCTGCGGTCCACCTTCCACAACACCTACCACACCACCATGAGGCAGAAACACTACTACCGCAGCTACGAGTACGACTTGCCCCCCGGAGGGACCCTGCCGCCTCTCTCTTCCCTGGGGAACCAGCACACCTACTGCAACATCCCACTGACACTGCTGAACGGACAGAGGCCGCCCGGGAAGAGCCGAGAGCTGAGCCTGGAGGAGGCGCACGCCAACAACGCCATGCTCCCTCTGCTGCCACGGGAAACCAGCATCTCCAGCGTCATCTGGTAGTGATGGACGGGCTCTGCGTCGGCTGGAGGGGGATCGATCAGGGTCAGACGTGGCCGGGCTCAGTCGGGGAGGGACACGGTTCACGCTCACGATTTTTGGTGAAAAGCGTTCGGGATGCAGTTGTTGTTAGCTAGCGGCGAGCAATGGAGTCACAGCAGGTTTTTGGACCCTGCTGCTCTGGGGGTTTTTGTTTTTGTTTTTTCCGAGCGGACAGCACCTGTGTGACAGAAGATGTTTTCTATGTGAAACTACAGGAGGGGTAACGAAGACACTGTTTCTTCTTCTAGTGAGAGACGGACTCGCAAGAACTCCACATTAAAGAACCTACACTCTATGGCAATTGTGTACACACACACACACACACACACACAGAGACGCATACAAACACACAAAAATGTGCATACATACAAACACAAGGAAAACAGGGTCTTGTACATATATTTCAATTTATTTGTAGCATCAGTGTTTTCCTGTTTTGTTCTTTTTTTTGTTTGTTTCATTCAATCATGTTTATTGGTTGCCTTCTCTAACGTAGGACTTTGCTTTAACTTGTTAGAAACGGATGTATATTTTCTATTGTTTTATCTCTTTTTAGGTTGTTTTTTGATTCTTCTTTCAACGCGCTTGTTTGGAAAGCCAGTGTGTCCATGTACCTGCGCTGTTGTGTTTTTTTGTTTGTTTGTTTTTAAATCTTTGTGTAGTTTAAGAGAACATTTTTTAACACTTTTTGGAACCGCCTGGACATTTCAGGAGCTTCGAGGAGCTGAAACTTCTTCTTGTTCACCTGTAAGAGGGTGCATCTAGGAAACTCTCTTTCGACAAAACAGAAAAAATCATAGAATATGCAAAAAGAAGGAGGAGCTGGTGGAAACTCACTGTCCTGTGAGCGCGAGCAGGTGGAGCGGCTGGCGAGGGGGGGGGGGGGCAGTGCTAGTCCTCTCCAATCAGACGGACCGACAGACTGGCAGATCTCTCTCTAAAGCGTCATATTTTCTACTGAGATGAACAGCCTTGCTGTTTTAGAGTGATAGTGAAATGCCTCACCTTAAAAAGAAATCTGTAGATTATTTTAAAAAAGAATTCTATTTTTATAACAGAAAAGAGTTTGCTTGAGAAGTCACGTTGATTTGCATTTCATTGACCACGGAGCGGGGGATTTGTGTATAAGTGTCATGCTGGTTTTGTATCCTTGCAACGTGATTCCTGATTTGTTCAGAGATTAAGGTGGTCTATGAATCCCACATGAAAAAATATGCCCTCTACTGTTCTAGATTCAAAAGTAAAGCATTTTCAATGTTTGTTTGTTTTTAAACAAAATATTATTCCCATCTTGATAATTACTTTGGTTCATATGGATAGTTCATGTTTAAGGAAAGAAAATAATTTGTGTTTTGAAAGACTTTTTAAATATATTTGAAGGTGTGATTTTTGAGTATGCATAGCAAATAGATATGTATTCTATATATAATATAGATATTTATATAAATATATAAACACGATTTTCACTTGGAAAGAAATGTCTATCTTTATAGAAACACAATCATTATCAGTTGCCCTTACTTTCTCACTGCACATTAAAAACATTGATTTCCTTTGGATGGTTTTCTTTTGTGTCCACGCTTGACTCTTTGTTGGCAGTACATTCTCAAACCTGCTACTTGTCAGATCACGATCAACAGTCACGTAAATGAGGAATCCATCACTGTCTGGGAATTCATGATGTCAGTGACACTCACCTGATGGAACTGATGAAAAGTGACTTGAATTTGTGAAGATCAGAGCAAAACTGTGACCAACTCTACAAAACTACAGTAGTATAATAGTAGCGACACCATGAAAACAGTGTGTTTGTATGTACAGATCATAGACTGTATAGAATGATGGACGACATCACAGCTCCCCAGAAGTGAATCCAAAGCGTCTAGATTGCTAGCTACAGTCTCTAGGTCATAAATATCAGCCTCCTCCATGTTAGTGGATGGGGCATGGGCCAAACTAAAGATTCGTAGTACACGTAAAATACATTTT
This sequence comes from Pleuronectes platessa, assembly GCF_947347685.1. Lineage (NCBI taxonomy): Eukaryota > Metazoa > Chordata > Actinopteri > Pleuronectiformes > Pleuronectidae > Pleuronectes > Pleuronectes platessa. The sequence continues at coordinate 8,666,293 of NC_070639.1, forward strand.
TACACACAATGGTTTCTTTCATTTTAGCTAGTTCTTGTACGGCTTTAAAATGAGATTACCACTGTGGAACTTATAGCTCATAGCTTACGAAAACCTCGGTCAGAGTACGTCTCAGTACACTGAGCTTTGCTGTGGGAAATAAAATTGATACCTCCTTTTTCTGCCTGAAGTTTGAGAGATAACGGCCGTTTCATGGGTTATTCCCTATACTTCACAATATTTTAACTTAGGAGGAAGTTTTAGATCTTAAATTCCATTCATTATCGTCTTAAAAAGTCTTAAATCTAAATTGTTGATACCTGCAGAAACCCTGTTATGTTTAAGTGTTCATTTTTTCAAAGATACTTGGTTTTAAATATTAATTATGTTATACCAACGGTGAATTATACTATTTTGCTCACGATTGGTTGAGGGTTTGCGTCAGCAGGACATCGATACCGCATCTCATTGCCTCAACACAACTTTTGCAGATTCAGGCTCCAAATGCGCAAGATGGCAGCGTTAGTATTGGGGATATTTTGGCTTCATTTCTGGACAGTTTGAGGAAGTGAAGACGCGGGGTTCATCTTTATTTGCAGTCCACGATGCGGCCTCTCTCTCTCTCTTTTGTTTTACAACTACAAATTGAATTCATTTCAGTTTTGAATCAAAAACCAAACCTCTGAGTGGACCCCTGCTGAACCCAGAGGACAGAGGGATGAAGCTCATGTCCACATGTATGTTTGCATCCTTCCAATTATTCCTTCACTTTTGAGAAACAAATAACATAACGCTACAACCTGTGCGGCATAATGTCAATGCAGTGGGAAAAGGGGGAGGCGGGGAGTCAACAATTAGACGGCTTGTAATAATGGAGCTTGTGATCGGAGTTTGACCTTTTGAAATGTTCTGATTGGAGGGGCGGGGCGGGGGGGGAGGGGGGGGGTCTTGGGTCTTGTAGCGACGAATGCATACCATGTAATTGCCTTTTCCCCGGTTCATTAGCGGCTGGAGACATTTATTACATGGCATCTCCCTCGCTCTCTCTCCTCGTCCTCCTTATCCGCCCTGTCAGATAGGAGCAGTAAACACTCGCGACGCAGCGATAGAAGCCAAACACACTGTAAGTCTGGCTCCAAGTCAGGCGGCTTCATCTGAGGCCTGCCTCGCTTGGCAACGTCAACACGGTGGCGTTTGAGTGCTGCCAAACAGTGCCATCTCCTGGGGATAAACACTACCTACAAGGGCTGTTTGTGAGCGAGCGTTGGTAAACACAGAGACAGAAAGCAGATTTTCTGATTCCCTGTCGGTCCCCGGAGAGAACAGAGGAGAGGGGAAAGTGGGGCAGAGGAAAAAAGAAAAGAAAGAGAGAGACACACTGGCAGAGTTAAAGGCAGAGGGAGAAAGAAAAGGAAGAGAGAGACACACTGGCAGAGTTAAAGGCAGAGGAAGGGAGAGAGTGACTGAGAGACTGTCGGCATTAAAAGAGAGACGATGGACATTTTTGTCAGTGCCTCTGTGCACAGAGGGAGCTGGTTTGCAAACACAAACTAAAAAAGGTTATTGCAGCATCAGTAGAAATACAGAAATAATTAATCCACCGCCACTGAAATTTCATTTGAATAAAAGATGTCTGCAGTTGGAGGCGTGCAAACACACACAGCACGTCGACCGCACTGAGGCTGGTGACTGGTGCACGTTGGCAGCCTCCAAGCCGACAGCTGGAGTTTTATTAGCAGACACAGGATTAATAGAGTCTTCATTACCCACAGCAATTAAGGACTTAATTGGAGAGAAAATAGATCCCATGGAACGGGAACATGTAGAGGACGCAGGCGGGAAGGAGAATGTCCTCAGAGGCCACAGTGGCTAATGTGCAAGGGTGCAATGATTAATCAGCACCACCAGGAGGTGGCATCACATGACATCAATATTTCATATTTCCGTCGCGCTGTTGAATTGTATCCATTTTAATTCAGTGTGAATCCATACTCACACTGTGCATGTGGTTATTTGTACTGAACTGGGTAGAAACAGCACAGAGGTAACGTTATTGCTACTTAGAGGTGCGTTTTTAAAAACCCTGCTGCTTGATAAACATCTGTGTGTGTGTGTTGGAGAAACTAGAAATAATTTCCATTTCATTTTGGTATGAGGTCCATTCGTCAGAACGACCAGACAGCAGATACTCTGGCAGATAAGGTAACAACTCATTGAGTTGGTAATAAACCAGAGTTTCTTACAGGAACTCAGACGACCCAAGTTTGTGATTCTAATAAACGTTGGTGTTGGAGAGCTTTATTCACCAGTCCATTACTCTCTGGAACCATCCTGCTTTAAAAGTGTGTAGACCTCCTTCTAAACTCTGCACAACAACTAATGGCAGTGCTCCCAGTTTTAACGTCCACAGTCAAGGTGTTAGTCCACGGGCTGGTGTTACTCATAAAGCAAGGGATACAATAAAATATTTCTAACTATAATTTCAGCAGAGAAAATGTCTGTCGAACTTGTTCTCCTCCTCTTCTTTATTCGGCTGCAGTGGTGAAAGGTAACTAAGCACTCAAGTACTGTACTTAATGTGGTACGGGTCAGGAGGGAGCCCATTACATGTTGGGTGTGGATCAAGATCAGAGGGCTGATCCAGGAATATTTTATGACATTTGTTCAGAATTATTCATGGTTCTTGATGAATAAGATCAGGAGGTATATAATAAGGTCTGATTTTATGAATGTGTCAAATTGGTGCAGCTTGATTAAATTACAGGGGACTGTTGAGCATTGGCGGAGGTGTGCACTCTAATTTGAGTTTGAGTGTGATTACTAGTTACTTTGTAGATCCAGATAAACACAACGAAATATAATCATCAAATACAAATTTGCCCCAGCTTTACCAACTGCAATATTAAAGCATTCCACACATGATTCCATCATTAATGATGGGCTAATCTTGTTAAGTAATTCACATTATTTTGAGATAAACCAATTTGAGTACTTTTTCACTCTTTAGCTAATACATCTAGCCTGTACTATACTTATAACCTCTCTAAGCTGCAGTTTGTCTACTTTAAAATCAGTAAAAGACCTGAGTACTTCTTCCACTTCCGTTTCAGTAAATAATCCAAGAGTGAGGGCACATCTAAATGTTTAATAGTCACCTTCTGCTCAGAATACAGAGCCACAGGGAGCGAGTACAGGTGGAGACCATCTGGCCTTTGAACAGTGACTAACTATTATAGCTGCTGGAGGCGGGAGTCAGGCGTCCAGGGACTCGGCTTCATAAAACCGTTTGGTCAGACTGTATGTACTTTAACAGTAGGAAGCCCAAGGTGAACATTCCCGTTGAACGGTGTTTCATCACATGCAGCCTTTATAGAATTAACGGAAGCCAACGCTGTATGAAGACACCACAATACTGACATGGCTGTTGTTTCCTTTCGAGCGCATACGTCTCCTGGTGCGTTTCCTCTGCAGGGAAGAGAGAGATTATTATTCTCTTCTCGCTGGAGGCAGTTTGGTGTGCATCCAGAAAATTCCAGCCTGTAATGACCAGAGTTGGAGGGACAGGTAGAACATTACCTGAGGCACTTCTACTGCACCATCTCTGCATCCTGCACCTGTCTGGAAAGAGACTCTGTGTGTGTGTGTGTGTGTGTGTGTGTGTGTGTGTGTGTGTGTGTGTGTGTGTGTGTGTGTGTGTGTGTGTGTGTGTGTGTGTGTGTGTGTGTATGTGTGTGTGTGTGTGTGTTTGTGTGAGTGTGAGAGAGTGAGAGAGACAGTATGTGTGTGTGAGAGAGTGAGAGAGACAGTGTGTGCCTGTGAGTGAGTGAGTGAGTGAGTGAGAGAGACAGTGTGTGTGTGTGTGTGAGAGAGAGAGACACAATGGCTGCATGTGGTGCACTGTTGCACTCTGGCGGTCTAACCTGGAATTTAAACAGCATTTAGAGGAACTGTAGTTTCACACTCATGTCCCAAACTCTCTGGTCTTCCTGCTGGACACTGAGCTGCTTGTGTAAATAACTGCAGCCTTGTGATTGTTGATGACGTAAACCAACTCTTTTTCAACAACTTCCTTACAGTAGCTCACACGAATCAGTGCGAGTCCGACTTCTCAAGGTGGTAAACGTCAGATCTGTGGTTATCACTTTTTACACACAGAGACATTTTATCTCCTATATAAGATACTGTCTGTGACTGATTTCACACTGGAGTACTTTTCATTTTGTACTTTAAGTGTATCTTAAAGCTAGTATACCTAGCTTATAATTGTACTGAAGAAAAACTCGGATGCAGGACTTGTAAACATTTCTAAATTGCAACACAACTACTCAATGTGGTATACTTCAGATCTGGTTATCACTTTTTAAACACCGAGACATTTTATGCTTATGTAAGATACTGCCTGGGACTGATTTCCCACTGTGTCATGACAGAGCAGTATCACACACACACACACACACACGATGGTATAGACATACAGTAATACATAAATAAATAAAACAGCTCAGCTCAGACAGTATTATTTTATTATTTTAGAAAAATAATGTATATAAAAACAAATAAATTATGAATTCCAGCAGCTGCTTTGTATTTTTCCTCTATTACAACATATCCTACCTTCAACATGCTCTCGGCCATTCTCTCTCTCTCTCTCTCTCTCTCTCTCACTCTCACTCTCACTCTCACTCTCTCTCTCTCTCTCTCTCTCTCTCTCTTTCTCACTCTCACTCTCACACACACGCACACAGTAGCTTGCCTGTGTTGGTTGTCTCACAGCTTTTTGCAGATCTCCCCGCACACAGCAGTAGTAAATTGTAAATGTCAGTCCCTATATCATCCTCCTCCTCCTCCCCTGCCCTCACTCTCTCACAGCCTCTCAGTCCACATGGCAGCTGAACCTGAACCTCCTCTTCACTTCCCGTAGAACATCTCCATGAGCACCTCCTCGATGTTCACGCTGCCTATGACGGGTCTGAAGAATAGCTGGGCGACCACCGGCGGGCTGATAGCCCTCAGCATGGACAGGGCGATGAGCAGCTTGGCGAAGCGTGTCGTGTCCTCGCGGTGGATGAGCCGGATGTGCTCGTTCAGAGCCTGGTGCGCCTCCCTGCGCAGGGACTGGATGTAGTGGAGGCAGCGCAGACCCTCCAGATCTGGGTCAGGGATGGAGAGGAGAGGCCGGAGCACATGGTGGGGGGAGGAGATGGAAGTGGAGGGAAATGTTTAGAAAGGTTTTCATACAACTAAAATATAAAACATTGTCAGTGAGAGGCTGTAATTAACAAGTTATTATCCAAAATCCTGCATGTGATTAGACAAAATATGGACTATAAATTTCAGGGAGATTAATGACATCATTCTATCTGGGGCGTAACTTACAAATGAGGTGGGGGGGGGGGGGGGGGGGGGTCGTAATCACCCCAATAATCAAAACAGTCATGTAAAAAAAATTAAAATAATCGTTGATAATCATACTGTCACAGTGAATTACTGATATCCACTGTTATAAAACACGATAAAGTGGTCGGTTTCAACAAAGACAAACTTTTTTGCCCCCCAAATTGTGATTGTTGGTTTATTATCTAGAAGTGTGGCGTAGTTATTTCTAAGTGAGTATCGTGCAAATATATGTTGGTTATATATAATGATGTAGGAATTATCCAGAGTATTTGACCTCAACCCCCCCAATATTAAACCAAAAGTGACTGCCTCGGGTCTACACCTGTCTTTACGCACTACGTGATTCTTTATTTGGACCCTTATTTCTGACGCACGTATACTCTCATGACAAACTGTTTTCATGACAAAGCCCCCTCTGATGCTCTGACAGTCTGTACTCATGTGTGTCACCCGTGTTCAACAAGTTTACAAACCCAGACTTACCCGGGTTAAAGAGCACGGCTCCTTTCAGGTACGCGTACTCCTTGGTACTGATATCCACACTCCAGCACTTCTTCAGGAAAGCTCGGATCGCCTCGATGTCCACCACCGACACCCCGGCCGCCGCTCTGCCCTGCCCGGCCGGGGGCTCGCTCTGGCGCTCGGGTAAGCCGGTGAGGATGCGCTGCAGCATGCTGGGCTCCACTGTCTCCGTGGTCTCGAAGTCCACGCGGTCCTGCGCCAGCCCGAGCACCAGCAGCGGAGCCCAGCCGCTTCGGATGAGCACCAGCTGGTCGTCCTCCGGCAGCTCCCGGAAGCACGGCACGTTCTTCACGAAGCGCAGCGTCTTCACCAGCACCGCCGACGCCGCTTTGCACGTCACCTGCGGGGAGCGGAGGACGCCCCGGCGCCGCGCCGAGCCGCAGGAGCACGCCTGCTGCCGGAGCTCCTGCAGCGAGGCCGGCCCGGAGGAGGCTGCGGTGGTGGAGGAGGATAAGGAGGAGGAGGAGGAGGTCTTGTGGAGCAGGTGTTGCAGTGTTTGTTGTTGTTCTTGTGGATGTTGTTGTTGTTGTTGTTGTTGTTGTTCCTCGGTGCTCCCGAAGCTGTCACTCTTCAAAATGCTGTAGAGGATGCTGCTGTTGTTCCGGCCGCTGGATCCCCGGCAGCGGCAGCCCTCCAGCGAGGCCATGGCCGCTCTGCATGAGCCGGAGCCCGGCTGTTGCGCTTTGAAGCAGCCGGAGGTCAGTGACACAGGTAGCGCTGTTTTCTTATCCCGCGATAGCCCCGAGCGAAGGCAGCACGTTTATATGAGCTCCCGTCTGCTCCTCTGTCACACAGCCTGCTCACACTGTGCATGGTCCACCTCCACACACTGGGGCACCTCCTCCTTCCACACCTCCTGCTCTGTATGGCATGCACACACACACACACACACACATATTCATACGCACATTTATGCATACACACATTTTTGCAATACTCACACGTGCACATACATACAAGCCATCATACATATGTGCACACACACATACATGAAGACACACAAACATATATATGCATACACACACATGCACATAGACACATACATCTATGCATACACACTTATTCATATACACACATGCACTCACACACACATATGCATACATACACATGCACACTCACACTTGTGCAAACTTACACACATGCACACACGTATATGCACACACAGGCCCTTACCCACCCCCCCCCCCCCCCCCCCCCCCCCCCCCCCTCAGTGCCCTCACAGATGCACATTACTAAAGGACATTTTTTTTATATAAACCAACTCTTTTGCTCACCTGTGAAATGTTAAAGTAAAACAATACAAAATATGTGACATTTTTGGCAGAATGCACAATATCATGCAAACAGTCAAAGGGCCTGCTGGTTAATATAAGTGATTATGTTCTTAATTGTGTGAGACAGGAGAAAAAGGAATAAGAGGAGGTAGAGACAGACAAGAAATCAGAGCCGGCTTCTATTCTCAGCATTACCTTGACTCTCTGGCAGCGCTGTTTATCAGGCAGGAGCCGGGTAAAAAATATAGGCCAGCGACAGATCTGAAGGCTTAATTATTTTAGGGGAAATTTATATGATTTTCTATGAGGGGGGGGGGGGCAAAAAAAGTAGGAAGTGCTGAGCTGTGAAGGCCGACGTCCAACCTTGACTCGGACACACTGATATTGATTTAACCGTGAAAACAGGAGCTGGTGAATTATGATGTCATGACTCAGTGCTCTCCTTGCCTCTGTCACTGAAGGAGGATGGGGAGCAGCTGAAAGAGGGAGAGAGAAAGAGAGCCCAGATGGGGAAGGGCGGGAGGGCGGTTTGAAAGAGAGGAGGAGTGGAGGTCAGCGAGTGAGAGACGGAGAACGACGGGTCGGGATAAAGCAGATGAATTAGAGGTTTATCTTAATTGCTCCTAAGAGGGATCACAGGTTAGGGTTGAGTGCTACCTGAGAGAGAGAAGGAGAGGGAGGAAGGGGGAAATCGGATGCGATTACGGAGGAGACAGAAACTAAGCAAAGATGAGTCGTCGTAATAAGGGAATTTGTTCGGAGAAAAGCTTCTGAGCCACTGTCCTGACCTATGGTCTTGACTCGAGGTCCAGATATTCAGGCAGTATTGGTGCAGCCACCTAACAAAATACCCTCACATTGCCACGTGAAGGTCTCGGCAGAAGGTTGTCTTTGGTGTAAAGAAAGGATGACATTGAGTGCATGGCAACATTAATGAAATAGCAGTGAGCAGGACATCAGTGTCCCCTGCTCTGTTTTGTCGAAGGACGCGGCTCTGAATGGAGGCAGGATGAAAAACTTTTGCAGTGGTGCTTCAACATTGTTCAGAGGCCAAATGTCTTTGTATTGATTTAGCTGAGAGAGAAAACAGAGAGATTTTTCACATGTTTATATCAAGGACACCGCGGGATAAACAGCCTTCACTCAGCCCGTCTCTTCTTCGCTCAAGGCCCAGCCAGCGCAGGTTATAACAATCCCTCCGTCTCAAGGAGAGATTACATTATGTCTTGTTGCAAAAGCACCGGAGTTGAAAAGACGAGCTCCGGTGCTCTGTCACTCTTTCTCTTGTTTTCACAGGGTCCTCCATTTATTCCTTTTGTTTAGCGATTTTGCACAAGGTAGCTCGCCGCTCCGCCATCTTCGCTCTGACGGAGCAAATAATATATGTCTTGAAAAACTCAAACCCTACAGACGCCAGGTTCCGTGTGTGCAGCAACATCCCGGTGAGAGCATCAGAGGTTTATTTGATATTCGAGCGACGATCAATCAAATGGCCCAAAGAGAGTAAATATCAGGCTGCACTTTGGAGAAATTCAGTTGGACTACTGCCAGCCGTCACCGAGCAGCTACTTTATCAAAAAAGTCAACAAAAGAGCTTCTACGATACACAGTCAATAAAGAGCAATTGTAACCATGATCTGAGGACCAAAGACGATGGGCTATAGAAGAATGATCTCTCCACATCCGCTTGTTGTAGAAATCTGAAGCTAAAATATCCTGAATACCAGTGCTGCCATCTTTCAGTTTTAGGTCAACACAGTAGTGATCTTGGTATTTAGCCCCCGTTTCCCCATTAATACATGCACTTGACCAATCTGGCGTCAGTATCAGCTTTCAATCATGATGTTTTACCTCAGTTGTGTAGCATTAATCAAACCGTTTATGTGTAACTTTGGCCACTAGGGGCCTCTCAGTCAAAACAATAAGAAAAGATAGATAGTATAGATTGACGACGTCTTCAAGCAGCGTGGGATCATGGGAGTTGTCGTCTTCACCGCCGTTGCCAATTTAAATATACCTGGCACGACTCACACCCATATCATGTTCACAGATGAGGTGATATATTAAAAGTTGTATCCTTGTTAGCCAAGTTATAGCAGAGACAGAGACAGGCAAAGCTGAAACACAATTAAACAGTTGAACAAACATCAGTGTGATAAAAACCACCTCAACTTTATTGTTTGTCCCATCCACTAACATGAAGGAGGCATGGTTTATGTGCTGTATATCAGCCAGCCAGCAGAGGGTGATCAAGAGGATGTTACTTCACCTGTGGGGGAGCTGTCACGTTGTCCTTCTTTGTTTACGGTCCGTGGTTGAAACTGTTTGAATCAGCAGCAACCTGACAGCTCCTTTTTTAATCTATTTCTCTCAGCTCCCCCGCGGCCATGTTATTTGTTGCTGTAGCTTTTTGTCTTCGGATTGTTACGCCAATGACAACAAGTTGTGTGTTTGTTTTCTGAAAATCATAACACTTGAGATTATCCTTCCAACTTCAAAGACTTAGCGACCTCTAACTTTCTGCAGCTGAATTCTGATAAGACTGAAGGTCTGGTAACTGGTTCAGATTAAATTTCACATTTGAGGCGTGGGAAAATCTTAAGGATTATAATTTAAAGAGGAAATTAGGTTTAAAAACTGGATTTTAAGAGTTGAATAAGACAGATGTTTTGGTGCTAAAGGTTATAGCTTTAACATAAAAAATGAATACTGTGTAAACCACCAGAAAGGTTTGTTTTCTTTAAGCCTTAGCATGATATCAAGTAGTCAGAGTCATGGTATCAGATGTAAAAGTCAAGTTCGCTCTCAGTTTTCTGTGAAATGGAGCAGACTCCTTCTTTGGCCCCGTGCCTGCTGGTCCCGAGCCCAGTTCAAAAATGGGTCTGCATGGGGAGGCCCGTTTCTCAGCCCTATCACATATCAGACTTTTAGGATATGAGCGGACTTCTCACAAAACCCAGCATCCTGTTTGTGTGGCTTCAACTGGTAACCCACCATGTCCCTGCATCACTGATTCGACTTGGTCTCGTCTAGATGTGAACTGGTCGGCACTGAAATATCACCACACGCACAAGATCCCAGAGAATTGGCAATCATTTTGGACACATTAGTTGATTTTGCACATGCATTCTGTCTGGGATCTGTACAGTATTTCTTAAACAAATTGCCTTGACACCCAGACAGTCCGAGTCGCACAGCCGACAACCGGGCTGCTACAGGTCTGTGGCCAGTTATGAAATTTAGAGCAAGGTCAGAACCAGAGAAGCTGCACAGACGAGGGAGCATGAGAACGTGAGAGCAACACACAGGAACAAAAATGGAAAGACAAAGTCACCTCCGTTGCTTTGAACTCCCACTCAATAGCTGAAAATCGTCTCATAGCCATTATTCCTCAGAACGACCACTCGGCTGAATTGAGGAGAGGAAAGAGAAACTTATTTTGACACAGTATTTTAATCAACCTTTACACACATCCACAGTTACGCTGAACTTAAACACAGTTTTTTCAGAGAGCAAGTATTGTTATGCCATGTACTTCTGCAGCAGTGAGCATTTCCTGAAGGCTGATCTCACTAATGAAACTCTGAGGTTGCCGTGACCCAAGAAGACAGCTCTTTGGCAAATTCAGCCGAGCCGGCCTTGAAAGACAAGTGTGGAGAAAAACAAAAGTTTTTTTTACCAAACACTCGGGGCCATAGACACTCCAAGACAGGTCTCAGAAACTTAAGAGGACAAGTTTGTATGATTCAAGGCTTTGCATTAAATGGCTCCTCTGGAAAAAAGTCTTGTACTGCATTGTTTGTTGATTTGTTGGGCGCTCTCCTGGCGGTTGCTATAGTGACTGCCTCCATTTTCTCTCTGTGGCTGCTCACATAAAAGACTGTGTCCTTGTCTCCATAATAGTTTCAAATTGAATACTGCACTTTCCAAGGACTCATGTCGCCAACTTACAGCAGAGTGAAAGTGCATGTGTGTGCGTGTGTGTGTGTGTGTGTGTGTGTGTGTGTATTTGTTTGTGTGTGTGTGTGTGTCTGTGTGTGGGAGAGGAAGAAAGAAGACAAGATATGCTTTAGATTTGCTGGATAGAAGTTTAATTAAAAAATGTTTGAACTTTGTCTTTATTTATTTTGTCTATTAGAGAATGCAATGAAAATAATTCAAAAAATCTGATGATGGATTAAGAATGATCAGTAATTTCACCTCTCTATCTTCTTATTGTAAGATGTTGGATGCTGTGTATAGCGTCATCACCGTGATTCTTGTAAATCTCTCCTAAGTTTCTAAAATTAGAGTAATCGCATCATGTCACATCAGAGGATAAGGCCTTATCATTATGATATATTTTTAACTCACACAGTAGAGGGCATACCTCCACCAAGGACCAATCGTGTCCTTGATTTCGATCAAGCTGCACCACATTGCACAAACTGACAGATATCAGTTCCCTAAATGTGCCGGGTTAAACTTACCAAGATACATTTATTATTCCCTGGGAAAACTGAAAATGTTGGGAAACGCCCTATCTCACTGATTTGAACAAAGATAAAAATAATTCCTGGATCCAGATATGCACCAGAATTTAATGGCTTCTTCCCTGAACCATACCTCATCCTCCCACCAAGTTTTGTGGAAATTCGTTAAGTGTTTTTTGTGTAATCTTGTTTAAAACAAACCAAACAAACAAACAAACAAACAAACAAACAGGGGCGAAATTAATTATAACCTCCTTGATGGAGGTTATAATTAATATTATTTGAATGCATGAGATTTTAGCTACTGTGTAATGTCATAACCTTGGTGATCACATCCTGTCACTTCAAAAAAAAAGTTATTAATGATATACCATTTTGAATACCATTAAGAAACCCACCATATCCATGATTTGCCTGTTCAAATTATAGTCAGCCCAACATCCACTGTTTCCTCCCAAGACAGAATCCTGTGCAAGTGTCTTTTAAGGCTCTGTAAGCATAATTTAAAACTCAATATAAATTAAATCAACATCATCAGATTCACAGTTTTCAATTTAACAACATATCTTTTAACTTTTTTTAACCACCGCTCTATTGTAAATTGTCACCCAGAAATAAAATTTTAGAGTACTATGTATTACTATTACTAATAATTCTATGATGAAAAACGTTAATGCTGACAGGCTTGTGGTCAGAGGTAACGTTGCAGGGAGTTGTTCAAGGTGGGCGGCGGATGTTCAAAAACTCTGAACCAGAGTTCAGAGTTCACATCCTGAGTCTTGACTGTGGAGACCAAAAAAAACTGACTTTTTCTGTATAAACCAAGACCCTGATCTCTCTCTAACCTTAAACAGCAGCTGCCAGCACCACAAGAACGTTCAATCAGTCTGTAGTCACGAAAAGGATATATAATAATTCAAGATGAAATACTTTGGCAGAAGAGGGACTAAATCAGTGAACGTTATTCTGAAATGTTCGGGATCAACTTTGAAACTTTCCAGGGATGATAATCATTTCTTCATTGTGTTGAATAAAAACTGTAAACCATTCCATTCCAATCCCTTGAGAACATCTTTTCTGATGCAATTTAACTGCAAACAACCATAGTTTCAAGCAGACAGGGCTCCACAGAGATAACACCATTGAGCTATAATAATATCAGATGATTGGATATGGTGGAGGGCGTACGAACCTCTGTCTCTGGAGTTTGGCGTCAGATTCATGTAGTGAGAACATGAGTTAATAAACCAGCTCAGTGATACAGAACGAGTTCTCGTTGAACAAACAGCTTCTCTCATTGTTTATCTCTCTTGTCAACGTCTCACCGAATGTGGGTAAACAGCGCACATGCACGTAACCCACGCTTGTGACACGGCGCGCCGTGGTTCAGTATATCAACCCCAGCAACCTCATGTACAACAAAACAAAGAAGTATATGTGAGCTTCAGTGTCATGTTCAAATGATTTGTGTTATTACAGCCTATGTTGCTGGGTTGTGTTGTGATAAAAAATGTTGTATTGTGTCACGTGGTATGTTTTTGTGTTCCATCTTATTTTCCATAGGGACATATGTTTGTGTTATTATTTTTTCTCTGAAAAATGTCTCAGAATTGAAACATGTCGATCATTTTAACACCTCAAAGTTCCGAGAGTCTATAATGAAAACATTAGAAATGACAGAAACAGTTATTATGAAACATATAGTGTTTTTCTCTGCAGGAAATCTTCAGCTTTGATCCAGTGCTGCGCTGACCTCATTGCCCTCGACAAAACAAGAGACTGAAAACATGACTCATGGGAGTGTTTTCTGCAGAGGCAGACAGTGAGTTACGTAAGTGCACTCTTGAGGTACTTGTACTCAACTTAAATATCTCAATTTAATTGTATTTTTACTAAGCTTCCCGTGCACTAGGTCTCAAAGGGAAATGCTCTACTCGGTCACAGTTATCTAATCGCGTTGGATACTAGCAAGTCCTTCAAAAAAATCTGATACACTTGCGAAGTTACTATACTTTACTGAAATTGTGTGTTCCGAATCTTTTCTGGCCTGTGAGCCCTTAAGTCTGGTTCACATCTTTACGTAGGATCAGCATTAAACCTACGCTGCCGTCTATGCAAGGGAGCCTACATGTTGTGAGCAGTTATACTTGTGCGCTATTGATTCTCTCCCATTGTACAACCGAAACACTAGTTGGCGCTGGGCTTTCCATCCAACTGCTGGTGTAATTCGAACAATGGTGACTGAAATTGAGCGTGTGTGGAATTTAGTGACATCTAGTGGTGAAGTTGCATGTTGCAGCTGAATACAACTCACCTCACCCTCCCCTTCCAATCATGAAAGAGACCCAGTGATACCCTTCAGTTGTCATAAAAACTCAAAAGGTGTTTCCTTTCTCCAGTCTGGGCTACTACAAGAAACATGGTGGCCTCCGTAGAGAAGACCGCCCCCTGCTGTAAATATAAAGTGTTTCAATATAAAGGGCTCATTCTTGGTTAAATAAAACAACAATTTGTACAATTTAGATGAAACACAGTAGTGAAAACATCTTATTCAATATCTGCCAGTAGATCCCTTTCACCTAAATCTTACACACTGGACCTTTAAGTAGGAGGAGACTTGTTTTTGACTTGTATTTGTTACAACATTAATCTCAGGTGTCTTACCTCTATGCGGCTACAGTGAAGTGGTTCAAAGAATTAACATTTTGATTTCACACCTTTTGTTGCCACCACAGTCCACTTCAATCTCCGTCTTGAGATGATTTGTTACATCTTTGCACCATTTGTTTATTATAATTTGATAAATAGACTATTGAGAATTTTGTCAAAACAAAATGACAATAGGAAGAGTTGAAATAACAATATTTAAAGCTCATTGTTAGAGTCGTCTTTAACTCAGATCTCAGTTTTATGGGCAGATATGATGAGTGATGATCCTCATGACGTCCATCTGGGTCATGATGTTCCTCAAACTGCAGCGTCAGGCCGCTGTCCAGCACGGGAACGTGGGAGTCTGAGATTTGTCCAGACAACTCGGGGATCAGCTGCCAACAAGAACCACCTGTTTGTTGATGTTGGATTTCGCAGGGTGTCAAACCTTTTCAGGATTTAACTTTGATCTGGTTCAGTCATTTATTTGAAAAGATAAAGGAAAAATCTATCTTTTGGTTTGCTCACTCTGGTGATTCACACATTGCTGAGATTGGTTGGAACGTGCACTCGATAAAAGACTAATTTGAACATCGACCCAGTAATAAGGCAATCTGTTGCTCGGTGATCTAAACTCGGAAATGAATGATTAGCTGAAAAGACTTTAATTTAGATTTTAAACTCTTGAATTTGCGATTTAGACGAAATACTTTTTTCAAAGCACTGATAATACCAACGCTTTTGTCTCTCTCGTGAATCGCACGGCATTAGTGTGACGTGCTGAAGAATTCCTTACATCTGAATATATTTGAAGCTTTAAACATCACTTTAAACATCCCTGCTTTATTCTGTTCAACCCAATCTGAAGGCTTTTTAGTACAACCTGCTCCAGTGGTGTGCACTTTGGTGATATAATAACAGAGGAGAATAATTGAGAAATGCTGTCATATGCGGTTTTGTCGAAACACAAAACATCCTTTTCTATCCAAAACAAGTGATAAGGTCAGACTGATATAACAAGTTCCTTCTTTGCTCCTATCATAAATACCTCTGTATTGCCAAATAATAAAATGCAACATATCAGTTTTATATAAGCTGCTCAACAGACGTCCTATTGGGTCATTTTTACAGAAGGACAGTCTTAAAAGTAATATTATATCTGCTTTAGTTGATGGTTGAGCTACTTGGTGGTAACAAAAACCCAACACTTACATATGCTCACCTTTCAGTTGATATTAGTGCCCCCTAATGTCAAATATTTGCCACATAATGAATTTAAGCTCTATGTCCAACTGGTTTCCACTAATCCTAACTACAGAGGCAGAAACATCTGCCCGCTGCAGCTGGAGAATAGTGTGATGAGACGGAAAAGACTCAACTAAAAGTAAACGTTAGGTTGTGGACTGTTAACACTTCTGAGCTGAGAAGAGCTTCAGAAATGTCTGTTGATTGTCTGTAGGTTCATCACTGTTAGCATAAATAATGTCGATTACGGCTGCTTTAAAGATACAATGTGTAACTATGGCCACTAGGGGTCTCTTAATCAAAACAAAATCAAAAGACCTAGCTTGATGACATCGGGAAGCAGCGTGGGATCATGGGAGTTGTTCACCTTATTGCCATTGCTAAATTAAATCTACCTGACGCAACTCGGGTACAAATCATGTTCGTGTATTATTTACGTTACGCGGCACAACTAATAATTCTGATCCATGAAGAGTGACCAATACAAACTTAGCTGACTGGCTCACTGGCTAGCTGTGGTTTTCTTTCTTTTGTCATACGTCCTTGACCCCGGATGATGTAGCAGAGACGGACAAAGCCACAGGTAAAGTGGATATGACGCAAATAAACCACCACCCAAATTAGCTGTGGGGATTCTTCAGGGTTTGACGATTGTGGGAAACATTTTGGACAACGTAAGTGCTCAGGTCAAGAAAAATATGCAACACAGAGCCAGTCGTTTTTATACGCTTTAATAAAGAATTGTAACATATGACATCTTTAAATGAAATGTGTCAAACTGTCATTATAAGCTGCACCGTAGCCGCTCAAACACAAATACAGACAAACAGCGGAATGCCAATAACCGGAGAAGAGGGAGTGAGAGGCAGCGTAGAGGCGGGACACTGCAGTTGTAATGTCCTTGTTGTGGATAAATTGTGTGTTGAACATATGCCACTGGGACATGAAATAATTAGCCAAGGTTGAGTGGGACCCTGGAGGGGGGGGGGGGGATTGAGGGGGGGGTTAACATGTGGGGAGGAGGGAGGGGAGGCTGCCAAGGTCAAACCCACCAGGGGTGTATGTGCTACTGAATCCACACAGCACAACAATCCCCCCCCTTGAGCCACGCTGATGGGTTCACTTCATCCCCTCTCGTCACGACTTCAGACTGTATTCACCTCACAGCTCCATCGCACCCCCCCCCCCCCCCCCCCCCCCGCCATCCGGATGATCCCAGCCAGTCACAGAGGATTTACACGACGGCGGCGTCATAAAAAAAACACATCCAGACCTAGACGAGTGATTAAAATGCAGATTGTCTCACCGGACTCGCACGCCCCGTTTAAGCGTCCTCATCTCGCTTTCCCTCACTTGTCCTTTCCCTCTATCTCTGCTTGTCGCTGCTGATCCATTCATCTTATCCAAATATGTGTCACACAATGACATCACGTTCCTTTTTCATTTCTTCTGTGGAGCCATCACCGAAAACCCACGGAAGGCACGCCCGCATCTGTGTCTGTGAGTGAGTGTGTGTGTGTTTGTTTGAGTGTGTGTGTGTGTGTGTCGTGAGTGTATTGAGTGAAATATGAAATAGTGCAGGTACAGGGAGATAATTTATGTCCCTCTTATCTCATTCTTTATTGGTCTCAAAGTGACTACAGTATGAATATTTTTGCCGTACAGCGTATCGAGGACAGGGTCATGTTTGCATAAGGAGGTAAATTATGAGACTAATAACAATGCTGGCATGGCAATAGGGGACGGGGGAGGGGGAGGTGAGGGCGAAGGGCTGAGTGGAAAACAGGGGGGAGGGTTGCGTTCGTGAAAGGTGAAGGAATAGACGTGGGGAAATTAGAAAATAAAGCTCTCTTTCTTTCTTGTAAGTGACTAATGCTGCACGGTGACTAACTCGCACCCTGCTGTTTATCTGTATTTGTGTTTGTGCGGCGACGGTGCAGCTTATGATGAGTTGTATATTTTGTACATATTTTTGAAACAATTCTTTATCGAAACGTCTCAAAACCACTCGGCCAATGTTGCATATTTTCTTGACCTGTGCTCTAACCCTGAGAAATCCCCACATTTCATTTTGGTGGGGGTTTAATCGGGTCTTATCCCATTTACTTGGGGCTTTGTCCGTCTCTGCTACGACTTCTCATCCCCAATGATTCTCAGTGAAGCTGACGGCGAGATGCAGACGCCCCTACAGCGAGAGAAAAAGACTTCTGTAAGTGATTTGCCGGCGTGCGGGCGGTGAGTCACGCCGTCTGGCTCGGCTTTGCTCCAGCGACACTTGAGTGGTTGCCTTGAAAATGCAATGCTTTCTATATTTTGATATTGCGACCTGAAAGCATTCAAGTTGAAGCTCTCACAACGCGCTGTGAAATTGCTCATCATCATCATCTGAATGGTCCGAAATCCTTTCCAGACGTTTTTTTGCTTGCTTTGTGCAACTTTATCCAGTGATTCTACTCTTTCTGCTCTGCTACCTGAGGAATACAGTCACTTATCTTTTCTCTTCATGTTTTTTCTTTTATTTGATGGCTGCACTAACCATTTTCTCGCAGATAAAGATAAAACAGCACTATGTAAGTTCATGATCCATCCATCCTTTATCTATACCAGTTTTCCTGTAAGGGTTGTGGGGGAGCTGGAGGTGAGAGGCGGGGTAAACCAGGTCGCCAGCATATCGAAGGGCCGACACAGAGACAAACAACCATTCACTCTCACATTCACACATATACAGGTCATTTAGATTCTCCAATTTACCCCAAACTGCATGTGACAGACTGTGGGAGGAAGCAGGAAATGAACCTTACTGCTGTGAAGTTCTGAGTAGATGAATTTGAAAAAGTTGAATTGGTTGGAGTTAGAATCTGAGTTAGGACGAGGGTTTGGTCTGAGGTGTAGATACAGTAATTAAAGAAAAGTCCAGTTGTCCATGAGGATATACATTAGTTTGATTTGGGGTTAGAAGCTATGGTTAGAGTTAGGCCTGAGCTGCAGTTTGGGTTAAAGTAAATTAATTTGCAGTTAGGACAAGAGGTTTGTCCATGAGAAGATAAGTTGGTTAGATTTACAGTTAAAAGCTGTGATTAAGTTAGTTCTCCAAGACCATCATTGACACCCCCACCATGTCGAAATCCACACACTAAGCCCGTGAGTGTACCTGCTAACCACTGCACCACATGTATGTGCTCTGACTGAAGTATCCAATTTCAGACACGGCTGCAGTTTATGAAACATGTCACATTTGGCTCTTATTAATCTAATCCGAGATTCTTTCAGCACAAGGTTCTTTCCCATTATGTTTCCTTCCGTTTCAAGTTCATCCCTTGGCCTTGCTTAACTGGATAAATTGCTTTAGCACAATATTCTGCCTTCTCTTTACAATTTGTTTGTGCCAGTATAATCTTCCTCTCTTTTCATGCCGTTGGTTTATATACATGTTTGCCTGTGCCAAGGCCAGAGTCTCCACTAAATGACAGTTAAGCTTGTTGATCTTACTGTTTATAGAAAAGTAATTATTTTGCCGAGCCACCTCAGCAGGCCCCGTTCGTCTGATGCAGTCTGTGGCTTTACTCCTACAATACATTCAGCTAGAAATTAACGAGATAATTTTGATCATTCAAGTGACAGGACAGAACGTTTTACACGTTGGTCAGGCTTTCAGAAATAAATCTAAATTAAAAAATTATGAATTCAAACATAGTGTCTCCCAGCAGGTCAGGTTAGATTACATGGCCCCAGTCTCGTCGCCCTAGGTTTATTGTGTAGAAGTTTACTGTCAACATGTTTGGTCAAATAACATTGACAGGGGGCTTAAAGTGACACCATGAAGCCTAGAGTTTTGTAGAGGGGCTTAAATTTAAAATCCAGTTTTAAGGACAGTATTATTTCAGTATTTATTGTGTTCACATGAAAGAGGCTTCCTAGTTCAAATACCAGTTTGTCCGGGGTCTTTCACTGTGGCGTTTGTATGTTCTCCCCGTGTCTGTGTGAGTTTACTGCGCCTACTCCAGCTTCGTCCCACAGTCCAAAGACATGGGGTTAGGTCAATTGAAGACTCTGAATCGGATGATGTTGCATAATATTGAATAAATGTATACTCAGTCAATTTTCACTGATTTTACTATTTGTTACAAACTAAAACAGGAGAAACAGGGGGCCCCTGGATCGATAAATCCGGCCCTG
The DNA here is from genome assembly GCF_947347685.1 of Pleuronectes platessa. Lineage (NCBI taxonomy): Eukaryota > Metazoa > Chordata > Actinopteri > Pleuronectiformes > Pleuronectidae > Pleuronectes > Pleuronectes platessa. The sequence continues at coordinate 8,686,007 of NC_070639.1, forward strand.
TCATAGAACTTGTAATTGTATTGCTTTAGCTTCTGTTTCCTTTTGCATGAAGCAATCAAAGATTAACTTTCACTAAAAGCTTTGAGATACAATCAGTAACTTCACTGTGCTTTGTGGCTCTCTTTATATATATGTGCCCCTGACCAGAGCCGAGGAGATCAGATTCCTTAAAATTACGATGGTGCAGATTTACAATGATTATGGAGTTTTCCATGTGATCTCTCAGATAAGAAAAAATGCCTGTCAAAGCAGACTGTGGCAAACAACTACGAGTTACATGCCATCGACAGTTTAATCCTATTTCTCATATTCAAACTCTCATACCAACACATCACTGAGAGGAAGGTCAGGACATGAAGGTTTCTTGGGGCTTGGATTGTAGCTCATTGTTCCTCTTGTCACACTAGAGCCACTGACGAATTAATGCATATGAATGGATCTGTAAAAAAGGGACCTTCAACTTTCTCTGAAAAACTGAAAAACTCCACAGAAAATCTAAATTACTTGCAAATAATTAAGTCTAATTCATTCATGAAGGTCTGGTAATGAAACATGAAATATATATATATATATATATATATAAAGGACATGAAGTCGGATGAAAAACAAGCCATATCAAGAAGTTAATTATCAAATATATCACAAACTCCAGAAAGTTGGGTTATGCATGGGATAATATTCAGAATCATTTTGTTTTTATTACACGCAGGGAAAATCATGAGAATAAAATAGTGCAATGAAATTTCAACTATAATTTGTACCTGAAAATATGTGAAAATCCAAAAAAAATTACAATCTCAGTTATCTGCAGATCAAATGAATGTTAAAAACTCCAAAGTACGTAGTAAATTATGTTGATAAAATCCAGTTTTTCTGTTTCTCCAGCCAGTTGCCTTCCACATTCCCGTGTGCTCCGTGCACTGTAATATATAGTCGTGCATTTCCACTTTATGTTCCCGAGCTCTTTTGAGTGTCAGGTCCTGATGCCCCGCTGTCTCTCAAGGTCTTTCTCAGTCTGCTCCAGCTTAGCCAAGGTCAGCTGCACCGCTGCAGGCTCCCTGCAACCTTGAGTGGCTAACTGACCGGGAAATGTGTGTTCTCCCGTTCCACCACCTACGGTACACGCCTCAGTGTCAATCAGCCCGATACAGAGCAGGGCTGTCATTGAATGTTCCTGCATGTTGCCAGTTGAACATTAGGTCATTCCAGTGGATGTAATCTGAAAAAAGAACACACTCGCTCAAGGCCGTGTGAGCTTCTGAACAAATGTTAATTGAATTAAGACCCTCAATACACCAGCCGTAGCCTAGAATTACTGTGTGGCACAAATGCGTGTTTGTGTTTGTGTGTGTGCGAGCGTCGCAAATCGTTACGTGCAAAGGAGATCACTCATGAGTTAAATTTAAAACACTGGAGATGTGTGCATGTCTGAGTGTGCATCTGTATCCATGTCTAAGCCCCAGAGAGCTCAAAGACTTGGGCCTTGACAAACTGTGATAGGGGTTTTCAAATCACGCCGCCACAAAGGCAAAAGAAATTACAAGTAAACAGTATATGACTGTTCCAATTAACAAGGTTACATACAAAAAGCTTTTTAAATAAAGGCAATTCACAGAGTGCTACATAGCATTAGAGCCACAATAGTGAGAGTGTATCCAGGACCTTGGCTTTGATATGAAATCGTGTGGCCTTGCTTCCACCGCCCTCCATGTTAAAAGCTCTTTGTGACAAGGAAATTACTTTATGAACCTCTGAAAAACACTCACTTCGCCCTCGCTGTTAGTTTTATAGCTAGACCATGAGAGAAGTGTGTTTTCTCTCCATTTTGTTCTTTATTTCGCTGCAGCCTCCCATACGTTCCCTGCTCTTTTGCCACGGCTTCTACTTCAGTCTTTGACTTTAGTCTCCCCTTTCTTCTCAGAGGATAAAAATTGCTTTTAATTAAGTTTAAAAATGTCTATATATATTGTGTATTCACTCAAAAAATGTCAAACACAATATGAAATATTTGGTCAGTCTGATACTAAGGAAAGTTTAAATCTGCATTTTATGTGCAATAATCTAGATAAATATTCCGTAGGAAACGACAGAATGTAGCTTCACCTTCAGCACCTCAAACATTTCTTAACCTATTCAGAAATAAGACGTCTGTTTTTCATTTTTCCCAAGGCCAGTGGATAGTTTGTTTGAATACGCTCACACCGTCAGACCTGGCATTGGGTGAATGATATTTACATGTGAGCGTGGTTTTTGTTTATCTCTTTGAGGACTCAGTTCCTCTAACATACACCTGGAATGTTCAGTCCGGACAGAGGCAGAAATACCAAACATGTGTCTCTGTGGCCTTGAGACTTCACAGGGCTCCGACTCAGTGCTCGGCTCGGTAAACACGGTTTCCTCTTGTGGGTCTCTGTTTGGACAGGAAACAAGGAAGCTGATCAAACAGTGGCTCAGAAGGCCACGGCTGCATTGAGCTGGAATGGAGTGGACGGTCTTTGAAAGCACTTTAAATAGAGGGAAAATAACATGTCCCCCCCACCCCAAGCAAATCATCAGGTTTACAGCAGCGATGCCAGGGACCTCATATGTGCTCAAATGATATTTTCTCAGGATAATTAATGTCGTACAGATTCTCTAATCTTCACGTTGGATTTTGTTTACAAAGTGGAGGAAACAGTATCTCAGACGCAGGATGAAATTCGGTGCCTGTCTGCCTGCGTGCTGCAGATTTACAGCCCGGTCCTTATGACATCATAGATTAGCAGTAGTAGGACACTGGTGATATGAAGCATTAGCTGCAGACGACAGAGGCAGGAGAGGAGGAAGAGGAGGAGGAGGAGGAAAGGGGGATAATAGAAGAGGGGAGCAGGAGGTGCTTGTCAAAGTCATCAGGGTTAATAAATTGGGTGATAATGCTCCCCCCTTGTGACAGATTATTGAACTGCAGACATTGTAGGAAAGTTGCAGGGGAGCATGGGAATAGACATTCATGGTCGACAAAAACAGGAAATATGTCAAGAATGATAAATTAGGACATAACATTTCAAAAACTGATTTGATTGTGGGTTTCTATTGTTGCAAATGCATAAGATCGATTGCCAATGCACATGTTTGTCCTCTGACCATCTGCTCCCATGGAGAGGAGTTCAAATACTTTAATTTCATTCATAATTTGTTTCTGAAATAGTATTTCCCCCTAAAATAAAATTCAGTTAGAATTTCATCGGTTCCTTCTCCTTCGTTTGTAAAAACATGGAATCTGTACAAATGGTTTTAATGTTATAAGCTTCACTGCCGATTACAAGATGTGTCATACTTCAGTTACAACTTGTGTAAGCTGAATGTTTGACCCAGTTGCACATGCACATGCAGACCTTAAATTCAAATTAGAAATACAAAAAACTGCTTTCTAGTGTTAAACTCTGCACTTCCATAATTCAACCATAGACTGTAGATAGATAGTTGTGATATTTGACCTATGAAACTAATGCCGGAATGCTGTGGTGTGTTAGAGGTTAATGTTACTTGAGAAAGGGGAAAGATGAGTTTCTATTTTCACTTCCTGTCTTTATTGTAAAAATGAAAACACGCACACATTAGATGACAGATGTAAATAATTATGATACATAACTACAGCAAAACGTCAGCAAAAAGATCATATCATCAGTTTCATCCTTATGTTTGGTGTTGGTGTCTAAACTGAAAGGGAGAATTGGGTTCTTCACACTGCGGTTACTCCTCCTTATTCTCCGTGAGCTGCTCCCTGGACTCCTCGTTGGAAATCTGCAGGACGGGTGTACTGATCTCACTCGACTGCATGTCCCCGGCCACCCGCAGCAGGCAGCTCAGGACCATGTCCTTGGCCAGGGTGGCTTCCACGTTCCCCTCGCGACTCAGCTTCATGGTGATCTGGTCCAGGCTGGTCAGAACCAACTCTGACGCCATCAGAGGGCAAACGGGGCCTTGGTCAGATTCATCTCTCGCCATGTTCTCCATTGTGTATTGCTGGTACAGATCCAATAGTTTCTGCTCCAGGTACCGATTTAGAAGGGAGTTGGAGAATGGCCCATCTCGGCTTCGGAACATAATGCTCAGGTCACGGCCACTACCCTGTCTCCATCCACCCCTCATTGGACACAGAAGCCCACCCTGGGATGTCTGTCCTGGGAGAGAATCCTCCACAGCTGGGGGGACATCACAGGACTGGAGGAAGGGGCCAGGAGGCTGAGCGTCAGTGCAGAGCCTCGGCTCTTGCGCTGATAGAGGCAGCACCTGGTCACCTCCGATGTGAAGGTCACTGTAGTTCTGGCAGATGCTCTGACAGAAGGAGGGGACCAGGAAAGGGGCATCGCTACCCGAGCGATCCAGAGCTGGGATCTCTATCTCTGCAGAGATCTGTCTGCGCAGAGGGGCCGAGAGGAGAGAAGAGGACAGTGGCGGGGTGGTGTTCATCTCCACTGAAGTCCTCCTGTCTTCCATGCTACCTATCGGCTCGGGGGAAGTACGATGAATGGGGGGGGCGTGTGCAGCGGAGCCTGACATGCGGGTGGCAGCTGCTCTCGGCTGCCCATAAGCACTCTGAAGAGCCTTCAGAGGAGGGAGGAAGTCCGGCTCCTCCGATTCACCGAAGGTCATGCGAAACAATCTGCCTTCACAAAGCATCCTGCAACAAAGAGCACACACACACGGGCTGTGAATCGGGTTATAAACACACACTGTCCCCATGCATGTATTGGTGACCTTTAAGAACACACAACATGGACCAATGCCACACACCACAGCAGCTAAAGCCTCATAGTTTACAATGACTTAGTTTTGTGTATTAGAAAATATACACATATAACAACATGAATATCAACTACTACTTATGGCTCTGGTTTCTGTTTAAAATGAGTTTAAGATCTTTTATGATCCACCTTGAGTTCTGTGGATCAACATAACAAGCCCCCAATAAAGAAAACGACATTGGTCCAAGAGATGATTGACAAAAAGGCACCTTACTTTATCGTAATGTAGTATTGAATTAAAACAAGTTCGATTATACTCTGAAGAAAACCTCTTCCTACCTTTGTCTGGAATCAAAGTCTCCCAATCAGCACGTTGGTCTTTCCACCGTCTTTAATCTCAGCAGAAAGAAGCAGATATCAACTTGTCACTGTCTCTCTGTGTGTGAGTGTGTGAACAGGAGTGTGCAGAGAGGTTGCTTTGTACCACTCCAAGAGGAAGTGGAAATATCTGAATCTTTTTTCTGTTTTCCCCATTTCTGCTTAACTTCATGTTGCAGCTGGTGTATGAATGTACTCCAAAGCATAATAGTTTGTCATTTATAAGGTTTATTGTCGCCCTGATCTCATATATATTACACTACAATTTAATGTAAGAAGCATTTTTCCTTCTTGCTAAAAGCCGTGATAGGGCATCTGTTAATGTGGAAGGAGACACAAGCTACGAAAAGAAACCGCTGAGGTTGCGTTTCACTCTAAATAAGAAACAGGTGTGTGGCCGAGGTTGGGTAAAAAGCAGAATGGAAAGTCATTCCAAATATCAGTAAACAGAAAGCGCTGCAGATGGTGATTCCTGTTTCTGTCACGCCATCACCTCAGAGTTATATTCGAGTTCCGCCAGTTGATGGTGAAGGTTTGTAGTCGAATAACTGTGAACCTAGACGTTAAAGTTCCTATTGTCTTCCCCTCTGCCCAAGCAGAAGTGTGACTTCACGCTCGATTTTGCAATCGCACCACATTATTTCCTTTTTGAAACTGCACCAGCTCCTCGCCTTCTAAAAAACGTCCAAGCTGTACAGAAGAGGGCAGACAGACACGGTTGACTCAACAGTGAGTGAGATTCATAAATGACGATCCTGGTTACAGCAGTGAATGAAGGATTTGAGCCAAACAGCTAATAAGGAAATAGAAAATGAGCAGGAAAGGGGAAAGGGGGAGGGAGGAGATGAACCAGTGAGGGGAAAAAAGGGAAAAGTAAAGAAAGTTTGGAGAAGGACAGACGGAGAAGTGAGCGAAAACAGGAGGCGAGATCTTGAAGTTCAATCAGTTTCTGGGCATTATATGAACTAATAAAAGACATAAACATGACATAAACTGACTGATAGTTGTTCCAAGGACCGGCTGGATGTGATGAATTTAGTTGGATGAGACGCTGGTGAAAATGAGCAGACGCTTGAAGTGAGCCAACCTTTTGACCCCTGTGGATCTCTGTGACTTTGTTGGATTCACAGAAGCTCAGATAAGTCTCCTTTCACTCTTCTGCATCATCTTCAACCTCCTGCCTCAACTTCTACCCAAATGAATTTCAAACGTGCACTCACCTCTCTCCATTGAGCTGTTTCCCCATTCAAACACAAACTCATCACTCTGACGGATGAAGCTCAATGAATGGGCTGTGTTTCATCTTGGTGCCTGTGGTAGTGGGTTCTGTCTGTATTGAAATCAGCACTGATGAGGATTGTGATTTTCAAGAAAGACCTACTGCACCTTCAGAACATTATATTACAAGAATGGACAAATTGCACAATTACACAACCTTGTTCCCTATTTTTACATTGCACACTTTTTGAATTTCTTTTTATTTATAATGTTGAGGTTTATAGTATTTCTATTTTACCTCATATTTTTTATCTTAATACATTTTCCCCTTGCGTTGTTACGTCCTTGTGCTGCTATGTTGATTGTGAGTTTCCTCTGTGGAGGACCAATCAAAGGTCCAGCTTAACTTTTGTTATCCTCAAGTTTTGCACCCAACTTTAATTTGATAATAGGAAGACACCTCTGCAATGCAAAGGTTTTACTGAACAAAATGTGGCAAAAAACTCTACATATAGAGTTTTTTATTGCGGAGACTGTGACAAGTCGAGTGTTCAGATTGTTTTTCAGAATTATAAGATGCAAACTATTCCGTATGGAGAGTGTTTTTTCTACTGATTTCAAATGCAAACTCCTTTTGCACATCAAACCCCGGTCTAAACCAGTCATCCATTTAAAAAGTGTTGCGAACTTCCAGACAATATAAATGGCCGTGGATGTTTGTCCTCCAAATGAGTCTCTTTTCTGTGTCACTTCAGTTCAGACTCTTTTCATTCAGACGCCTTCTGTTCGCGTCAGAGCAGCCCAACAATAGACCCACATGAAACAGGAGAGGAGCTGCTCTATAATTAATAAGGAGGAGGAATCCTAAAATCAACCTCACATAACTTCTGGAGTTTTGTTTAAATACAGACATGTTGTTACATAACTGGTACAGATTTCAAGATTTTGCGTTTTTGCATTTGGCACCAAACTTGGCCCAGGTGTAGACAAGTGCAATTTATCATGTTTCTATAATTAAAATCGAATGAAACAGAGTTTATAAACAGGTGCATTCACAGTCACACAGTTAATAGAAGTACAGGCCCTGTGTTTTGTTGTATTCTTGGCTGTTGTCATTGTGTCCACTGTGAGTCAGGACACAGTATCTGACTCAGGACTGGGTGGAGTGTCCAGTTACCGAGCCGTTGCCACAGCAGTGTTGCTGAGGAGCATGCGACATGTTGAGATCAGGTGCCTAACATATCTGCAGGTTCAGAACCCTGGAGAGCGCCTTGTTTTAACCCAGCTCCATGCATCCAGCTTTATAAGTGTTAAAATACTGGTTTATCAGGAGGAGACCACGATGGATGGACGCTTCACAACCACTGAGGAATATAAGGTCAATGCTTTGAGCCCCAAAGGCTCCATTTAGAGGGATGTTCAGGAAAATCAACAATGTCTTCCGTCCCAACCAGCCTGGACACAGAGGCCGGGATGCAGGTGGGTGCAGGAGCGAACAGGATTACCACAGAGCCTGCACCGTCAGGCTGGTCCGCAGCACCTCCATGCTCGTGGTGGGGGAGAGAAGCCAGACGACGGCCGCCGCAGGCTCCACTTTAAAACGCAGCAAGAGCTCAGTGAGCATCGAGTCGACCTTGTACTATTACCAGAGGCAAGAGGACCAGATATGGCTATCCTCTCAGAACCAGAACTGCCTGGAGTACCTGGAGGCCCTGGTGGCTCTGAGGCGGCGCTACAACCAGAGTGTGAGCGACCTGAAGAGCAGCGACATCCAGGCCACCGTGGCCTCCTCCAGGAAGAAGCCTGCGCCCCCACCGCCCACGAAACAGGAACCAGTGAGCTTTTAAAATCATCTCTGATGTGCAGGCGGTACCATAGAGAGATGTTATACAGTTTTATTTGATTCTCTTTAAACCACAGGTACCAAGAGCCAAACCCTCTGCTCCTCCGGTCCCCACAGAGCAGGACACTCTGCAGTTCTTTGACTCGGTCATCGCCAGCTGCGATGAGCCTCCGCGTAAACCAAACCTGGATGATGGACATGCAGATGTTGACTTCATAGGTGAGTCTGAAAATATATCTTCATTAAAATTGTAATGATCAGAATTTCACACTTTCATTATTATTATTATTTGTTGGTTTGTTTGTGACCAAGATTACGTAAAAACTACTCCGGACATTTTGCGGCGAGTTGAAGCATGAGACCAGAAAGAACCCTTAAAACGTTTGTGCAGATCCAATCATTCATTTTCACTTTCTTTAACATTGGGAGATACAGCGTTGTTTTTGACATTTCTACTTATTTCACAGGGAATTATTTACTTTTCTTCTATCACATTTGGGGAATTGATCTTTATGAGTTGCTGCAATTTGGCACAGCTTGGTTTAATTAAGGGGCCTTGGTGTGGGTGTGTGCGTAGTTCAGCGCGTCTCTGTGAGTCAAAGTGAGCGCAATAAGTATTTACATCGGGTCGAATCCACATTGTTTCTGGGGATTAAATCTTTGTCACCTTGTCTGGGTCTTTTGACGTTTGTCTGAATCACTGTAGGATTTTAAGTGGTGATGATGACCCTGTGTTTAATTACCTATAAGAGCCAAAAGCCTAATACTACTAGATGTGTTAATAAGGTTGAAACTGGTTGTATTAAATAAGAGTTCATTGATATTTTCAAATTCATGTCATCCTCCGATTGACATCAAGTTATGTTATGAGGAAGTTTTTCTCTCCACAGTTCCCACACACCTGCTCATTGTGGGATTCTCTTTCATTATGAAGGTCTCAACCTTCTAGTTTAATTGCCTTGAGTATATGTATATTATGATTTGGGGCTATACAAATCAAATATAATTTAATTGAATTATACAGGCTGCAGTCATACAGTGATCTTATGGCCATATGTTGCTTTACCAACTATTATTTAGAATCATCTCCTCATTGACCAGCCAACATACTCAAATATGGCTCCCATGTTCATATATAACATATGAAGAAAACATCTGAATTACATATTTTGACTTTGATACCTGGACCTCATAGTGATGTGATTAATATTTGAATAAGTAGTAGGGTCGTTACATTTTACACTATTAAGATTACACTACACTTAGGTCATAAATACATACAATATTATGTATTGCAAGAGATTTAACTTCAAAATAAATCCCACATTGGCCAGTTTACAGTGCTGCTTACTATACAAAATTATGAATGGATACTTCAATGTGGTATTTCACTGAAATGGCCCCTTTTTGCATCCTTTTACTTTTGCTATTGTTTATTTCATTAATTATATTTATGTACTTTTACTTTAGGAAACGTTTAAATTCTAGGCATATCCTTATGACGTTTTTTTTTTTCATTCATCACCTTCACTTTTACATTCAATATTTCTATGTTATGGCTTACATATAGCTAGTACTAGTATAGGTCCACACAGCTGAACTGTCCACAGAACTGAACTGGTACACTTAATTGAATGCAGCCAGTGGTATTGTCGTGAATTACAACTAAACCTTTCCCTCTGTGGCATGTCAAAGTGTATGATGTGAAAAAAACACCACGGGTGGAATGGTCTAGATATGGGTCGAGCATGGATAAAGATTTGAAAACCTGATAACGTTTTGTGACCTGCTTACTTTTTAAATTAGAAGCATTATGGGTTGTCTTGTACCAGCTCTCGGCCTCAGCTCTTTTTACCTCTGACTCCATTCTCCCCTCCAACAGTCGCCTCCAGCTCAGCTGAACACGACCTCCACTCCAATTGGGTCTTGCGGGTTCCTCGTGTCACCGATGACTCAAAGGAGAAGGCTGTTCGTCACTGTGCCAAGGAAAGCAAGAAGAAAACCAAGAGCGGGTCCACGAGCAGCAGGCTGCGGCTGCAGAGGAACCCGATCCACCTGCCCAAGGCGGTGGAGAGCGCCTTCCAGACTCTGCGCTTCAAGCCCAAATTAAAAAAAGAAAAGTGAGGCTTGATGAGACATTTTAAACCTGCTCTTTGTTTGGTCTGACACAATTGTCTGCACGGGGAGAAAATCGGTCTGAACAGTTAATATTTATATAAAAACACATTTTTACTTTTATTGCGATTATATATGAAGCAGCAAAAGGGAATTCAGCCATTCATTTTATAATTTAAGTCTTTGTCCAGTGGGATGTAAAAACATCCTCATATTAAAAAGCCTATTCAGTATCATTTATTTGAAGGATTTAAATAACAGTTGCAGTTAATTAACAATAATCTGGATATTTAGCAATAGGTTGCCACTATAAAGCAGAAATGTAAGTAGGGGGATTTTTGCGGGAAGCGCTGACAGAAAAATCCCGTAATTTCTTACATTTACCCAACCCATCTTTTCAAAGCACTTCTTTCAAGGGGTTCTTTTTAACTTAATTAATCAAGGGAATCATGCTTGATTGTGATGGATGTTATGGAATTTAGTGTGAGCACAGTTTATGGTTCAGACCTGCAGATGCTTCATTCCTCCCAGGCATCATAGAGAAAGTGAAATCCAACAATGGCTCCTTAGCAGCAGTTTAATTCAGGAGAGAGGTTCACGTTTGCGAGGCGAGTCCAAGGGCTGAGCACATTGTATAGTTCAAAACCTATTGAGGTTATTTGTTCCTCCCTGCCACAGTTAAAACAGTGTTAAAGATGAAGGGTAAAGTCGAATAATGAGGGAAACATATTCTCAAAGTTAACCATTATGCTACTTGTGGTTTTGTTTGGCCGGAGAGTTTGAGATACCTGTCACAACACAATGGTGATGAATGATTTTTATTTATTTTTTACAATTATAAATAAACCATGACCTGTGTGATGCTTCTGATACTACTGTGTAATTTGATTGTGAGCTACAGTATAGGAAAGGGCATGTAGACCGTTGAATCATCTAAAAAGAGAATAACTACAAATACTAAAAAGACCTGAATTTAAAAATGTTCAGAATAATTATCATAAAAATAAGTTTAGAGTATTAACTACTTTTAATTTTATACTATAATAATTTATAATATTATTCTTTAGATTAATATATTGGTAAAATACTTGAAACCTAGCTTCCTTCTCTTCTCATTCTCATCAATGTCTCATTCAAACTATAAAAATGTAAATATGTCCATTTCTTTTCATTTCTTTATTACAAAAGGTGTGACGTACAAAACAGAAACTCTACAAAGTTCATTTCTTCTCTGTTTTGCCTTTGGGACTGAAGAAGGATGACATGGTCTTCATGCCGGTCTTGTCCACCTTAGCCAGAGTTTTCTGAGCAGCCGTCATCTTCTTGGGAGGCTGGAATAAGGAGCAGAGAAAAACAAAATCAATATGATAACAAGACGACCTTGCACGGAGACAGCGGGGAATTGATAACATATGTACTTCAATTCAAGCTGAGAAAAACACATTTGCACATGGTAAGCCCCATTGACCCATGTGGATAAAGTCTACAAGCAAAGCTTAAAGAAAGTGTTCAACAGAGAAAAACTTCACCAACAATCACCCAAGGGCTCCAGAGGAAGAAGCAAACCAGTGACTACTTTAGCCTTATTGTAGTAATCGAAACAAATGATGATCTGAGCCATCGACACCGGCAGTCATTGTTTGTTCTCTTCAGTTCAGGCAGACACTCACTTTCCGCGCAAAGTCGGCACTGTTGAATTTGGTGTAGTCCTCTTCGGCCTCCACCGCATTGCCTGAAAGTTTCCGCTTCTGCATAACGAGGAAGTAAGAAATGCTGTTCATGACATACGGCACCACGTTTTTTATTTTCAACCACAGAAACGCACACCTCTAGTTCTAGAGACCCCCACGCTGGATGGAAAAGAAAAGCCTCTATGACCAAAGTTGAAAACATACAAGCAGCAACTTAGGAATCGTTTCACCGGAAGCGTTTCACATCATAAACAGCAAAAGCAAAGTTAGAGTGAGGAGGAGTACAGACAACATTTGAACGCGTTGAATGTGCAGAAAAAGTGAACTTACCTTAGAAGGAGGCTCAGTTTCCTTAGGGCTCGTGAGCTCTGGTAACCTGTGAAGTAGGAAGAGATGCAAGGCGACATTATCGTCAAAGCTTAGCACTAATACAAGTCATGATGTCAATGTGGTGGGTTTCTGGACGTACTGCAAGTGTTTGAGAAGGGCTTTGCTCAGGTCTTCACTGATGTACTCTGATATCAGGCCGTGGGCGTAGCGCAGGTAGTCCTCTGTATGATGATGATGAGAGAATGACAGTGATTAATATAAAACTACTTATAATTTTTTATATAATGTAAGTGATTTATAAAAATCTAACTTAAAGGTGGGGGGGAATGTTTCAGAGTTTGATGACTAACCCTAACCCAATCACAGAAACTACATGTCAGTACTGCCATCTACAGGCCAACATCATATTTACTGTAAAAACACAAGCTGTGAATGTTTTTTCATAGTAGGAAATGTTTCACTGTTGTATGACAGAGTTTTAAACACTGAAGTACCTTGAATATAAATCGACTCACCCTCATGGTATTCTGACTCTGACTTCACTCTGATATATGTTGTGGACTTGACTCCTTCACCCACGGAGATATTTTTCTTCTTGAGAGCAACAACTGTCCTCTCCACCTTCAGCAAGACAAATAAAAGAATGATCTAACTTCACTGTGCAAAAACAAGAACGCACTTTCCCACATTAACTGTTTTGTCTTGCAGTGTGTCTTTGTACTTTGTACCAGCATAGAAAGATGAATACTTTGTACTTCACAGTACCTTTTTTTTTAACCAATTCATTGTCTTCTCTTGGCTATATCGATGGAACTTCAGGCTTCCCACTTCTAAATGAATACAACACACAGTTTAAACAGAGCAATTAGTATAATCCTATAGATGAGTGGTATTAGCTTCAATATTACACCTCACCTTTTTCCTCTGCAATGTGGTGCAGGGAGGCCAGGGAACGTGTGCAGCTCAACAGCCTCGAACAAACTGGGAATTCCTCATCCATAACAATCTGATCCACAGGCTGGAACTTCCCCTGAGCAGCAGGAAAAATAGAAACAGATGTCAGACATAAAAAAACTGATGACACAGATAAAACAAATACCAACAATAATCTGAGATTTTAGTCCAAATTAGGTCTGGGCGATGTGACTTTACATCAATATAACGATTATTTCAAACTTTCCCCTCAATTACGATCAATTATTTTATGCCATCACCAATAACCCCTAACCCACATGAGGCGCATTACTCAGCACCTGTCGTAGAGCTGATCTTAATAAAAGTTTAAATAGACAATTTAAATAGATCCGCCATTGGGTGGATGGGTATTATTCCGGATCGTTCCTGTCGCTTTAACCCTGATGTACGCGTCTCGTCTCCTGTGTAGCAGGTGAACTGAGTGTTAGTGAGTGTGTGCAAAATGATGGACCCTTTTGTCTAATGTGTTTAAATATGTGTCTAATAAACTCTAGAGTGAATAAAATAAACTTCAATACTGTTCAGGTCATAATAACTTCTGATTAGTGTGTTTATCGTTGACGTATAAAGTGAGCACAGGTCAGCGGGGGGGGGGGGGTTGAGGAGGGAGGACATGCAGCGACATAACCGACGTGAGCAAGATTAAGTTAGAGGTACAATAATCCTGTAAAAAACATATACTTAGAAAAACTAGAAGCAGTTGAATAATAGCAGAAAAAAATATCTGTATATTAGACTGTGTTATACAGTAATGATCAGTATGAAACAGAAGATTTGTCTCTTACCTCTTTTCCAGCTTTAATCAAATAGGGTAAGATAAGGAAAAGAGGATCCATTGGAGTAACAAAGAGAAGTCTTCCATCTATTTAACAAAAGAAACAGCTGTGAGAAACCTGGTTTACAACTGGACTCATTCTGACCACGGTCCACTTCAAATTAAAAACAACAGTAAAACAGCTTTGTCGAATTAACTTCATGATGCTCTTCTGAAACTCTGAAGTACTTTAATCAACGTAACAAACACTGTGACATTAGACTGAATACCAGTGTGCAGGATGTAAACTTGTTGATCCACCACAGACTATATGGTTAGTTGTAATTTGTGTCAGCAGGTCCTCTTTGTTGTTGTTTGTCTGTGCTTGGTGTTGCTATAATGTAAAAACATTGTTCCTCTGAACATGTTACATATTCAGCATAGACAATCTGGATTATTCTGAGTATTTTTTTGCAGCCAAGAACAACCCTAATGTCTGTTGCTTATAGTTAATTTGAGTCACCTTTGTATCAGCGTTTGATATGATGCTTACATTTTTTCGAAGTTCACACTTCAATGAGTAATGAGACCCACCTCTCTGAACAGTCTGACCAACAAACCAGGAGTGGAAATCTTCTTCGAACGCTTTGACCTCGTACATCTGTGCATCGCCGGCACCCAACATGTACAGAGATGCTTCATCTGCAGGGGGACAGAGAGGAACTGGGTTACTGTCACTTCCACATCCGCATGTGCATAGGTTAAAGGTTACTTTATACAGATCTCAATTTTGAATATTATTATATTCTGATTTACTGGTAACATTAAGATTAAGATACAGATTAAGCTACATTTATTTGTCCCAAACACATGCACAGACATGCAAAGGCACACTCATGCAGGTAGGGAAATTTAACCTCTGCTTTTGACCCATCTGGTGCAGGACACACAGAGCAGTGAGCAGCCATGTACGGCGCACGGGGAGCAGATGTTGGGGGAGTAAGGTGCCTTGCTCAGGGGCACTAGACAGGGTAGGGAGAATCCTCTTGGACTTTTGGACAGATCAATCCAGGTTCGTCTTTTGATGTTTCTCCATGGAGACGAACCAGAGACCTTTTCTGCCCATAGTCTAAGTTTCTGCCACTAGTCCACCACTACAACTCAAGATTACTCACGTCAAAACATTATTTTTCATACATTATGACGGGAAGTGACAAGATTGAATATTAGAAAAGTTTTCAAATGGGGCTTCTTTCTACTCAAAAGCTGCATTACTCTCTGGTTGTATCTTGTAAATTGAACAAACATTGTGGTTGAATTGCTTTATGTGCTGGAGGCTATTCTTTACCAACAACTAGAGGAGCAAAGTTTCAAAAAGTATGTAAATTGTCATTTGTATTTATTCCCTAATGACAAAGTGTCATGTTGCTGATTCACCAGTTCAGCATCTAGTGACATCACTAAAGGCTGTGGAAACCACAGTTAGTCCGAGAGAGTCATTTCTCACTGTTAAATACTAGTGGCGGATATAAATAAACGTATAGATAGATAGATAGATGGATAGATAGATAGATAGATAGATAGATAGATAGATAGATAGATAGATAGATAGATACAGGCGTGCAAAAGTGCAGTAGTTGTTTGCAAAGGTAGAGGTCAGAATATGACTAAAATAACTGAATATAAGATGTGCAATAAAGTGTGAATATGAGATGTATTGAATTGAAGATATATGTATACAAGATGAACAACAACATGGTACAAACCTGTTGTTGGATTCCTCAGTCTCACAAAAGCCGGGTCGCTGTCCTGCTTCTTTGCATCGAGGACAGAGTCTGAAAAAGATCACAACAACCATTAGACTCGTTACAGCTCGACACACACAACATCTGCATGGCTACCAAGCTAACTCACACACCACTGGATAACAAGCTAACAACTAGCATGGTCTGACTTTGTGGCAAAACGTTGTATCTGACAACACGCGGCTGTCACCACCTCCACTAGCTTCTCTGTGTGATTGTGATCTAATGTTGTCTGCTAACTTATCGGAGGTGTGTTGTTGCTAGCAGGTTAGCTTAGTTAGCAGACCGAGAGATGCACCTACCTGCAGCAACCACCACCCAGCTGTCATTTTGTGCGCGAGGCGTCCGCTTCTTTTTAGCAGCCATTTTGTGTGTTATTAGCTTTTAGCGGGGTTAGTTTGTGTGTTGACGTGAGGTGCTGCTGATAAGAGTTGGATTATTCCCTGGGTGTAAAGACACACTCGGCCTTGTTTTTAATTCAAACTGCCGCTGAGCTCCGGAAAGGCGCCTCTGTGCTTCCATCTTGGATTGTCCCACGGGGGGGAATAAGGAACACACTGCATGTATTATAGATATTTGAGCTTAATTTCATCTTTTTGTAATCAGATTTATACAACATTTCATTTTTTTTAATCTAATTGATGCATCATTGTTGAAAAAAAACTCAAAGAAGTGAATAATAAGACGTACTGTACTTTTAATTCACCCTGTTTTTTAACGTGCCGTGGGACAGTCCCAATGCTCTGTCAGAGAATCCAGTCATCCCACTTATTATTATTAATAATAATGTAGTAGTTTAATGATCTTAAATGACCTATTCCACCCAAAATGAAAGCAATGCAGATTAAAATAATACCCAATGTTTCTCCAGCTGCGGAAATCCCATAGAATAGGATCAGTTTTGATGTTGATCAATATTGGTTTTTGTTTGGATGAGCCTGAAATTATCGAACACACTTTTTTATTTATTTTGATCTCCCAAGGAAGGTGTCGAATTTGGTTAACACTATTATATTATTATTATTATTATAATGGTTAAATACCATATACACAAAATTAAATGGCAGGACAGTCAACCTTCCTTACTGTGTTTTTTAAAATGAATTATTATCAAGACAACATCGAAGAATAGCAAGTCACTTAGAAAATTACAACATCATTAATGTTTATTGAACCTTGTTGCACAATTAATTAATTGTATATTTAGAAATATTGTTAACCCACCAAATGTTAAACGTTTTTTTTGTTTTTTATTTTGTTTGTTTCTACATACATATTATGTCTTTGTGTTTCCTGTGTAATATTTTGTTTCTACTCGAGTCCGTAAACTAGAACTGTGTCATAAAAAAAGTATTTAAAAATATTTTTTTTTTTAATGCAATTCACATAAATACCGCGAGAGGTCACCCGAGAACTGTGGAGAACGTGAGAGTGGATGGTGAATTTTGTTTTACTTCCTTGTCTCTCAGCTGATATTTCAGAAACAGAGATGAACCCACTCTGAGCGCTGGGGTTCATACAAAGACTTGCCAGCTCTTCTTTTTCTTTTCTTTTAAAATTGAAACTGGTTTTCACTGATGTTTTGTTCTGTGTTCTGTCAGAATTGCGGCTGCGACCACATCGTGGATCATGGATCATGTGAATTATGATTACAACTAGATTGCCGAGATATGTGCAACCATACTGACAATATCGCCATCATGGCAATTGTAATAATCCCGTTATCTCTGTTGGACATTTTCTTTGTGTTCATACTTTAAACATTGAAAAAACCTGTCCTTGTATGGCTGACAATGTCTTTTCTCATGAATGTTGTGAATATTGTTGTTTGTAACATCTATTAGACTTTGGTAGTTTTTCCAAACCTTATTTGGGGGTTGAGGGCAGAGGATGTTGCATTTATTTAAGAAGTCCTACGAGGAAATTGTGATTTGTTAATGTTGGATATACAAATATACAAAAGTTGTATTATTATTATTATCGTTATTATTATAATTGTAGCTGCTATTGTTAATCTCAGCGAGCAGAGAGCTCTGAGGTGCAGGATGTTGGGTGACCACTCTCTCTTGGCAGACTGACACAGAACAGATTGGAGGATCCATCTGTCCTTCAGTGAGAGGAGGGCATCTCTCAGTCCCTCTCTCAGGATGTGACACTGTGAGTCCCAGTTGGTTTGGAGGTGACTCACTTGTTATTTTTTCCTCCCCGTGCACTGTTTATGTGAATGCTCGAGCAGGGATATGTAGGAAGTCAGTGTGTGTTTCCATCCCCATTAGAGGACTATCGCAGTGTCATCAGTTTGAGTTCCCTCTGATATGTTTATATGACTACTATTAGCTGTGTATCCCCCCTCTCTTCTAAAGACACCCACAGCACAGCCCATTAACAGTTTTTGAATTCGATTTTTTGGTAATGAGGAATTGAGGGATTTGTGTGCTGGGTGCCTTATCATTTACCGAATAGTGTCCCTGTGGGGAGCAGTGTGATGTAAAGGAAAACTACACAGCGTGACTTAGAGCTGAAGGTTTCTCTGTTGCCTCTATCAGAATTTCCAGTTTTCTATGTCTTACCTTTTGTGTCTTCCTTTTCTTTTTATGTCAATTAGAAAAAAATAGAGGCCGTCCAAATTATCTGTTGGCTGACAAAATTGTGTTAACATGAGGCTTTCACAGACTTCGGAATTTGATACGCAGATAAAAAAAAAGCTTTTATTTCTGTATATTTAACACTGAAAGGAACATTGCTTTGAGGGAATAAACAATTTAGAAAAGATGTGAATTAATATTTTACATTTAACATTAAAAACAAATATATCTTTTAATAACCAGGTCAGCCAGAGGTCACCCTTTACTTGTATTTGTGTATTCTTTATATTTGAAGTTATTTGTCATAAATATTATGGTTAAACTGTAAAATATCAAACCTCAATAACATTTCTTTATTTCACTCCCTAATATCAGTTTCAGCAATTGCTCCTCAAAATCCAGATTGGTTAAGGCTCTCAAAACAATGCTTCCCTAGTAGGCCCGTTCACCAAGATTTTAAGCAACACATCCTCCAAACCCTTTGAACACTGCCTTTACTCCTCCTTAGAATAAGTTAGATTTATGTTAGTGTGGTCTGAGGCAAAGAGAGCATGGGTGAGATATTGTCCATGAATTACTTGCTTTATGGGTCCCGTGAGTATCATACACAACAGGCTGTGCAGCTAAACAGAATATTCCATGAAAGCTTTCTTTCTTTTTGGGGGCTGCTGGAGGGAACGTCTGCATGTCTGAGTGCCAGGGAGAACAACAGCAGCCTTTCTGAAAACACTGGACCACAGACAACCCCAGAGAGCCCGGCCCCTCCGTCACCAGCATCCAGACAAAGTACCAAGTGGGTCTAAATTTAGGTCCTGATGTGGCTTCGTCAACCCGGAGTCCGAGCCCCTCTGTGTCCTCTCCCAAACCCCAACTCCACAACCTTCATCCGTCACACATCCAACAAAGAGGATTTCGACACAACCAAAGCCATGTCTGTTCTTTCTTTCCCCCCCTCAAGCTCCACTTCCTCCTCCTCCACGTAATTCAGTTTGAAGCTTGCTATTTCATGAGGAACTTCATCCATCCATTATTTACACAACTTATCCTTTGAGGGTCGTGGCTCTACATCGGTCAAGAGGTGGGGTAAACCCTGGACAGGTCGCCGGTAGAATGCACTGAATTGAAGTCCTCTGTGGAAATAGGAGTGTATGGCAGCCAGCCGGATGTAGAGAGCTGGTCACACTCTGCTGAGCTCAATGAACAGCCCGTGGTCCCATCCATCTCCGTGGCCTCATTTGTGGTGGTCCGATGCCGGGTGACAGGTTACAGCGTACATATCGACTCAGCCCTGAGCTGTCATGTCACCACCATGTGCTGTGCATTACCAAGGGTATATTTTGTTACCCTCGCTGTCGTCTACCTTCAGGATTTGTAGAGTGAACAGAGTTGATTTGAAACAAAAAAAATACATATTTACCACGGTGCATTTTTAACTGTCATGGCTGCCAAGAAGAACAGGTTATAAATAGATTGACAACGTCACACCGGGTGCCACTTTTTCTGTGTGTGGAGATACAGACATTGGCCGTTGTTCCAGACAGCTGTTTAAGCCACATTTGCCATTTTGAATTCCCTGCAGAGGTACACTCCATCTTTAGCTCGAGGAGGTGAAATACCCTTCGATACACTCATAACAGACACACACATGCATACACACACATAAAAAACAGATGTGGAGAGAATTCCCCTTGGCAGCAGGAGCCTTGAGTCATCATCTGGGATTCCCTTCCCCTCACTTCCAAATATGGGTGGAATTGTGAGCGAGTGGGAGGCAGAGTGTGGAAGCGGAATGGAACCCCCTCGTGATGTCAGAGCTGTGGAACAGTGAGCCTCACGCTGACTGGAAACTCACAGGAAGGAATGGCCGGAATGCGAGGATCACCGAAACGCTATTGCCTCCTCCTCACCTGCACATTTGTGAACTCTTGAATTGTAGCACTCATGCCTCGTGTGCACCCACACACGCTCACGTAATGGTTTTTCGGCAGCCCTCTCACCGGGGAGAGGTTTCTTCCCGTAAAGCCTTATTCCTCATCGCCCCCCCACTCACCCCACATGAGGGTGACAGCTTTTTCCCCAGCATCTCTGTGCTCAGCGTGAGGCCTCTCTTTCAGTTGGGTATTTCCCTTCGCCCTGAGTGAGAAGGATGTGATGGTGGTGCTCGGTGTTTGGAAACCCTGCAGCCTCTTCCATTTTTGTCATGGTTACAATATTATTTTGCTGCAGTGCATAACTCACAGATTCTTTTCTCACATTTGAAACAAAACTGACTTTTTACTCCACTGCATTAGTTGATAAGCTAATTGTTTTGTGTAATAAATGCTAAACATACAAATTGAAACCACCCAACCAGGTCTGGATTAACCTGCCAGGTGGCCTATGGGGCATAAATGAGGTTTGAGTCCCCATTGCCCCCCCTCCAACCTATCAGGAACAGCAACCAGCGCAGCCACACACTCACTTTGGGGTCAAGGGTCAGGGTTATGTCTGGAGTTTGTTTGAGACATACAGCTGTTTCGGGTTTAGCTGTGCTTCCACTGAATGGAATCTTAACGTTATTTTACTTACTCTGAGTCCGTTAGGAAACCCAGTGGCTGCTTTGCTTCTTTCCATCAGGTCACAGTTTGGTTATTCTTTCTTCTAGCTCTCTTCCATTCTCTTCCTTTCTTGGCCTGATGCCGGCCTTACTCTTCTCAGCTCATCCACTGCTCCCACCGCATTTCTTGTGGTCACCTTCATCTCTATTCTTTGTGTATTTTATGGTGGCAAACTATGAAGTGACTCACTACCATCCCTCGCTGCTGTAGAGTGCGTCACTGCTGTGTTTGCTTTTACGTGGTAACTGTTGTTCACACCTTGTTGCTTGGTTGAGAAGTTCAGCACCTGGTGATACTTTCCCCTCACTGCACAGCTGGCCAGTTGTTGCATGAAGTGGGTCTGATGGCTGGATTGTGTGTTTCAAAAACGTTAGAGAGAGATTGGACGTGCTTCCTCTTGTCCTACAGAGTCCTGACAGTTCTGACGAGTGAACTGACCGCTCAAGGTTCTAATCACCTCAGTCGATATTGTGCTGTAGTGGAGTGTTTTACCAAACATGTTTGCCCTCAAATGACCTCAAACAACTCTCAAACAGTAAAGGCGCGTTCACAGATTCCATGTCTGTCCATATCGTTCCGTGTCATTCCATCTCCAAATATCCGTATGCCTGCAAGGGTCGGCAGGGACCCCGTGCAGACGTCCATATGCCCAAATCTGAGACACTGCCAACCTGTTTTCACTTTGAACACACCAGCTGATCCTGCGCCAGTCTGTATGCTCATTCAGTGCACCGCATGTATGCCCTGTTTATTTCCCATCCTCCGCCCTATTCGTGTTTAGTGGTTGTACACAGTTATATTTTTATTCTTTCTTTTGTTGTTCAGCAACAAACAATGGAGCACTTCTTCATGTCACCATGTCTTCCGCTGCCTTTCTATGTCTGCACACACATACCACCAATTGTAGTAGGCTATGAATAGAAGTGCCTTGATGTCCTCAGTCTGCATCCATCAGACAAGCAGAAACCAGGAAATAAGCTTCACCAGGGGCTTTTGGACCCCCTTATAGTATTACCTTAGTCATAACCCCGGGGCAGTTGTCCACTTTTCCTGGTTACTACTTTAGCCTTGCACCTACTGACCCTGTCAAGTTTGAGTTACCTTGTAAATTTGTGTAACCTCTAGTAGACTCAATTCAGAAACCATTATTTCAATGACAGGTTAAACAACATGGGTGTTTTAAAACGTGTGTTCCACAAGCAACAGCACAGACAGATTTGAGTTGTTTTAGGTTTTCACTCTAGTGTGACTCTCACACTTGAGTCAAATCTAATGAATTAATAAAAGTGTTGTGATGACAGGGTTCTCATTCTGTTTATGTCTCATGAAGACGACCGAGGACGTGAGTCACACGACACACATTCCTTCCAATAGTTTCACACTATTCTACCAGTTGGTGGTGGTGAATTAGCGCCAAGAAAAGCTGAGCCAGTAATTTGTTGACTACAGAGGAAGAGGACGGCAAGCTACAGCAAACATGGATGTTAACAATGCAGCTTTCAAACACATTGGTTTTGCAATGTTATTACAAGGAAGGATATATTGAAAAGATTATTTGAACTCAAAAACACAAATTATAGTTTATAGTGAGAAACACTGATTATAGACCACATTTGTTTATTTGTGTATTTTTAACATTGAAGTTTAAAAAATGTCATGCAAAATATATTATGTATGAAGATACTGATCTCATGTTAGGAAAATTCCATTCAGGCTTTCTTTAAAAAGTAATTGTTTTTATTACTTGTCTTATCAGGGGTATAGCTGTTATAACATTCCACCTGCAGAAGTGTCCTTGGTCAAGATAGTAAATCCCAAATAACCCCTGATTGATGTGACAGCCATGTATGAGAGATGTACTGTATGTTAGAGAAAGGGCTGCACATAGATGCACTGTATGAATGTGTGTGTGAATGACTGAATGGCAAAAACTGTACTGTACATGTCATGTTTCAGTGACTGAACCTAAGACCTATTTCTTCATTGTGTATTTGTCACATCTGCTTTTAAAATACGTTAAGTGTGAATCATGGAACTAGGGCTAATATAACCAGGGAGAAAATCCATTAGACATCATGCAGAGAAGTAATCATGGGTAATTTTTTTGTAATCATGTATCAAGCAGAAAACAGAAATTCACAAATTCATTGTTATGATTAGTGTGTTTTTTAATTTTCTATTCAAAAATAAAAGTTTGTTGGATCCATACATGTAATCCTGTTGTGTCTCTCTTTCCCTCTCCCTCACTTTTCCCGCCGAGTAGACGTTCCACATCCACTATCCCCAACCCTAATTATTGTTTACTAGGATCAATCTCTCTCTCTCTCTCTCTCTCTCTCTCTCTCTCTCTCTCTCCCTCTTCATGTCCTTCTCTGTGTCTCACCCTCCCTCTCTGTCTCTCTGTGTACCAGGGACCTGAGATGATGTGGTAATTACATCTGACGACGGCTGGTCTCCCTCAGACGGCTCCGCAAGTCTCTCGGCTCGGAGAGAAATTAGAGAGTGCTCAGAACACGTCCAGGACTGCAATTAGAATAAGTATGAATAGTGTATGAAATGTATTTATTTGTATATTTGTGTGACCCCTGAGTTTCAGGGTGTTTCTCTTTGCGTCTAAAGTTGTGCTACGTGAGGGGATGTGCATCAGAGCCCATGTTGGAGAGACACAGAGAGAGAAGAATAAACACAGCGATAGTGTCGCCCACTGCTGTGTTCAATACTGTTTCAGTTTGTATCTCAGTTTGATGGTGATTTGGTGTGAATTACCTTTTTTTTAAATATGTGTTTTAACAGGATGTACTGTCGATGTCAGCCGAGGCAGGAGGTGATATGAGTCTTCAGCCTTTTTTATTAATCACATCAAGTTAGTGTAATTCAAAGTTGCCGCGTTTTGGGTTCAGAAATCCCACTGTGTTTCTGTGCTGCAGTGGAAGTATCATGACTTTGTACTAAAAAGACTGTAACTTAAAAACTAATTTAATTTGACTATAACTCAGCATGCTGAACTTTGGCCAGTGTTTTAAAGGAGAATGAGGACTGGTTTTGACCCCTTCACACTTTGTTTGAATGGTCCCAGCACCACTGACACTCCTTAATTAACAGTCTGTTCCGGGGGGTTTTAATCCCTACAAGTTGATAAAAGTACTCGTGGTTTTAGGTTGTGTGTTAGACTATTTCTCTGCCAGAAACCGTCTCTTCAACCAGTGCAGCATCATATTTCACCACACAGTCATGAGAGGAGAATCCATTTTCTCACCTTGTTCTATAAATATTTGTTTATAACACCTACCTTTGTCCTTGTATTGTCACTTGTAACCAAATGGCTGCAGTTCAGCTTCAATTTCATATATTTATTTATATATATAGTTTCTATCCGTCATTCCTCCTAATATCTTTTATTTTATTCATCTGAGTCAGCCTACTCAGGATAGAAGGTATTACAGGTTTTATAGGAAGACATTTTTGGCTTTATAAAACATTTGACTTAAGTAATAATAGAGCATTAAGTGATGAACACGAACAAGAAGAGGAGGTTGGAGCAGTGAGATTTAGCTCCAGTTACACAAAATATATTTTATTTCCAAAATGTTATCTTTCACAAATATATTGAGGGAAATTCAAATTAGTCTCAGAACTTATAAAGGAAAAATTGTCATCTACAGTTTCAATACCTGCAGTAAAACTGTAACTATCACGACCAGTCCAGCATCGTGACTTCAACTGAAGCAGGAACCCACTGATTCCTCCTCTTCCCTGGCAGCAGCACGTCTCCCATTTCACTTTGAACGGGTCCAGTTTCAGACAGAAAACAGTTGAGGGGACCCAGAGATGCCGAGGGGCGCTTTCCCCACTCGCAGATTTATGAGCTGCGCAATGACACAGTCGACAACTCGGCCCATTAAAAGATTATCTGGATTTTTCACAGGCGTACTGGGATAATTTGAGCAAAATCATTATGTTCGTACCATATAAATCTAAGGGGTGGAGAATGAGACAGTGAAGAAGAGTCTAAAGCACAGTGGTTTTGTGAGCATGCGTGTGTAGGTTGCAGTATATGCTGTGACATGTCTGTGGTGATTTCATGTTGCCCTCTATAAGACACAAAGAAACCATGTGTTCATGCCTTACCTTGTTTATGGAGGACTGTTTTGATTTTTGATACCATCCACTGCCGTGATGTATTGCTTATCATTTTTTAAAAGATATTGAATGATTTAGCACTGAGGTTTTTGAGTTTTACTTTGAACTAACTTTATTTCTGGCCTCTCACACTCAATAATCTGACAATCTTCACCGGAACAGAGGAGCAGATGCTGGGAGAGAGAAGACAGAAAAGGTCACGTTGAGGGAAACAGAGCGACTACACAGCACTGACAGGTACCGGACGGGGGAGAACCCGACGTGCAGCCTTTAACTTACCTCAGAAGATGGATCGATGAAGCTACTTCATAAAATAACTCAGTCTTTTAGTGAAATTGTTCCCATGATGGATCTATGCTTCTACGTCAGAACTGTCACTTTTTTCCTCCCAACTAAAACGACTCTTGTCATGATTTCAACTCACATCGAAGCAGTGCTGAATTCATTTAACCCAATGCACATAATCAATAAACACATTGGCATTTTAAACACAATCATTTTTAAGTAAAGCGGGAAATTGCGTGTGTCAGCAAACGTTAGTATGGGGACATGGATGGATAGACGGTGCGTAAGACTGACTTCATTACCCGTGACCAAAACATAACTCATGTGACATAAGGGTTTTGGCCATTTTCCATGTTATATAGGTAATGTCCACTTTACTTGCCAACACCATTATCTCATAGTGTGAACAAGACCTTTTTTTTTAACCAATAAACTCCTCCGCCTGGACGACAATGGCTGAACCAGATGCTTTAATCTCAATAGTAAAATTAGTAATTACTCTTCCAACTAGACCCAGTCTCACAGTCTGCGTTTCGTCCTTGGGTTTGCGGGGATAAGGTCCCTTGGCATGAACCGGCCAAGTCTAATGTAATCGAAAAAGGCAAAGCCATGAATCTGGAGGTGTGATGTCATCACTATGACACACTTGCGTGATATCATAATCGTGAGGTAATGGCGGGAGGGGTGTGTGAGTTTACGACTTTGGCACACGTTCAGTTTACCGTCAGCCGACTGCAACAGGGTACTAATGAGAATAGATGGCCTGCCTCGAGCTATCCATGTGTGTGTGTGTCTGTGTGTGTGTGTGTGTGTTTGTGTGTGTGTGAGCGGCACAGTGCACATGTTCATACCATGATAAATTGATAGTTAGTAGATGAATGATGTAGCCAAGGGAGAGTTGATGCAAATGACCCACAGGTACAAACCAGAGGAGGACACATGAGGAAAAAATGCAAGTTCTGAAGTCACCAAGTTTTTCGGTCTGAGTCTGAATCATTTTTCCATTGACACATAGCATCTTCAGACAATCCCCCACGAAACAGGCAGACGAAACAAAACCACTGACCAGATGTGCGTCCTCGTGGACTCAGTCTGTCTGAATGAGTAAAGGTTGAGTCTGAATTTACTGTATTCTGTGTTCTGGGCCGTCACCACATCCTCTCACACATAATCCATTGTCCTTATAGCATGAGTGTAGGGAGCCTGACCAGAGGGGCTTGTAAGAGGCAGACTCAAACGGTGTCCAGGTGTCAAACAAGTGTTTATTTTACAAAAAATAAGTGGCCCCATGTTAGATGCTTCACGAAAAATACGTACAGTACTAAGTGTGATGACCCTGATCTTTTTTGGCTGCTGGGCTGGTTGTCTGTCTTCAGCTGTGTCTCAATTTTCGGGCTACGAAGACCGCCTCCTTCTCAATTTGAGAATCAGCTGTGTGAATAGAATATAAGAAATTAGAACACATACACATACATCCACCAAGGCCCAGCAATCCCCTCATATTTACTCAAGCTGCACCAAATTGTACACACTCAGATATCAATCCCCTTGTGCGTGATGTTTGGGGTTTTGTCATCAAGACCCATGAATTATTTCCAGAGAATTGGTGAAAATGTCCCAAAAAAAACAGTGTAAAGGTAGTGAAAATAAATGTACTGATCTGCCCCTTTGTCCAGATTCATGACAAAATTTAAAGGGCTTCTTCTTGGTCCATGTCCCATCCTTACACACATTTTCACATGAAT
Source organism: Pleuronectes platessa (assembly GCF_947347685.1). Lineage (NCBI taxonomy): Eukaryota > Metazoa > Chordata > Actinopteri > Pleuronectiformes > Pleuronectidae > Pleuronectes > Pleuronectes platessa. Next base: position 8,713,195 of record NC_070639.1, read on the forward strand.
CTGCTCTGTAGTTTTTGCGTCATTCTGCTGACAGACAAAAGGGACAGGGATGTTTTAGTTTTTGACTCTTTTGTGTCATTTATTTTGGTTTACTTTGTCTATACCACATCTAGTACATGTCTGTCCGTCCCAGATGAAGGATCCTTTCTTTATTTCTTTTCTCAAGGTTGCCCGCTTCTTTCCCAGCTTTCCCTCTCTTATATTCTGTTCAGACTGTGAATCCCCTGAAGACAAATTTGTGATTCAATTGCACACTATAAAAAAGTTGTCAAGCAGTGAGTAATGCCATTTTTACCTATAAATTGATCACAGCTAGATAAGTCTGTTAGTCTTCTTTTTTGTTGTGTCCTTGGCAAGAATTAATTCTTCAGTGGTCTCTTTATGAGGAGGTCAGTAGGACTGAACACACGCACAAAGCCAGATCCCCTGTGCTAAATTTGGACATTTGGAAACTGAATAGACGAAGTGTCCAAACTGATGGGCACATAAAAACAATTTTGTCTTTGTCTTTGTTTGACTTCACATCTGGTTTGTAGGTGTCAACTTATTTTAGTTCTGAACCGTTTAATATGGAAGTTATTGCTGCTCTGTAAAGCTCATAGTAAACTGGCAAGCCAGTATAAGACCCTTCCCTAAGAAGAATTTATATCAGCACACATATGGAGAAAATTTCGACCTCAGTTCCACTTGCATGCAACCACTGAGCAAGCAGTTGGCTACATGGTGCACGAAAGCACAAAGAGAAGCACATAGTAAATTCTCACGTTGATACAGTCCTTATGACAGAATCCGTATCAAATCCAGAGCTTGTTTCATTATTTGACACATGCAATTATTAGTCATACAAACTATTATTCTGGTTTTAGCTAAATTGGTGACACATTTTAAAAACTGTTAGTTCCGACTACCTAATCGGCAGCTGAATTTGACATGGCTCGATCTGCAGCGGTGACCTGCTGTTTCATTGTCAATTACAGTGAGTTAGAAGTGTGACCTCACCCAAACCATCACATGTGCCAAAGTCACCCTGCAGAAATGACATCATGGATAATGATGTCATCCCAGGATTCCAGACCCTCTGCTTTTCCCACTTAAATGCTTTTAGGCTTGGCTGCACTCACACGCACACACAGACACGCTCTTCGCGCGGCCACGCACACTCAAGCGTGTGTTCAAACACTGGTGCACATACACACAAGACTGCCATGCATGCACACACCCACTCGGGCAGCCTCACCCAAGACTGTCGCGATATAAACTAGACAAACAGATGCGATAAGGATGTAATTTGGCCTCAGAACAAATAAAACAAGTCTCGAGGACTAAACACATTGAATAATAGGCTTGTAAATGTTCAGTTTGCTGACAAAAGACGGCTCCTTATATATTCTGCCAGGAAAAATATACATTGAATCGGACTCTAAACATACTCACATTGAGCTTATTTTAAAACAGACAAAAATAGTAATGCTGACCACTGTGTTAATTTTCTGTTGCGAATATAGAGATAAAAAAAAACACTGTAAAACAGGACTTTCCCACTGAGTGTGGAAACAACCGTGTGTGTGTGTGTGTGTGTGTGTGTGTGTGTGTGTGTGTGTGTGTGTGTGTGTGTGTGTGTTTGGAAAGATGTTGAGTCGTCTCTGAGCGGGATGTGTGTGGCTACATATCTGGATTTACACTGCGCTCCTGGCTGACACATTTCTTGAGAGGGATATATGCATACGTGTATTCATTTAGGCTGAACTAAAATTTGTGGTGTTACGATGGCCACAGTGGTTTGCAATTAACTCCCTTCTTTCTTTCTCTTTACCCGTCTCTCCCTCTCCCTCTCCCTCTCCTTCTCCCCCCCCCCCCCCTCCCTCTAAAACCCATACACAGGCTCCCCCATGGTCTATGTGCCCAGCGCCTGACCTTAGTAAATACGTGGCTAATTTGAAGCATGTGGAGGCAAATTGGAAACACTGAGCTTTTAAAACTGTGGACTTTTCCTTTGCACATGCTAATTCCTCCCAGGAGATCCCATCAGATGAAATGACCCAAAACATGTCAGTATTAGGGCGACATTTGGGCCCACGGGGTGAAGAGGGGGTTGAAAGTGGGTTCGCAGGGTGTTTCGAGTTAAGGAGGGTGTATTTATAAGGGGGACATTTATTTAAGTTATCCCTTAATAAAACACTACTGCTGGTCTCCTCCCTTTTTTTACTGTCTCCCCCTGTGTCTGTCACTTATGCACACATGCACACACACATACCTCCCACGCACAGGTGGAAATTCTTAGTGCTTTACCTCCTGTTCAAGGGAAAGCTGAATGTTCCATATAGGACAACAGGTGCATGCAAGGCAGGAGTGCACATGCACTCTGGCAGGAATGTGTGTGTGTGTGTGTGTGTGTGTGTGTGTGTGTGTGTGTGTGTGTGTGTTTGTGTGTGCGTGTGTGTGTGCACATGTTTGAACTATGACTCTTTAGTGCAGAGAAACAGAGTCTGAGCTTTTGGCTGAAGTCCACATCTCCCTCTGGGTGGACTCCTTGCCCCTCAACGCTGCAAAAAATGCCCTCCAAACATATTATTTTACTGAGGCTCACAATGGTACAATCCTTTGTGTTTAGTCTTAAACTAACACATTTTGGGGATGTTTTGTTTATCAGGAGGAACATTGAAAGAATTTGCCAAATCTTGTGGCAATAAAACCGATAAGACATTTTAGTCAAATGTCAACTGCATGGTGGCGCTCGAAGAAAAGTCAGGGGATCACCAAAATGATTAAGATGCATACTCTGGGGTCCACAAATGTCTGTACAAAATTCCATGTTAATTTATCTAGATATTGTTGATCTATCTGGATCATCTCTATGGTAATAATAAATTCATGGTGAACATTTTTGTTACACATTTTTGTTACACAATCTGGAGGATCTCTACTCTACTTCATGTCCAGAGAAGAGCTTCCTCATTGGACTTAATTTAGCTCCTGATCCCCTCTGGAGGCCGGAGCAGGTGGAGGTGACGGGGGTCCTGGCCTGTTCTCATGGGACAGACGGGTGAACGCCATGACCAATGCTGCGGACCTCACAATCTAGTTATAGAAATGATATTGACATCCCCCACCTCGCCACACACACAAGCACTCACACAAACAACACAAAATGTCTGTTATTGCCTCAAACTGATGGTTATAATCTGTGTCAAGCGAGGTTACAGTCCTGAGCTGAAAACAACAGATTTCACTGGCAGAGTCTAAAACCACTTATCAAAACTCTTCAGCAGCACCACATGAAAACCTCCAGCCATGCCTCAATATTTTCAGACTTGCAACATGTAATTTGAGACCAGCTTTTATGGGCACACAGTCTCCAAAGCTCACCATTGTCCCCTCCTAAAAAGAAATAAACACACACACCGAAATGCAGCGACTTTACCTTTCCGCCATAATGACTCCAATATCTGCTACTACACATGATGCCTGTCCCCAGCATTTCTCGTTTCAGAAAGTTGCTGATCCTCGTATTGCTGGCCCATTCACCAAGATGACATCATTGGATCAGACCGTGCCAACTGTGCTCAATAAAGCCCAGGCGTGTTTCGGAGTGGGAGTGCCTCTGCTGCACTGAGACTTGTATGAAAGACGCAAGTGAGGAGATCTTTGTACCAAATTAGTCATGGCACAAAATTTGAGGGGAATTGCTTGAAACCGAATAATTGTAAAGAAATGGAATCATTATAACAACATCCTCTCCGACCTCCAGTGGATGTTAAGCATGCGAAGCTGAGCTCAGTTCTGCCTGGTGATGCCTTTTAGTATAAATCAGTTTGCAGGGGGCTCTATTCAAAGAGATATATAATGTTAATTATTGAGTTTTAGGTTTAAGGTGATTCTGCATCAGCCCCACAACAACATAGTACTAAAGCCAAATATGATGGGAGCCTAATAGGAAGTAAGGTGACATTATCTTGGAGTGAAAGAGTCTGCGCAAAGAGAAGGTCAGGGTGGATGAGCGGGTCAGCAAAACATCAGACCAACAAAGAATATGATGTTTGATTCCTGTTTTAAACAAACCGTCTTCTTTTTTTTTTTAAAGCTCGACCATAATCACTCCACATCCTTACCATGTTTATTACTCTAACCACCATGATGAGGGTCCACTAACCTTAAAGTAGTAATCTCGACATAAGTGACCCTTCCCTAAACCTAACTAAACTTTAACCATAGCATTGTCACATCATTAAACTGATTTAAAGGTTTTGGAAGGCATGATGAAATGCTGTTGGTCTACGATAGTGGTCGTTCTACAGGACATTAGCAAACTTATTTTGGCGTTTTGGATGAAGACGTTATTTTTGGGTTGTTTCAATTCCTTGTGAAACATAACAGGAGAATACCTATACCTATAAATATGAAGTTACAGCTAGGGTGCGGTTAGTTTAGCCGAGCTTAGCATAAAGACTGGAAACTAGGGAAACGGGTAGCCTAGCTAGTTCTGTCCAAGGGAATCCAAATGAGGCTACAAGCAGCTGAAGCTCACAGGTAAGCATTAAAGATCACTAATTTATACTTTGCATAATTAGAACTTACGATCACCAATTAGCACCACAGCTCACTAGTTAACACTTTGACATTGTTAGCACCAAAAATCACTAACTACCACTAAAACAATCTAATTTACACTTTTGCATAATTAGCACTAAAGCTCACTATTTAGCACTTTTGCATGATTAGCATGTGAGCTAACTAATTAGCACTAAAGCTTATCAGTTAGTACTTTAGCTTGATTAGCACTACAAGTCACTTACTAGCACTAAATCTAGCCACTTAAGCATATGTATAGCACCGAAGCTCAGTAATTAATAATTTAACATATTTGGCATATTTGTAATATCTTTTTAAAGCAAGTGTCAAAATTGTATGTTTGTTGACTATTTTTTACCGAGAGGCAGAAACATGCAGCTCCGTGTAAAACAACCATTTCTCATTTTTAATCTTCATTTTCGTATGGATTTGACAAACAGCATTAAAATATGTTGAACAGTGAACTGAAGAGCTGCTAGTTGGCATTTTTGTAAGTTTATCTCCAATCCAGACAAAACGATGCGAGCACTTGTCACTCCTGTTTACAGTCTTTGTGCTGAGCTTAAATAAAAAGCACAGAAATATATATATTCTCACCAAACCCTCAACATTAATGTGAATAAGCGTCTTCCCTGGTAGATCTTGAACTCATTCTCTCATCACAATTTTACACCAGACAGAGAAGTCTTAAATATAACGGTGTTAACGACAGACAATGGAGCTGAAAATAATTCCGACGGCCCGTGGCATTCCTCCGTGTGCTAGTTTTTCATCGTAATGACAGTGTGTGCCTCGGCCTTGTGGTGTTATGGTAGCAGCGATATTGTGTAATTAAACTAACTTACCCTTCAGAGCCCTCACCACACCTCCACTCTCCTTTGTCTACTCTCACTGAGCACCACTACTGCTCTAAAGAATACCTCACCTCCTCCTCGTGTGTGTGAGTGTGTGTGTGTGTGTGTGTGTGTGTGTGTGTGTGTGTGTGTGTGTGTGTGTGTGTGTGCGTGTGGCAGTTTGGCTGATGGTCTGGGTTTAGCGGGTGTGTGTCAAACAGCACCTTCCCTTTGAGTAAAGGAGTGAAGGGAGGGCTGCAGGAGGAGGAGTGATGGGGGGGGGGGCACACACACATAAACTCAGACACATACATACACACATGCTCACACACACATAGCACAAACATACACACACTGCATGGTGATGTCATCTAAAATGACATCATCCAATGGAGGGGAGCCAAGGGACCTGATGGGTTAGCATCCTCCAGTGAGTTAAAGGGGGAGAGAAAAAGGAGGGAGAGAGAGGGGGGGGGATAGAAGGAGAAAGAGATTTGTAAATAAAGAGAGAGAAAAGGGGGGAATAGACCGAGTGAGAGAACCTGTGATCTTTTGTTTTCTACACGACTGCGTCTGCCTCTTGTTCAGTCATCGCGTCTCTCTTTCAGGAATACTCGCTGCTTTATTTCCATTTGCAGGTGTTGCCGTCCTGAGGGAAGTGTGTGCATGAGTGCAGCTAAAGTGCAGTTGGAGTGCACGTGAATCGATACCAGTGAGCTAATACCAACTCACACATGAACACGTCACACACACACACACACACACACACACACACACACACACAGCCATGATATCCTCTGGACATCACACACATGCAACTGCTTACACTGCAGGCGTACACTGTATGTGCAGCATATGACTACATGCATGACAACATATTTGTATGTGGAAGCTCACAAATAAACACACTTGCACGCTTGATAGTGACACCTGTGTCTCTGCGTGTTTCCATTGTTGTCCACTTGGCTGTGCTGTGCTCCACACTGTGCTCCCAGCATGCCTGCCATCTGAAACCAGACACCTATGGACCAGCATCCTGCAGGAGTGATACTCCTTCTCTGGAGCTGCTGTCGATGCTGAGGACGTTCCACTTGGCACACGCTGATGCGTCCTTTGTACAAAAACGTGAAAGCTTAGTTTGCTCTATTTATTTCACAGCAAGGTCATGATTACGCCCATTTTTATTTGTAGAAGTTCATTTCTTTTAAACACTTTGATGAACTGCCAGCAACACTCGGTGTCTGCTTTTAAGACAGTGAACCGATTGATGAAAGTCCTCTAATACGTGATGATTCAGTCCTCCTTATCGCTCACTGCTGTCAGTGGCAAAACTGACTCAACAGCATTAAGAGAGATATGTAGTGTTGGACGTGGAGGAGCAGGGATGAGAGACAGGAAGGGAATGAGGGAGGGCTGGTCGTGATGTGAGGGTGTTGGTCCACAAAATGGAGGAGACATTTTGGACAGAGAAGATCAAATAAAACGAAGCAGAGATGAAGTGGAGTGGATGAACTTTTTTGCCCTGACCACAATCTATTCTCAACAGTGTTATTAATAATCACAGCCATCAGATTTAGTGGCCCGGCCTCATCAGTTTCACTCCCTGTGACTGAAATTTTGGTGCAATTACTTGTGTTCAGCAAAGAATGAACAGAGAAGAGGAAGTGGATAGTTTTAGCGATTATTCCTCTTTTAAGTTCCTCCTCTTCGTGCTGTGTTTTGTTGAAAGAGCTGTGTGCACCCTGCCCTATCCCTGACTGTGTCAACACAATAAAGCCATAATTTACAACCACATACATTTGTTCTCATATTGTACATGATGTAAGAACAAAACTCCGATCGTGGGATCTCAGAGGTCACCAAAATGTAAATGTTTACGTAAATGAGGCAGAATGTGTTGTAATACCCCACTCCACACACACACTGTGCCTATTTTTGGTCTTATTTGGTGTATCTCTGCTCAGCATCTCCCTTCGTTCATTCTCAGTATTGGTATGGCAACATTGGCACAGGCACACTCCTACTCTCTTCCGATCTTAGTCATAGGCCTCAGTCATGAGGCACCAGCTGAAGCTCACCCAACAGTTGATATGTTTGGTCACTTCCGTGTGTTTTCTCTCCGTGCCTTTATCACTCCTGCACACACACACACACACATGCATACTGTTCACATGCAAATGGCGGCTTCGTCCAGCTCTCTGCTGAGAATCGAAGAGGAGACAGGATTCGAATGTAAAGCTCTGGCTCCTTGTTTTTATCTGGTTCTTCAAGTAGGTTCTCTCCACATGCATCTGAGCCATTGTAGGTCAACAGAAAGGGAACATATAATGTTGTGTTTAGCCATTGTGTTCAGGTTTTCTGTGGAAAAATGTGTTTGGGCTCAGGTCGCTAAGTTACCTGTCGATTCCCATTGTCCTGACAGGTTGAGCAGGGCAGGAAAGGGAACTTGTCACAGGAGCAGGTCACATCCCTGTGGACATCGGCCCATAGGCACCCTGTGAATGTGGGCCACCTTTTGTGCCTACAATAGGTTGCATTTAGGGTCTACCGGTTTACGACTTCCAATTGGCTTGTGTCAGGTTATGCTATCGACGTTACATAACCACAGACTATAACAGAAGATAAGAAGCAGATTGCGCCATTTATTCTTTCACTTGTGGCTTATAACACGGCTTCTGCGTTTGGGCTAAATCTCCGTCTGATCTTCGTCAGGAAAAGAGTTTCATGAATGCTTATTAAGATTTAACTGACACTTTTACAGGGATATTTCTGCCCCAAGCAAAGGAGGGGAGTATGAGCTAGTAAAAGTGTCTTTAAGTTGATATATGTATTTACGTGTATGAACAAGTCATATTCACCCATTCATACATCCTGCACAGCCATCAGGGGCAATTTGGTAAACAATATCTTGCTTATGGACACTTCAGAATGCGGATCGAACCACCCACCTTCTGGTTAGATAGTGGACGACCCTCTCTACCTCCTGATCCACAGCCGCCCCTTGACTTTACCCTCCGGATTCTGCAGGGACAACTTCCAAATCTCTTCTCAAAGCATAATAGTAAGTATTTTTGTGGTCTGTCATATCAGTGTCTGTGCTCATGAATGTCCCATGTTCTCCGGGTTTAATTTCCCTTCGATATCATTGCTCTGTTTACATGAAGCAATGCTTACTGTACTTTCATTGTGCAGCAACAGCGCTTTAGCAAAACACTAATTCAAGCTTTTTTTGTCACTCAGTCTTCGACAAAGCTTTGCCGTTGAATGTGGCAACGACTGTGTAATTGACTGAGTGCTTTTGCACGCCGAACATCTCTGAATGTAAGTTGTGACAAAAGAGCTTATAAGAAGGGGTCCAGTGAAGGGCTCAACATGCTCTGAGCCCACTCCCGACTAAATGGCCAACGGTTTATTTAAGGGGACAAATGGGTCAAACAGTCTCCAATTATCCCTCAATCGAAGGCAAGGATTTTCTTCTCCTGCCTTTTTTTTTTCTTCTCCCCCTCCTTTTCTTTCCTGTGTGTGAGAGAGCAGCATCGTTCCAACTCACCAACCAGCGGTCTCTGTTGACCTAGTTCTGCTCTGGACACAGGGCGCTTTAGTAGGGACAGGCCTCACCCACTGTCTCCTCGTGGGCCTGCAGACAGACATTCCAGTACGTAAACATTTTTGCCTCAAAGAAAAAGAAGAAGCGTCACAGTGCTCCTCATCCATAACCTCTGTGATGTTTTATCCATCAGGTTAATTGAGTGAACATCATTGATCTTGGCTCCGTCCCAAGCTGACAAGGATCCCATTGTTGGAGTGACAGTGATAATGTTTGTAGGCTGGCGGTGCATTTTCAGTCTATGTATCATGAGTGGGAGAAGACTATCTTTTAAAGTGTGTGCAGCACTTATCAAGATCTTTTAGATCTGAATATCTTGTTTAGTTTCACTGAAGCCATCAGATGCAGAAAAGGGTTTACTTTGACTCAACTGATGACTAAACTCGAGAAGAGGCTAATGTTGAACTGAAATTAGTTTATTTTACATATATGAATATGCGAACAAATATTTTCACATAACAGAAATATCATTCATCATGACTTTTCTTATACCAGCTTATCGCCAAAATAACCTTTACAGTTTGTGAGGAAAAGATGATTTGATGGCTACCAGCAGGATTACACACACACACACACATACACTCACACACACATATACACACACACACACAGGTTATCGAGTCGTTTGCTCGTGAGTCATATAGGTTCCTCCCACACAATATGACCTTTCAGTTGCTGCTCATATTCTAAATATCTTAGTAAAAAAAAAAAGGTGTGATGTTTTTAACTGTCCTGCTGTTGCGCATGTTTGAGTGCGCTGCTGTTACTCCCTTGGTCGTGCTTTGCGAGTTGCAAATGCTTCTGATAGATAATCGATTACAAAGTAATAACAGGAACCCTTTATAAGTTCCTGTTAGAGGAAAGGGGCGATGTGGATCCTGCAACTTCATCTTTGGCTGCATTTCCTGTTCTTTGCAACAGACTCTCTCTCTCCGGTCAGTGTGCATACAACATTTTACGTCCCATATTTTCTCCCTCTTATAATTTGCATGACATGACATGTATGATTGGTTGCAAAAGTGAGTATGTGATAAATTAGCCATGGCAGAGTACGATAAAGAAAGGGGGGGGGGGGTCAGGCGCAAAGCATGCGTAATTTGAGTTTGGTGGAAAAAGTTGGACAGTGTCTTTCATCACTGTTTATGAAATGTTCACAAAGCAAACAGTCAAGTGATAAAACAGAAAAGAAGAGAGACACTAGGATAACACAAACAAATTTCCGTGAGACATGTGAGTATGTTTCAGGGTTTAAGTAAGGAGCTGGTTTAACATATATCTCCCGGAGCAGGCGGGTTTTGGCGCTCTCCTGACGCGCGCCTCTTCGCCATCGATGACCTTTAAGTGGAGACCGCAGCCCATCAGATAACTTCTTCTTTTTCTTCTTTGCATTCTGACAGTGCATCGGCCCACACATCAGGCAAATATTCACACACTGCTGCATAACTGTGCGCGTGACACGTCCCAAAATAACACGTACACGAAGAGAGAGAGAGAGAGAGAGAGAGATCAAGTCTCTTCAAGAGTCAGCTGATCACCCTAATTTGAGCACAAACCCCTACATACGACTAAATAAGGTGTTATACTTATTAATATGTAGACCAAATGTGTGTATAGGACTTTATAATGTTTATCCTTAAAGCTAAATATTTGTGTTTCAACTTAATTTTCTGTCAAGGGTAGTTTTGACAACTACTTTTGACAATTACATATCTGCAGTTTCAACACACGAAGGTTGGCAAACTGGCATGTTGACCATTTACCTTTCAAAAAACGTGTCCCATTTCCAGTAAGATACGTGAAATAGTTTTATCCAAAGAAAGAAAAGACGTTTCATGCGTTTTTGTCTCATCTTGTAGACCTAAATATCCAAATGCACAGAAGACACACACTGTATATTGTATTTCAATGTATCAATTTAAGAATGGATAATGTTAGCAATGTACAGTCAGCATTGATTAAGCAACAATTTCTTGTATCTTTTGTCTGCATCACCACGTTGCTTCACCAATAGTAAAGAAGTGTGTGGACCATGCAGTCCTTATAATAGATGACCTGTGGCACGGCCCCTGAGACGCACGGTGGCTGTTGTGCACCTGCTGTTACAGGGATAAAGTATGGACGTCTTGAACTTGCGGTTAAACATATGCTCACCTGTTCGTTTAAGATGTGGTGGCGCAGTGCCGAGTGCACAGCGAAGACGTTGTGAGTGAAGTGGTTCCTCAGGCTAAACTGTTGATTGCTTATGATAACAAGCAGCGTATTTTACTCAAAGTACACAAGGCCGCTTTAATTCTTCCCTTTGTTCGCTCTTTTAAAAAGTGCTGACACGTTTGGCTACAGTGCAAACGCGGAAAAAGTAACGTGTATTATATGTGTTATAATCAAATGTCTCTAGGCCATGAAAACTAAAACTAAAATCGTATAATCGCAACAACAAACCAGAACGTGTCTGGCTTGTGCGGCGTATTTTACGCGCAGGCCGTGGCACACTAAGGGTTTATTGTGGAATGTAAAGCAAAATCTCCCCAAATTATCATTCACCGTCGTTATTTATGTTATTCCACATAACTTCAGAGGAGTTTATATCCCAGGATATGCCGTCTACAGCGGGCCTGAAACTACAGGTCTACAGTGTGAACTCATCTTAAAGCTTTGTTGCTGCCACACATGTCAGATGTGCATTTTCTAACACATCTTTGGCTTTTAAATAAAGAATCAACAACCTTTAAAAGTGGACTTTAACGTCAGTGAAACCTGCAGCTCTTTATTTCCACCGTGCCAAATCTTTTTTTGCGCGCCGTGAGGTCAAACCTCCCCTCAAGGACACCCAGGAGCTGCAGGCACCGGGTAATTTCCATCTGATATAGAAAATGATCTAAGCGCTCTCTGGTAAGCTTACGCTGCCTGTCGTCAAGCTGTATCGGAGAGAAGGGCGTCTTGATGGTGACTTCACTGACACCCAACAACTTCCTGACGCAACGCTGCTGTAACAGCGGCGGGGGAAACAGGCAGCTCACCTTTTTATCCGGTGAACCTACATGATCCTATTTCTGCATAGTAAGCCGCCTCAGCTCTCCCTCCCGCCGTTTCCAAGAAGACCTCGATGTGTCAAAGAGTCTGTTCGTGTTTTTCACAACAACATTGTACTTGTTGCGTTGCTCTGCGCGCCTGTCTTTGTCGGTTGAAACCAGGAAATTACCTGTCCTCCAGGGCTGCGCGCGAATTATCTTTACATCTTTGATTATAAAAAATATGTTTCCACTCACATTAAGAGAACTGTTCTCCCTCATACAAGCTGGAGAGAGAAGGAATGAGTGTATGGGATAGTAACTAAACTTTAGTCCGGTACGGGGCTCAGGGCGAAAAAAGGTGATGGCACAGAGTTATTTTGAGTGGAAGGAAATCGTTATACTTCCCTGCTGAAGGAAGCGGTAGTAACGCGTTACTGAGCATGTCGTTACCGCCCAGTGCCGTCCGGGAACTAAAGCAGAGTTGGAAGTGAAAGAGGTCGTGTTTTGAAGACTCCAGCACGGTGAAGGGACAGAGAGAACCCCCCCCCCCCCCCCCCCCAACCCCCCCCACTGGAAGCAATAGGAGAAGAAACCATGAGATCCAAGCTACGGTGCCTGGGCTATGCGCAAACGTCTCCGCTCCTCTTTGCGCGCGGATCTATAGTATAGCCTGATCTTGGGCAGCCTATTGGACCCGGGCACCGTGTAGCTACCGTGTCTGCTTCACTTTGAAGGGATGCTGCTGCTGCTCGTCCCGGACACGTGAGCTGAGGAGACGACTTTATCGCGGATTTAGATGAGAGAGGGGGGGTTTCTGCTCGTTAATGGCCAGCCCGTTCGAACTAGGATATAGTGCGCTGCGCTCAGATGTGTGTGTGTGTGTGTGTGTGTGTGTGTGTGTGTGTGTGTGTGTGTGTGTGTGTGTGTGTGTGTGTGTGTGTGTGTGAGCGTGAGTGAGCGTGAGTGAGCGTGTGAGTGTTTTCTTCTCTCTCTCCCTCGGTCGCTCTTCATAGGCGGAGCGCCTCTCTCTCTCTCACTCTCTCTCTCTCGCTCGCTCGCTCTATCTCTCTCCTTTTCGCAACATTGACGCAACCGAAAAAAAATACTGGAACAAAAGAAACAACTTCCTTGAAGCTTTGCTGAAACTGCACTTAGCGCGGAGGACGGGAGCTTGTTGTCAACTTGCCTGGATGGAAACGTCAGTGGTGCGGGGGTGAGGGGTGTCACCAGGCGGCCGGCGGCAGGCGGCGGGCAGCCGGGGGAGAGGATGCAGTCGATCACTCCGAAACGCATCGAGGGCGATCGAGTAAGTGCCATTAAACATTCACTGGAGTCATTTCAACTTTTGGTGTGTATCTACCGGAGTTTTTACGCGCGGTGCCAGTCATCACACAGCAAAGGGGGAAAAAAACATCAGGTATATTCTCTGCGACAGGGAGCTCAAATAAAGTCTATTTGCTGTGATGGTGTCGAATGAGGAGGTTGATTATAAGTTATCGATCTGTTATCATATTTATTGTACGGGTTGTGGTTGTGCATGCTGTGCCCTAAATGACAAGTTTGCGGGGTGTTTTTTATTTCTTCGGACAATTTTGACATTTAGGATCCATTGACAACGAACTGTCACCACAAAAGGACTGTAGGTTCAATCCAGCTATTGTGCGTAAAAAGGACTTTGTAAGATAATACATGTGATGGAAACGCTACACTATAGTGCGTGTTGTGCATTGACGAGACTTGCAGTTTATTATTGTTATTCATGCAGCAGCCTCCGGAGCGGTCGCCGGTTGCATGAAGAACCCGGCGATCGACAAACACAACACGAGCAGCGGCACTGCGATCATTTTCTTATCGAGCACACGTGTTGTCACGGTCTCCGGGGGATGTGCGTAACTTTGCTCCGGGGTCCGGTCCGCTGTTTGGGCGGACGGTCGCTCCGCCGCGTCGCGTCGGTGTTTTTTGCTGCATGAACAAAGAAACTGGATGGAGTAGTCGGCTGGGCACCGAGCGTCGGTGGAGGAGCAGGCGGGCTGTTTACAATAATAACACGATCCGCGGCTACGTCACGAGACTGGCAGCCGCCGCGGCCAATCGGCGCGTCGCGTCGCCATCAGCAACACGCTATATTTGGAAAGTGGTTACATCATCGAGGTAGAAGAGCGGCGCGCGGGGGGAGGGACTTCCTGCAGGAACGGTCGGTTTGTAGTCCAGAAGCAGGACAATGAATAGAGCTGCTCTGTGGAGGTGTGATGCAGTCAGAGCTCACATGAACCTGTTTGCACTCACATACTGTCCACACATGCTGCCAGGTGGGTTTCAGACAGTTTATTACTGTGTCCTTGTTGCAGTGCAGTCAGGATCAGGTGCCACAGACAATGGCTGCATCCACATTAATACGTTTTCTCTTGATAACGCATCAACTCTGCGTCTGGCGTCCACAATGCTTTGTACCGTGTCTGTTTGAGAGACGATAAAACAGACAAGGCCTAAAACGCTGCTGCTGCGTTGTAGTCTGGACGGACAGAATCTGAGAGGTTTGAAAACGATGACGTAGACACAACTACTTGCTGATCGGGACGTTTCGGTCATGACGTAACCTTCACCGATTCTTCTCCTCCGAAAGAAAACAACTGGCATTAACCTCGGCTACCAGTAGAGAACGCAAGATTGATAATCAATTACAAGCGTGGCTGACCCTGCGGTCTTTGCTAAGAGCTGTATTGCAGTTAAATTCTGCATTTTCCAGTGATACAACTGTCGTAGGAGACAAGATATTATTTGAGCAATTTGTGACAATTCCTCTGTCTATTTTCTTTCTAGCGGGAGCCATGCGATCAAGTGATATGCATTTTCAGGAGTGCTAGTATGCACAAGGATTAAAACTGACATGCAGCTATAATGCTTGTGTGGACAGATATTGTTTTAGTTTTGAAACGCTGTACAGCCTGATAATGACAATGTGACATTTATTGTGATAATGGTTTATATCGTTTTTTGTCATATTTTTTGGCTAAATCGTTTGACCGGACCCCTTGATTTTCATTAAATTAGTTGTACATAGAGGTTCAGACTTTTCTCATACAGTATTATTGCAACCTTAGAGCATGCAACTGTTTTCGCCGACTGTCATAGTGGAGATTAGCCGCAGTCCTCCCGCCCCTCCAGCTCCGATAGTGACTGAGTGACAAAACAACTAAGTTGGACAGTCACAATCTTTGTACATAAAAATCATGTAAACTTGAAAATTAATAGGGGGATTTCTGACTTCAGCTATTTGTCAAAAACCATCAGGGTTAATCACCAGAAGAAAAAAAAGCTGCAAAGCTTCAATCAGTGTCTTTTTCATGGAACGTTCACATACTATCTAATCCTACGTCCCTTCTGGCAAGCTGCATGATTACATCATTATTATTATTATTAGTGGATTTTGTAGAAGTCGTAGTATATAAGTAATATATATAGCAAGTAATATAATGATTATGACAGTATCTGAATTTTCTAAATTTACTGTTGTGTTATTTTCCATTCATTTTAATGTGAGCATTGTGAGTGAGTGCACGAGATCAATAATTGTAGGTTAGGATTGTTAATGCTTTAGTATTGATGAAAATTCTTCCTTCTGAAAAATGACATTTAAAGTTTTTCTTAATCAATGAATCGCATCAGTATAATTATCATTGACACCTGCCCTGACAGAATTTAAGGTATCTCCCATAAGAATAAAGTCACTCGCCGCTTTTCCCCGCTATTTCAAACGAGACCATAAAATCATTAAATTCAATCAGAGCACTTGAGACGAAGAGCCACAAGCTGTGGTTGTTAGTTTATCTTTTTAATGTATGTTGGCTGGATTCCCTCAGTGCAATTGTGGATAATGTAAACAGTCTCACAGTATTCAATGCCGCGACATTAAGGTGAGATCAACTGAAGAACTACAAGCAGAGGTAAAGACACTTCCCAGTTTTCAGCATTATCTAAGAGTCACCAATAAGAAGGTTAATTGTCACTAACATGAATGTGACTGATGCAATGCAAGAATACTGGTTGTAACTGTATGTGATATGTAAAGAATGAAAATCATTGTTTCAGGGTAATTCACTGAGCGGCTTAACTAATAACTAATTTACCTCCTTTCATTCTGTCCTGAAACTGATGTGTGATGGTTCCTCGTAATTTGTTTGTGGACATACTGTTGCCACGATCAAGAGATAATTCTAATCATAAACCCTATTTAAACATTATCTAAACGCTGATATTCATACAGTATGGCATAGGACTGTTGTTTCACACTCATGCAAGGCAATTATTGATATCTGTTAGAGGATTTGCTTGTATTTAGAGGTCCTGTGGTTAAAAGGTTAATGAGATAACAGTTGAAAAACAGCATAGAACTTATCTTATATAATCCTGTAATGAAATAAATAGTCCTGTGACAGTTTCCTTTAGCCGGTTAAATGTCATTAGAGCTGGTGACTAAGTGGATGTCTTGGAATGAATAATCAGTCATATACTCTGTAAATAGCCCACCGGCCTTGTGGATATTGATCAGCCCTCTGTGACTTGTAGATTGATTTCTGGCATGGTAATTGATTAAAGGTAACCGGATTTTTAAAATATAGTATTGTGAATATTTCTGTCACCATTTATTTATATGCTCTATCCAGGTGACAGTGGAGAGTCTTAAGTCCTTTTGGTGAAGCTTATGTTCATACCGCACTTGGATTTTTTTTCTTTTTCTAATTCAAAGATAAAGAACAAGGGCACAAAATATTCTCAATCAACCGCTTGAGGCACAAAAAAGACCCTGTATTCTTCAAGGCCTTTCTGTAACTCTGCTGGCCTGGGATTAGATCTTGCTTGTGTTTTGCCTCCTCTGTAATCCCTCTCAGCAGTCTGCCTCACTAAAAGAAAAAAAAAAAGCACTGAGGGGTGTGGACAAACCAGTCAAGATAGAAAAAAATACTACTAGAGCAGGAAGCCAAACAAATGTTTTGTAGGGCGATTTAAACCTGTCCCAAAAATAACAATCACCTTTCTTTTGAATGGAAACTGAAATCATATTCTAACCACTCGACCATGGCATGTTTAGCATGTAGTAGCATGTGCCTCTTTTAATTGAATCCTTTTCGTGGATCTTTATGGTGGTATGGGCTTGTTACTCGACTTAGTCTCAGGATAGTATTTGATCCATATGAAAACAGTCTCACAGAGTTTTAAAACAATCCCAATTTAGGGTGAAACTATACTTCTCTTGTCTCTAACAGCCTCTGATTACGAGATTAAAGATCTCTTCTAGTGTCTACAATGCAGTTTTTGCTGATTCTTTTGCTGTTTAAAGTCTCAAACAAGAATATTACATAGTGAAACCTCACTTTATTGTCTTTCTCTCCTGTCTCCTTCTGCTTGTTACCACGCTAGCTGAGTTTTTTCCCCTTAATTGTCCCCAGTTTGAAATGTAATTTTAGCCCGCTCTATGAATTATGCCCGCTTAATTTGATTGGCATGTGTGAGAATCTCTGTTAGATTATAGAGAGACAAAATGAAAAGGGCTTCTTGTGCTGTAACATCTGAAATTGCTGGCCAAGCATGTGATAATGTTTAGCAGAACCCTGACTATAAAAGTTCTTTCTTTTCTTTTTTCCCTTCTTCTCTTGCTTTTACTTTAAGATAAATAATTTATGTTTCCTATGGATTAGGTTTTAGGGATGGTTTGGTAGAAAGCAAATTAAGAAACAACATGTTACCATGTTTTAACAGTTAAGAAGTGTGTTTGTGTGTGTGTGTGTGTGTGTGTGTGTGTGTGTGTGTGTGTGTAGGTGTGTGTGACTGTGTTTTTGTGTGTTTGTGTGTGTGTATACACTTTTGTATAGTGTCTCGGGGCTAATGTGACCACCTCGCAGGCTTTGTGCTAAAAAGAGGTCATAGGTCTCTGTTGTGTTTTCAGGGTGACCTGCTAGTGACTATTAGCCATTGATAAATGTGATGTCCCACAAGTGTGCGGCCGGACCCCTCAAAGGGGGAGGTGTCATAACACGCCCCACACTAACCTCGCAGCCAACCCCACCTCAAACTACACACACGCAAACACACACACTCTGCCCTGCTGACAGGAGCACAAGGGGGCAGCTGCTACAGATGTAGAGGGGGAGGGGAACCGAGGAGACATCAATGGAGAGTCTCTCTCTAGTGTGGAGTTCTCAGTGGGGCTCATTGTGTTCTCTAAAGACCAAGACAAGGGACTAGACCACATTAATATAGTAAGCCCTTAGTCTCTCACACTTTCTTTCAGGGTGCTGTGCACTTCGACTCTTCTTCAGTTGTTTCATGCATGTTCATAAGGAAGTGTGTGTTGCAGTCGTGTCACTTTACACAGGTTGACATTTACTATGAACTTTTTTCCCTCTTCACTCTGCTTTGTGGCTTATATGAATAATAATTTTGTGGTAGATGTAGTGTGATTTAAAACTAGAATTGCACTCAGTAGAGCGTATACCTCCGCCAAGGCCCATCCGTCCCTTTAAATTATAACAAGCCTTATAGCTAAGGCAACATTACGTCTCTCAGCTTTGGAGGTAGTTGCAGATTTCCAGTTCCATTTGTTACGCTTCTGCACCTGAAAAAAACCTATGAAACCACTTTGAAATCCAATAGATCCAGATTCTTAATTTGGAGCCAGATGAAATTGAACACACTCATCGATACCAATTCGCTAAATATCAAGTTTTTTCATCAACATTCGAACATAATTCTTTGAACCAAAAATCTTGAAGGATGTTTTATCTTGCAATTGTAAGAAAGTGAAGAAAACAAATTGTTGATACCCCCACTGATCCAGATCCACACCAAAGATTAACAGGTTCATCCCGGACCCTTATCCATCAGGTAGCTTTTGTGAAATCATACTAACAAACACACACACAAACGCAGACTAAAACAACCTCCTTGGTGAAAATGCAGTAATGATGAGCATCCTATTTCTCAAACAAGAATTAAATAAATTCTCCTTTTGCAAGTTGACAAGTTCACTGTGAGTTGCTAGTTTAATGCTAGTCTCATGCAGCACACTGGTGCTTATGCATGGTTTAGTATCATACCTGACTTTAATTATTGTTTTGGGGTATAATTTAGTCTTCTTAAATGCATGTCTGGATTTGAGCTGCTATTTCCCCATCATTTGTAGAGATGCAGTCCCATGTGTTGTGAAGTGCTACCTTTTGGGTTGCATGGGGGGGTAAAACTCCTCCTTGAATAGGAAGCAGCTGAGTATAACAGCCATCTATGCATGCAAGTCTTCTCGACATGAAATCAAATTACATTGAACTAAAACTGCCCCAGCGTGGCAACTTTGCAGCCGGGTTACCCCGCTGTGCCAAACACCACGACACATGACACTGTGGCTCTTGTTCAGCTCGACTACTGGAGGACAAGGGGAGAGCCCCGCTCGGACTCGGCGCTCCTAATGAAGAGATGCATTATGATGGGATTTCATTTGGGCCTACAGGAAAAGTTGCAGAGGATCACAGAGCCGTCTGAGTAGCGTAGTTCATTTGTGTAGTAACATGTGACTTGTGTTTTCGTGAGTCATAAGGGTCTCCTGCCTAATGGAAGGCAGTGTGTGCTCATGTGACGGTGACACAATGCAGGATGGACCGTATAGTATTCAACCAGAGCTCAGCCTGGCTACTGCTCTTACTCATCAGTATATTGTAATCTTGTTTTTGTCATAGTGAAACTAAGCAAACAATTTTCTGCTCATGTTATCAACAGGGTTTGGATGTACAAGAGCGTTATGACAGAATGGAAATCTGCAAGTCCTGCATGTGTGTATCTGCAGATATTAGCGCATGTGTGCATGTGAATGTGTGTGTTTTGTCTTTGAGTACTACATCATGATCTTCCCTATGGTCACGGTGGTGTTTTTGCTGGCTCATCCCTGCCTCTCCACATGCCTGTTTAACAACACAGAGCTCCTCCTTACTGGCTTCCTGTCCAAACCAGTTTATCTGTAAACAAGTGTGTTTTTTTCCTCTCCGCCCCATTGTCCACACCACACCAGAATGCATACACAATGGGCGCCCTCTCTCTCACAGGCTGCTTTTGTACTGCAAAGTAGAAAACATCATGTTTTTTACTACAACATGCAGCTACAGCGCTAAGTAATGACCTGCTTCTTATAAATATCAAGTTTAAAAAAGACGTTACAGTCGAGGGAAAAGTTGAATGTATCTGCAATTTTGTCAATGTTTTTCACAGGTATAATAAGTTGCGTTCAAAGATAGGTTCTTATAAAAAAAAGAAAAAGAAGAACAACTGATGGCAGGTTGCAGTTAATTATTTTTCCAATGAAACCTGGTGGAGTCAACTACTGGTATAGCAGGATAATATCATATATTGTTATTATGTGTGCGTTGGGATGAAATGGCTGTCTCTGTTTACCTTGCTCGAGGTTCACTATGCTACTGTAGATATTTTAACAGCAGGGTCATGGTGGCATAGCTCAGACTGTCCGGGCTTTGGTGATAAATAGCAGCAATGTGTGTGTATGTGGTTCTGCCAAGCTGAACCTAAAGTGAGAAGACGTGGTTATGACACAGAACGTGTCTCCTTTAAGATGGAAGAACCAAGTCGCTTTGAAAGGTGCAGACAACAAATCAGTCAAATGTTAAAGAAAAGGAAACTTATTTGAAAGTAGAATATCACTGAGTGGAGCATATACCACTGCCAAGGCCAAACAATCCTACACATGTCTGTCTAGGTCTTTTAATAGAAAAAGAAAAAGGAATTTGTCTGATAATCTGCAACAAACTGTGCAAACTCATCGACCTCTACAACATAAATGTCTGTTTTTAGCACCAGGATCCTTAAAAATTCATAAAACCTGGTACTGGTCCTTTGTTTTAATCCACACCAAATTTGCATGGGTTCTTTCTTGGCCCATGCCTGATCGTTCTGCAAAGTTTGGTGCAAATTGGTTTTGCATAATCCCGCTGACAAAAAACAAACAAACATCCTTGGTGGAGATAATTAGAGAGGGCCATATGATGTCACTGCAATTTTAGATAGAAAAAAGCAGTGTCCTCATTTGCACTGTAGAAAATAAACCAAGACAGAGGGTTTCTCAAATGATATGATCGAGGAGAGGACAGAAAGAGAATACAACTTGTGACCTGACGTCTGTGTTAGTCACACACTTTACCTCAGTGATTCAGAGTCAATCCCCTGTTGCTGTTAGTTCTCTGATGTGATTGGGTTCACATCCCCTTGGCCTTAGGACTTGTTGACCTAATAATACACATATAAGAGATATTCTGCTTCTGTCATCTATAGCTGCAATAATGTGTTTTATTTGGATATTATATGACTGTTCTTAACTATTGTGTTAAGATAAAGACCCATTTCAGTAGACAGTCACTGTGTTGTGACTATTGCTGTCTAGCGCTGTTCCGCACCCACAGGACTATATGTATATGTGTGATTTATATGGAAAACCCTTTTTATACAATCATATATAAAAGATGTTTTGAAAGTCTAAATTTGAAATAGTGTGTTTGTGTGTGTACATTTTAAAAGGGTTTTCACTCATTTACAAAAACACATGTTAATTTGTACATAGGAGGCCCCCTGGTAAGGAAAAATCAGTGAGTGAAAGTGTAACAGTAGTGAGCCAACACAATTTAATCTGGGTCATCTGCAGAACAGTGCATTTTAAACCATGAGGCCAATGGCAACTCTCAATCATTGCTGTTTAGCTGTGGATAACTATTGCGATAGAGGACGTTTTTTTATTATTTGATTAGTTCATATGGTCCCACAGACATTTATCACGCTAACAGACACAGGCCTGTGGAGTGTAGACATTTTTATCCACAGGTGGTAAGAAACTTGACAAAATGATATTGTTTGGTACGAGGTTAAGTCAAATAATGGATGCACCTAAAATGCATATTATGTCTAAATTACAAACACAACACAGTGCTGTGTGTGGGTGTGGTTTCTGCCAAGCTCCTCCTAAAGTCATGACAGAAAGTTTCTGGATAACCAAGTCCCTTTGAAAGCTGCGGAAATCCAATAAGTAAAAGTAAAACTTATGTTGTTCTCGAGTGATAGTGACTGTAGGATCTAATGATGCCGGACTTTCATGAAACTATGATTTCTCTCAATATTCTACGACAGACTGTTCTGTTGTGTGAATTGTCAAAGCTGCATGTTGTTATTTGTGCTTCTGCAAAATGGTGGCATTAATTTCCCAGATCCCAAAATGCAGTTTTTAATTAGTTTTAGAGGCAAAGTTTAAGTAAAAGTCGGCAATTGCTGTTTTGCTGTAGATTACTTCATAGATGTGGTCCTACAGGAATGTATCACACTAACAGGCCTGTGGAGTATAGACATTTTTATCCACAGGTGCTAAGAAACCTGACAAAATGATAATGTTTGGTACAAGGATAAGTCAAAGAATTCATGCACCTAAAATGCATATACAGTAGCGTGTATGTTTGTATTGCAAATACACCACAGTGCTGTGTTCGTGGTTTTTGCCAAGTGAGTAAAAGTTATGACACAGAAAGTCTATTTGAAAGCTGCGGATAGAAAATCAGTAAAATTACATCTATGTAATGTTTATCTAGAGGTATTGTAATACCTGACTTTAGTTGCTTTTTGATTTATCTTAATATTCTGCCATAGACTTGTTTTGTGTGACTTGTCAAAGCTGCATGTTGTTGTTTGTGCTTCTGCATTCTAGTGGCATTAATTCAAATTAAGTCAAAGCCCAGTTTTTAACTGATTTTAGGGGGAAAGTGTTTGAAAAAGTTGACAGTCCTTGCTTATTTGCTGTGGATTACTATAGATGCGGTGCCACAGTCCCTGACAGAGACTGGCCTGTGGAGTTTAGACATTTTTTATGTGTTTGGTTCGAGGTTAATACGAATAAGAATTGATGTATATAACGTGTATGTCTGTATCGAAAATAGCAAGTGAGAAATCGTGGTTGTGACACAGAACATTTCCTTTAAGCTTAAGATAAGAAATGAGTAAAAGTGCATGTAATGTTTATGAGGGATTGTGACTATAGAACCTCATGATTCCATTAGAATAGGCTTCCCAGGACTTATGATTCCTCTCAATATTCTACCACATAGTTTTGTGTTGTGTGACTTGTCAGAGTTGCGTGCATCTGCACAGTGGTGGCATTAATTCCACAATTTAAAGACGCCGTGTTAAAATAGGCCTTGTAGTGCAATATGTGCAGAAGTGGCTGCGGCACCTGAGGGGTTAACGCGCTGCGGTGGCCTGCGAGATCATTCGAGAGTGCATTTTCAGCGACCAATCAGCTGCGCGGAATCCACCGCCCGCTCGGCCAATCGCGGCGATGGGAGGCTCTATCGAATTTGAATGAGGAGTGTATCTTTCGGCGCCATTTTCGAGTGAGCAGCGATCGGCTGAGCAGCTGCGGGGAGAAGATGCTGCGACCACGGAGCCGCCGAGACGAGTCGAGCGCTCCAAATCCAAACTGCGCCTTTCCCCCCTTCTTCTTCCTCCTCACAGCAAAGGGAGACCCGCGTTTTCAACAGAGGTAACTACCGACACAAGCCGCTCCGTGTGGGTTTAGTCGGACGATGTGAGCAGGACTGGAGGGGGGAGGCGGACTACGTGGAGAGGAGACCGACCGTGGCGGGGAGACGTTAGCCATTTGGCCAGCTTGTTCCACTCCGAGCTGCTAGCCTACTAGCTTAGCGGGCTAACACACAGAGAGGGGCTTCTCACTTTGCTGCGCTGTAACGGTAGAAAAAAAAAAAAAGCGCCCATACTGTCCGTTTTAACCGGGACGTGAGGGAGGATATATAAGGGGAAATATTTATTCTTATTTTCTTCACGGGAGACACCTTCAAGTTGCGCATTATTCATCAAAGTTGAAGTGAAACGTACTATTTTTTTCCCTCCCCAGTTTTGAGCGGGAGGTGCAGAGGCAGCCAGGCTGGAGCGGAGCCGCAGCTCGGGCGGCAGTGTCAACACACGCACACGGTACCTCCACCGACCTGGGAGGGAAAATAAAAAGCCCAACGAGGGGCAGACACAGTGCCTTTTGTGGTAACTTCATTTTTTTTTTTTTTACCAGGCTTGTTAGCGAAGGCAGATTTTTTCCCCCTGGTGAATGGTTATGACGTTGTCTTCCGTTTCAAGCGTTTTTTGGTGATTGTTATAAAGAAATCACCTTAGTTGCTCATTGATGCTGCAGCCAGTGATGGGTTTAATTAAAATGTCGCTGAGTGGTTGGTTGTTGAGGTGTTTGCGGTCTTAAGGTTACTGACAGCTCTCGTATTAATGCAACCTGGATTAATGATTAACTTAACCTCACCTAGTGTTAAGTACCGGCCTCGTGTTTGTACGTGTAAACACGTTTGAATATGTAGAAATTATCAACGTGGCTCTCGGCCAAGTGACAACAGCCATAGGTGGCAACTGATGATGGTTCAACTTTAACAGCCTGTTAAACGGCAGACGAATGACTCATAACCACTAACGATGCAGTAAAGTGGAATCAACGTTAGTAAATAAAAAAAATGATATTTATTGTTGTGGGGCTTAGGTGCTTTTTGGTTCGGGGGATTTTCAGGCATTGCGTTGTGTGTCATTCAGCCTTCTCTTTTTTTTTTTGCCTCGCTCCACTTTCCGTGTGCTGTGATTAAATCCATCTACGTGTACATTAAAGAGGGAATCTAATCGGTTTATGAGGGAAGTGACTAAACGGACCTGGTCATTAGGTACTGCAGGGGTTGCATGTATGATATTTTATTCTGCCTTGTGCTTCTCCTCACGAACATGACTACTTATCTATTAAAGCATTAGGGAGGAAAAGACAGTCTCCATATAATTGTGAGTCTAAACCCGCCCCTTTTACGTCCTTCTAGCACAGATCGGTTTAATGTGTTACATAATGCGAGGCCTTTCCTATCTTCTACATGGCTGCTTTTATTCAAACACATAATCGGATACATATCTTGTTGAACTTCTACATCAAAATGATTCATTTTAACCTCAATCTGAAGCAGGGGCCGAGGGCAGACACTTCTGTCCAGTGTCCTATGGAAGATGGTGTTTCCTTGGCATGTCACATCTGACAGTGTACGTACTGATAGCATTTTCCCAGATTTGTTATTTTTACATTCACACTCTGCAAAGACTTGCGCTTATACTTTGATTACATATGCATGACCCAAATGATGATGTGAGTATAGCTATCTTGAATCAAGTCACAGATCTTATCTGTAGTGTAATAGTTGTTGCAGACATGGGGCAGCATTTTCACTATTAAACCTTCCATTTCCATATAGCTAGATTCATTGTTTAGGGTATTTAGTTGAAGGGAAATCCACTGTATGCTACGAGGGAGAGATCTGTTCACTGCCATACACCCTAGTTAAGATTTTGATGAGGAAATGATTGTACTAAGAGACCTGATGTGTCACGGACATAAAATATTTAATCTGTAGGTGTATGAAATGCATTGAGTAGTATGATGACTAAAATTTTTACAGGCAACTGATTATCTGCTTTAGGAAAAAATTATTTACAAATTGGTTGCTGTACACCATGTGGTGTATTTAAAATTAATGGGTTGTTCTGTACATTACTGGTGTAGTATGTGGTTTTTCATGCTCCTATGTGAAAAACACAAAAAATGCTAATCTTTACAATCTATTCAAAAGGATGTATTTTTTTAATATTTCCATATATTTGGGTAGAGTGGGTGTAAAATATATATTTTTACTATATTATAGACTGGATTTCAAAGAATTGGCTGTTAGGACTGTAAGGTGGTGTATGTGGCATGTGTTCTCAACAATTCAAATAAGTACATTTGCCTCCTTATTTCTTTCTGACAGTCCAAATTGTATGTCACACCTTTCATGGTTTAATTTCAGCCAAATTGCCATAAGCACTTTAAAAGATATGAAATCAAATGAATCACTGTCAGTTTCTGTTAATATGGGAAAAAAATTCTGCAATACACTTCATAGATGATACTACTGTTTCAGTTAAAACGGCATCAGAGATGATTAATGAGTTTCATTAAATGATGGAAACATTTTATCAGTTTAACAATATCAACTACAGTGTGTACCTAGTATTGTTATTTTAAAAGTACAAATTTTAATTTGTGGGTATAATCTCTAGAAGGTCAGAGGTAGCGTTTTTTCAAAGTGAAATTTTAAGATCAAGACTCTTAGCTTTATAATGGATATCTGTTGTGCTCATATAGGTGAAATATTTTGCTCTTATTCAGTTGAAGGAGATTATAGCATTGTTGACTGTGTGTTTATGCAGTTGTCGGATTAGTGGTGTATTTCAACAGTTTTTATTCCTGTGTGGCCTACAATTAATCTCATTTTAAATGCTGCAGGTCTGTGACTCCCTCCATTTTCTGCTATTGGCCTTTTCAATATTTTTGTACAGCACCGTTTTGCTGTTTCAGACTGTTAGCATGACATTCTGTGACTCATCATTCTGTCTTCGCAGACCCCTCCGGCAAAATGGGCTCCAACCCCCATTTCCTGGTGAAACTTTGCCTCTCCTTGTACTTGTTCTCATGTGTTGTAGCCAGGCTATAGAGAACCCCCCACCCTTCTCTTCCTTCTTTCTGCACCACTCAGCACAAACTTTATAGTATTCAAATTTGCTGTGATGGGGAAAGGTTTTCACGGCCCGTGTTGGTTATTTTCCAGGGGATGGTTTTGGTTCTATGACTGAGCGGTATTAAATAGAACCTGTCAAATGGTTTTATATGCATTTGTCAGTTCCCTGGTAGACATCATTTTAATCCTGGAATAATCTAAATAGTGGTAACTCTAGGTAAACCTTGAGTTCATGGGATATTCAGTGAAAAGAAGTGTTTATTTATTCTGTTGTGTTTAACCATAAAGTTGAGACTGATAACATTAGTGGCAGCAGTGCAGAATATGAGGGTGCCAAGTCCTTGCATGCGTCTTACAAGCATATGTTTTGCATTGGCTTTGATGTTTGCATACAGTTTGAAATGCATCACTATGGTGCACAGGGCCTTACACCTGTTTCGATAAATGAAAATACTCTTTTAAAGTAGTTTATCGTGATGACATTAACAATTTTGGAACAATTGTCAACTTAACTGCTGTTATTGTTTGTGTATACTTAGCCACATTTTGGTAAATCCAATAAATTGAAACAGTCAGCAAGATAATCGTTTGTGTATGGGGGGATTCAAAGGTCAAACGCTTTTCTTAAAAATCTGATCTTTTGTCCTGTTTCATTCAAAGCTTGTGATTACCTTTTATTAATTTTAATTTAATTTAGAAAATTATTTATTTATTCTGTATCTGCAGAAATACTTTTGAACTCGTACAGTATGTTAAAAATCAACACGCTAGCTGCTACAGCGCTTTTGAATTCTCTGCTTGATAATTAAATTTAATTAAAATGGGGTAATATGATAACCTGCAATAGCACTGGCAGTAAGATTTGATATAGCAAGACGATCCTCCTCTGACAAGACACACATGGGTTCCTAATTTCTGCGGCTCTAGTCATTTTTAACCCGAGGGTGTAAAATTTATATTACAATATTATTGCGTGAGCAATTAGATTGAAAATACTTAAATATTGGTGGCTATGTATTTCTGAATTATATGCCCTAACTTGGTTAAGCAGATGAAACCTCAACCCCTGCTCTAAAGACTGGCAGTGTGTTTGGGTGCACAGAGCTCAGATACTTTTACACTGTGTGACCAACGATTTCTCTTGTTGGTTCAGTTTTGAAAGTCTGATTCAGACAGATAATTTGGTATATTTCCAATAGTAATATTGGCACTAACATTTTTTGGATTTACTGAGGTAACTTAAGTTGTTTTGCTCGTGTGTAAATGTCACTGTGTACAGCTGGTGTTAGGTAGGTCAAGCCTAGCAAAGGAATTAGGTGACATTAAAAAATTTTTTACATTTAAATGCACACAAAAGCCACAACTCCCTTTTCTTAAATATCAATCTTTTATTTTATTTTTGTTTATGTGCTAACTCAGTCAACAGTGTAACGAGAGTCATTGGGAAGCTTTATTATTTTAGTATAAAAGATTTTGCGGGTGTTTATTTCTACAATGTAAACCAGAGTAATGTCGGTATCTGAATTAAACCCAGTTATAGGCATTTATAGTATAGTAAACTATAGTGTGTGTTTGTGTATGAGTGTCTGGGTGTGCCACTCAATTCTCACACTTGGCTTCCTCTTTTTCCCTTCTTGCTGATGTGTGTATGCACATATAACTTGCAGTACTACACACTTTACATGGATATTATTTCAGCCTTACTGGTTAATCTGTAAATAGTGCTTCACTGCAATGAAGAAAAACGGTGTGGCAATCATGTTAAAGGTTTTGGTAGTTAATAAAATTGATTTTGAGATGGTTGTAACCATGCTCTTTTATAGTTTAATGCTTTTGGTCATGTGTAAATCAGGACCTTGTATACTTTTGAAATTGCATCACAGTGTGCTTTGTCTGCATCCTGTTTATTGCTGCTCTGTCTTTCGTGGCAGTTGGAGACAGCTTGAAATTGTTCAAGTGAAGTTGTAAATAACGGGAAATTATTTTGATGAAGAATAATAAGTCATTATTATACGTTAAAATGCTTTTTTCTATAGACAAGGAACCGCAATTGTGAGTTTGCTTAAATATTTCACCACACAATGGTGTGTTAGGGTTGATGAAAGACACTGCTGTTGGTCTTAAAATTTGCTCAAAAAGCTCAAATGGAGGCTTTGACTATTATTAAATCTGATAAGATGTGCCCTTTCATAAGCCATGCTCAAAGTGACTAATTGAAAGCCGTACAATGAATCATTAATCAGTACTCTCTGTGTTAGATGTATGAGTGTGCTTTCAACAGCTGGTTTCCGACAATAGTTAAAAACACTGTCCCTTGGTTTTATAATTGAAATTAATTTCATTCGAATTTTAATTTTAATTTCTTATCCTGGTTTTCAGATATTTATATTGTGTATCTTGGGTGTAAAGAGTCCCTCTGTCACAGTGACACCTGACAGTAAATGGAAGGGGTGGTGTAAACTTGGAGTGAAACAATTATGAAGGTCACTCTTGCATATCTGCTGAAAATGTGTTATTCGGTTGTTGATTTGCAGGTTTGTGTTTTGTCAAGTTTCGCAACTTTTCCATTATTCATTTGACAAGATACGTCTGCAGTTTCCAGGGAATCTCAGTCACTCTTCCTGTGTCTGTGGTTTTCCTAACAGGTTTTCCTAAGTTTGACACCAACCATTACAGTTAAGATGTTTGTATGTAACAGAGCAGTGCTTCACAGGTAGCATCCTTGTTCTACAATGAGCAATCACATTATTCACCACCTCCTGTTTTGCATTTAGACTTGACACACAAAGTGTTTTCATTAGAAAATGAGATACATTTGTTTCCATATTATTTTCATGTCATCACTACCAACCACTTTTTTATTATAGAGGAACTGGTTTTGTATTCTCTTTTACAGCTGGAGAGATCATATGCTGCCCCAGTGGACAATGAAAAACATTGTCACACAATCTACAGTTGTGGCACAGTGATCATAGCATATTTTTTACTGAGTGTTGTGGTGCCATACACAGGACAATGATTTTTGCTAGCCTAACGCCTGGTCTTTGTCTGGCTTTAAATGTACATGTGATGTTGTTTTAATTATTTGTGTAAATCTACTTTTACAGTAACTTTATCTTGGACTAATAGAAGGCTACATATACTCTGAAATTAGTATTAATCAGTTATTGTTATGACTGCCAAATGGGGTGTCTCTGTCTGCATATATTACTTTTTTTAGTAACTTCTTTCCATGCTCCGTTGACTTATGGTAGAAATTATAAATACAATAAGGAACTCAAATTTGCATGGATGTTTTCATGTGGATAGATGTGATTGACAGTCAGATTTTATTTCCCCCACAGCCAAGGATGTCACAGCAGAACTCCCTTTTAGTTTCTGCTTATACAGGCAGAAGACGCAGACTAGAAGAGGCCAGCCCAGACCACTTGATGGAGGTGATAGGCTGTCATGTCCAGGTCCTTATACCCGATGGGGTGTAGGGGTTACTTGACCCGCAACCTTGGGGTCAGGTGACTCTTTGAGGCCATTGTTTGAGGGGCAAATGTTGTTGGAATGGGTTAAAAGGCTGTGAAGGTGACATGTCCGGGCATGCTTCCTTAAAGGAAAGTGAGGAAAAATAGGGAGAGGTTAGAGTCCTTGATGGGAACAATTCAATTATACTTATAAAGAAATTGTCTGCTTAAAAGAAACGTACACAACTTACCTGGTGAGTTCCTTTAGTGTGCGTTTGTTTCGTAATTTATAAAGATGGACAGAGTAAAGTAGTTGTTTCAAGACTGATTTGGTTTAATTCATTCAGTATTGTCTTGGCTTGACATATTAGACAGGCAAATGATGCGTCGAAGTTAGTGGAAATTATGTGAATATCAGTTTTTTTTTCTTTGGGTCATAAGAACATGCGCCCACAAATAAACAGATTAAAAAAAAATACCGATACATCTATAATTACCTCCATCGAGGGGAGGTCATATTTTTGCCTTTTTTTGTCAGCAGGATTACACACAAACTACTGGAAAGGGGCTAATCCAGGATATTTTTTTTGAATTTCTTTGAAGTGGCTAGATAGTTTATTTCTTTTTTATATAATTTATTTAATTTTTTTCTTTCATTTTTTATAAATTTCCTAGGGAATAATTCGTGGATCTTGATGAAAAAGAATCTGGCATATTTAGCGGACTCACATCTATTAGTAGGAACCGGTTGGTGCTCTGAACAGCTTAAACGGATGTTTCAGTTTAGAAAGATAAAAGGTGAACATCCAAATGATTTGGAAGATGAACAGATGTTTTGCCTTTTTTAATCTAACCAAGCATTTTATGATTTTTATAATTGTTTACTTTGTTTTTACTGATTGCTTTAGCATTTTACTAGGCACTGCTTCCAACACCAGACTTTGCTCCCTCTTTTTGCCTAGGATATGAGGCACTGGACAGGTGATGTGGACCATAGTATCCCTATTACATGGAGATTTGTCTCATCCCAGAGATCTGCTGTTAAGTGAATCAACCTGAGTACAATGTGTTGGCTGATGCATAATTATTTGACTTTTTGATAAGCCTTTGCAGGACCTGCAACAATTTAACAGCATTAGCATAATTTCCGTAAATATGATTTGTTATTTACTTGTTACACTAAATTTAGCAAAGTTCATGCCCAATTTGTTCCAAAGAAGATTTTTAGATGCTGACTTTAATTTGTAAATTTGGTTTCAAATTTAAACTCTTGATGAAGTGCTTCATTTTCATACCAGACATCTTATACCAGGTTTTTTGTATGCTATCATCGTAAGATATTTTTATGCTGTGGTATGAATATTGTCCGTGATTAAAGGTTCAGGCTCCAGCTCATTAATTTCAAAAGGGGGGAAAGCACACTGCACATGCTGATCCTGACTGTCTTCTCAGCCTCCTGCTACTGTCAAGTGTCTGAGTGTGGACAGAATTATTACACCTATGTTCTCCACCTTTTATTTGTCAACATATCAGCTGTAATCATTGAGGTTTATCACAATCTATAATTTTTGTATCGGTTCTTGACCTGCTTGCACCGAATGTTAACTGAGATAAGAAACAATTTGTGTATGCTGAAGCTTTTGTTCGGAGATGAATGTAAAGCAAGTGAAAAGGGCACTGGAGGTGTAGTTAAAACTTGGAGGCTTCATAGAATAATAAATAAACGATTGAGTTTATTTAGAAACTTATGATTTTCTAAACTAAATCACAGGTCTTTGACGTTTGTCCCATGCACTTTTTATCAGTTTATTGTGCCATCTATCAGTGAACTTGTTTTGTTGCATTATAACACAATTTAGAGCCGTGACCAATTTGGTGTTTGTGGGAAAGTGACCTCCAAAGTAAACAACAAAATGTTTCTGCAGTTACAAAATTATAATTATTTTCTCAAGAGCATGCATGGAATGCCTTTTTCTTTTTTTGTATAAGTTCACAGTATGTGCTTGATTCATTTTATATCTTTTTGATGGACGTATGCAAGTTAGATGTCATTAGATTGAGGCTCTGTCCATTTTAGACCAAGGTCATGATTACAGGTCCATTGAGACCTCTAGTGGCAACACAAGCTGGACCCAATATCATGCATGATTACAATAGAGATTCAGTGAACACGTTTATGAGCAAACAAGGACTTGCTTTTTTTTCTTCTTTTAAAAAAAATATTTATAAACAGAAGCTCAAAATAGCCAAAATAAAGAGCTAGTATTTTGAGGAGGTACTATTGAAATGGTCTTGTTTTTACTTGGTGTAATCTAAGTTTTTTTTTTTTTTACATAGAACAGATGTTTCGCTCGAGTGCAACGTTGAAGTGATTTATATTTGAACCCAAGCGTTCTCAACAGTTTATTGAGATTCTTTCTCTGACAAGTCACCCTTCTTTCTTGTAAGGTTGGATAAAAAAATGTAAATGATTCGGGGTCAGTTTTGGTCATATTGGCTGAGCTGCCACATAGTTTGTCACTGCAGTAAACAGATTCATTTTTTTAGAAAATTGTTTTTCTGATTTTGGAAGTGCTTGACAGTGCTCTGACCTCAACACCATTGGAAGCAGACATTGAGCCACATATCTCTCAACATCAATGTGTGATCTCACATTTTGGCTTAATTGGTCCAAACCTCGTCAGTGAGGTTCAAAACGTTTTGAAATTCTTTCCCAAAAGAGATGAGACTGTAATAACAGCTAGATTGAAACTCTCTGGTTTTCAAAAGTTTTGGTGATATAGTGCATTGACATTGAGTACGGTCTTTACTGACTACTGTCTTTTTATCTGTCTTTCAGATGGAGAGCCTGTTTTTGTGAAGCTTCTGCAAGTCTGCAAAAGACACTGATCATCTGAGTGTCTTTTTTAGGTAGATACACAATAGGTGATAAGTCTTTACCAGTCTCTGAACATTTGGTAAAGACTTAAAGCCTGGAAGACTGAGAAGAGCGTGCAATCATAAAGATAAGAGGATTTGGAAGCTGAGCGACCAGGACAGCAGATCTGGTGATGCTGTAGCAGCACGGAATGGTTTGTGGGTTAAATTGAGATGCAGGCCATACTGTGCTGCAGCAGGAAAACCAGAATTTACAACCTAGATGTCACTGTAGACATTCAAACCTGTTACCTTTTTCACTGTTGACAATCATCTGCATATACAGTAGTCTCCACAATCTGAATTGATACCACACAGAGTTGTTCCTGATTACAAAAGTGGTCACCCTCATCTTCTGGTCGTTTTACTGTAGCAGCACGTAAATATTGGAGTTAAGACATTTGCTGAAGCCTCCAATATTGATCGTGCTGCTGTAGCAAAGCTGACCACTTGCATCCAGTGCAGTTAACGGTGGCTTTTCTCACAGGTATGTATTTTACTCACCAATTGTATTTGACTGTTAAAACACGCAAAGGTCTTATTCTTTACGTTTCACTGTTCTGTCTGTGCACTTTCAAAATAAAAAAAATTAAATCGGATTTTGTCTGTTGTGCTTTGAAGGGGAGTACCAAACTGTGGCATCTGTTTATCTGAATACTGCGTATTTAGCTGAGCAGTTTTACTATTTACGTTATTCTATGATTGTAATTTTTATTCTTGTAAATATCATCTTCAAAGACGAACAGACGCCCATCACGGCCCGTGTGGCCTCGATGCAGCGCTGCTGGGATGTCCGGCCTGTTCAACACGATCCGTGAGAACAGACAGAGTCGCTGCGGGTCAAATTCTCGAATCATTATGTTATATATTATACACATTAAATATTCTACATACATTTTTAACTGCCATTCTGTTCATGTAGGTTAAGGTCTATTTTCTTTTGAAGGTATCAGGGAAGATCGGTTTAGGCCCAATCAACAGGACGCTCCGTTGTGTCCATTAGCGCGATACAAAAGACACTCACTTTGGTTTGTTTGCGTCTATCTTCAGTCCGGTGATATTTAGTTAGACGTGCTGCGCGTAACGAAAGGCAAGATGTCCTCGAAACGCAAAAAGCCTCCATTTTAAATTCGTGTGAGCGTCATGTGCGCGTCTCCGCAGGACACCCGGCGACGATCGTCCCAAACCACATATATCATCAAATAAATAACCAAATTCATGTTGTCCCACAGGCTTACGGGCCTTTGGGGTAATGTGAAATGACCGCTGTTCTCCGGTTTTACAGGACTTTTGGAGTGTGAGCTCCAGGTGAACACGGTCAAATAAAAAGAGAGGAAACTGACCAGTCTTTGGTTTTATATTAGACGTATAACATACTTTAGACACTATGCATGACTTTAGAGATTAACTTTTTCATGGTTTTCTGACAACCGTTATATTAATTGGTATCAGTTTTCCTCCATTTGGCCTCGTGGGCCTGTTTAATCGATAATTCCAAATATCCATATTTTCTGTGCAGCTGTAATTATAAATTACCCGGAATACGAAATTGGGATTGTAGCCGTTTTACAAATGTAAAAATACACAATATTTAAACACATTCGGGGTTTTAATTGTATATATTAAACGAGGATTAGTCTAAATATAATATATACAATTTTTACTTAACATTAGGTTTACAAATTGGACTTAGAAAAAAATGAAGCAACGGAGTGTGTGTATGGTGTGTGTCTGTCTTATAATAACGTTAAAACTTTAATACTTCAATAATATGAAATGATAGTAAATTCTTGCCAAAGTGCTGTAATTTAAATCTGAAATATTTTGGATTGCTTCTTGTATTCAGAAAAAATGACCGTTGTCTCCGCACACAGAACATCAAACTATGGAAACAGATTTGATGGCGATGTTTGGGCCGAAATTACACATACAACTTTTGTTCATTTTTTATTTTTTAAGCATTGTTAGTTTATT
The DNA here is from genome assembly GCF_947347685.1 of Pleuronectes platessa. Classification (NCBI taxonomy): domain Eukaryota; kingdom Metazoa; phylum Chordata; class Actinopteri; order Pleuronectiformes; family Pleuronectidae; genus Pleuronectes; species Pleuronectes platessa. Next base: position 8,748,193 of record NC_070639.1, read on the forward strand.
TACCAGTTTGTAGAATTATACATTCAAGAGCACCGGCCACCGCCAGGACCTGTTCACGCTCATATTGAACCACAATTTCCACTAAACTTAAAAATGTAATTGTTAAAAAATTAAATATTATGATAATAGGAAATAACATAAAAAAAACCTTCATGACCATGAATATATAAAAGGTTTTGAATTTAAGTCGCCATCAGAAAACCCTGTGTTCAAGTGAGCGGGACCTTATCAGGGATTAGACACAGGACACAGCGAATAGTCTATAATAGTATATTAGTCTTAAAATAGCCTATTAGCTTAATATTCGGCTATAGTCACTTTCATTGTGCAGAATCGAAGTTATTTTATTTAACATCGACACAGACACATCTGATTTAAAGGTCTGACCGTGCGTCCTGGGTTCATGGCAATTATCTGGAAAACGCATATCTATTCACTCCTATTCAAGTTTTTGGTGTTTAATTTCGACCGAGTTCACATTTGTCAGGCTATATTTAAATCGCGTGCCCCCACAATTAAAATATTAATGTAGTTAGGTACTTTTATTTTCATCCTGTATTTGCCTGGCAACAAGAGGCTATATATATATGCACGAGCGTGTCATGACGTACATCCTGTATTATGGTCAGTGCTGACATCACGGATTTACTCTGTGGTCTGATTTGGGGATTTTCATATATTTATTTTCTTATTTTTCCAAATTTCGTGGCTGCTCATTGGAATGAACTAATAAATTAATGCTCAATTTTATTGTTTGGTCTTGACCTAAATTAGTAAATATCACTGTTAGCGATAAGCTGAAGACCTCACTGTGCTAAACCAAATGTAAAAAGACAAATATAACTTGCATTTGATTTGTTTTTAAGCTGACAAGTAAGTTTTGTTCCATTTCAGACGCACAGCAGAAAACAGGCCTACACCATATTTTACTCTAACAGCCTGCAGATGTTTGACTTCATTAACAGTTATACAATAATTGAGCCGCATGAACTCCCACAAATCAACGTTGTGTGGGAATAAAGTGGCTGTCCATTACGCACGAAAATCACAGTCTTCCCTGTGCAGAAACACACCTTTGAGTGTTTTTCCGTTTCTTTAAAATAGGATTTCTTAGCTCTTGCACGGTGCCTGCTGAATATGTCACACAGGCCCTGTTATGCAACGTGTGTAACCTTGAAGAGGCTGCAGCACGACTGTGGTGCGGACGCGCTCTGTGCGGGGAAAAAGCCATGGATCACACTGTATATTTACACATACGTGTCATTCACTGGCTCACCTTTGACCCTAAATGTCAGTTTTTGCGTGTCACACGCAAAATGAAAACAAAGAGGGGGAGAGGAGGAGGAGGTGTGTTAGAGTTCTCAAGTTTTATTTGTCAAGATCTTGGGGAAGTATAAAGTTGTCAACGCTTAGAAAATGAATAGATTGTACATTTGTGGAAAAGAAGGAATGAATTGGTGACTGTGCGTCTGAATCCTATGTAAAGACCATCTGGTGATTGATTCAGGGAGGTTGGATCTTAAGGGGAATAAAGCACAAAAAATGGTGAACAGTTAAATGAAAAAGTGCATATCCGACTCTAATTCTGTGCATCTCACGAGTCACTTGTAAACAAGCGGTCGCTGTGAGTGCGTGAGATGCCACAGGCTCGTAATGAATTAAAACAACTTACAACTGCCAATAAAACTGACAGTAGAGTCAAGTAGGTTGACGATGCATTCCTGGCCCGCACCCATCAAACTCGTGCACATGTCAGTCATTCCCCACAGGTACTCGCTGCTGTGACTAAAGTGCGAGGAGAGTGTAGTGAGCATTGGTTGGATCTGTGGGCTGATGTGGGCTGCGAGGATGTGCGGCTGCAGCAGCAGCAGCAGGAGCGGCAGCAGCAAACTCATTAATAAGGTGATCCGTCTGCGCGCTGCCATCCGTGAGTCCCCCACTCTGTACGAGCCATTCTCGTGGGGGACTGAGATCTTGTCCACTTCTCTGAGCCTCAGCGAATCCCACTTTTTCACGTCAAAATTGCGCACGAGGGGACCGACGTTCATCTCCTTCTTCGGGGGCAGGGAGGTCTCCTTCAGGACCCTGAACCTCTCCCGAAACTCCTGCATCTGCTCCAGGAAGCACAGGGGGTCGGAGGCGCTCCTGAAGGACTCGGCGATGCTGAGCGCGCGTCTCTGCTCCTCCAGCGCCGCGCTCAGCTTGGTGATCTCCGGGTCGTACGCCTGCATCACCACCAGCTTCAGTGTCTCGAAGTCGGAGAGGATCTCGCTCTTTTTGCACTCGAGGCCACTGATGAGTTTGTCGAAATATTCTGTTACCTTCTCCGCGTCCTTGGTCACCGACTGCAGCGCCTTTTTCTTACTGGTTTGTAGTGTCTCCAGGCAGGACAGGATGTCGGCGCTCTGCCAGCTCTCCACCCCGTGAAGCAGCTCTTCAAACGCCGCCTTCTCCCGACCGTATGCCTCTTCCAATGAGCAGAATTTATGCCCTCTGTGCTCATCTGTTGTTGCGCAAAACCCACATATGAGTTTTAGGTCCGTGGCGCAAAATATATTAAGAGGCTGACCGCAGTGTTGGGCGCACGCAGACATTTTAGGCAGAACCTTGATTTTGCTGTACTTCTCCACAATTCCTCGCAGAGAGTAGTTGATCTGGAGGCTGTTTGCGCCGTTGTGAGGGGTCTCCTTGCGGCAAGTGGGGCATTTGAAAGGGGTTCTGTATGATGGACCTCGGCTCCCCTCCAAGAGTCCATCCAAGCATTTCTTGCAAAAGCTGTGTGAGCACAATAAGACCCGCGGGTCCTCGAAAAGACCGCAGCAGATCGGGCACGTAAGTTCCTCCTCTAGCTGCTCCATGTTGTCCTGTAAACACATCGTGCATGCGTCAAAATGGTGCATTGTTTACATAATAACGCAAGAAATCAACGCGTAATTCAAAAGTAGGCTACCCAATACGCACCCTCGCTCAGAGAGAGGCTGTCACATACGAAAGCAGAGGCAATAAACTAAAATCGAAAAATGCTGAAGCATCGCAAAGGATACAGATTTGTGCAGTCAGGATCCAGCTGCGTCTGCAGGAGTATTCCCATCCTCCGAGTGAAACCGAATCGCATCGCTGTAGGAGCGCGAATCGTTGGCACGGGCTCTGCCAGAGGCTCCATCTGCCGATCTGATGTTGACTAACATCCTGCTCTGATGTCTACTGTAAGCAGCAGTTGCGAGAAACTTAAAAGCACTGAATATAAATCAAAAATATCTTTACAGATGTTAACTAAAACAGCAAACGATCTCCCCCCTCCCCCCCGGTATTGGTGGAGCAGCAGGACGGTTGCTGAGCTGAGCTGAATCCTAAATCACAGCCGCCGGAACCAATCCAATGCGACAAATTAGCGACGAGCGGGGATCGCGTTAGCGTCGCTCCTGTTGGCAAGGTAGTGAAGGAGGGCTGTGACAGATTTTGCAAGCGCATAGTAACATGCAACCACTGGACCAACAGAATCACTCACCAGCTGCTGAGACGCACAGTGCAACGCAATCATGGCGCTTGTTGCTGTGCAGACTTCGCCCCTTCCGGGTCTGGTGTTAACTGTTTCAGCGACGAGCGGTCATTTGTAAGATGCACCGATTCGTCTGTGTTTTGGGCACACGTGCGCGCCTGAGGGAAATTTACCGGCATCAACACGAGGGCTGCTTGCGTGCGGATTTATTTGACAGCTTGCCTTCGGTGATCGGGGGTGTTTACGCTTTTGAAGCAGCTGGGTCAGATGCAGAGGCTCCCTGGCAGGCGGATGGGGGAGGGGCTGTTGCTATGCAAAACATTACAGCGTGAAAAACTGTCAACTAGGTTTCGGTCCCGTCGTGGCAACACGGGCTTTTTATACTGCCCCACTTCAGTCACCCGTGTGGAAACATGTCAAAATGTGCACATGCACACCGCCAACATGATCACCTGGCTGCATCGGCTGATACACAAAACTCTGAGGCTAATTTGCACTGAAAACAAAAGTGTCCGATTATTTGGTCAACATCAGTTAACAGATAATGAGGACAATGTTGCAAACGCCTCACTGTTGATGTTTCATCACTTCAAGGAAACTTTGAGGTTCCTCTTCCTCACGATGTGACTCTGAATCATCACTCCATCACTCATCCACCACTACACGCGTGACACTTGCCCACCAACAAAACTCACTTTCTGTTCACTTGCGGTTATGTAACTTCGATATCCAATAGTTACTTAGTCACGTGTGGGAAATTTTTGACCTTGATTTTCTTCCCTTGTTTCCATGCCATCAGGAGCAACTGCCTATCTTAACCACTGTGATTGGATACAGTTGTGTGGCTGGGGCTTATGCAGCGCTGCCCTCTGCCGCGGCGTGTCGCTGTTGCGTTTCGACGTGACGTTTGGCGTTGACACCGGACGCTCTTTGGCTCCGTGCTGCGACCGGATGTGCAGCCGAGGTAACAGTGCAAGAATGGCAGCGATGTTTACGTGTTGTCTTGGCTGCTGCGGAGATGGCGGCTCGGGGCATATTGCTCTGAAAGAAATGCCCACGGTTCAGTTAGACACTCACCACATGGGTACGTGAGTTTGTCTGTAGCTCTCACAATGTTTTCCGGTTAGTTTTATAACTCGTCGACTGTGTCTGACAGTGACACGATGATTTGCTACTTCCGTTAGCATTAGGTAGCTAGCTACGATGCTAAATGTTTAGATTGCTATAAGGTGGATACCTTTCTGTGCTTTAACTCTCTCCTTCTTTGTAAACGTTCTATTCGGCTCTACTCTATTACACGCCACGCGGATTAACATTGCAACACCAATAATCAGGGAAACTCATAAACTCAAATGTCGTGCAACTATCCACAGTAATGGCTGCTTGGATTAAAATTCCCCTTTTTCTGACAGCTAAACTTTAAAGATCCCATCTATAATCGTTTTGAGACACGTGCAGTAAATTCCCACATGCTTTCTATATAAAATAGTGGAATTTACGAAGATAGGTACGTTGTGAGGTTGTGTGTTTTCTTGTGATTGGAAACTACAGCCACTGTAATCTGAATTACAATTCTCGATGACTGTGTAGTGGAGGAGTCAGGTGTCCACATCACACTTGGTTAAGTTAGTGTCCAAATTTGTTTTGATGTCACAGAAAATCCCCTTTCTGCTTATATTTAATAAACCCCAAATACAGCTAAACACAGAAACATTTTAGTCTGCACAGTGAAGGTATAACATAAAAGAGAATTAACACCAAGCAAAACTGACAAGTATGTTTTACTTGGATAGTATTTCACTGAAAAGGTTTTTTAATAAACTTGGACAAGACTGGATTTATCTGCTCTGATTTTCTGAATGAGCAAAATATCTCAAGATCCTTGTTCTGTATGTCTGAATAAGTTGTGTGTGTTTTATCTACATATACTTATATACATAACTACAAGGTAAATAAGGGCTTGTGCAAGAGAATAAATACATACTAAATACCAACGCAGTCATGTATTAAGCACATCCCAAACATTTTGGTTCCAGCTTCTGAGATTTATTGTGTTTCACCAGTTGATATGATTGTAAAATGTTTATCTTTGGGGGGTTCATTGGACAAGGCAATCATTTTCAAGCTGTTATTATGAGCTCTGAGAAGATGTGATTGGGACTTTCTAGTATTGGCAGAAATTGTTTAGAATAGACAACTGAAATAACTCAAAAAGCCATTTGCAGTGAACACAGTAGCTTGTTGCATCTAAATGTATTCTTGATTTTGTTTTTCTTCCAGGCACAGATGTTGTCATTGTAAAGAGTGGTCGGAGGATATGTGGCACTGGAGGCTGTCTGGCCAATGCTCCTTTGCACCAGAACAAAAGTTACTTTGAGTTCAAGATCCAGTCCACTGGTAGGTGTTTGACTTTGCGTCGATGATCTTCCTGTTTCCATTACACTGCTACTTTTCTTTTCCGTCAAGAGGGCCATCTTCTAGTGCATTCCTCATGGTTATTATTAATTCTGACACGCTAGTTCCCCGTAGATAAATAATCTTGTGACTGCATGCGCACTGATGGAATGCTGTTCACTTACAACAGCATCTTAAACCATGAGACATTTTATTTCTTACATACAGTGGCTAGAAAATGTACTTAAACCCATTGTAATAGCTCCAGTTGTGTTAAACTTTTTCTAGCATAAGGTGAGATTTACTTTCCAGTTATATTTATAGAAAAAGCACCATCTGTTTTAACTAATAAGACAGACGATTCTGATGTTCTGGTCCATACCCATTACATCATTCAAACATTCACAGTGTGAGGTGGAAAAAGGTATGTGGACCTTGAAGCTAATAAAAAGCTGACGTGGATTTCGCAGGATTTCTGATCAAGAATGATTGATTTTCAGAAAGCTATAAATGGTTATGAAATAATTTGATATTAATCTACCCATTGTTTGAAAAACTATATAGATAGATGTAGATGATTTAGTACTGTACATACTCTGATATTTGGGACACATATCATGGCTATTTAAAGGTTCATAGTTTTCATTTGTTGGTCTACTAGAATAGGTTTACATGCTGTTCAAAATTGGCATTATTTGTCTCATACTGCACATTCTTCTTTTCATCTTCTGGTCAGAAACATTTTCTTTTAGCCCTTGGCCTTTCTCCTACAAAGCCTAGTAACTGGTCAGCTGGCCCAGTCTTGTGGTTAGCTAGTCAGAGTGCGTCTGATATGTACCCAGAGGCTTCCTGAACAACTGTAAACACCTCTAAAGTAATGGTAACAATGGCGACTGTTCTGCCATAACACTTCGAGCCAAACTGGCTAGTAAGCAAACATGTCACAAGTGAACTGGTAGCATGGACGCTTTACCCTGAAAAATTAAGAAGCACAATATGGTCTCTTACTACACAGGGGTCATTTTTATCTTTCCACTGTAAGTTGTTAAGCAATGCTACCCTAATGCAGCTTCAAAATAGTTACAGACTGATTTTACTTTAACATGTAGTTGTGAATATGCCATGCAGGCGAGTCTCAACCATTGATTTCATTGCAGTGGATCTTTGTCATAAATCTGAATGCATTTTATACTGTATTTTGGTGTTTTAAATAACAGGTACATTGCTGTTGTGCTTTCTTGTGTAGGTGTGTGGGGAGTTGGTGTGGCCACGCAGAAGGTGAATCTTAATCAAGTGCCTTTGGGCAGAGACACAAACAGCCTTGTCCTGAGGCATGATGGCTCTGTGTACCACAATAATGAAGAGAAGAATCGCCTGCCTGCAAACAGCCTTCCCCAGGAAGGTGACATTATTGTAAGTGCGCAGTTTATTTAATTGATCTTGATTTTAACTTAATCTTAATGTGAGTCTGCATCTTGTCAAATAAATACGAATTGAGCATAAATAGATAGATATATAGTCATATTACCAATGAACTGAAATCAGGCATAAAGATCTGGATTCCAAAGATAAAGTATGTGTTGTCTGAAGCCGTTCTGTGCAGAGTAAAAGTGCTGCACTAATGTTTGCTGAGAGTTATTTTTATCAGTCTTGTCTAGGACATGTTGAGCTATCTCATGGTCTTCCAACAATCATGTGACCTCAGCTTGTGTATATTTACAAGACTCTACTGAAACTGTACAGAGTAATCATGTGTTAGAAGCCTGCGGGAGCGGATTGCCCTGCAGGTCTCACAAGACCCACAGTAGAATTTGTTTTGGTTTTATTTCACCTAAGGCAGCTGGCTGACAGCAACAGTCACAATGTAATGCATAGTATAATGTGGCCTACATTGCGTTCGGTAGTTTGTCACATTCAAACCAAATTGCTATTTTCCATCAGTTCGATCAGTTTCATTACCACAAAACACTTTAAATATAAACAAGCTACTCTAGAGTTTTCATATACATTTAAAAACTCCTAAGTCCTTCATTGGCAGTATTCTATTTGTGAGAGCCGTGTTAGAGAGACCCCCCACCACCACAACTTTAACTAGGGCTACGTTGTAGCACTAACGGGCCCGAGCACAGGCAATTTCAAGTCTGTTGCGGTCGGGGAAGAGAGAGCGATCGATGACCAAGCGCACGTCTCTGCCTTGCGTGCGTTTTAAGCTCTGCAGCAAGAATAAACGCTTCACTTCCTGTAGCCAGCAGGTGGCGCTATGATTTTAAGTCATGGTGTCTTTGTAGATGTCATCAGGTCGCGACTCTTGTCTTACATGTCTAGTTTGGAGTCGATGGGACCAAATATGTCTAAGATATAGAAGCTTGTGTTTTCATGGCGTTCATCACACTTTGCCGCCACGCCACGGTCAGACGGTGTGTCAGAAAGTTGTTTCTTTGATAACTTTTTATCTCCATATTGTTGTGATGACACTCATCTAAATTTTTTGTTGATCTGATGAAAGCTCTCCGAGAAGTACATAAAAATAGAACATGTACCAAAAACAAGACATTTCCTGCTGCCACCAGGGGGCGCTGTCATTTTAAGTCAAGATTTTTGTGTTGTTGTCTTCAGGTCGCGACTCTTGTCTTACATGTGTAGTTTGGAGTCCATGGGACCAAATATGTCTGAGATATAGAAGCTCGTGTTTTGATGGCGTTTCTTCACACTTTGACGCCCCGCCACAGTCAGACGGTGTGGCGAAAAGTTTTTTCTTTGATAACTTTAGATCTTCATTTTGTTGTGATGACAGTCGTCTAAATTTTAAGTTGATCTGATGAAAGCTCTACGAGAAGTACATTAAAGTAAAAAATTATGGAATATGACCAAAATAGTCACTAAATCAAAAATGGCGGGCTTCCTGTTGCGTTTTTCATAATGCTCCAAGAGGCTTTTTTGTACATCTGGTGATGATACACAACTGTCTTCAATTTCGTGAGGATCAGTGAATGCTAAATGAGGTGCATCTCCGTAAATGAGGGGCTCTCCGTTGGTGGCGCTGTTGAGCCATTTTGCCACGCCCATTTCCAAATACCCCAGAATACGTAAATTTTCACGACTTTCTAACTTACTGCAAACTTTTACAACTTTTTGAGCATGGTAAAACCCTCAAAAAGCCAATTCATTAACGACACAGCAAAATAATAATAATAGGAATAATAATAATCATTTCAATTTCAATAGGTCCTCTCACCGATTTCGGTGCTCGGGCCCTAATAATTTAAAATTTAAAGGGTTATGTTTTTAATGCATCAAACCATTTTCAAATGTGATTATAGCCACATGTAAAATGTCTGTGTTTAACTCTATTTTTGTTTATTTGCCTCAGGGCATCACATATGACCACGTGGAGCTGAATTTATATCTGAATGGAAAGAACATGCATTGTCCTGCCTCTGGGATCCGAGGCACTGTGTACCCGATTGTTTATGGTAAGTTTAATTGTTGGCTTGATATACTGACTAGTTAACCAAGGTTTATTACACTTGGGATACACTCTCTTCCTACAGCTCATAAATATCCTTGAAAGGTTTAATTTGACAACAATAATCAAGCCCTCGAAAGTTTTAGAAAAATTCACATAGGTAATTTAAAGTAATTAAATTGATCAAATCTGTGCAAGAGTAGTGATTGAAGTTCTTACCATATATATTTCAATTAACAATATTAAATAGGCGATGTTTCACTGTCTATTTATGTGAACACATGGCTTTGGGCTTCTTTGAATTTGAGGTAATCAGGCCTGAGAGTCTTTGAAAGTTCCTTGAATTTTATGTTTAGGTATTGGAACGGTGGGGATAATATCTTACAATCTTTCTTGGCATTGAAACTTAGGTTTTGTAAATGTTATGGACAGTTTAAACTGCCTTGTCAGAAATGATAATATAGCAATGCACTTTTATTCCACAAGAGGGCTGTATTTATACATTTTTACATAGCACCAGTCAGGCTAGGTCATTAGATACACTTAAAGTATTTTTTCTTTATTTTCTTATTTGTCCACAAACCGATTTTCCACCCAACTGTGATTTTTATGAACTTATTCAAACATTCTTTTGTTGAAATAAAGCAGCCTTACCTCGGAGGATCGAGAACTGCAGGTTTTATCCTGGTCGTGGGGCCATAGCCAAGGATTCCCCAAAAATTATGATATTTAGTGGTGATATTCAGAAGTATTTCTGAGCTACAGAATATATCATTTTGATCAGAGTCATGCTGAATGCATTGCTCTGTATTCAGAAAAATATAATTTATGTTCAAAGGGCACAATAAACTTTGGAAGAATTATGACAGCACTTTTTTCTAAGAAGCATTTGCATAAACTGAACCATGCCAACCTAAACACCACTATTCATTTGATTCTTTGAAACCGCCAGTCTTTTTCACATCAGACGTTCTCTCTTTCCCAGGTGACAAATAATGTGGCACTGTTGTATTCAATTGTCTAATGCAGCTAAATTACGTTAAGCAATCCTTATTCACCCCCTTTTTCCTACTGTGACATGTCAAAAGTCTTCAGAAAAATCATTCCTAAAAAATGGATTAACCACAGTAATTAATAGAGTTGTACGTCTTCATTAGCCTTATGATGCTATTCGATTACATTTCAGCAGCCAACGTTTCGATTCACAACGATGCATCTCGATGCATATAATGTATCACATCCACAATTTTCTATATAACGGCACATGGCTTCTTTTTATGTTAATAAAATCAGTCAGACAAACATGAAATCTCATTTTATTTAGAAAATGCTTAAAAAGTGTTATAGACAGTAACTGTTATTAAAACTCTGCTGTCATTTACAATATAAGGTTTTCAATTAAAAAATCTGACTACAACAGTAAGTGTATGACAGCGATCAGTGCTCTCGACACTGATTTGACATTCATTCAGTTAAGACTTGTGTGCTGTACCTGAGGCTTAAAAGGACCAACTCTGATTACAGCCTTTACTGCATCAAGGTGGCCCAACCTGACAGAAACTTCGACACAGGATGACCAGACCTTTAATGAGCCTCCTGCTCCTAAAGCAGTGGTTATAATTATGCAGTTGTGGGACATCACTAAAACAATGAACGTAGCAGAAAACATGAATCGATAATTTTAAGTCACTGCGTCAATGCAGAGTAGTCATTATCGCGATGCATCTGAGAATCGAGAAATTTGCACCCCTCTGGTAATTAAGCATTAAATTCAAAGACAGTTTTCTCGGATTTCATCTGTGTGGTCCTACGTGAACACACTTCTTTTGCATATTTTGAATAAGAAAAGCTTTGTTTGTTGTTTTTCACATTAAAGATGTTTACATTTGACTTTTTGTTTCTATTGTCTTCAATTTGGTTTCAACAAGAACTGGCCTCAAAGGTAAATTTAAATGATCAATGTAAACAATGTTTAAGCTTGTGCTCTCCCATTTGTTGTTGCAGTGGACGACAGCGCCATCTTAGACTGCCAGTTCAGTGACTTCTATCACACACCGCCACAAGGATTTGAGAAGATCCTCTTTGAACAACAAATCTTCTGAAGGAGCACTTCAGCCTCGACCCACTTTACCTCCTGTGTATCTCAAAGCAAACTCCCCGGCACTACAGTTTGACCTTAATTGAATGCTAACGCTTTATGTGGCTTTTTCTTTGTTAACCCTGATTACGCTTGTCTCTACTACTGCTCCGGATTTATGTTTGAGTAACTTTGAAGAAGTACCGCATTTATGATTATTGGTTAACTGTGATTGGCTGTTTGAGTCTAAGCTGATGTTAAAAATTCATCAATCAAATCATTAGCCTGTGTCAACCCTGATCACACTGTTTATTATGAACTGAAACACGTTCAGTTGCTGCTCACATTCTCTGTGTGTCTATAGATGCCAGAATCAGAAGCCATGTTTGATTGACGTCGCCTTATAGTCATGTTTTCCCCTAAATACCAAACTGACATCGCAGCATGCACACTGTATTTATATTTATTTATTTGAATCACAGATCAAAGTGATATGTTTCCTTAGTTTGACAGATGATGTAAATATTTTGACCATCAAGAGTTGGTGAACTTGTTGAGGTACAGCTACCAGTACTGACTCATTGAATATGTCACATTTACATGTTGGCTGCCTTCTTTATGTAAGAATATAATTCAAAGTGGAGACATTGCAGCATTATTTCAATTTGAGTTGCCCCAAAAAAGCATGGGTTTAAAAAGCGAACTGCATTTTGAAACAGCGCACATTCGTGTTTCTTTAGGTTGACTTTTCTCTGAGGTATGTTGAGGTGACGGTGCTAATCAAATCTATAAACAGCCCTTTACTGTCCCCCCCCCCCCCCCATACTGGCCTCGTCCTGAAATGTTTTTAATGGAGTATTTGTTCTAAATATCAGAATATTCCCAGAGTCCGGTGCTGGCCGTCTCTAAGTAGAGATATGTGGTTTAAAAAATGTCAATCTGTCGTGTTGTATTGGCATTGCATATTCTTTGCTGAAGTGGGACGGTTGCATATTTCAAATGCTTGTCTTTGTTTGCACTTTTGATGCCATATTGTACAAGCAAATCTAAATATTGTTAATTCAATAAAATTGTGTCTGGAAGCAACATTTATCGAATCCTGGTTGTGTCTTTAGTTAGTTAAATTGCGAAAAATTTTCACAATATCAATAATCGTCTCAGTATAATTTTTACCTACAAACCTACCAGCTAACCCATCAGCCTGGCAACCAACCTACCAACCTACCAACCAACCGACCTACTAAATTAAACCAACCAACTTACCAGCCAGCCAACCAACCAACTTACTCAATGAAACCAACCAACCTACCAACCAACCTACTCAATTAAAACAACCAACTTACCAGCCAGCCAGCCAGCCAACCAACCAACTTACTCAATTAAACCAACCAACCTACCAGCCAGCCAACCAATCAAGCAGCGACCACCAACCTACCAGCCTGTCCGTCAATTAAGCAGCCTGGCAACCACCAACCAGCCAGCCAATCCACCAATCTAACCTAACTAGCCAGCCAACCTACCAGCCTGGCAACCTACCCAGCAGCCAGCGAGCGAGCCAGCCAGTCAACCTACAAGCCAGTCAGTCTATTTACCAGCCTGGTAACCCAGCTAGCCCAACCAACCTACCAGCCAGTCAACCAACCAGCCTGGCAACTTACCAACCAGCTATCAAATAAATAAATTCTGAAAATCTCCCTGAATGTGGCTTGCATTGCTCGAGAACCTTTTATCTTATCAAGTCCACACTTATACATGTATATTGTTTAGGGCCCAAGTA